>NC_137793.1:104932914-105674339 GCF_963383645.1 Muscardinus avellanarius
GGGTGAGCTCGGGTTAGTCATCTTGGGAAAGAGTGAAGTTCCTGCCCCTGGCCCGAGGGCCTGGAGGGGTTTGGTGGGAGCTGCTGCTGGATTCAGTATGTACAGATCTGCAAGTCCTGTAAGCCTGAGGGCAGTGAACAGCTGGTCTGTCCGCCCTGGGCATATTTGCCTGGCAATTCTAATTTTTATTTGAATGCCGATCTGCCCCAGCACTGACATCACGGTGCAGCTGTGGGTCTCATTTTCCCTTCCTGTTGCATGCCCCAGCGGCCTGGCCTGGCACTCAGGATGATTAAATGGCTCTGCGGGTGGCCTCAGCCTGGGTAGTGCATGGGTGGGGGTGGGGCAGGTGGGGATTGGTGCGCAGAGCAGGAACAAGGGAGGCTTCTGCTTGTGTCGATGTACCAGGGCCGGGGCACCCTGGGGGCCTGTCTGGGAGCATCCCTTTTGGTGTGTGTGTTGGTGGGGGTGCTCACTGAGAGCAGCTGCTTCTGAAGCCCTGAAGGGTTTGCCCTTTCAAAACGCTCAGCCTTCAGGATTATAAGGGCCTCTGTATCCAGAATCCAGGCCAGGGGTTCTCAGGGCCACGCAGGAAACTTCCCAGGCCCAGCATCAGCCAAGGCATAAGAAAACAGGAATAGAAAGTGCTCATCAGGCCGTGCATGGTGGCACACGCTTATAATCCCAGGAGGATCACAGTTCGCAGACAGCCTCAGCTACTAGTGAGGCCCTTTGCAACTAACTCAGTGAGACTCTGTTTCAAAATAAAGAATAAAAAAATAGGGCTGGGAGTGTAGCTCATAGGTATAATTCCCTGGGTTCCATCCCCAGTACTGAAAAAAAAAAAGTGCTCAGCAGCTCTAGCACATAGAAGTTCTCCTCTGCAGAGAAGAATGCAGAGTATGGAGCCTTCCTCATCACCGACGGCCCCGTCCCCGGCTTTTCCCTCCTCTCTCTTCATAGTCCTGGAGTCATATCCCCATTCTGGGTGTTTACTTGCCGTGTGATCTTGGATAGCTCCGTGACCCCCACCCTGAGCCTTGGTTTCCTCGTCTGTAAGATGGAGACTGCTATTCCACTCCTGCATGTTTGAACCTCAGAAGCGCTGAGGCGCACTCAGAAGCATTGTTAGTCCTAAGAAGAGAGCGGACCCCACACAAAGGCCCTTGGGAGAAGAATGGATAAACCGTGGCACGTTCACAGCAATAGCATGTACTTGTGGAAATGAAGGGCCATGGTGACGCTGTAGGGTCCCTCTAGGAATGGAACCCAGGGGCATTCTACCTCTGAGCTACACTCCCAGCCCTATTTTTTAGTATTTTTATTTATTTATTTATTTATTTATTTATTTATTTATTTATTTTTATTTAAAAAAAATTTTTTGGTGGTACTGGGGTTCCTGGAAGCCCTTCTACCTCCTGGCTACACTCCCAGACCTATTTTATATTTTTTATTTATTTGGAAACAGGGTCTCTTAAGCCAGCGCGGCTGGCTTCGAACCTGCGTGATCCTCCTGTCTCCGCCTCCCAAGCGCGGGGATTACAAGCGTGCGCCACCACCCCCGGCTAGTCTTTTTATTTTTTTGAAACAGGGTCTCACTGAGTTGCAAATGGCCTTGCTAAATAGCTGAGGCTGTCTGCGAACCGTGATCCTCCTGTCTCAGCCTCCCTAATGCTGGGATTACAAGCGTGCGCCACCACGACCGGCCCCTTTGTGAATCTTAACAAAATAATGTGCAAAAACGGCAAGTCCTCCCACTAAAATGTACGAAGAAAATGAAGAATGCATTTTAAGGCTTCCATAGATGTGCAATAAAACTAAAAAAGAGCAAGGAAGTGATAGGAGATGGAGTTGGCCTGGGTAAGCAGAGGCGGGAGGAGAGGGGAGGAGCACGGGAGGGACACAACTTAACTGTCAGCGCTCTCATTCTGAGGCCACAGAGCTTCTAGCCTGTTCATCACATCACTAAAACAGACGATTGAAAGAAAGAACAAGTAACAAAGACCCAAGCTTGGGCCAGTATGGATGGTATAAAATAAATCAAGAGTTATGAAGATGGGTTTAACTTGTGCACTGAAGTCCATTAAAAATATGATCACAGGGAGTGTATAATCGCTTGAAATTAGATGGTATAAACCATTACCCCCTAAGGCACTGTCTATTAACCAGTAGGTATTTATAAGATATAAATCCATCTGTCTGTCCTCCTAGTCAAACAGGGATCTTATCTAGGTCTCCAAAACTCAGGATTCTTTGTACTTTGATTCCTGAATCCTAAATTACTCGCTAACTTCATTTCCTCCCTCCGCCCTCCTTCCTCCTTCCCCGCTTCCAGAGCAAATAAAGCGTATCTTTCATATGTCACAGAGTTATAGGGACAGTGTATATGAGAAGGTCCTGGGACTGTGAAGCGCCCTGTACACTGCTCTTTTCTCATGTACCCTGCATTCTATCGGGGGTTGAAAAGAACAAGATGTGACCCTTGAGCCTGATGAGCCTCCAGTGCTTCTAGAAGCCCACTCGCCAGTGAAATGGAAGCGTGACCACACTGTTGGTGTCCAGAGATCAGAAAGATGGAGCGATGGTGATATTCTCGGAGGATGCTGGAGGAGGTGGGCCGCGGTTGCACCTGGAATGGCACCGGGGGTGGGGGTCCAAAGGCAAGAATCTTGGACTTGGATTTGTAGAACTTCCTAGAATTGTGACCTTTCCCCCCACCCCCCATTCACTGGCTGTTGGTGGGCAAGTCAGCCTCCGCCAACCCTGCTTTCTGCATCTGCATGGTGCAACTTGGAATATAAATTACCTGCAGGCACCGGTAGCCAACACAATGTTTGACACGGGGTGGGGCCATCAGAGTAGGTTCGATGTACCTGAATCCCATTTCCTCTTCTCACTGATTGTACATGTCAGCCAGAGAGACCATGGCCTAATCCAGACTTGGCAGAAACGCATGATTTTGAGTTTCGACACGGGTCAGCTGGTGAGATAGACAGGTGCATCTGTCATGGGCTGGAAGCAGTTCCCTGACCCCTGACCCCGTCCACACTGGACAAGACCCACAAGTCTCAGCACTCTGCCTCTTTTCTTAGCCTTCGTGGTAGGTGGATCCAAGAGCGGGGGTCGCCAAGGGAGGTCAGTGGAGCAAAGGAGTCTGGGAGGTGCAGTTCTGAAGAACTCTAATGGAGATGGAAATTGAGGGCAGGTCTGGGTGTTTCGGCTTATCTTTACAACCAATAGGACTTTTAAAAGTTGTCAGGCTTCTCTGAGAAAGTTACCGCCTTTTTCCTCCAAAAGTGACTTAGTGGGGCCCCAGCAGCATGATTCAATCCGGATCTGTGAGACAGACAGGAAGCCTGGGCTGAACTCTGCTCGTAATTTTCAAAACAGAGCTACACTGAACACTCAAGATGCGCTGGGCACGGCGCTCAGTTCAGACATACCTAAAAACATCCTCCACGGTATCTGATTGAGTGTCTCCAAACACTCATTTTCCAGGTAGGAGACAGACTTGTGGCCGTCTTTTGGGTCAGATGGGGTTACCCAGTGATAAATAGTGAAACTGTGGGTGCAGAAACCAGGAGTGGGGTGGAGGTGACTGACAGTCGGGCATCGCTGACTCCCCAGACAGGAAGTGTGGGCGCCCTGTATCTCGGGTCACACGGCCTAGGCCTGTCTACCTCAGAGGCAGGAGTGGTCTCTGTGCTCTGTGGATTAGGACCAGACAGCAGTTCTGAGACTGGGGAGGGTGGCCCCTGAGTACCCTCAGCTTCCTGATTGGAAATATCTTTGCCATTGCTGATCTCCCCGCCACCATCTTGCCACACCACGAGGCCAATGCAGGAGGACCGTCGTCTCTCACAGTCCAGCTGCAATGGCCTTTGGGATGAAAACCTTACCCGGAAGGGCTAAAGCTTAGATTTTGAGCATCAGTCTGAATTCGGGAGACTGCTGTCCTGCTCATCACTCCAGGAACCCAAATTCTGGCCTTGTTGAAAATGTGGCCCAGCTCCCCCTCTTCCCAACCTCATCTGTATTTGATATTCTGAGATATTTGCTTGTCTTTTTGAGTAGGGAGTGGCTTTTAGCCTACAGAGTACCCCCCTTTCTCTTTAGATAGGATCCATGAAAGTGTTTTATAAATAGTAAATGTTATGTAAGGGTAAGGTAATGCTTTTCTTACTCTGTCCTATGGAGCAGCTGCGGGCAAGGCCTCTCTGCCCTCCCTCTACTAGAAGCCTGCCTTTACCAGGGCCTGACCCAGATCGGGCGCCAAGAAGACTTCTTATGTAAGAGTTGGCTAAATTGAATACAGCTTCTCTTCCTGGTCCAAATTTGGTTTGATTTATTTCAATTAAAATATTCTACTAAGTGTTTACGACATGCCCAGGCACTGCGCATGATTGAAGACACAAAGGAGAATAATATAAGCGTGGTTCCTGTCTTCAAGAAATTTATTGTTCAATGTAGTAGATTAAAAAAGTAGAAGAATGGAAATATTTTTGTTAAGTGAAATTTTAGTTAAAATCCAATACATAAAATGAAGACGGAGCTGCTTTAGTTGAGTTAGAGAGAGAGGAAGGGAGAGGAGGAGATGGGGAAGGAGGGAGGGAAGGGTCCTATTGGGTGGATCTTATCCTTTCTCCTCAAGGTTTTGCAGAGGTCAGTTCAAAAAGCTATACTTTTGCCGGGCGTGGTGGCGCACGCTTGTAATCCCAGCATTTGGGAGGCTGAGACCGGAGGATCGCGGTTCGCGGACGGCCTCAGCTACTTAGTGAGGCCCTCTGCAACTCAGTGAGACCCGGTATTCAAAATAAAGAATAAAAATAGGGCAGGAGATGTAGCTCGGAGGTCGAATGCCCCTGGGTTCCATCCCCAGACCCGCAAAAACAAAACAAAACAAACAAACAAACAAAAAACCAAAAAGCAATACTTTTTGTAAAGCTTCAAGAAGAACACAAGAAAATACTGTCATGGCTCTGGATAGCAAACAATTTTTAGGACGTAAAAGGCACTAATTATAAAAGGAAAAAATGGATAAATTAGACAACATTAGAATTAAAATCTTCTGTTCACTAAATGACACTATTTAAATAAGTAAGGAAGCCAGACTTGGAAAAGACTTTTGTATTCTGTATACCTGGACACCTGGAATAGACTTGTATCCAGAGCTCCTCTCACAACTCAATAGAAAATCAATAAGGAGCAACCGGAAACCCTGATCAAGACACTTGAAGAAGTACTTCATAATATATTATACATAAATGGCCAATAACCTAAATTTAAGTACTGACCAATAATCACTAGGAAAATGCAAATCAAATCGTTTGTCAAAGTTTCTTTTGTAAACAACAATGCCAGAATTTGAAACAGCCTTCCACCCTTACCAGCTTCCTGTAGTAGTCAGCTTTTCAGTACAGTGACATAATACCCGGGATAATAAATTTATAAAGAAAAAAGGTTATTTTGTCTTATGGTTTTGTAGGTTCTAGTCCAAGATTGGGTGACCCCATTCTTTACTTCTAGTGAGAGAGGAACATCATAGTGAGGATGTGGGGGTGGAGCAAACCTGCTTATGTCAAAAGCCAAGAAGGAAAGGAGAAAGTCTGAGAGACTGGGACTCCATGGTCCCCTTCAAGAGGATGCCTTCAATGTCCTAGGACCTCCCTCTAGGCTTTGTCTCTCAAAAGTCCCACTGCTTCTCTACTTCCCAATGCTGAGGACCAAGCCCTTAACACATAAAACTTTGGGCAACACTCACTCAAATTATAGAAAACCCCCAGTGCATTTTTTCTTCTTTAGTTCTAAAACTTTTTCTCCTTTCTACTCTCTGCAAGGCTAAAGCCATGAGGATAGGGCCAGATTTCCATAGATGTCAACGGTTATGCAATTTTCCACTTACAGCCTTAGAGACCTCTTTTCTAAGCTCACAAATGACATATTAAAATTTCCCCTTGCCAAGGAGCAATCTCCCAGTGGGCCGCAGTCACTGCCCTTTGCGGGCGTGCAAACTCAAGTTCCTATTAGTTGGGGACCTTGGCGATTCTCGCCTGCTGTAGACAGCAGAAAGAGTGCTGAGAGACCCCTGTCCAGAGTCCTAAGAAGCTCTCCCAGGGACCAGGGAGCATTTGGGAAAATCAGGCCAAACCGGAAGTGATACTCCACTATAAACCCACTTGCTTGGTAAAATGAACATTCTCATCACAAGAAAGGCTTGGCAAAGATGCAGCAGGCCGGAAATTCTTACCCAGTGCTGGTGTGAATGCAAAATGGTAGGGAGAGCTTTAGAAAGCAGCTTGGCAGTTCCCTATGAAGCTAAATGTATCCCTACACCACGGCCCAGCGAATGCACTCATGAGTCTGAAAACATATGTCCACGAAAAGACTTGTCTGCAAATGTTCCTAGCGGCTTTATTCGCAGTAGAACTAGAAACCACCCACGTGAACAGGGCAGTGGACAGGCAGACTGTGACCTGGTCATACCTTGGAATACTACTTGGTGATTAAAAGGGATTTCTGCTGATAAATGTGCCAACATTACATATTAAAAAAAAAAAAGTTGAACAAAAGAAGCCAGGCACAAAAGGCTATAATTCTGCATGATTCCATTGATGGGAAATTCTAGATCAGGGAAACTAATCTCTGGTTCAGAGAGATCAGGAAGGGAGATGTTTTGTAGGACAAGAAGGCCACTGGAAATGGGGGTGTTGATTATATATATATATATATATGCCAGAAAGGACAGGATGGAAGCCAATAGTTGTTGAACTCAGAGAGGGAGAGGTAGAGGGTGGGGTTTGGTTGATTGACACGAGGTAAGTTCAATTGCCTGGAAGTCTTAGAGGAGTGAGCAGGAGGGTGGGCCAGGGGTGTTTCCATAGGACTGTGTGAACCTTCCCTTCCTCTTCCCTAAGACACCATCTGTATGAACCCGCAGACCTTTCTCTATTTACTTTTCTTCAAACCTGGACCCTTCAAAAGGCTTAGGGTTGTAAAATCCAGAGCCAGGAATATCCACAGGTTCCTCTTGTTTCCCCCTTCTGTACAGTTCTTCTCTGATAAAGTACCCTATAGAGTGAGGTATTTGCTTGAATGGAGGAAAGAGAAAATTTTAGGTAGGAAAAAAATACATTAATATTACCAGGTATCATCTAGCTACTTACACATCCATGTGCATTACATTTTCTAGTGTTCTATCTTATGTAGCATTTCTATCCTCAATGAATCTGCGAGGCAGCGCGGATGATATTTTGTTCTGTCCTACTCAGAAGGGAAACCAGGGCTCAGAAAGGTCACATGACCTAAGGTCACATGCTTCTGTTTAAACAGAACAATGGTACTCATCTCTCTACTCTGAGATCAGTATTCTTGCACACTTTAGTGGTGACTGCTTACCCTTCTTCAAAAGCGTGGACCAACAGATGAGAGAGAAAGAAGAGAGAAAAGAGAGAGAGAGAGAGAGAGAGAGAGAGAGAGAGAGAGAAATACACTGTATGATTCTATTTATATACAACTCTAAAAAAATGCAAGCTAATTCACAGTGACAAATGTGGACCAGTATTTGCCTGGGGCTGGGAGGCAGGAAGCAGGGCTACTCCTGGACAAATAAAGTCATTAAGATAGCCGAGTGTGGGTGTGTTGTGTTGGCCCCAGATGCCTCAGATTGTTTCTTAATGACCTTTGACATGTTAATAGTTTTTGAGAAAGACCAGGTACATTCTGTGTCCTTCCTTTATCTTTCTTAGTGTATAAACCCCTTCCTCCTGCCTTGGGGTGCAAGTTTCGCCTGTTTCGCTGATACCTAAACCACGATCTTGTCCACCAGTCCCTAATAACTTGCACTTTGTGCAATCCTGGATTTGTCTGACTCTGCCGTGGGTTACTCAACACCTTTCACCTTTGGCAACCGGTTTTCCTATGCCATGTTTTTCTGAACAATGATCGTATACATTCTGCTCGCTATTAATCCAAGAAATATATTCTAATTACACATCTACTCTTGCATCATTCCTTTGTTTTTCCTGGAGTTAATAATTGCCTCTTTTTTTGTTGTGTAGTTTTCTATCAACACCTGAGTCCTCCTACATGCTCCTGTGACCCTGTGAAGCCTGCTCAGTAATATCACCCCATTGTCAACCTGTCAGAGACACATTTTCTTTCGCAGGGGTCTCCCCTGGAGCCCTCTGACCCATATTCAGAGTCATATGCTCTCCTGGCCTGCTGTCCAACCATTTTTATGTCCTTTCCTCTGCTGACTCCCTGGGAATTCCTCTCATGTGTCTCCTGAATCCCCTCTCTGTCTCATATTCTTCTTATTATGTGGCCTAATTTCAACAGAGCACATTTTTCTAATGTGGATTTCTAAGAAAGGGTGTATGGGACACAACTTATATTGAGCCTTTTATGGCTAAAAATCTTCATTCTCTGCTTTGATTTGTGATATACACATATCCATCTTCATAGCAGCACAACTCACAATAGCCAAATTACGGAACCCACCTAGGTGTCCATCAACAGATGAGTGGATTACAGAATTATGGAACACACAACACCATGGAATTCTACTCAGCATCGTGAAGAACAAAATCATGTCACTTGCAGGGAAACGGATGGACCTGCAGAAGATTATGTTAAGTGAGATTAGTTTGTCTCAGAAAGTGCAGGGTCATATGTGGTCTCTCAGATGTGGGCTCTAAGGGAGTGGCCAGGAAACAAGAGGCCTTTAGGTCATGGAAGAGAAACCCCAGCAGAGCGATCGAGGGTTCTGGGGAGGGAGAATGAAGGAAGGAAACACTTCCACTTTCATTGGCATTACTTATGTAACTATGTGAAATTACCAGAGCCAATCTCAACGTCCTGTGCTGGGAAGGAGAGGGATGGGGAGGGATGAGGAGGGAGCTGGGAAGCTCACCGAGTGCCGGGTGCATGGATATCCCTATCACTCTGAACATCATTTTAATGTGAGCCTCCATTGCACCATGCATCAATAAAAGTATATTGAAAATAAATAAATAAAAATAAAATATTTTAAGTTGAAAATAGTTTTCATGGAGAACTTCAGAGATGTTACTGTTCATTGTCTTCTGTCCTCGGTGTTGCTGTTGAGAAGACTGAGAGCGTTCCGATTCCCATTTTCTTGTTTCTGTCCCGTATTCCCCCCTCACTTGCCCCCTGACCTCTCAACTTTTAGGATCTCCTTTGTGCCCCAGGGTTATGGATTTATTAAGAAGTAGGAGCTTTACATTTGGTGTGAGCACATGGTGGCCTTATCAGCCAGGAGACTGAGCTATGAGGACACTGTGCTCATGTCATTTCTTTGGTAATTTCCTCCCCACTACTTTTTCTTTCTGGCATTCTTATTCGAAATGAGACTTCCCAGCTTTATCCTCTAATTTTCTTATTTTTTTCTTTTGTCCTTTTATCTGTTTTTGAACATCCTGAAGAATTTTTCAATATTACCTTTTAATACTTTTATTAGTTTTTTTCTTTTGATATCATATTTTAAGTTTCTAATAGCTTGGAATTTTTCTCTGGTTCCTTAGAAAGCGATGTTCTGTTTTCAAAGATGCAATATTTCTTCTAATTTTTCTGAGGATACTAATGATGAGTTTTGTTTTGTTTTAGTTTGTTCACCTCTCAATTTAAGTTTAAATTTTATTTCATTAAAAATTTTTTTTTGCAGTCCTGTGGATGGAACCTTATGAAAGCTAGGCAAGTGCTTGGCCCCTGAGCCACAGCCCCTGTCCTGCACACACAAGAAACCTGCATTGCTGGTTTCTTGTGGGTCCCTCTTTTGTTTGTTTTAGCCTCTTCCAGTTTTGAGGCTTTGTTCTAGGGTCTGGTGATCCTTGGCTGTTCACTCATAGTCAAGAGCACTGTACCAAGAGCCCACTGAGCGCTCTGTGCTGACCAGAGGGGCTTGGGAGCAGCCGGCTGTTGGTTTTTTCCATGGGGAATTCAAAATGTCAACATCTGTAAGTCTCTTCTCCGAAGTGATTTTTATCTCTTCCTTGGAAAGAGTTTCCCCACGGGCTGTGGTGGGAAGGAATAAATGGCTTCCAGGTTATCAAAGCAGAGGAGCCGGGATCTGTTTTCTAGGGGTGCTTCTGGGAGCCAGCAGAGCCCTAGGGAAGAATGGTTGGGAGGTCAAGGCACTTTTCTGTAGACAGTGTTGCAAAAGTTTCCTACTGACCAAGAGAAGTATGGAGGCAGCAGACAGCCCTGGACCTGCCTCCCGGGATGAGATGTCATACCAGAAACCGGGGCAGATGGACGGCCAGAGAGCAGAGGGGACTCATGCCTGGATGTCCTTAATTAATTATTTGTTTCTCTAGCAATTTGGGGGATGAGTGCTCTCATTGAGAAAGTAGGTAAACTAAGGGAGACCGTAGCAGTTTCTGGACTGAGATTCACAACTGGTCTATGCACACTTGCCCAGAAGTTAATGCCAAGTGTATCAAATACTAATGCCATGAAAGAAATTCCTAGGCCCCAGAAGAGGAGTCCTGGATCGGCTTCTGTCAGCTCCCTGGCTGCCCACCGCCTCTATGTTCTTGGTCTAGTCCACATTCATCGCTAGAGGAGGCCAGAATTCAGAGACTTCCCTCTGCTGGGGGGTTGGTGATCAAATGAGTGCAGCTGAAACTGCTGACGTTTGGGGGGAGGATTTTGGCAGTTCCGTTTAGAAAGCACGTACCTGTGGTCATATCCGTGTATGTGCAGGCACACATGGACTGGGTTTCTAATTGAAGCCATCTTGAGAGAGATATGGAGAACCAAGCTCACCTTCAGCTTGCCCCTTGCCCAGGGGTCTCCAGGCAAGGCCCCCAGTGCCTCCAAAGATGTCATCACAATCCCAAGCAAGTACTGGGGGCAGGTGTCTGATGCTTCCAGAAAAGCAGAGGGGCAAAGAGATGGAGTAGAGGCAGCCAGAGGAGGTTGATGGGACTGGACACTCTCCAGAGCCCAACGTGAAGCAGCCCTCCCTCCTCCCGTCCCCTCCTCCATCTCCCCAGAGCTCCAGGGCTGAGGCAACCTGTCGCCATATTTTCAGCACTTCTGTGAAACTGTGTCTCAGACATGGAAGACTCTCCAGAGGTTTACACGTGTGATTCACACCTCCAACCGCAGCTGTCTGCTGCCAGGGGAAACACTTCCGCATAGATTTCCAGCAGCAGCTGGGGACAGAGAGTCCAGTCTTATAGCCATTTTCCTATCTGGTTTGGGCCGTGGAAAAAGTGTGGAGGATGTAGTGCCGATCCCCCTTGGGAGAAGGGACCCAGGTCCTGGTCCAGGGGAGGTGGTAGCAACCTCTCCATCGTACAAGAGGCGAGAGTCTGCTGTTTACCAGTGCATGCAGATTGCATCTAATAATACCTTGGTGCTCATCCTAGAGGGCATTGAAGAGAAAGAGCTTGAGGAAAGGCTCAGGCAGCAGTGTCGTGAAAGATAGTGTTCCATATGGGGGATTGGACCAGGGGTGTTCTACCTCCAAGCTGTGCCCTAGCTCTTTCTATTTTGAAACACGTTCTCCCTAAGTTGATGAGGGTCTTGTTAGGTTGCCGAAGCTGGCCTCAAAACTGTGATGCTCCTGTCTCAGCCTCCTGCGCACTGGGGTTACATGCCACCGTGATGTAGTAGTAGAAAGCTCCAGAAGTCCGTGTTCATTTCCAGTGCTTCTCTCTTTCTCTCTGATCAAATTTACCCATTTTAAAGTACTGATTTACAGCTGGGTGTGGTGGCACCTGCTTGTAATCCCAGCGCTTGGGAGGCTGACACAGGAGGATTGTGCAGGCTTGAAGCCAGCCTCAGCTACTTAGTAAGGCTCTCAGCAACTTAATGAGACCCTGTTTTCAAATAAAAATATAAAATAAGTCTGAGAATATAGCCTGGAGGTAGAAGGCCCTGGGTTCCATCTTCAGTACCACACAAAAAAAGTACTGATTTATTACAGATAGCTACGTTTATACATGCACTCTGATTAATAAAAACCAAGAAGAAAAAGAAAAAAAATCAGTTCACAATATACATGTTTTAGGGCATGAGCCTTCTTATCAAGTACAAGAATTTATGAAATTATTTCTTCTGGGAGTCCATTAACGGTGTGCGCCCCCGGGACATTTAAATATCGCCTTACAGATCTTTGCTGGCTGTGGGAGCCATGAAACTTTAAGCTGGCGGGCTTAGTTGTCACTGAAGAGCTGAAGAGATGCTGGCAATTAACCAAAGTCTCTGGAAAGCTGCTGTAACTCATGAGCGTAGGACCAGTGCACATTCACGCAACTCCTGCACAGCCTGGGAATCCTTGTGCTTGGCGTTCAGCAAGCCTTTCCCGGAACACTGTAAGGCTCGAAGTGTGGAACCCCAGAGGACCTTCATAGCACCTTCATGGGCTCAGGCCCATTGGGTGGAGGGGTCCAAAAGGCTCTTTGGTCTCACCTACTCCCAAGGCTAGGACATCTGCAGAAGGCAGAATTTCCAGAGATGACTGGCAGTGGGGGCTGCAGAGTCTGTGGACCTAAGCCAAGATGCAGCAAACTGTCCCTTCTTCCTGTGGGTTATGCCAAGAATCCGGGGAGGTGGGGATCACTTCTGTGCTGCTCTTTTGCCCACCCATCCTATCAACCCCTAGGGAGGCAGCATGTTCACCTGGAGCATAATAAACCCGAGTTCAAACGCGGGCTCTGCTACTCAGTTCAGAGAGTCCAGACAGGATTCCCAACCTCCATAAGCCTTAGGTTCTGCATCTGAAGACGGAGGGTCATTTCCTTGCAAAGGGGTAAGTATGATGGCTATGAAGAATTTGTGTATAGCAGGCATTCAAAATTAGTAGCTATTATTTTTATTTCAAGAGAGGCTGAAATTCTCTGAAAGAGGCTACATCAGTCAAACTGGGCTGTACTGGGGGAGGGGCGCTTCAATAAAGAGTATGCATAGCTGGGCCCGTGGTGCGCACCTGTAATCCCAGGACTTGGGAGGCTGAGACAGGAGGATCGAAGGTTTGCAACCAGCCTCAGGGACTTAGTGGGGCTCTCAGCAATTTATTGAGACCCTGTTTGCAATAAAACTAGGGCTGGGGGTGTAGCTTGGAGCAGAATGTCCTGGATTCAACCCCCACCTCCAGAAAGAAAGAAAGAAAGAAAGAAAGAAAGAAAGAAAGAAAGAAAGAAAGAAGAAAGAGGAAAGAAAGAAGGAAAGAAAGAAAGGAAGGAAGGAAGGAAGGGAAAGAAAGAGAAAGAAAAAGACAAGGAGAGAAAGAAAGAAAGAGGGAAGGAGAAAGAGAGGGAGGGAGAAAGGGAGAAAGAAAGGGAGGATGGATTATCAGTACCACTACCTGGTGCCACTACCTCCCACCTGTCCCACACCAGGTCTGATGCTCAACAGAGAACAGGGCCCACAGCTGCCGGGCTGCACAGCTTAGCTTGGAACTCGAATCAGGAGCACCAGGTGTCAGACAGGCGCACCCCTCTGGGACTGAGTCAGGCGGTGGTGATGCAAAGTGGTGGGACCCCACTTTGGGGTTAGTGGCGGCGGCAGCATCCGATTCCCAGGGGCGTCAGTGCACGCAGGGCGGGCTGTCCGGGATTCCCTCGTGGGCTGTGGAGTAAGCTGAGGTGTCTAGGGCTCAGCCTAGCACCACTGGGTCCTCATCCAAGTGGTGTTGGGGAGTGATTTGGGGCTACTACAAACCTCCCTTTGTTCTCACTGTGTTCTGGATAACCCCCAAATTTTGCCAGCCACCTCAAACTCCTTACAATAGTTAATTTTTTTCTCTTTCAGCTAGAGAAAGTCCATTTCTGCCCTTGACAACAAAAACTTGGTCAGTACCCTTCCCGAAACATCCTAACTCAACGTGGTCCTCTTTTTCACCTTCTATTTCCTTTATGGCATTAGTTATGGTTAGTAATGTTTTTACCTAGTCTATACTCGCTTGTGATCTGTGTTTCCTTCCAGAACCTGAGCCAACCGAGCCCACATGCATCCATCGACACCCCCAGAAGCTGCTGGGCGTGGCACAGTTGCGAAGCCCACGGGCGCGGCAGCCACACTGGGCGGCTTGGTATCTGGACCTGCTGCTGTGGACCTCCGTGTCTACACTTCAGTAAAGCAGGGGTGATAGCAGTTTCTGTCTAGTGTATAGTGTGAGAATTCAAAGAGCCAATATAGGCAAGGAGCTCCCGGCATGTAGTGGTATGAATGAATGGACTTCCCAAGTTCAGATGAGCTAGGCATGTCATTCCAGAACCTGGGGGGCTGAGCCAGGTCAGGTGTAGGTTCAAGGTCAGCAATTTAATGAGAACCGCAGCAATTTACTGAGACCCCGTTTCAAAATAAAAAGGGCTGGGACTGTAGCTTGGCGGTAGAATGGCCCTGGGTTCAATTTCCAGTACAAGGGAAAAAATTAAAAAAAACAAAAAAAAAAGAAAGGAAGGAAGAAATTTAGATGAGAGTAACAGTAACAGCTGTTTTCAGGATTTTAGGAGTTTCCCATCACCCATGCCCACACTTTGTATGTAGGGTCTGACTGAAAGCCCAGTTGGAATTTGGGATGTGTCAGACCCTGTCTTCAAGGCAACTCTGATTTGAGCGCTCTTCATGCGCGCGTCTTTGTTATGTAAGCATCCCGTCTGTCCTCAGAGCCTGGGAAGCCAGGCTCCTCTGAACCCACTGAGTCAGGGGCCCCCCGTCCCCTGTGGTCTCTTGCTGTGTGCACAGTGGCTCGGGCCAGCGGGACCTCCACTGCTTCCAGGAAAAGTGGCTCTTAGGGCTGCCGGGGCGGTGCGCACAGGGTCACCAGAGTCATGCATCTCGCCCTGCGCTGCTGCAGACCGCAGCCAAGCCCAACACTGCGTGCCTGGGCGCTGGCTCTTCTCCCAGAGGCCTGGGTTACTTTTTCCACGACTTGGGTTTTCCAGAGCGGAGGGCTGGGGGCCACATGAGGCAAGCCAGCGAGTTCACTGGGCTCTATTTTAAGATTCCCAGTCTTGTCTGCTTCCCGGCAGCTGTCACTGGGTCAGGGGAAGGGAAAACAGGAGGTGGGGGAGGTGGGGAGGCCGAGCCACAGGCTTTACTTCCCGCTGGTGGAAATTCCTATCCATCATAGAAGTGAAGTGTGTCCTCCTCTCCAAGTGACTCAGAATTCCTTACTGATCAGGGCAAAGGCTTGCTCGCTTTAATAGAAAAAATAAGGACAGTGTGACTGTATAGATGATTCCTATACCATCTGAGACTTTGTGGAGAACTTTCAACCATTTGCGCCCATTTGCTGGGTGAGACAGACATTATTACTCCCGGTCTAGAAGTGAGAAAACGGGAGCACAGAGGGTTTAGTGATTACACATATTCACCCAGCTGGTTAATCACCGAGCCCAGCACGGAAGCTTCGGCTCCCAAGTTTTCAATTCTGTTCTGTCATTTTGTAAACAGCCTTTGCCATCTCGCTCCTGCGGCTCGCCTGTGCCGTGAGGTCTGTGACGGAGTGAGGCTGTTGTTGTGTGGCCTTCTGCGGCCTTCCTACCCCTGTGGCCCATCTCTCCCCAGGGCCAGCCTCAACAGCTACTGAGCGCCTACCGTGTGCAGCTCCCGTGCTGTGTACAACCTATGGGGAAAGTTTCTGAGCACGCAATCACAGTGGAGTGTGTAAAGCTGTGTGCAAATATACAATATTAGGGACCCGGAGAAAGAGGTCATTTGCATTGTTGGGGGAGGCAAGGGGAATCTTCCAAGGCTTTTCCTCCTGCTTTTTATGAAACATTTTCGAGCACACAGAACAGCGGAGCAGAGGTTACAGTAATGGCCATTGCAGTTGTTAGCATTTACTGTATTAGCTTTGTCCGTTGATCTGCAGAAAAGGTAGGTATAGACAGACGTGTACACACAGGAAGGCATGTGGCTGAAGCACTTGAAAGGAATGAGTGACGCCGTGTGGCTCACTCCTCAGTGATTGCAGCATTCATTTCCTAAGATTGAGGACATTCAAAGAGGTAAATTTTGAGTTGGGTCTTGTCCGATGAATAGGAGTTTGTTGGACAAAGGAGAAGGTGGGTGCAGGTGGTGGCGATGGCGTGGAAAACAGGTGAACAGCATGGAGGGTTTAGGGGGAAACTTGCTGATCATGACCAGATGTGGGGCTGGTGAGCCCTGGGAGAGGGGCTTGGAGCAGCTCATTGGAACCAGGCTGGCTGCAAAGAAACTGGAAGGTCTGGGCAAGGAGTTCAGTTGACCCTGGCAGATAGGAGGTACCGGAGGCCTGGAAAGAGGAGATGACATGCTTTGATTTACCTTTATCTGGTACTGGATGGGTGGGATGGAAAAAATAGAGAAGCCAGGTTAGGATGCAAGAGGTGGGAATCATGTAAGTGGATGAGGGGAGGAGGGTGGAGACCAGTTCAGCGTGGATAGGGCTTGGAGGCTGACTGGAAGTGGCAGGGAGGGGGCCGAGGGACATCACGGTGAGAGCTCTTTCCAATGCAATTGAGTGAATGTGCTAATGCCCTTAGAATGTCACCAATCGAGTGTGGTGGTGCGTACAAGGCACTGAATGCAAAGAGACAAGTTAAGCATGAAGATGCCTAATTTGCAGGTGGAGATATGGGTCTGGAATGCTAGTAAGGGCCAGAGAGAGAGGTTTGGGGTCATCTGCCTGTGGACTGTAGTTGAAGCAGTAGGAACTGACTCTGGCCAGGGCTGTGGGAGGCGTGGTGGTGCACACCTGTAATCCCAGTACCCGGGAAGCAGAGTTAGGAGGATCTCAAGTTCAAGGCCAGCCTCAGCAACCTAGGGAGACCCTGTTTCAAAAGAAACTAGCAAAAACTAAATTTAAAAAGGGCGGGGTGTAGCTTGGAGTTAAAATGTCTCTGAGTTTAATCTCTAGTACCAAAGAAGAAAGGAGAGAAAGAGACAGAGACAGAGAAAAAAGAGCAGGGCAGAGAAGGAAGGAAGGAAGGAAGGAAGGCAGGCAGGCAGGCAGGCAGGCGTTCAGGATATAACCCTGGAGTTGCCCTGCCTTGTCTGTGAGAGAAGGGCCAGGTGGCAGAGCCTCCTCGGCAGCTTCAGCTTCGCAGTGAGCACCAGATGAGCTGTAGGTGTGAAAGTCCAAATTCTGGGTTAGCACTTCCAGGTCAAAGGATAAGTTCCCTGGTTAGAGTAGACGGTGTTGTAGATGAAGAGAGAGACAGGGTCAGCCCTTGGTAAATGGCACCTAAGAAGCAGAAAATCCTCTTCCTCTGCTCCCCCTAACGCTTTGCAAGAAGGGAAGACCAAGCTGAACTGGCAGAGGAGATAAATATTCACTCATGAGCCCTTGTGTGGCTCGGGCTGGAAAGAACTTTCTGTGGCACTGGGGGATGGGGCGGGCCAGTCTGCAGCACCAGCAGTAACTGCAGGGATGCTGCAGAAAGAGGACCCGGGATCGAATCATGGCTCCACCCTCTGTCTCCTCGTTAACTGCTTGATGCCCCAGTTTCCCTGTCTGTAAAACGACGGAGTCCCTTCTTCAGCGAGGTTTAAGGGAGCTCAGGACAAAGATAACCATAGATATAGACTGCACAGAGCATGCTTACTAAAAGCTCTCAGCTGTCATTGCTGAACAGCCAGGCTGTTCGGGAAGCCTGGGGATTTGGATCTAGAAGGTTCTCTGGTGGCCATGCTTGGAGCAGCGCAGCCATTGCTGGTGGGGAGGAGTGATGGGTCACACAGCTCCCCGCGTGTCTCTCCCTGCTCAGAGGTGCGGGGCCCGTTAGAGAGAGCCAGCCAGCGCGTTTCTTTCCCGGCCATGCATCATGCACCCCCGCTGCGCGCCTCCCTCTGTCCACCTGGGCCGTTTCTAGGGCAGCTGCTGAGTGAGGGGTGGAGGGCCTGGAGCTCGTGAAAGGACCACCTGTTCCCCCAGCTTCCTCCGGCCCTCCCCACCCCGCCTCCCAGCGGCTCACACGTCTGACCACGTTTCTCCCTCTGCACAGGCGCCCTGGGCTCACTGCGAGAGGCACGTTTCCTTTTGAGTGGCCTCCGCACCACGGCTGGAGGCAGTGTTTCGTGGTACCCGTCCTGTTAGCCTATAAAAATGCTTTCTTCAGTGTCCCTGCACCTGTCTGCCCAAGCCCTGCCCTCCCTCTTGGCACTGGGCCTCAGAAAAGGTGGCTCGAAGCTCCTGAGGTCCCAGGACATGGCAAGTCCTCCCTCACCTCTGTGTTTCAGCGAGGTTCCTGCTAGGCCTATTCATTTCTGGGGTCCTTCTGCCTCATCTAGAAGTCCCTGGGGACAGTGTGAAGGCACGGCTAGAAATGTCAGCCGGGACTCAGCCCAGTTTGGCACTGAGTAGCCCTGGGTTAGCTCTTCTAGACAGAGCCGGGTTCCAGGCCTGGCACCCCTGTTTACAGGAGTGTCTCTGCGGGTAGCTGGCTTCTCCACTGGTGTCCATCTCTCAGTCTTCAGGGAGTCTATAAGGCACGGAGCTCAGGGTTGGGTCACAGAGGAGCCTAAAAATGGTAGCTTCTCTTTTCTCCTCCTGGAATCTTTTCTAGAGCAGGGACAGGTGTCAGCTTGGGAAGGCCAGCTGGAAACCTCTTGCTACCTGAGCTCGGCTGGGTCCCACTGTCTCCTTAGCACGGGCACCTCTTGGATCCCTGGGAGAGGGCAGTGTGGGGCTGGTTGGAGCTTTCACACTAAGGGCTCCGGAGGGCCAGAGAGTTGGCAGAAACACCAGGTGTGTTCAGTGCCCTATTTCCAACCCCAGGTGGACCCTTGCTCCCGATGTCAGCCCTACCCTTCTCCTCTTTGGCCCAGTTTGCTCTACTTTGGGGGACACCACGGTCACAGGGGGACTGTGTTCGGGGTACACAGTAGAACATTTCACTGCACAAGCCGGCCCATCTGGGACAAGTTTCCAAGAAGCGTCTGGCAGGCGTTCAGCCGTGAGTGTGCGAACTCTGAGGTCCCCAGGGAGGCTGGGCTGACGAGGACTCGCAAGGACAGACACATGTCAGCCGTCCGATCTGCACTTTCATTTAATTGCTACACGATGAGCGCAAGTGTTGAGCCAGATTCTTTGCAGGTCACCAAGATCTGGGGCTGTGGGCTTCGCTGAGGCCATTTTAGGCCCACTTCAGTAAGCACCCACATTTCAACAGAGGTGAGCTTTCAGCCGAGGCAAGAGCCCTGAGCTGGGTCGTACCTGTGATTCATGGAAGCTTTTCTCATGAGAAGGCAAGGGTCTTTCAGTTCTCTGTCTCTTACACACACACGCACACGCACACGCACACGCACACACACACACGGAGGAGTGATGCTCCCAACGCCTTCTCTAGCCCAGGCTGGCGCGGCATCTGTTGGGTCTCCCTGTGCTTATTCCTTCCCTGGAGACAGGCGCACTCTGCATGCAGCACCTGCCTGCCCTCCTAGCTCTGAAATAGAAAAAAAAAAGGTGCTTGGTGCTCAGTGTGCCGGAGAACAGAAGTAGGGTGACCTCAGGACAAAGGTGAGGGGGTGGGGAGGCGGGGTGGGAAAGAGAAAGACGCTGTGGGACCCAGGAGACTTGGGGAAACTTCCACTTTGGAAACGGCAGACTTGGGATACAGTGGGGTCCGCTGAGTGCCACTGGGTCCTGTAGGGAAAGTGTCCCTGTGCCAGAAGGGGGTGGGCAGGGTGTCTGCCCGAGGCAGCATGGGTGGGCACGCAGAGGGACCTGGGCACCAGAATGGGGGGACCTAGGAGATTGGGGGCAGGTGGACAGTCCGGTTGTGGGGTAGAATGAAGCAGACATCACATCAGGCAGATAAGAACAAGTAGTGTGACCACTAAACCCCCAGCGCAGGATTTATGAAGGGCCAAACCCGCAAGCAAGGGCCCGGGAAGCTGAGCCGCAGAGAGCCAGGCTCCATCTACCAGCAGCCAGGGGCCCAGGACGGTGGTGGGGGAGCAAAGGTCCTCAGGGCCCTCCATGGCCTGGAGACTCTGGGAACTGGCTCTGGGGACCGGGGTGCTCCTGAGCACGGGGCACGGGAGAGCCAGCCCGGCCATTAACCCAGGACTTGAGCAGGCACTGGGGCTTTCCACAGCCACGCTGGGGAAAGGCCGACGACGCAAGGGACTGGGAAGTGGAGACGCAGAAAAATCCAGAGGTGGTGAGAGGCCATAGCCAAGGGCAAGGGCCGAAAATGTGGGTGGGGAGAGAGGGAGGGAGCAAGCCGAGGAGAGGGCAGGGAGAGGATGTGCGGAACAGGAGGCAGGATGGCGCGGGTGAATCGCACTCATTATTCCCCCAGGACACGCGAGGTTCTTCAGTCACAATCAAACTGAGCTGTACAGAGCGTCTCCTGGCCAGCTAAGGCACGCATGTGCAGAAACGCGGGCCCACCCCAAGACAGACCCGAGATCCAAACCCAGCCCCACAGCTTCCTAGCTTTGTGACCACAGGCCAGCCACAGACTCAGAAGTGGAATGAGGACTTGTCTGTCGTACGGGGGTGATTGTGAGCACTGAAACAGAGAATTCAGGCACCAACACCCAGAACAGAGCCTGGCACTTAATAACTGTTTGATAGACTGAGCCTGGTGCCAGGGGCTGAAGATAAAGATGACCCGGGCAGTGGCCCCCCACCCCCAACATGAGCTAACAGGGGAGACAGCCCATGCATCCATCCCGTGAGTGTGTACAGAATGAAGAGGAGGAGCAGGTCCTCACGGGACCTGGCCCAATGGGTAGCAGAGCCAAGAAGCATGAGTACCAACCCAAGGTTCTGGACTCAGACTAGCGCTCACCTCTGGCCATTGTGGAGACGCTGGTCGCAAGGGTCAGGAGCCTGACTGGGTACTGGTCCCTCCCCTGGGGGTACACTATTAGTCAAAACTCATGGGACTGTATGCTCAAGGTCTGTTTTATTATGTGAATTACATCTCATAGGTAAAGAAAAATCAGCTTATTTAAAATTTACTTTTAGCCGGGCATGGTGGCGCGTGCTTGTAATCCCAGAGTTTGGGAGGCTGAGACAGGAGGATCGCGCAGGTTCGAAGCCAGCCGTGCTGGCTTAAGAGACCCCGTTTCCGTATAAAATAGGTCTGGGAGTGTAGCCCGGAGGTAGAAGGGTTTCCAGGACCCCCAGTACCACCAAAAAAAAAAAAAAAAAAAAAGGCAGCCTCAGTTATTTAGTGAGGCTCTCAGCAACTTAGTTAGACCCTGTTTCCAAATAAAGTATAAAAAATAGGTCTGGGAGTATATCCCGGAGGTAGAAAAGCCCCTTGGTTCCACCCCGAGTACCACACACACAAAAATTTACTTTTAGCTGGGCGTGGTGGCCATGTTTATCATCCCAGCATTCTAGAGGCTGAATCAGGAGTTTTGAAGGTTCACGGCCAGCCTCAGGTATTTAGTGAGGCTCTTTGCAATTCAGTGAGAGCCTGTTTCAAAATAAAGCATAAGAAATAGGGTTGGGGGTGTAGCTCGGAGGTAGAATACCCCTGGGTTCCATCTCTGGTACTGCAAAAAAAAAAAAAAAGTAAATAAATAAAATAAAATGTACTTTTGTTTCTGAAGACTGAACTCAGGTACATTCTACCTTTGAGCCACATACTCAGCCGTATGTATGTATGTATGTATGTATGTATGTATGTATGTATTTTGGAATAGGGTCTTGCTGAGTTGCTGAGGCTAGCCTCAAACCTGTCATCCTTCTGTCTCAGCCTCCCAAATACTGGGGTTGCAGATGTATACCACTGTGCCCAGCTCAAACAGTATGTTTTTTAAAATGAGCACAGAGAGAGGTGTCTATAGTACCTGCCAATCGCTGACTTTGGCTGGATTTTGGGGTGTGAAGTAAAGGATGTGAGATCAGGGGCTAGAGCCAGAGAGGCCCTTCAGAGTGACTAGACATGGCCCTGTCAGCCTGAAAGGGGGCAGGGAGAGGGGAAGAAACTAGAGAGGGCTAATATTGTAAGAAGCGTAGGGAGCTGCTCCCCCGGCTCTAAAGAGTGTTCAGGGAAGACAGTCATCTCTATACCCAGCTGTACTTGGCCAATGTCTTCCCAGCAGTAGAGAGTGCCCGAAGTTTGGGTCATGGCCTGGTGGGGAAGCATCTCCAGGGACTATTTCCCACCTGCTGCCGATGCTGACCACCTCTTCCTCCCACTGCCTGGGGATGTCTGTTACCTCTGGGCTCTTATGATCCTAAAACCCAAAATGGCGTCCCACTGTCCAGAGCCTACTCAGTCCCCCGGGCTCCAATTTCTAAATCATTCTGCAACCTTGGCTCTACTTTCAGACTACAGCAGGCTCTCCAGCTCTGCACACCACACGAAGCGTGGCCCCTCTGTCTGTCCTGCATCTACACCTCACCTCATAGAAATCTCCCAGAGATGCCACTTAGAGGTGGCTTGCCATGGCCACCAAAACCCTCTCGATTTTAAATACTGCCATCCTCTCTGATCGGCCTTCTCCCTGCACATCTGTTTCAGCAATCGACAGTAATTCCTCTCACCCCACCCCCCACCACATAGCTGCGTTTCCTAGGCTAGGCGGTATGGTCCCTGGAGTCAGGAAAGAGCTTGTGTTTCCCCACTAATTTGGGACACAGTAAATTTTTTTGATTCTTGAGAGATTAAACCTAGGGGCATTCTACCTCTGAGCTACACTCTGAGCCCTATTTAATTTATTTATTTTTGCTTGGAAACAAAGCAAAAATAATTTTTTTTTTTTTTTTTTTTTTTTTTTTTTTTTGCTAAGCAACTGAGAGCCTCGCTAAGTTGCTGAGGCTGACTTTGAACTTCCAATCCTCCTGTCTCAGCCTTCCAAGTACTGAGATTACAGGTGTGCACCACCATAAATATCTATTGGTAGATTGATGGAGGGAGGATCCAGTCACTGTGGCCTCATCTGTGTATAATCAGAAATCGAGAGAGTTTTCATTTGCCCTAATCATTTTCAGTACCTGAAAATTCTGTCTAGACCTCTGCTACCATGCAAAGGGTGGTGTTGGGGGTCAGAGGGGCTGACAGAGTAAAAAGCTGGTGTAGCCAGGAAATGGTGGGACATTTAATCTTGACCCCCATTTTGCCCAGATCGCTGATCCCCGATAACCCAGGCTACAGACCTGGGTCTCAAGCCCTCCATTAAAGAGCTCACAGCTACTCTGGAAGTGCCGGGCAAAAAAAAAAAAAAAACCAAAAACACCACGAGGTCAGGTTTTGTTAAAGCCAGAGAAATCATGAGTGAGTTCAACCGGCTGGACGGCAGAGTCAGCCCCATTACTGAAATTGCAGGTCCACACCAACCTGCTGGGAAGAGAATTTGGGATACATTTGTGAACTTCAAAAACTTTCTGCCTGGAAACCGGAGGGGTAACCATGGCAACAGGAGGCAGGTTGAACCCAGACAGGGCTCTTCAGCCTCAGCAGGGAGCTCGGTGCTCTCAAATCTGCCGGGCTGCACACAAAACCCTTTGTCTCTTCGCCTTCTTTGTGGAAGAGGAGAAAGGACACCGCAGGAATCTGGGGATGGGGACCCTGCTTTCTGCTGTATCCTCTTCCAGGGCCGCATCCACTGATGTCTTGTTGTCTGGAAAATGGAAACGATGAACTTTTGCTGGCCTGTTTGCAGGGATGCAGAGAGGCCAGGAGGGTCTGAGGGGATCCTCTGCAGTCAGTATTAACTGCTGTCACGTGGCCACATCTAGCCTGACGCAAACACGGTGCTACTGAGGGCGAGATGAGAGTTCCATCCATCCGGAGACCCCATCCATCCAGAAACCTGTTTTTGTTCCAGGGAGAACAGCTGTCTCGCAGACAATGCCCACATCCTCGCCTGGCAGCTGCGTAATAAAAGCTTGCCTGGGGGACATGAGTGCACCAGGTGAAAGCCCTCATCCTGGCGACCTGCTCCTCCAGCCCAACGCTCTACTGATGGTGGACGAGGAGGGCTGAGGAACGCAGCGGCTCCCCTCTCGTCCAGCCCTGGGCCAGCAAAGGAGCCTTGGCTGCAGGATGGGTCTGAGGGCGGTGTGCTGGCACCCCACGCCAGGGCTGCTACTGTGCCTGCCTGCCTTTGTTCTCCGCTTAGTAACCAGGAGGTTCGGGAAGGATGGGGACTGGCGATTCAAAGCACGCTGTTCTGATGTGCTGGGTCATCCCTCAGAGGCCCTCGACCCGACGGGAAATCGCTTTGACAAATGATCCCACATGGGGATCTGATTTGGGCCTCCCTCTGTCGCGCCAGCAGCCGCTCGCTCCCCCCA
Source organism: Muscardinus avellanarius (assembly GCF_963383645.1). Classification (NCBI taxonomy): domain Eukaryota; kingdom Metazoa; phylum Chordata; class Mammalia; order Rodentia; family Gliridae; genus Muscardinus; species Muscardinus avellanarius. The sequence continues at coordinate 104,957,135 of NC_137793.1, forward strand.
CACCTGTGGTTTTCCTCCTCCTTCCCCACCACCTCTCCTCAGCCTCTCCCTGAACTCTCAGTGGGAACCTCTTCTCCCTTTCTCTCTCCTTTCTGACCCTTTACTTTTAACAACAGAGAGCAGAAGTCGCCGAGGAACAGCAACTGTTAGATGCCACTTATAAAATAAAATTCTGTGGCCCGAGAGGCACAAAAATATGTTTTTCCTTATTGTGTAGTACCCCAGCACCCTTGTTAATTAAAACTGCAAGTTGCTGGGTTTGGTGGGGCACACTTGTAATCCCAGCATTTAGGAGGCTGAGACAGGAGGGATTGCAGTTCACAAACAGCTTTAGTTACTTAGTGAGGCCCTTTGCAACTCAGTGAGACCCTGTTTCAAAGTAAAGAATAAAAAATAGGGCTGGGGATGTAGCTCAGAAGTAGAATGCCCCTGGGTTCCATCCCTAGTACTGCCAACCCCCCCCCCCCCAAAAAAAAAACCCTTCAAGTTAACATTTATTTTATTTTTGGGTCTGGGGATGGAACCCAGGGACATTTTACCTCCAAGATACACTTCCTGCCCTATTTTTTTTTCTTTGTTTTGAAATGGGGTCTCACTAAATTGCGGATGGCCTCACTAAGTAGCTGAGGCTGTCTGTGAGCTGCAATCCTCCAGGCTCAGCCTCCCAAATGCTGGGATTACAAGCGTGCGCCACCACGCCCGGCTAAGTTAACATTTATTGAGGGCTGATCATATGCTGAGCCCGCTCTGAGCACCTTCCGTCTCACTGGAGAAGCTGTGGCATGTCACCCAGAACCGACCCTCGGGACCTTGGCCCTCTCTCCCAGCCTGGTGTCTGCTGTAGGCTCCAGGAGGTGTTCTGGACCAATCTTAAGCTTGGGTTAAGATCGAGCCATCTCCTCTGGGCAGCTGCTTCCAGGGGAATGTCCATGTGCAAATGCCTGCCCCTGGCTTCAGCGGTAGGCTGTTCTGAAGGGCCAGCTGAACTCCAGCGCGTCCCTGGACCAGCTGGGGGCTGCTGGGACGCAGGCGTTTGCTCCTCCCTCTGCCCAGCTCTGCTTCCTCTACTCCCTCTTGGCTTTACAAACTCTCCTGCATGCCTTCGCCTTCTGTGTGCCAGCCTCTGCCTACAAGTATGTTCCCTGGGAAACTCAAACTAAGAATTAACTTCAGTTCTTGGAACCACCTTATGAAATAAGTGTACTGGTGTTTCATCATAGAAGCAGGGGAGCCAAGGCCTGCAGAGATGAGTGAGGGTGCTCCCGTCTCCCTCAGTAAAGCAGCGAGCACTGATTTGAACCTGAAAATCAAGCTCTAAGCCCTGTACTCTTAATTTACTTGCACCCTCCCCCCCACCCCGGTAGTACTGGGGATCAAATCCAGGGAGCACTCTACCTCCAAACTACACTTCCGGCCCGATTTTACTACTTTATTTTGAAATAGGATCTCACTAAATTGTGGCCTTATTAAGTTGCTAGGCTGGCGGGGAAGCTGTGATCCTCTTGTCTGTCTCCCAGGTGCTGGGATTACAAGGGTGGGCCACCACACCCAGCCGCACCTGTGCATCCTCTTAATCCCAATACTCAGGAAGCTGGGGACTTTTCTGGGAAGGCAGGGGAGGTAGAGCATTTATTACCTTTATCTTAGAGGTGGGAGCACTGAGCTAGTAACTGCTTAAACCCAGGAATGCTCTCCACTTTCAGACGTGTTGGGATTGGGGGGCGCAGTGGGACAGATGTCAATTCTGAATTCTGCCACCAGCACTTCCTAACTGTGTAACGTTGAGCAATTTCTTTACCTTCTCTGAGTCTTAGTAAAAGTTTCTGGCACATAGTAGGTGTTCAAATAAAATACCCCCATATGGCTGCTATTTTGGGCTCCGATCCTGGGCAAGCCTCCTTAGTTTACCGAGTCTCCATCTATAAAACAGACAGGCTGCTGCCGCTGCTAATGGTAACGATGATAAAGAGCTCCCCAGTCCCCCAGTTCACTGAGGTAGGGGGGAACACGGTGAGTGGTAGGTGTCGGTAAAATCATGCACCCAGTGCTCCTGTCCGTCAAGACCCAAGTTCAGACTTTCCTGTGATTGCCTTTCGGGGACCCACCACCTCCGCAGGAACCCTCCGACACGGCGGCGTTGGTTGATTTCCTGCTTCTACTAGGGGTCGGCGGGTTTCCCCCAGCAAGCTGAGCGGCACGTCGTCTCCTCTCCAAGCCTCGGAGTGTGGCTCCGGGTGTCGTGTCCTCCCCTCCCTGCCACCCAGCAGAGCGCAGCCTGGCGCCCCCGCTGGCCCCAGGGGTTCCAGTCGCGCCCTGCCGCATTGGGCCTCGGCCACGCCTCCGTCCTCCTATTGGTCAGCGGTTCCGGGCCCCGCCCCACCCCGAGGGGATAAAAGCCTGGGCTGTGGCTGCCGCGTGTATACCTGCTGAGCATCTCGGCCAGGGTGGACCGGGCTTCACCAAGCCGCCCCGCGCAACCCCCACCCCACCCCGGAGCCAGCCACCATCCTCTCACGACCATCCACTCACGACGTGCTGCCCCCACCCGCAATCATGTGCCGCACGCTGGCCACTTTTCCCACCACCTGCCTGGAGAGGTAAGAGGAGTTTGTTCCGCTGCCCGGGGAAGAAGTCCAAGCCCCAGCAACTCTCAGGGACTGGAGTGGAGGGCGCGGGGACTCGAGTGGGTGAGGTTTGGGGCTCGAGAGACGACTGGAGGCGCAGAGGGCACCTTGGGATCTGGAGCCGGGAGAAGGAAGGTCAGGGAACCCGGCAGGATTGAGGAAGACCCGGCTGCGGGAGGCACCTGCCCGAGTCTGTCCCAGTTTTTTAAGCACTCGGTCTTCATTCCACAGCCCAAAGATGGGGGCTAGGCTTCCCTAGGAGGGAGATCCTTTTTTTTCTCTCTCCTGGAACTAGTGAGGGATAGGTGAACTTCCCAGGGCTGCTTCTCATCTGGACTGGACTTAGTGTCTGGGAAGAAAGAGGAAAAGATCAAGGCAGGAATCGATTTCCACACAGTTCCAGAAACACTCCTTCTGTTAATCAGCAGCCGGTGTGACTTAAGTAGAAAAACATCTATCCATGCGGTGCCTTAAGCCCAGGAGCACAAGCCCCACCAAGGCACAGTGGGACGTTGCTGTTCTTGCTTCAGCCTTGATGAAAGTAATAAGAAAAGCACCCTTGGGACCCTGGGAACAGCCGAGGTTCCCAGGGATCTTGAGGCTGAAGTCTGGGTGGTGTAGTTAGTTCTCCTGGGTCCCTGTAGACCTCTCTGTCATGATCAAGTGAGTGGAGAGACCTTTCATGTTCCTCGTTTGTCTTTCAGAGCCAAAGAGTTCAAGACACGTCTGGGGATCTTCCTCCACAAATCCGAACTGGGCTCTGATTCTGGGAGCTTTGGCAAGTTCGAGTGGGGCAGTAAACACAGCAAAGAGTGGTGAGTCCTGCCCTCTGCCTGGGGCTTCTAGAAGGGAGGGAGCCCGAGATGGAAAATACCAGGGAAGCTAAGACGTGCCCGGGAGAACCTGGGTCGGCCCCTGGGATGGGTTGCTGGTCTGCAGTGGTAGCCTGGTTCAGGGGTGAATGGGCAGGTGGCTCTGGGATTCTCAGTCCAACAACAGATGACTGTGCTCCAGGCACAAATGTTTAGCTACCACACTCCCATCTGGAGCTATATTGCACACGCACAGGGCCCTGTCCCTGATGTTATTAATGATTCTGCTTCTGTTGGTGTGCACCACACCTAGAAGCCCTTTCCTACTGGACCTCGGCAGTGCCCCCTGCTGCGCTGGCCCGGGGGTGATAGTGTGTATTTAGGAGGCCCTTACTTCCATGAGTGGGTATGGGGCTCCAAGAGTCGGGGAATAGAAGCAGTTTTGGACAGAGAAAAGACAGCCTTAGAGATACAGACTGGGGGCTAAAGGCTCCCGGGCCTTCAGTTTCTGATTGCTGACTTGTCTTCCAAAAAACACTACTCCTTACCCTAACTCCAGCTAAGTGTGTAAGGGGTCAGCTTCGAATCATGCAGTTTCTCCTCAAAGGTCTGGCTAGGATTTGTGCTATGCTTTGGTTTTATTTTTTTAAAATTAAACCATTGGCTTTTCTTCTTTTAGTAACAGAAGCTTCTCAGAAGACGTGCTGGGGTGGAGAGAGTCCTTTGACACGCTGCTGAGCAGTAAAAGTGAGTAGGACCCTGTTGTGTGTGTCTGTGGACGGCACGTGTGTATTCATGTGCTTTGGGGGCAGTCAGAGGGAGGCTGGAGCACGGGTACAATAATAGCAGTAGTAATAATAATCATGATCCCCTAGCGTGCCAGGCTCTATTCACAACACAAAGGCAGGTCCTTGTTTGAGAAAATGACATTCTAAAATTAGAGCCATTAGCTGCAATCGCTGTCTTTTATTTCGTTCCCAGCTGTCCCTCGGTCTGACCTGTGTCCTCCTTTTCTTCCCCCAACCCCAGATGGAGTGGCCGCCTTCCATGCCTTCCTGAAGACAGAGTTCAGCGAGGAGAACCTGGAGTTCTGGCTGGCCTGCGAGGAGTTCAAGAAGATCCGGTCTGCGGCCAAGCTCGCCTCCAGGGCTCACCGCATCTTTGATGAGTTCATTCGCAGTGAAGCCCCGAAGGAGGTTGGTGCTCCACACAGGCCCTGGGTCTCCCAGCTCCTGCCCCACTGAGAATCGTGGTGGGGAGTGGGTGGAGGGCCGGGGTTTGAGTTAGGGTGGGCTTCTTTGTCACGGAGGGACTGGACTCCTGTGGTCAGAGGCCAGACAGCCAGGGTCTGTGATACTGCCCCGTGCCGCCACTCAGGTTTGCAATGGGACGAGCCTGGACGGCAGGTTTTTTGGCTCTGTTCACACCTATCTTTGTAAATCAATTCTTTTTAAAGCCACAACACTCTTACCAGCTAGGGAGACAAAGTCCTCACAGGGACCTTACATAACCTGGTTCAGTCCCCTGACTCAATTGAGTCCCTGGGGGTTTTGCGATTCAACCTTGGCTTCTGGCGTCCTCTGCTGGGCAGCGGCTTTTGATAAAGAACATGGCGCCCCCTGGCGGAGACACTGGAGCAGCGCCTCAATATTTTTGTATCTTGTATTTTGTTTTCAAACTGCTTTTATTTACAAAATAAAAATCTCCTATAAACACCAATTGCGCACCAGTTACATGCAAAGCACTGTTCTGGTCTCCAGGGATGTAGAAACAAACAAAACAATTTCCCTACTCCAGCGAAACTTATATACCCATGGGAGAAGATGCCAGTGGCCAGTTAAGCAAATCTAAGCCAGGTCGGATTTACTTTGTGGTCTGATAGAGATAAAGCAGGGGAAGAGCGAGAGAGAGCAGAGGTAGAGTGGGGTGATGGGTAAAAAAGGGCCAGATGTGCAAACATCCTTAAGATATCTGCGTGATAATTTTGAGAGATTGAAAGATTAATGCTGGGTCCTTAACCTGGGTCAGGCTTAAGACCTAGTTGGTGATCGACTCCTCAGCCCACTGGCACCCGCCCTGCCTTCCTCCGCCCGCCGCCCGCTCACCCAGCGCCTGCCTTCCTTCCCACAGGTGAACATAGACCACGAGACCCGGGAGCTGACCAGAGCGAACCTGCAGGCGGCCACCGCCGCGTGCTTTGACGCGGCTCAGGGGAAGACGCACACGCTGATGGAGAAGGACTCCTACCCGCGCTTCCTCAAGTCGCCCGCTTACCAGCACCTGGTGGCCCAAGCGTCGGCCGCCGCCTCCTCTGCATCCAGCTGCAGCCCGGCGGAGCCCTCTCACACCTGAGCCTCCTGAGCCGTGGAGAAGAAGCCGGCAGGAAGAGAGGTGGAGTCACCCATCCCTGAGGCGGCTACCCTGCGTAGGAGGCAGGTTCTGCTCGGCAAGTGCAGGAGGACAGTGAACGGCAAGGTGTCCCGCAACCTGCGTGGGAAGCAACCTGCCCCTCCAGATGCATGGTCTCGGTGCCATGCCGGAGAGGGCCCCCAATTCTAGCACCCAACGTCGGAGCTGGGCGGGGCTCTCTGGGGACAAGAGTGGGGTGCGTCAGTTAGCACTGGTCCGTCCTTATCCCTGGGGGAAGGAAGTGTTCCAGGGTGTCTTGGGAAACTTGGAAATGAGAGAAGACAACCCAGTCGGCTGCTTTGCAGTGGAGCAGTAGACTCAGATCTCGTCTGGTTTTCCTGACTCTGGGACTGGCCACAGAAGGAGCCCGGGGGTGTGGGATCTTCCTTCTGCCCTCCTGGCCTGCCCCGGGGTCACGCCAGGCCTCAAGCTTATGCTCCTCTGTGTCCATCCCTGTCCCCTTCTCGATGTGATTCTTGCCAGAAGGAGATTGCTATACCTCAACACTGGCCTCTGAGCCACTGACCAGCTCAGTAACCAGCTCTGAGGAGCGGCCCGCTTGCCCACGGAGACCAGCGTGGGCGCTCGTGGGGCCTCTTGCAGGTGCCCCTGGCCCTGTGCGTTAGGTCCACCTGTGCGCGCCACCAGGAGGAGCAGGAGGTGGGCGCCTCAGGGGCATCAAGCTCTGTTCTCAGGACCAGCAGCATGGAGCGGGGGAGGAAGGGTCAAGACACACCATGCTTGCCAGTGTCTGAACGTCCTGTGAAATCGAGCCAGTATTTCGTGTGGGTGCACAGAAGCAGGAAGGAAGAAGTCACTGTGGTGGGGAAGCATCTTTCCTGTGGACATGACATGCATCACTGGAGTGTTAAAAAATGCAGCAGGGACCACCATGGCCCCGGGACGGAGTGTAGTGGAAGATGAGGGGCGAGGCTGCTGGGAAGGGCATTTTGGGGGATCTCAGAACTTGCAGGTCACCTCAGGGCCTCACTGAACAAATATGCTGTCACGGGGCTTCCTGCACTAGAGTCCAGGATGGGGAGGGGAGTGCACCAGGGTGGCCCCCAGACCCCCCAGGATAGCTAACACTGTTCTCTCTGCACTTGAGCTCCTCCAGGAGAAAATTATTTAAACGTGCTGTGTTGTTGGTGATGTGCCGATCGTCATAGCTTATTATTTTTGTTACTGTTGTCTCTGTTATTTATTATTGTAATTTTCAGTTTGCCTCTACTGGAGAATCTCAGCAGGAGTTGCTGCCTGACTGTCCCCCCATCTCCACTAGACTCTACCTCTGAATGTGCGGGGAACCGCTTAGGGCCCGTCAGGAACTCCTCCTTGTTTAAATATTTATTTATTGTTAACAAAAGGAGCTAGGTTATCTGATGAGTGATGTATGCAATTCTTATTTGCCTGTTTTCAGCATGTTATATTCTTGTAAAATAAAGCACAAATACAACATCCCGTCTCTAAGGGCTGAGTGATGGGAAAGGGGCTGGGGGTGTGTGGTAGAGAGTCTACGGAGGGGCTGGTCTCAGAACCCTGCAGGGTAGTGGGCCAGCTCCCTCATAGGTACAGGCAGGAGGGCGAGGCTCCATCCACCTGCTGACAGTGGCCACCAGGGATGGAGACTTAGCTAATGGCCGCTCAGCTTGTGTTGGGCTGTCTGGACTGGACCAGGCTCCACAGCCCGTATCTGCTGCCCACCTGATTGGGCCATCCAGTTTTAGGCTTCTCCCTATCCCTTCTCCATCAAATCCACACGGGGTGATTCAGATTTCTCCCCAGCTTCACCAAGACTTCCTTTGATGAGACTCTCCTTTCCAATCTGGGCTCTAATAACTGTTTCCCACCTGTTTTCCTGACCACAGCCTCTCCTTGCTCCTGCTCACTTTCTATACTTACATCAGCCTTTTCATCACTGTGATCAAAATGCCCGGCAAGGACAACTCAGAGAAGAAAAGGTTGGCTCAAGCTCGCAGGTTCAGAGACTCAGTCCATGGCTGGCTGGCTCCATGGCGTTCAGAGGCGTGGTGGAGGAGAGCTGCTCCACTCATCACAGAAGCAGGGGTGGGGGGGGAAGGAGGGACAAGAGATAGTCTCCAGGGACAGATATAGTTCTCAAGACCATGTCCCCTGTGACCCAACCCACCAGCCATGCCCTGCCTCTGAACCTTGCTGCACGGACAACTCGTAAGCTTTTCTGGGGGACGTTCCCAGATCCAAACCACAAAAATACTGCACCAGTCTCACCCACAAAGCACAGATCTGAGTATCTATGGCTTCCAGCTCCTCCATGCCATACCAGGCCCTCTCTGACCTCACCTGAGTCCTTCTCCAGACATATTCCCTGCCTACGTGGCCTTTGCCCACAGCCCTTTCCTTCCTATAAGTTGTGTTGCTGTATGTGCCATTTCCTCTGCTTGCAATGCCTCCTCCTCCTCCTCCTCCTCCTCCTCCTCCTCCTCCTCCTCCTCCTCCTCCTCCTCCTCCTCCTCCTCCTCTTTCTTTTCTTGTTCTAAACTCAGGATTGGGAGGTAAGGAGAATGCTAACTTTCAAAATCTAGCAAAAATATCCCCTTCAGTGGAACCTTCCCGGATGTTCCCATAGAGAATGAACTGCTCTCACTTCTATGATTCTAGGACCCACTTTTCTTACACACAGCACGGCTCGGCAGTGAATCTCATCACTCCTCCTGTTCCTTTAGGCAGAGCTCTTCAAGGTCAGATGCATGGCACTCACCTGGTTATGATGGAACAGAACTCAGCGAATTAGCTCACAGCCCAGGCTGGGAGTTGGGGCTGGAATCCTGGCCTCTTCATCTTGGCTCTGGAGTTATTTAAACAGAACGTTCAGTCCCCTCATCTCTAAAATAAGTGTATTAAGAGTGTGCCCTTCACAGGGAATATTGAATAAAAGTGGCCCTATGTTGCTATCCTGTGAATATCAGCTATTGTTATTACCTGCTTCCCAGCCCCGTGCCTTGTGCACAGTCTAGCCTTAGTCAAGATTGCTTATCGATTTTTGTAAAACAATGACAAAATGAAGGTCCAAAACTAGAATTCCCAGTAACATTTATTTCTAGTGCAGCTGTTTATTTTTTAAAATTATTTTTATTTTTTTTTTGGTGGTGCTGCAGATGAAATCCAGGGGCCTTCTACCTCCGGGCTATACTCCCAGACCTATTTTATATTTTATTTGGAAACAGGGTCTCACTAAGTTGCTGAGAGCCTCACTAAGTAGCTGAGGCTGGCTTCGAACCTGCACGATCCTCCTGTCTCAGCCTTCCAAGTACTGGGATTACACGTGTGTGCCATCACACCCGGCTTAGCGCAGCTGTTCAGTACCATGTTTTTGTCGGATGCTCAGAACATGCCGGGACCTTATTCAAAGAAATGTAAGAGTCAAGGCAAGGTATGGCGGAGAATACTGGTTTCAATCAAACCCAGATCAGCTAAGGCTGTTTTCAAACGGGTGCTAACTGCTTCCCTGGCTGTGGGAGGCCAGCTCATGTTTTACTCTCTGCTGCCCCTTGGTGGCTGTGACAGGTAATGCGCCCCCCACGCGCTGTGCTTGACTTCCATTTTTAAAGTTTGACTTCTTTCTTTGGAAATATACCTTAAAGGCTAGAATTTGTTTCAGTGTCAATCAATTATTTCTAATAAGCACATTCAATTTTAATAAAATTCTAGTTATTAACATAGCTGCTAATGTAGTCCAGTGGGAAGAGGAGATCAGCCAAGATTTCTCTAGTACACAGGGTTGAAATCGACTTAAAAATGGAAGCTGTTCTTTATTAAAATATGGGATGACAATGGACCAATAAGTGTTTTAAAAATTGCATAACTTAAATGAAATTTGGATTTCTATGTATTAAAAATATAAATGAAGTTCTTAAGAAAGAGGAAAGGTATTCAAGACCTATGAAGTGCTGTCCTCAAGATAATCTACTGTCACTGAACGCTTTACGTTGTTTCAGTAACTCAAATTGCTTTAGGGGAAAAAAGAAAGATTGGAAACTAAATAACCAAGGTATGATCCTAAGGGTAGTAAGAGAAATAAGACAGGTGCTAGATAATAGAGTTTGAATGTCTATTGTTTAGACTTACAATGTTGGTTATTCCTAAGCCGTGATTATTAGCCTGGATAATGATTGAATTTAAACTTGGAGAAAAACAAGAATGTGTAAATTAATTTTTTACTTGTCATGAATTCACACTTCAGGAATAGTTCTATGCTGGGAGTATAATCGTCCTCGCTAATTCCATCTTGCCAGTTCCAAAGGGCAGCTTCACAGACGCGGTGCAAAGATTCAGACAGCAGGCTCGCAGTCAGGCCGCCGAATTCGGTTCCAAATTTCCGGCCTATGAGCTGAATAATATTTAGCACCTTGCTCAATTTCTTTCTTTGGACTTGGCCTTGATTTTTTCTCTTCAAGTCCCCAGGATTCCCACGCGCTCCTGGGCTGCTCCCCTTGGCTGCCGGTGATCCCTTCATCAGAGCCTGGGGCTTGAACCCACCCAGCAGCAGGGGTTCTCTTTTTGGACAGACCTATCTCTCCTGCCAGGGTAGTGGGCAGACTCCTGGGCTACTTCCTCTCTGATTCCCCAGGTCCCCAGGACCAGTCCTTCCCCAGGAGGGGTAGCTGGGGCCTGGTGCCACTCCCCTCTGCTCATCTGGGTGATACAATGAGTAACAAGCCATATAACCCGGCTTGGAACTAACACACCGCCACATTTCCTTCCTTCCTAAAATATCAGGTTTTTTTTTTTTTTTTTTTTTTTTTTTGGTGGTACTGGGAGTGGAACTCAGGGGCTTTCTACCTCTGGGCTATACTCCCAGACCTATTTTCTATTTTATTTGGAAACAGGGTCTCACTAAGTTGCTGAGAGCCTCACTAAGTAGCTGAGGCTGGCTTCGAACCTGTGCGATCCTCCTGCCTCAGCCTCCCAAGCGCAGGGATTATAAGCATAGCCACCACGCCCGGCTAAAAGATCAGTTTTTGCCCTCTGCCTTGGCCTTGATTCAAACTTAAGTTTTCTATTGAAATATGATAATTAAACTCCATTACTCTTTATATTGCGTGTGTGTGTGTGTGTGTGTGTGTGTGTGTGTGTGTGTGTGTGTGTGTTTGGAGTCTGATCCTAGGAGTGGGATCTACCTCAGAGTTATACCCCCATCCTATTTTAGTTTTTATTATTTATTTGTTTATTTATTTATTGCTGTATTGGAGATGGAACCCAGGGGATGTTCTGCCTTCAAGTTACATCCCCAGCCCTATTTTTTATTCTTTATTTTGAAACAGGGTCTCACTGAGTTGCAAAGGGCTTCACTAGGTAGCTGAGGCTGGCAGCGAACCACAATCCTCCTGTCTCAGCCTCCCAAATGCTGGGATTACAAGTGTGTGCCACCACACCCAGCTACTTTTTATTTTTGAAACAGGGTCTTACTAAGTTGAGGAAGGCCTTGCTAAGTTGCTGAGGATGGCCTCGAACCTGTGATCCTCTTGTCTCAGCCTCCCAAGTACTGGGATGACAGGCGTGCACCACCATGCTCGGCCTCGTTGCATATATTATTCCTGTGTTAACTGTGGAAGGTTTTATTGTATCTATATTCTTAAGAATATAGATTGTTAAGTGGCCTCATGTCCTTTTTGGAAGTAGGTTTTAAAAATGTCCACTGGACATATTGTGTGTGTGTGTGTGTGTGTGTGTGTGTGTGTGTGTATGTTATTGGGGGTTGAATCCAGGAGGCTCTACTACTGAGCTACCTTCCTAGCCTGTCTTGTTTTTTAAATTTTGGGACAAAGTCTCACTAAGTTGCCCAGACTGGCCTCTCCAGCTTGGGATCTTCCTGCCTCAGCCTCCCAAGTAACTGATATTGCAGGTGTGTGCCACCATGCCCGGTTCCACTGAGCATGTTTTGAACCTGCATGCCAGTTTACTTCCCAAGCACCAATCAGAAATAAGTACGTAGGGGTCCAGTCTGGGGTCATTTAAAATTCCTCTCTGGGAAGGAGATGGCAGGGTGTGAACAATACTACTTAATTTTCCAGAATGATCCGTTGAAACCAGTTGAATTTTTTTTCCAAATAGAACTTATTCCTATAGTTTATATTTGATTGTATGTTTCTTATGTAAAAATCAATATCTGCTTTGGAACTGTGACTTAACTCTAAATACGAGAGGAGAGAAAACAAACAAAAAATTAGAAAAATGGCCGTGGCAGCTGGCAGCTAACAGCTGGGCTGTATGTAGTGCTTACACCGAATGCAAACAGCTCCACGGAATGTCAACAACAATTAGACCCATGACTGTGGTGGAACAAGACCAAAATAAGGCCACGTCTCAATGAGGACCGACTGCACACGAGACAGACAGAGGCTCACACACCACCGGAGTAGCCGAATGTCCTCTCTCGGGGCAAGTGGGTGCAGCCAGCACTTTCTGATTCCTGGATAATAATCATTATAGCACCAATTTTTAAACTGCTCCTGTTCCTAATAGCACCCACCTGGGAGTAAAGCCCTGTTTCCTTAACTCCAAACACCTAGCACTGCCAATGCCTATAACACATATAAAAGGAGCTCCTAATTTTCTAACTTAGATGCTCTGCAGTCCCCGGGGTGAGCTCTACCAGGTCGCAGCAGGTTAATACACCTGCCTCACTACAGGTGTGTTCCTGCACGCCGGGTCTGCACATATGTCAACCTCAGGAGAAAGGTCAGCATTGCCCAGGTATCTGTCAAACCTATTCAAGACAATCTGATACCCATCACACCTCAATGCTCCTGCCCTGGGCTGGGCCACTCTCCACTCTCAGCTGGATGATTAAAATAGCTCCTGTGACTGGGCGTGGTGGCGCACGCTTGTAATCCCCGCACTTGGGAGGCTGAGACAGGAGGATCGCACAGGTTCAAAGCCAGCCTCAGTTACTTAGTGAGGCTGTCAGCAACGTAGTGAGACCCTGTTTCCAAATAAAAATATAAAATAGGTCTGGGAGTGTAGCCTGGAGGTAGAAAGCCCCTGGGTTCCACCCCCAATACCACACACACAAAAAAACTCCTGGGCACCAGGCGTGGCGGCACACAGCTGTCATCCCAGTATTTGGGGGGGCTGATACAGGAGGATCACAGGTTGGAGGCCAGCCTCAGTGACTTAGCAAGGTCCTCAACAACTTTGTAAGACCCTGTTTCAAAACAAACAAACAAAAATAAAATAGCTCAGAGGTAGAACACCCCTAGATTCAGCACACGCATGCACGCGCGCGCGCGCGCGCGCACACACACACACACACACACCCTTCCTGTGGAAAAAAAATACACAAAATTCATCAGAGTTCAATTGAGCAAGTCATGATTTGTGAATGAGGAAGCCCTCAACCAGAGCAGGTTGGAGAACTTCAGCCCGCAATGTGGTCGGGCAGCATTTTGGACGGAAAGCAAGAGGTGAGCCTCGGAGATGCCTGATTGGCTTGGGCGCCACCTGGGTCTTATTTGAACATGGTCTCATCCACTGGCCATCTGTGATTGGGCTGCTGGGACCTGCAGAGAAACAGCTATTTTTTTTTTTTTTTTAACAAAAGTTCTCTCCCAAGTTAGGCTCCACCTAGAGTCTGTACTGAGCGAGTTTGCAATTCATCACTGTGTAAGGAATAGGAACAGAGGCATCCGTGTCCAAATTCAGTTTGATAGAATCCCTCCTGACTGATGTGCTGATTTCTACCTTTGCTTTCAACACTCAGGTTCTTTTTAACACAGCACTAAAAACGACCATCAAAAAATGTAATTCAGATGGTGTTATCCCAGACCTCAACTCTCCAGTGGCTGTGCTCTTGCTCGGGGTGAAAGCCAAAGTCCTTGGATGGCCCCTAAGGACCTAGGTGACCGGAACCTCCGTTCACTACCTCCTCCTAAGCCCTGCTGCCGTCTCACGGAGCTCTGCGCGGCTCCTGGTCACACCGGGCCCGAACCTAGATCACACCAACCTACCCCTAGATCACACCAGGCCTGCTCCTGGTCACACCAGGCCCACTCTTTGGTCACACCAGGTCTGATCCTAGATCACACCACACCAGCCTACTTCTAGATCACACCAGGGCTGCTCCTAGATCACACCAGGGCTGCTCCTTGACTGTACCATTCCTGGTATACCAACCTACTCCTAGATCACACCAGACTCACTCCTAGATTGCACCAGGCTTGATCCTGCCTCGGGGCCTTTGCATGTGTGGGTCCCTCTCATCTCTGTGCTCTTGCCCAGGCAAATGGCATCACACGTTTCTACAACTTCCTCAAGTCTTTGCTTAACTGTCACATCCTGAATGAGGCCCTCCCCACCCAGCTGGCGTGAAATTGCATCCCCCACGCTGGCGCTTCCAACTTTCCTTATTCTACTTTATTATCTCCCTAAATATACTGCGTGGTTGGCTTGTTTTGTTTGCTGTCCGGCTTTGGTGAGAGCAAGGGCAGGAATCTTTCTCTGGGTTGTGCAGTGGTGTAGCAGAAGCCTCTAGAACAGAGACAGTTACTTTATGTCTCTTTGAAATGGTACCTGTCTCAAAAGGACTGTATTATGTGATTATGTGATATGATCATACTATACGATGATATTTAATATATATATAATGTGCACATATAAAGGCCCGGAGCATACCAAAGAGCTATGTAAACACTTGCTATTATTTTATTGATTTATTTTGTGGTTTGAGGATTGAACCCAGAGACATCCTGCCTCTGAGTTACACCCCCTGCCCTATTTTATTTTATTTTATTTTATTTTTTTTTGGTGGTACTGGGGGTGGAACCCAGAGGGTTTCTACCTCCGGGCTATACTCCCAGACCTATTTTATATTTTATTTGGAAACAGGGTCTCACTAGGTTGCTGAGAGCCTCACTAAGTAGCTGAGGCTGGTTTCAAACCTGTGCGATCCTCCTGTCTCAGCCTCCCAAGCACGGGGATTACAAGCATGTGCCACCACGCCCGGCTACCCTATTTTATTTTATTTTTTATGTTGACACATGGTCTCATAAAGCTTTGAAGGGTCTTGCTAAGTTGGTGAGGCTGGCCGTGAACCTGTGACCCTCCTGTCCTTGTCTCAGCCTCCCAAGCGCTGGAATTACAAGTGTGCACCACCACTCCTGACTGCTGCTGGTTTCTTCCTCCTCCTCCTCCTCCTCCTCCTCCTCCTCCTCCTCCTCCTCCTCCTCCTCCTTCTTTTCTTCTTTTTAATTATTTATGATCCTTTCTCCTGAGGTCAAGCTCCATGAAGAACTTCATGAATCTGTGTGCCAAATCACTGTGTTCCAAGTAATTACAACGGTTACTGGCAACACCATCAATGCTTTTTTTTTTTTTTTTGTGGTACTGGGGTTCCTGGAAGCCCTTCTACCTCCGGGCTCCACTCCCAGACATCCCAGACACCTATTTTGTATTTTTATTTGGAAACAGGGTCTCTTAAGCCAGCGCACGCGCCTGGCTTCGAACCTGCGCGATCCTCCTGTCTCTGCTTCCCAAGCGCGGGGATTACAAGCGTGCGCCACCACGCCCGGCTGCATCAATGCTTGTTAAATATTGACTGGGCAAATAACAGGGCAAGCACTTATTTTCCATTCTTTTCCCCCAAGAAGACAGATTTTCTATAACATAGAAAAGATGCAAGAGTGCCGGAGAGAGCAGATGCTGCGGTGCGCAGGTGGACAGGCCGGGAGAGCGCAGTGCGGGCCTATGGCGAATCCGCCAGCAGCTGGCGGAGAAGAGGCCTGGCTTCTTCCGGAGGGCTGGCTTTTTTAAAGTAAATGTACACGTTTATTGGTGCACTGCAGTCACACCTCATAACGAGGGTCAGAGTGATGGGGATACAGGCACACAGCCCTTGGTGAGCTTCCCCTGGGTCTCACCCCATTCTCTCCCCTACGACACGCGTAATATTGAGATTGACACTGGTCATTTTGTATACGCGCAGGGCATTATTTGAAGTGTTTCCTCCGTCGAGTCTCCCCCACCTCCCTCCTCTAGACCCCTCCATTGCTTTACTAGGGTTCCTCCTCTATCTGGACTCCCTCTGGTGTCCCAATTTCTCCCTAGCAAAAAACATAGGACTCTTCGCTTTCTGAGTCTGGCTAACCTCTCCTAGCATGCGGTTCCCTAGTTCTATGCATTTATTGCAAATGAAATAATTTTGTTCTTTTTTTTTTTTTTGGTTCTTGAAAGGACAAATTTGACCACACCAAAGATTGCCTTGTAGCCAAGAGATTTATTGGAGGGGCCGGTATGAAAGGAAGAAAGAGAGAGAGAGAAAGAGAGAGAGAGAGAGAGAGACAGACAGACAGACAGAAAGACAGACAGACAGAGGGGGAGAGAGAAAGAAGAAACCAGGAAGAGAGGGAGCGCGTGCTGGGATCAGGGTTATATAGTGGTTTGGGGTTACAGATTGGGGGCTAATAGGCTAGGAGAAATGCCCTTTGAACTAATTGGCTACAGTCCCAGGGGAGGGGGCCAGGTAATTGGCTGGGGGGGGTCAGCAGGGAATGTCCCTTTCTCTGATTGGCCAAGGGCACCAGGAGGGGGCAAGTCTCCCAGGTAAGTGACCAGGTGCAGTCAGAGGAGGATGGTAGCTTAACTGGTCAGACCAGGGCCTTTCAGGACACTTAGCTTAAGGAGGGGGGTGGTCTGAAGTAAGAACCAAATTCATCTAACCGTTCTGGGGGTGGAAACCAGGGGCTTTCTACCTCCGGGGTATACTCCCAGACTTATTTTTATATTTTTATTTGGAAACAGGGTCTTATTAAGTTGCTGAAAGCCTCACTAAGTAGCTGAGGCTGGCTTTGAACCTGTGCGATCCTCCTGTCTCAGCCTCCCAAGCGCGGAGATTACAAGCGTGCGCCACCACGCCCAGCTTTTTTCTTTTTTTAGCTGAGCAAAATTCCATTGTGCGTACAGAATCCATTTTCTTCATCCATTCATTTGTCAGGGGACACCTCGGCTGGTTCCACAAGTTGGTTATTGTGAACTGTGTTGCTATAAACAGCATCAATATAATATTCTGGTTTTAATCCTTTTGGGAAAATACCAGGGAGTGGTATGGCTGGACTGTCTGGTGGCTCCATCCCCAGTCTTCGAGGAATCTCCACGCTGATCTCTATGGCAGCTGCACTCATTTACCGTCCCAGCGACAGTGTGTAAGGTTCTTATTTCCCCACATCCTCGCCAGCATTTATTTTTGCTTGGCTTCTGATGACGGGCTCATTCTCCTTGGGGTTAGATGGAATCTCAGTGTTGCTTTGATTTGCATCTCCCCGATGGTTAATGATGCTGAACGTTTTTTCACGTGTTCATTGGTCATTTGCGTTTCTTCTTTTGTGAAATGTCTATTTTGTTCAATTGCCCATTTTTTAATGGGGCTACTTGTTTATTTTAGTGTTAAGTATTTAAAGTCCTTTGTATATTCCAGGATTGAGTTCTCTCTCAGGGGAGTGGCTGGCAAGGGTCTCGGGTTCTGTAGGCGCTCCCCCCGGGCTCTGGGTGGTTTCCTAAGGAGCACTTCAGCTGCGCTGAGCCACACCTGAGGCTGGCTGCTACCATCCACCCTCCCTCTCTTTCAGGGCTCCGCCCCGCTGGCTCGGTGACTACCAAGGAGGAAGTGTTTCTCATTGGGGACCTTCTTCCAGGATGAGTTGCTGCCACAGAAATGTCTGGGGAGCATCCCGAGTCGAAAGGTAAGAAGGGAAGTAGAGATCTGAAAAGGCCGAGATGAGAAATCCCTTGGGTTTGGGGGCTTCGGGGTGAGGGTTTGGGAAGCAGAAGAAGCCCCCCGCTGGAGCCCCTGCACGTCTCAGACTTCTCTTCCAAGGCTCTGTGGAGATGCCCACAGTGTTTATTTAAGTCCTTTTTTCAGGCTCTTCCAACCATACAGAGAAAATGAAACTGAAAGCAGGACTTGGCTGCCCTGCTTCGTTCTCCAGGTTCTGAAGTTTCTCTCGGGGTTTCCTTGAACGTCACTTCTTCTTCTCTGTTTCTTTTATTCATTCCAGCCCGCTTCATACCCCGTTGTAACCAAGACCGTCTATATCAACACCTTGGTTCAAAGTTTCCCCCCTGGGGATGTTGATCTGATCGGGGTGCACAAACGGTTGACCTCAGAAAAGGGTGGCCTTGTGAACTCTGTAGCAGGTGAAGGTGTTTCAGTGTTCAGGTGACCGTTTGGAGCCGACTGGCTGATTGAACTGGCTCTAAAGTGTTCAGCGCTGACTGAGAGCCGTTGGGACGACTCAGACCGCCCAGCTTCCCCCCGTGTAGAGTGTTTATACGCACACGGGCGGGAGCATAGGAGTCATTACAAGAAATTTATTTTTTTCATAAAGAGACATAATTAGCTTTGCCACTCATTATGTGCAGGATAATTGCCACAGTCTGTACTTTAATACACTGTACATGCTGGACTTTATTAATTATTGTTCTCACTTGAGGAAACACAATTCGGACTCAATAATCTAAGATTAGACAATCAGGAAGTAACAGTTGTACAACCAGCGCCTGGAACTGAGCTCTCTCTCCGAGGTCAGAATCCAAGCTCTTTTCACTACTGCTTGACGAGAAGCCTGCTGTTGTACAAGGGCATGAGCCCAGTCAGCAAACACAGTGACTAATCTTGCTGTTGATAAAAAATGTATAATTTAAATGAAGTCATGAAATACTTTTTCCTATCCAATGAGATTGCTGTGTTTTAAAGATTCTACCTATAGCTGGTAAAAAATATGCTTATCTAATATTGAGAAGAGTTTTTTTTTTTTTTTTGTGGTACGAGGGGTGGAACCCAGAGGCTTTCTACCTCCTGCTATACTTCCAGACCTATTTTATATTTTATTTGGAAACAGGGTCTCACTAAGTTGCTGAGAGCCTCACTAAGCAGCTGAGGCTGGCTTCGAAACTACACAATCCTCATGTCTCAGCCTCCCAAGTGCTGGGATTACAAGTGTGCGCCACCACGCCTGGCTGAAAAAAGTTTTTAAATGTAGGTTGAGAATACTAAACATAATCATGAGCTTTGACTAGTCATGTAGTTCTTTCAAATCTATCTTAAGAAAGTAAGCTAAAGTGAGCTGAATTTGCTACAACATCATTCAAAATTGTTTAAAAATTTTAAATTAAAATATCTTTTTTTGTTTATTTATATTTGGTACTGGGGATTGAGTCTAGGGGCATGTATCCCAGCTACATCCCCAGCCCTATTTTTCTTTATTGAAACAAGGTCTCCCTAAGTTGTTGAGCCTGGCCTTGAACTTGTGATCCTCCTGTCTCAGGCTTTCAAGTACAGGGATTATAGACATGCACCACTACATCGGGCAGAAATCTTATTTAAAACATAAAATTCCAGGCATAAGCCAAGCATGGTGGTGCATGCTTGTAATCCCGGTGCTTGGGAGGCTGAGACGGGAGGATTGTGTAGTTTCAAAGCCAGCCTCAGCTACTTAGTGAGGCTCTCAGCAACTTAGTGAGACCCTGTTTCCAAACAAAATATAAAATAGATCTGAGAGTATAGCCCAGAGGTGGAAAAACCCTGGTTTCAACCCCAGTACTACCAAAAAAAAAAAAAAAATCCGGGCATAGTGGTGTATGCTTATAATCTCAGTACTCAGGAGGCTGAGAAAGGAGAATCACAGGTTCAAGGCCAGCCTCAGCAACTTAGTGAGGTTTTCAGCTACTTAGCAAGGCCCTGTTTCCAAATAAAAAATAAAACAGGTCTGAGGGTATAGCCCAGAGAAGGCCTCTGGGTTCTATTCTCAGTGCCACACACACACACACACACACACACACACACACAATTTTATATACTTTTATTGATGCATTGTAGTCCCACAGCATTATATAGTTCAGAATGATAGGGAAAAACATTAATAAAAACCCACTCAAGTCAGGTGTGAGGTGCACATCTTAATCCCAGTACTTGGAAGGCTGACAGGAAGATTTCAGGTTTGAAGTCAATTTCAGCAACTTAGTGACTCTGTTTCAAAATAAAAAAAAATAAAATCAAACAGGGTTGGGAGTCTAGCTCAAGGGTAGCATGTCCCTGGGTTGAATCCCTGGTACCACTACCACCAACAAAAGACTGCCCCAAAATAGAGAAATAAAACAACTATATGATGGCATATTATACACCATTAAAAAATATTTATAAGCCGGGCATGGTGGCGCACGCTTGTAATCCCAGCACTTGGGAAGCTGAGACAGGAGGATCGCACAGGTTCGAAGCCAGCCTCGGCTACTTAGTGAGACCCTGTTTCCAAATAAAATATAAAATAGGTCTGGGAGTATAGCCCAGAGGTAGAAAGCCTCTGGGTTCCACCCCCAGTATCACCAAAAAACAAAACAAAACAAAACCTGTTTGGCTGGGCGTGGTGGCGCACGCTTGTAATCCCCGTGCTTGGGAGGCGAGACAGGAGGATCTTGGAGTGTAGCCTGGAGGTAGAAGGGCTTCCAGGAACCCCAGTACCACCACCAAAAAAAAAAAAAAAAACTTTATAAAGATGTAATAATGTAGGGAATTATTTATAGTTGGCATTAAATGAAAAGTAGCAGGATACAAAGATACTTATGACCCCAACTTTTTTTTAAAGTCTATAGAAATATATTAAAATATTGCCGGGCGTGGTGGCGCACGCTTGTAATCCCCGCGCTTGGGAGGCGGAGACAGGAGGATCGCGCAGGTTCGAAGCCAGCCGCGTGTGCTGGCTTAGGAGACCCTGTTTCCAAATAAAAAAATGTAAAAATAGGTCTGGGAGTGTAGCCCGGAGGTAGAAGGGCTTCCAGGAACCCCAGTACCACCAAAAAAAAAAAAAATAATAAATAAATAAAAAAAAAATATTGTTAGTGGCTGTTTCTGGGCAGTGGATAAAGTAATAATTTTTTATTTTTAGTTTAAAGATATATATATTTTTGGTGGTACTGGGGTTCCTGGAAGCCGTTCTACCTCTGGGCTACACTCCCAGACCTATTTTTACATTTTTATTTGGGAACAGGGTCTCCTAAGCCAGTGCGCGCGGCTGGCTTCGAACCTGCGCGATCCTCCTGTCTCCGCCTCCCAAGCGCGGGGATTACAAGGGTGCGCCACCACGCCCAGCTAAAGATATTTCTAATATCCTTTAGGTTAGAAGTTTTATAATACCTGAATCAAGCTGGGCATGGTGGCGCACGCTTGTAATCCCAGCATTTGGGAGGCTGAGACAGGAGAATTGCGGTTCGTGGACAGCCTCAGCTACTTAGTGAGGCCCTTTGCAACTCAGTGAGACCCTGTTTCAAAATAAAGAATAAAAAATAGGGCTGGGGGTTGCTTGGAGGTTGAATGCCCTGGGTTCCATCCCCAGTACTGCAAAATAATAATAATAATAATAATAATAATAATAATAATAATAAACAATTATTATTATATCTGAGTCAATATGATGAGTAAAATAAGTTGCTAGTAGAAGCAGAACTAGTTTCTTGTGATTCAAATATATTCTTTCTATCCTGAAATGACAAAAGTCTGTCCCCTTGTTTCCAGGCAGACTGTGGATTCCAGGGGACTGTGAATACTGAAGCCAGGTAATCCCAGTTTACATGCCAAGACTCTGATCAAGTTCTGAGGGAATAAGATTCCATTTTCTGAAGGAAAAGGCAGAAAGCTGTACCTGGTGGGATTTACCACCATGGGCACCCAGGGCCCGAATCACCCCCAGGAAGGAGCGGCCTCCGGGAGCTCCGGGGCTGAGGTAGAGGACAATTCCCTGTTGATTAAAGCAGTTCAAGAGGAAGACATCCCCAAGATCCAGCGATTGCTGGAAAGAGGGGCGGATGTCAATGTCTCCGACGAGTGGGGCTGGACGCCTTTGCTCAACGCCGTCCAACGCGGCCGGGGGGACATTGTGGAACTTCTGCTTCGGCAAGGTGCCGACCCTCGCCAGAAGAAGAGGAACGGAGCCACCCCCTTCATTGTCGCCGGGATCACGGGCGACGTGGAGCTGCTCAAGCGCTTCCTTCCAGAAGATGTCAACGAGTGCGACTGCAACGGCTTCACCGCTTTCATGGAAGCTGCCGGGCAAGGTCACGTCGAAGCCTTACGCTTCCTTCACGCCAGCGGAGCGGAGGTGAATTTGAGTCGAAAGACCCAGGAGGGTCAGAAGCGGCTTAAGAAAGGAGGGGCCACGGCCCTCATGGACGCAGCTGAACAGGGCCACGTGGATGTTGTCAGGATTCTCCTGGAGGAGATGGGCGCAGACGCCAAGGCCCGGGACAACATGGGCAGAAACGCCTTGATCCACGGGCTCCAGAGTTCCTCTGATGGGAATGTGGAGGATCTCACCCGCCTGCTGCTGGACCATGGGGCCGAGGTCAATGTGAGAGGAGAAAAAGGGAAGACGCCTCTGATCCTGGCGGTGGAGAAGAAACACTTGGGTTTGGTGCAGATGCTTCTAGAACAGAAGGACATAGAGATTAATGACACCGATAGGGAGGGCCGAACGGCCCTGCTGGTGGCTGTGGAGTCCAGACAGAAGGACATTGTCCAGCTGCTGTGCAGGAAGGAAGCCAGCCTCGATTGCGGGGATCTCATTATGATAGCCAAGCGGAATTACGACCAGCCCCTGTTAAGGATTCTTCGCCTCTGTGGAGCCAAAGAATATTTTCACCCTCCTTCCGAAGACTGGGAGCCTCAGAGTTCACGCTGGGGGCCCGCCCTGAAAAAACTCCACAGGATCTACCGCCCTAGGATTGCCGATGTCGTCAAGATATTTATTGATGAAGAGTACAAAATCGCCGACACTTCTGAAGGGGGCGTCTACCTGGGGTTCTACGGGGAGCAGGAGGTGGCCGTGAAGCTATTCAGTGAGGACAGCAGACAGGCGCAGAGGGAAGTCGCCTGTCTGCAGAAATGCAGAGAGCACAGTGGTCTGGTGACCTTCTATGGGGCCGAGAGTGGCAAGGGCTGTCTCTACGTGTGCGTTGCCCTCTGGGAACAGACTCTGGAAGAATGCTTGCATGGGCGCAGAGGGGAAGCTGTGGACGATCAGGAAGATACATTTGCCCGAAATGTCCTGTCATCTATATTTAGGGCTGTTCATGAGCTACACGTGTTGCATGAATACACACACCAGGATCTGCAACCACAAAACATCTTAATAGGTGAGTCCCTGTCCTGATCTTTTTCTGTGCTGCTATGACAGAATACTACAGACCGGGTAATTTAGAGAGAACAGAGGTTTATTTCTTACAGTTCCAGAGGCTAGGAAGTCCACCGGCAACTGGAAAGGACCTTCTTGTCATGCTATCTATGATAGGAAGCAGAAGGGCAAAAGAGATGAGAGAGCAAGAAGGGGGCAAACTTGCTTTTATAAAAACGCACTCCAGGGACTGAACCCACTCGCTTGATAAGGGCATTCATCCATTCATGAGGGCACATCTCTCAGGACTTAACTTTTGGGGGTTCCCACCTCTCAACACACACAAAAGCTATAAAACACTCTAAAAGACAACACAGGAGAAAACCTAGAAGACCTTAGGTTTAGTGATGAGGTTTTTAGATGTAATACCAAAGGCACAATCTATGAGAAAAGCATTGATAAGCAATAGGGATCAATTTGTTTTGTGAAAATTAGACAAAAAAAAAATCTGCTCTGCAAAAGACATGGTTAAGAGAGTGAAAAGACCAGTTACAGTCTGGGAGGGAAATATCTGCAAAAGACACAGATATTTGGGATTGCTATCCAAAATATGCAAAGAACTCCTAAAACTCAGCAAAGAAAATGGAGCAAACTGACTTCAAAAAGGGCCAGTGACGTGCAGGCTCATTGGCAGCAGGATGGAGGGCACATTTGGTCCTAATCTCCCATCAACAGTTTGTTAGTAGTGTCTGATTCAATTGCGGAAAGCAAGCCTAAGGTGTTAAAAAATATTTTTAGCACTTTAACAATATCGGTTAAGTGAAAAGTTGGTGCCTGGGAAAGAAACATTTTTAACACTTTAACAATATTTGTTAAGTAAAAAGTTGGTGCCTGGGGAAAAAATAACCCATAAAAACCATGTGTTAGAAGAGCAGGGAGATGTTTCATGCAGGCATCCTCAGTTCAAATGGCAGAAAACTCAAAGCAATTTAAGCAATAAAGGGAAATTCTTGGTTCAAGTATCTGGTTTTCATCAGCCACTCTGTCTGCCTCTTCAGGCTCACTGCAGACCACGTTGGGACTCCATCAGGTTGGGACTCCATATCGGTTCTCTGGACACGGGGATTTTCTGAGTTTCTTTTTAGCCTCAGGAATTCCGATCTGAAATTCTCTCCTCTCACTCCATTTGCATACCCAAGGCCTACACTGCCTTTTGTCTAAGTTTCTCTTCCTTATGGGAGGACCCCTCCCCACACACACACACCTTCACTGCTAAGCATGTGGCTGTCTTATGGCCACTGAGCAGCTAACCATCAAGGCTCTAACTCTGAGATGGTCTTGGCATAGCCTTCCACTAAATCAAGCCAACTGGCCGCAGCCCATTATCACATTTTAGACAGTTATCACAGACCATTCTGCACTTTTTGGCAAGCATTTCCAAAATGGGAATGATTTCTACATTTATTTGTGCAATTATTAACTTAATATCTGTCTCTTGGTCCAGAGACTCTGGGATAGTATTCTCCTTCCCCATCATTTTACCTCTTAATGAACACTTATTGACACATTTAACAAGTTTATTTTATTTATTTATTTATTTATTTATTTATTTATTTATTTGCAGGTCTGGGGATGGAACCCAGGGCGTTTGACCTCCGAGCCACACCTCCTGCCCTATTTTTTCTTTATTTTGAAACTGGGTCTCACTGAGTTGCAAAGGGCCTCACTAAGTAGCTGAGGCTGTCCGCGAACCGCGATCCTCCAGGTCTCAGCCTCCCAAATGCTGGGATTACAAGCGTGCGCCACCACACCCGGCTAACAAGTTTATTTTAATTAGGCTCTAGGTTCCCACAGGACTTCACGATCCAAGTTTGGAATCAAAGAGGCTCTGGAAGCACTGCATTGGCCCTCACCCTCCTTGGGTTACTCAGTCTTCCTTCTGAATCTCCTTTAAGTCAGAATCAGGGCACCTCCTCTCGAAGGATGAATGACTAACGGGACCTCCTTTCTTCTTGTCCCTGACCCTCACATCCATTCTTCCCTTTCCCTGAAAGCTCAGTAGCTTCCTTCAAGGGGAGCAGAACCCGAAGAAGGGAAGGAAGAAGGAGGGGCTGATTATAAACACATCACTGACCCGTGATGAGCCCCAGCCTCAGTGCGCTGGGGCTGGCTGGCTCAGTTCAGCGGAATGAATGCCATTCTAAGACAGGCTTGCACTTAGACCTCCTTGGGTGGTTGATCCTTAGGCACAGGATGCAAAGTTGACTCCTGCTAGCTGCTCCTTTACAAGTCTGTGCTGTTCGCCCCCCCCCCCCCAAGGAATTGTACTTGTGGGGAGCTGATTAGATTTATCCTCATCTTTTTCCTCCTCTCTGGCTTAGAAAATATAAAATATATGTCTTGCTTTTGGAAGATACCTAATAGATCAAAGGAAATGGTATACATGACACTTTTGGGGAAGTAAACAACATTATTACTTACCTCCATCTAGAGATAACGGACTGCACAACAGATCATTTATTTAAGTCAATTGACTCTTGCAGTATGGAAAATGAGGATTTTCCATGCATTTCTTCAAACTTTCCTTTAGATTCCAAGAATGGTGTTTGCCTGGCCGATTTTGATCAGAGCATCAAGTGGGCTGGAGATCCAGAGGAAATGAAGAAAGACCTAGAGGTAATTTCTTCCGTGCGGGTTACTTTGGCTTCCTTCTGCTTCCTAATTTGTTCATGACCTGGGTTCCTATGGCCAGTTAGAGGACATTTCTATTTCAACCAGGAAGGAAGAAATGTTCAGGGCTCCCCCTGCCCCGCACTATCTGCTCCCTGTCCTCATTCCTCCGAGAGGAGGCATTTCGTGGGCTTCTTCAGAGAGAGCGTTCCGTGTGCAGCAGGGAAGGTGTAATGGCTGAATCAGTGTGATGACACCAACACTTGAACCTTACCATATCTCTTATTATTTATTTTTTCTTGTACTAGCTAAATAAAAAGCTGAAATAAGAAAGCATGCCTTACCTCTTTTCTAAATACTTTCAGGTGGTATCCCCAAATATCTCCAAAATCACTCAAGGAGGTATTTTTCTGTTTATGAATATAATAAGTGAGATTTCTTTCCCACTCTATTCAAACTTCTGTGCTCAGCTTCAAAGAAGTCCAGATACTGAGGCTCTCAGAAAACTCCCAGGAGGGATGGGGTCCAGCCCCAACTGGAAAGAGATGATGGCTGGACTTAGATCCAGAAATAGCTGCTCCTGAGAGGATATGGAGCCTGGCTCTGCAGAGCAGAGCTCCCTGCTAGCAGTTCTCTCCCAGAGAGTACCACTGGGCAGGGCCTCTTCATCCATGCATCTGGCCCCTGGTCTGCCTTCTCTTGCTTCTGTGGCATCAGCCCTGGACTTGGCTGTGCCCCTGCCCACCTGGACAGGTTCTTTTATCTGCTGCTTCACGAAGCCCTCCACCCAGAGTTCCAGGGCACAGGCGGTCCACCGGTATTTTCCTGGTTTAGAGCACTCTCCCTTTCTCGAGTGTGCCTGTAATCTCCAAGCATGTTTGAGGCCCACCTCAACGATATCTCCCTTCAAGTGCTTTGCCCTGACAGCTGTAGCCCAGAACCATCTTTTGCTCTTCATAAACCTCAACTGTGCAGATCAAACACACCTGGAAGAGTTCTCTATGCACTCATTGTCTGCTCTCCCTAATGAGTCTGGGGCTTCTGGAGACGTCTCCCAGTATACAGGCAGACAGCCTGCACCATGCTTTCTGTGGCTACCCAGAGAGGTCGTTCACGAACACCTCTGAATTGACTTGTGGCTTTCGCACAGGCCCTCGGACGGCTGGTCCTGTACGTGGTAGAGAGGGGGGAGATCCCTTTTGAGAAGCTGATGGCTCAGAGCAGTGAAGAGGTGGTTCAACTTGCTCCACATGAAGAAGTCAAGGACCTCATCTGCCACCTGTTCTGCCCCGGGGAAAACGTGAAGGGCTGTCTGGGTGACCTGCTGGGTCACCCCTTCTTTTGGAGTTGGGAGAAGTAAGTAAAATGTGAGCTGTGTACAACACAGCCTCTCGAATGGAGGGGCAAGATGATCCAGGCAGGGGTCACGGCCTGGAATCAGCAAATCCAGGCTTTTCTCCTGGAATCTGGTCTCTTCTTCTAAAGAAAGGGGGATGGGAAGACAGAGGTGGCTGCCGACCCCATCGTGCAGAAATTTGAGGAGTTTTGCTACCTGGATTAAAAACCAGAATCTATCCATTTTCTCTTTCTGCTGAGAGTAGGAAGGAATGACCATAGTAATTCTGTCTCAGTCGCTACAGGATACTTCGGGATGTGGGGAATGAATCTGACATCAAATGTCGAAGAGTCGAAAGTGAGCTACTTCAGCGCCTGCAGCCTGGGCCATTTGAACCATCCAGAAGCTTCGAGGAGTGGACAGATAAGGTATAAACAATTCCTACGGCCCAGCAGTTATTCCTGGAAGGAGTCTATATGATGCTTTATGTTTGTGTTTTAGACTTATTTTATACCACTGGCCTGTTCTAACGAGAAAGTGAAAGGTGATTTTCCCTTCTTCCCTCGTCCTCACGGTCTTCCTTGGCCCTCTCAGGTCTCTGCTCCCCGACCCAGAGGCCAGGTCCCCTGATGGACTCTGAGTCAGGCTCCCCCTTGGGATAGCCTGGCCCATAAGCCTCACCGGAAAGCCTGGTCAAGAATCCTATTCCCGTTATGATTAGAGAGGCTGGCTAAATAGAGCTAGCTCAGCATGAGGACTTCCAGCCCCGGGAGACGGGCTACTTCCACTGCTAGTGAACAGCCGGCTCTGAGGAGTCACACTCGACCTATGTTCTGCCTGAGAAAGCACACCAGGAAGAAACAGTGGTCTCTCAAATGCCCCTCTTCAAGAAAATTCCCTTGAACCTGGGCTAAGTCACGAGGCTCTACAGACTCCATTGCCATCTTGCGCTTGCCTTTATTGTGATCTTTTTTCATTAGTGTTATTCATTCACAAACACACGTCAAATGCCAGTTTTGTGCTAGGCCAACGTGAGGGCCTGGGCGCGTAGAGCTGAAGGGGCCTGGTCTCTGTGGCGTCATTGTGCCCATTGCAGAAACGATGTGGTGAGATGCATGCTGGGCGCCCCACAGGACAGACGAAGCCTGTGAGGGAATCCAGCCCCTCAGGCCTCTGACTGGACCAGCAGCCTCCCTGGCCCAGGCCTCTGCTTCTCCCAAACCGCGCTGTTTCTTCTTCTTGCCCTCTTCTTGCTCCAGGCTACACGTTCCACTCCCAGTTGCTGCCTTACTGTCTCTTTTTGCGTTCTGTTCGGTTCTGTGAGGGCGGAGACTGCCCGCCATCTTGCTGGTTATTTTATTTCTGGCTTGGAGCAGGTGTGCCATGACTCCTTGCTAATAAACACCTACCGAATGTTGGCTCAATGTACACGTGTAGGACAGACATTGTAACTAGAGCAGATGATAGTGACGTAGAGGTTCTAGAGCGCCTGACTACTCTACGAAAGCCACAGTTCTCGGAACTTTAGGGAGTTACCGCCTTTCATCCCTATAAGAGCCTCTGACGGAATTACCTATGTTTTGCAGATGGCTAAGCTGAGGCACAGACAAATAATTTTTTCCCAAGAGTTTGTAAGGGGTGGCTTAGGATTCAAAGGTGGGCAAGGATGGCTAAGGAGGCCATGTGCTTAACCCACTCCATTCCCAAAGCTATGACATCACCAGCTTCACCAAGTCGTTTAATCACTGAGAAAAGCCAGGCTCAGGTGGTACCTGAAGTATTTGGGGGTGGGAAAACCAGAACAGGGGAGAAAAGCCTGTTCCTTTTCCCAGCTCGTTGGTTCTTTGCCTTAGATTTCATGGGCTTATATTGAATTTTGATTGGCTTCAAGCCTTATTGGGATTCCCATTTTTTTTTTTTTTGGTGGTACTGGGGTTCCTGGAAGCCCTTCTACCTCCGGGCTACACTCCCAGACCTATTTTTGCATTTTTATTTGGAAACAGGGTCTCCTAAGCCAGCGCGCGGGGCTAGCTTCGAACCTGCGCGATCCTCCTGTCTCTGCCTCCCAAGCGCGGGGATTACAAGCGTGCGCCACCACGCCCAGCTTGGGATTCCCATTTTAAGCTGTGTTTTTCTGTTGACTTTAGTGATGGGCCCTTGTCCATAGTCAACTTTTATTTTTATTTTTATATATATTTTTTGGCAGCACAGGTCTAGAACCCGAGTTTTCCAGAGTTTATTTCTGCATTTCTCAGGCTGCCCCATCCTGCCGCCCTAGGCCGCTCCCATGGAGCACACCCGCACACTCCCAGCTCTGTCCCCCGTAGGCCCAGTCGCCAGTCACTCTTCCTTTGTGACTCTCTGGCTTCCTGGTGTTGCATCTTATCCTGTTACCAAAACTCTTTCTAAATATGAGGCGCCTGCAAAGGCGACAAGCACAGAGCAAGACTGAGGCATTCATGTGAAAGGCAAATGTTGTCCTGGGACATCGGAGGCAAGGACGGACAAGTCACCTTTTGGAGATACACTTTGAACCACCACAAACAAGCATACAGAAACCAACTCTGGTCCCTTTGGCAATGGCTGCTAGGACTGCTTTCCATCTGAGCGAGTCCCTTTAGAAGGAAATGTAATCCAGTGTGAATTGGGAAGCCATACAGATAAAAATGCTGCACAAGCCGGGCGTGGTGGCGCATGCTTGTAATCCCTGCGCTTGGGAGGCTGAGACAGGAGGATCGCACAGGTTCGAAGCCAGCCTCAGCTACTTAGTGAGGCTTTCAGCAACTTAGCGAGACCCTGCTTCCAAATAAAATATAAAATAGGTCTGGGAGTGTAGCCCGGAGGTAGAAAGCCTATGGGTTCCACCCCTAGTACCACAAACAACAACAACAACAACAACAACAAACAAAAAACTGCACAGTAGCACAGTGTGCTGGCGCATGCCCGTAATCCTAGTACTTGAAAGGCTGAGACAAGAGGGTCACAGGTTTGAGGCCAGTCTCAGCTACTTAGTGAGGCCCTTAGCAACTTAGTGAGACCCTGTTTCAAAAGAAAAAATAAAATAGGGCTGGCAGTTTAGCATACAGGTAGAATGCTTCTGAGTTCAAGCTCCAGTACCCCACCCTCAAAGTGTGTGTGCATAATATATAAATGATATATCATTATATGTTATATGCCATTATATATTATATATTATATTATATCCTATATACTTTTAAAAACTGTTTAATATAGCAAGCCCATTTCCTAATATAGTAGTCAAAGAAATTTTTTTTTGTGTGTGTGGTACTGAGGGTAGAACCCAGGGGCTTTTCTACCTCTGGGCTATATTCCCAGACCTATTTTATACTTTGTTTGGAAACAGGGTCTCACTGAGTTGCTGAGAGCCTCACTAAGTAGCTGAGGCTGGCTTTGAACCTGTGCGATCCTCCTGTCTCAGCCTCCCAAGCATGGGGATTACAAGCTTGTGCCACCACGCCCGGCTAAAGATATATATTTTTTAATGTATTGAATTTTTTTTGGAAAATTCACTTGAAAAATACAGACACAAGCTGGGCATGGTGGCGCACGCTTGCAATCCCAGTATTTAGGAGGCTGAGAAAGGAGGATCTTGGTTCATGGATAGCCTTAGCTACTTAGTGAGGCCCTTTGAAGCTCAGTGAGACCCTGTTTCAAAATAAAGAATAAACAGTAGGGCTGGGGGTGTAGCTCTGAGGTAGAATGCCCCTGGGTTCTATTTCCAGTGCTGCCAAAAAAAAAAAAATAAATAAAAAAAATACAGACACAAGCTCAAAGTTACTTAGAATTCCAGATCTAAACATGTTGGCATTTTGGTGTATGGCATGTATTTGTATTTTTTCTTAAATTAATGTGTTGTTAATTAGTAATAGGTAACATATTCACATATATTCACTATTACATATAGTACATATATTCAAACTTGTATTTTGCCTTAGGGCATTAACATGCCATCCGGATTTATAGTGTGTTGCCACAGTATTTTTGTGTAATGTTTTGTTTTTTAGATTGACACGGATGTTTTGAAGGATATGAATAGGTACTATAAGAACAATGGCAAATTCTACCAGAAGACTGTGGGTGATCTGCTAAAGTTCATCCGGAATATGGGAGAACATATCAATGACAAAAAAAATGAATGGTAAGTACCCTTTTCATAGAAATCATCTGTGAAGTGCGGACAATTAAAAAATAAGTTTCAGAGTCCTATCTGCATGGAAAGAGGGAAATATATTTTGATAAAAGAAAAGTTATTCTTCTCTGTTTGGAAGAGAGATTTCACTGTGAAATGCAGAATTAATTACAATTAATTATGGCTGGGTGTAGTGGTGCACATCTACGGTCCCAGTAGTTGGAAGGCTGAGACAGGAGGATTGGAGATTGCAGGCCAGCCGTAGCAACTTAGCAGGACCCTGGGCAACTTAGCTAGATGGTGTTACAAAATAAAATAAGAAGGGCTGGAGTGTAGCTCAGAGGTAAAATGCCCATGGGTTCAATCCCCAGTATCATACATAGACACACAGAAATAAATAAGCAAAAGCAATTAATTATGGACATGCTTAGCAGCCTCTCATCTTACTTTTAGTTTTCCTGTGCTTCACTGAGCAGAAAATAGTGACTTTGTATGTGAATAGCACAGGGGACCTGAAAGCTGGGAAAAGTGGATATAGAGTTATCCAAATTTAACAATAGAGCCGGGCATGATGGGGCACAATCCCAGTGCCTGGGAGGCTGAGACAAGAGGATCACAGGTTTGAGGACAGCTTCCACAAGCAGCAAGACTTTCATGAACCTAGTGAGACTCTGTTTCAAAGTAAAAATAAAATAGGGCTGAAGGTGTGCATCAGGTAGAATGTCCCTGGGTTCAACTCCCAGTACCATAAACACAAAACAAATCTAACAGCAATCTCAGGTTAGTTACATTGGCTTTTGCTGGCAAAAACCTTAGCTGCAAACTTGTATACATACTCAAAACGTTGCAGTTCTGAGCTCGTTGTACATAAGGGATGCGGAATTGTGTTATTTCCATTTTATGAATGAAAAAAACAGGTTCAGAAAGATGAAGCGGCCCAACATTGCAGTTACCCAACAGTCAGGCGATGAGTTTTGTCCTGTTGGATTCTGAAGCTCTTCTTCATCTTGCTATAAAAGTCAAGAGAGCAGAGAGATCTCCTGGGCTACATTCTGTGATGGGGTGAGGAGAAGAGCTTGGGGCGAGCGGGTCAAACCATGGGTGTTTCATTTCAGGATAAGGAAGAAAATTGGAGATCCTGCCTATTATTTTCAAAGGACGTTTCCAGACCTGGCGATCTTTGTCTACACAAAGCTGCGGGACACAAAATACAGGAAGCATTTTCCCCAAGCCCATGCCCTAACCAAGCGTGACAGAGGTGGCCAGGCCTGAGTGCTAGCCAAGCAAGTAGCCACTTTTTAAATTTTTTTTTTTTTTTTTGGTGGTACTGGGGTTCTTGGAACCCCTTCTCCGGGCTACACTCCCAGACCTATTTTGTATTTTTATTTTGGAAACAGGGTCTCTTAAACCAGCGAAGCTGGCTTCGAACCTGTGCGATCCTCCTGTCTCCGCCTCCCAAGCGCGGGGATTACGAGCGTGCGCCACCACACCCAGCAAGTAGCCACTTTTTGACTGTGTACTTCTGGCAAGGTGCAACTCTCTGGGCCTCTTCCCTAACCCTGTTGCTTGTGAGGGCTGAGTTGCTGCCTCTTGATGTGCAGTCTCTGGCACAATGCAATCCTGGCACACAGCAAACAGCCCACAGTGCGTAGCCAAGGTAGTGTAAACCCAAATCGCTCTAGCCCATCTGAGTGGGTAAAGTGGCAGGAACTGGAAGGGCACTGGCTTAGATTCTTCTTGTCAATTGCAAGTGCCAAGACCCCTCAGAACATGTATTTATCAACAATTACCTCATTCATTCTCACCTTGACCTTGAAGAACAGAATATTATCCCCATTCAAAGACCCTGAGCTCAGGGAGTCTGAGGTCCTTGCTCAAGACCATCATACAACATGTGCCAAACACTTCTAAATGGATGTGGTGTTTTTATTATCATGAACTTGGGTCCTTTAAAAACTTATTAGCAGCCTAGGGCTCTCCCAGATGAGACCCAAAGGGAATATGCCAAAGAAGTCCCAGGAGGCTCATCCATCCATCCGTTCAACATGTGCTGAGCGCCGCTATAAAGCTAGGCACACGTTGCACAAATTCCATTCCTTCTAGACGTTCACACGGCGGTTTTCCATGACCCTAAGGTGGGAGTTCTCGAATGGGGCCATTTGGCTCATGGGGGGCACCTGCTCCTCAGCGGCTCCTTCAGTACTTGCAGTTTTTGAGGTCATAGCTGAGGGGTCGGGAAGGGCAACATGATTGGCACTTAGTGATGGAGGCCAGAGATGGTGGCAGACACTCTGAAGTGCACAAGACAGCCCAGAGGAAGCACAATTATTCAGACTAAAAACCATCAGTGGTGCTGAGCCTGAGAAAGCCTGTCTTCAAGGCTTGGGACATTTTTGACCTGGCTGTAGAGCATGTGGACTGCCACACAGAGGAGTGATTCTGATTGATTTCCTTGCTTCTGGATCTCTGAGGAGTGCTCCCTCCTCCCTCCCTGCCCAGGCTCTGTCTGAGTGCCCGCCCTAGCTCCGGCACCCAGAGCCACGTCCAAGTCACTTCCCTCCAAGTCGCAGTTTTGATTTCCCCACGGGGACTGAAGTTCCTTGGGACCAGTGACTGGTTTTGTTTTGTTTTGTTTTCTGTTTTGTTTTGGTGGTACTGGGGTTCCTGGAAACCCTTCTACCTCTGGGCTACACTCCTAAACCTATTTTATACTTTTTATTTGGAAACAGGGTCTCTTAAACCAGCACGCGTGGCTGGCTTCGAACCTGCGCGATCCTCCTGTCTCTGCCTCCCAAGCGCCGGGATTACAAGCGTGCGCCACCACGACAAGCGTGCGCCACCACGCCGGGCCAGTGACTGGTTTTGAATTTGTATCTTCTCTGCTTAGCAACACAGCTGCCTCATGGGAATGTTCAATAAATATTCATTGAATAATGAATGAACCATCTTTGCCATGACTACTATTCCTGCCTTACCTTTTGGTGGGGTTTTGTAATTTATACATCATGTCTGCGTGTTTTCATCCCGTTTATGTTTTCAGAATGATCTTGCAGGGTGAGCATTGAGGTCCTCATTATACTGATGAGGACACTAAGGTTAGAAATATCTTGATTCACTCCAGGACATAACAGCCGGGGAGTATCATTGTCTCGATTTGGACTGAGTTTTCTGGTGCTAAGTGTGATGTTCTTTCCATTTTTTATCATGGTGGTGAGAAGGTGTGTTGGAATGAGAATACACAGTAGTTTCTGTTCTTTATGAAAAGGTTTCCAGTGATGGATAAATGTGCGCCACTGAACGGAGTTAAGATGTGCTAGGAGAAACCAAATGGAGGTTTTGTTTTTCTTCTTTTTATTTTTTTATTTTTTATTTTGTGCTGCTGGGGATCAAACCCAGGGACATTCTACCTCCGACCTGCACCCCAGCCCTCTTTTGTTTTCCATCTGGAAACAGAGTCTTTCTAAGTTGCTGAGACTGGCTTCAAAGCAATGATCCTCTCATTTCAGCCTCCCAAGTACTGCGATTACAGGTCCGGCTCTGAAGGCTTTTTAAAAATGAAGGTTTTTATGAGCAGAAAGATAGCTTTAGGTATTACAGTTATGCTTCGTCTGTCTGATTTGTAGTGAGTACCTGGATAGGTTAATGAAATGCCCAAGTGTGGAGCACACTCAATACATTTTGAATTGTCTTTTTAAGTCTGATTTTCTTTGCATGCCATTTCTACTTTAGAGACTAGCGGTATCTAAACTGGAAAATGCTAAATAAGCAATTTTAGGGTAAGTTTTAAGGAAGGGCATTTTGCTGTTGAAAAATGTGAAAAAGAACCTACTTCCGGTCCTCTAGTAATTGCTGAATAAAGTGGGCCCTGGGCATCCTCATGGAGAGGGCAGGAAGGAGCTGCTTGTTTTATACTGTGCTCACATTCTCTGAGATTTTCTTCTGACACTGCAAATATTTCCTATTTGGTTGTCATTATCACAAACACTTTATGGAGCATGTAGCTCGGATGAGGTGCAGTGTTAGGCCAGGCGGTTCTGTGCCAGGTTTGCCAAGCAGAAGTATCAGTTACACAGAGGAGGGAGGAGGTGATGTACCTAGAAATACTGAGCAAGCAACACGGGTGAGATACTGGCAGCAAGGGTAAAAACTCAAAGGGAGGGAGAGTGTAAGCAAGCTTCAGAAATATCTGAGGGATCCAGCACAGGGAACAACCAGTTCAAGGGCCCTGAGACACGCTCATACCTGGCCTGTTGAAGGCTGTAACAGTGTGGTACATCATACACAAAGGGAGCCGAAGAGCAGGGTGCAGAGGGAGGACAGGAAACAGGAAACCAGTGCGGGAGGGACCCAAGGCAATCGAAGGGTTCGGCGTCCTCCCTCCCTCCATACTGGGGATTGCATCCAGGGGCATTTGACTTCTAACTTGCACTTCCAGCCTTTGCATTTTTATTTATTTATTTATTTTTGCGGTACTGGGGATGGAACCCAGGGGCATTCTACTTCCAAGCTACACCCCCGCCCTATTTTTTATTCTTTATTTTGAAACAGGGTCTCACTGAGTTGCAAAGGGCCTTGCTAAATAGCTGAGGTTGTCCTCAAACCATGATCCTCCTGTCTCAGCCTCCCAAATGCTGGGATTACAAGGGTGTGCCACCATGCCTGGCTTGCATTTATTTATTTATTTATTTGTTTATTTATTTATTTTGTGGTATTGGGGGTGGAACCCAGGGGATTTTCTACCTCTGGGCTATACTCCCAGACCTATTTTATACTTTATTTGGAAACAGGGTCTCACTAAGTTGCTGAGAACCTCACTCAGTAGCTGAGGCTGGCTTTGAACCTGTGCGATCCTCCTTCTCAGCCTCCCAAGTGCTGGGATTATAGATGTGCATCACCACACCCAACAGGGTTTTTATTGGGTGAGATAAGAAACCCTGAGTAGACTATGGGCATGGGGCAGCAAGGTGCAATTTGAATTTTAAGAGAACCACTCTGGCTTCTCTATGAACAGACTGTGGAGGGCAAGAGGGAAAAGTAGATGAACTAAGAGGCCGTTCCACAAGGCATGCCAGAGATGCAGATTCAGAGATACGGATCCAGAGATGCGGTGGTTTCCCTTGGGTGAGAGTGGTGGAGCTGATTCCAGGGAGACTGGGGATGTGTCTTGAAGGGTGAGCCCAGGGGATTTGCTGACAGAGGGAGCGCTGGTGTGAGAGAGCGAGGGGTCCAGGACAGCGGTAGGCATCTTGGCCTGGGCAACCCGGAAGGAAGGAGGCTGCTGCTCAGGAAGATGGGAAGGCTTTGGGGTGAGGAGCAGGTTCAGAGGGAAGGGGAACACTTTCCCCATGGACCCAAGGAATGTGATCTTCCTGTTAAACCCTGGAACGAAAATGCCATACAAGGTCAGATGGGCGTCTCGGAAGTTCAGGCAGAGGCTGGCTGGGGATGGATTTATGAGTCAGCTAATGATGGTATTAAAGCCTTGTGCCAGGAAACAACCATCAGGACCACGGGTAGATAGAAGAAAGAGGCAGATGGAGGGGGGTCATTACTTCTGTCCTTTCTGATTACATCTTTCTGGCCAGAACGTAGTTACATGTACCTATCTAGAGCCTCAGAGGTGATTGGAATGAAGCTTCTGCTTGGGTAACAAGGGACTCAGCTAAAACATGGGGCTCCTACTACTAAAAATATCAGGAAGGGGCACTGAGGGATAGTTAGTAATGGCTTCTTACCTGATGTTTTATGATGCATTTAACTGTGACAGACTAGAAAGGGCTCAGCCCTCCCCAAGGATGTTTTCTTGTTTTTGAATGGAGTGTTTCTGTGGGTAGCCTCTGCTGTCCTCGGGTGCAGCTGGGTGGCCAGGCCGGGCCTGGGGGGATATAGTGGAGGTGGGGTGGGGACTCAGATATGGGAAACATTGCTTGCAATGCCAAGTGCCAGCCACAGCACTGCTGGAAGGGTTTGAGTTGTAGCAGCAGATACCAGCATCTCCCTGCCAGGACCACTGACAGGTTTCTGCAGCTACTGCTACTTTTATCCCTCCTGTGGTAACCATGGTAACCAGCACTGTGTTGCCCTCGGCTGCTCCTGTGTCTGCCATCTGTCACTGCTGCTTTCCCCACTGCCAGGGCAACCACAGCCACCACTTCTGCAACCACTGCAGCTAATGCCGGTCCAAGTGGCCATGGCCCTGGAGGTTTTCTGTAGGATCTTTCCTCAGCCTGCAGGGTGGCCATGGCGAACATCTCCACCATCTCATGGCAGCTGAGTGCCCATGGGTCCAACCTCTATGCACAGATCAAGCAAACTCAGGTGCTGGGAGCAAAGGAACTAGCATGAGGGTGCAGAAATTGTGTGGTCAACAGCAGACTACATGCATGTACCTGCACCCACCCTGTTTGCCTGTAAAAGCTTCATTTTTTATGTGGAGAGCCAAGTCTGCAATCTCTGTCCCCTGCCCTGCCATTTTTGTGCTGAGTAAAAGCCCTAATAAAGCCTCCTTGAGATGGTCTTGCTTGTTTCTTTGTGATTTCTTTCTTGAACTGAACACAAGGGTGCTCCAGTAACACTGAGCACTGGTAACAGTAAAGGGGGCTGTACTTTGTCTTTTCATGGTTTCTGAGTGGAGCAAAGGATGGGGTCATGTGCATTTGTATATTTATGGTTGTTTTGGTCAGCATTCTCAGTGCTGTGACCTAATACACCTGACCACACAACTTAGAGGAAAGGAAGACTTAATTGCTCACAGTTTTTGGAGATTTCAGAGGTTCAGTCCATGTCAGGCCAGATCTACAGAGCTCAGGGCATGGCAGAGAGAGAGAGAGAGAGAGAGAGAGAGAGAGAGAGAGAGAGAGAGAGAGAGAGGGAGAGAGAAACTCTGTTCTTACATCATGAAGGTTGGAAGCAAGAGAATAAGCAAAGGGATTCAAAGACATAAGCACAGTCGCTAAGGCCACACCCCTGGGAACCCCCTCCTCTAGCCACACCTCACCTGCTTAGGTTGCCACCCAGTAAATCCATAATAATGGATTTTTCCACTGATGAGATTACTATCTACTCTGTCTCTAATGGCGATACCTGTCATGTTCCTGGAAAGGACTCTGGAGTCCCTGTGGACCAAAGGAATTGAGGCAAACTGTCGCTGCTCTCAAAACCACAGAAGTGTCAAGCGATTGACCAGGAGAGCAACATTTTTGCTTTAGTAGCAAAATATAAAACTACTTTCTTCATTTCCAACATAAGCACTGGGAGAGCGCTGAGAACAGTGGGGCTGGGGCAGAACAACAAACACTGTACACACAGCATTTCTTTTACTAGGAACCAAAGAGCTGGAGTCAGCCCAGCAAAGGCTAACCAGGGTGACTGGAGACCAGGACCTCTGCGTCCATTCTCACTTCCTACTTTTCTTTTCTTTGGCAATGAAATGTATATAATATACATCATGTTCTCTAACTGGTTTTATACTAGAATCACGTGGGTCTCACCCTAGACCATTTAAATCAAAACCTTGGGTTGACCTCAGGCCCAGACATATTATAAAGCCTTCTAAGGACTTCTGATTTTGGATCTGGCACGTATGGTATTTAGAAGTTATCACACCATCCTAAATGCAAGTAAATAATTGAAAACATTAAAAAAAATCAACAACTCTTTTTAGATCCTGTGTAAGAGTGAGGTCATAGGGCAAACTCGTGCTCTGAAACCGGACAGTCTGACAGGCAGATACAGAGAATCACAATGTATGGGGAAGACCCACCTGGGTGCGCTCAGTAGAAAAGTAGTAGGTAGGAAACCTATACTGCAGTTGGCAGACTCCTGGAGGCTCAATGTGGGCGAGCTTGAGAGGTTTTTTTTTTTTTCTTTTCTTTTTTTGTGGTGCTGGGGATTTAACCCAGGGACATTCTGCCTCAAAGCTATACCTACATACCTTTTTACTTTTACTTATTTTGAAACAGGGTCTCACTAGGTTGCTGAGGCTGTCCTTGAACCTGTGGTCCTCCTTCTCAGCCTTTCAAGCACTGGAATTACCACACTCAGTGAGATAAAAATTTTAAGGAGACTCAGTAATAGGGAAACTCTCATACACTGTCAAATTCCCAGTGATAGTGAAACCCTCATACACTGGTCAAATTTACCTCCAGGAAGATTAGAGAAAAATCCCTTCAGGTTCCTGGAATGAAGAGGAGAAAAGCAACCATTCGGAAGTAGGACAGAATATTCTGTTCTTCAAAAGGCCTTCCCTCCAAGGGAAGAAATAATTCTATCATTGTCTCAAACATGTGTCAATTCCTTGTGTTAGAAACAAAGCCTCCCTACTATCTAATTTGAAGTATACCACTAGTAAGTGTCAACTACAGTTGTCCTACTGTGTTATAGAGCATCATAATTTATTCCTCCTATTCAACTGCACCCTGTACCCACTAACCATCCTCTTTATTTCTTCACTATTTTTCTGAGCTTCTCGTAACCAATATTCTACTCTTTACTTCCATGAGATCAGTTTCATCAGCTTCTACATATTAGAACATAAGGTGTTTGCCTTTTAATATCTGACTTATAATCTATGTTGTCCCAATGGCGGGATTTAATTCTTTCCTATGGCTAAGTAATACACCGTTATGTATACACAGCTCATTTTCATTGTCCATTTTTCTGTTGATGGAGATGTCTTGTGTTTTTATTTGCTAAGGCCAGCAGACCTACAAATGGAGGACTTTAGTTGTTCCCATCCCTACTCCTACCTACCCAAACCCACCTTTTGGCATGAACACACTCCATGAGGAAAATGATGCAATGGATCCCTGATTTCTATCTCACATGTATATACATTTTTGAGTCTTTGTGAGAATCTCAGCAGAGCACCATGAAACATCCCAGATTTTGGATCTGCTTACTAGAAGTGTGGCTGGGCTGCCACCTGACCTGTTTCTACTTCCATTTTCTTCCTTGTAGAATGAGGCTTATGATTCCTGTTAGAACTCATAAAGTGGTGTTTGGAGTGGATAGAAATGAGTCTTGAGTGTTGTAAACCCAGAAGCAGATAAATCCATTACAATGTATCTCTCTGGGTGGTAGCCGGAAGGGGTAAATCTCTGGGGGTGCAGCCTGGGAGATTATACATGGTTCCTCCTCCCCTGCTCTCTCTTTCTTGCTTCTGGCCTCCATGATGTGAGGAGCACATGTGCCCTCTCTCTGCCTCTTGCTGCTACGTCCTGAGATCCGTGATCCCCGGCCTCACATGGACTGAGCCCGAAACTGTAAGAAAATAAATCTTTCCTCTAAGTTACATGATCAGTCTTTTAGATTATAGCTGCGAGAATTCTAATTAGAACATTTCCCATCCCTGTTGTCACATAAATGTTCAGTACAGGGTGGCTATTTCAAAGGATCTGATGGGACTAAGAGCTCAGGAGGAAATCTGTTCATTCCCTGTTAATAGGAAGCATATCACCTCTGGAAGTCCTTCAGAGAACTACATATGTATTGGGAATTAGATCTTGTGATGTTCTCACTACTCTAACCCAATGGATCATACAGCTCATTGAAGAAAATCCACTGGAAGTTTCTCTAGGAATTAACTATATCATTCCTGGTCAACCATGTTTCTCCCAACCCCCACATTTAGGGAAGTTTAGGAAAGAGGTGGAAAGACTATCGGTGACTAATGTCACCAACTCCCAACCATGTGTTGGGCCCCATGCTGTGAACTTGGCCTATATTATTTCCTTGGTCCTCAAACAACCCTGCGAGGTACCTGTTGTTAGTTCTGTTTCTCATATAAAGGTGTTGGGACTCAATGAGTCCCAACTCACACTGAGATTATGCTATGAGCTCATGCTGAGACCACGAAGGTACCCAGGAGTAGAGACATGGTTTGAAAGTAGTCTGCCTTGTGGCCAAACTTGAGCTGTGTTGGGATGGCAGCAGAGCCTCCTCCGGATGCTGTGGGTCAGGGAAGGCCCATGAGTGAAAGCCACCGGTGCAATGGGCTGGCCCAAGGTCTTGATCCAGGATGGGGAGTGGGATGTGCATTAATCTCTTAAATTGGAAATGACCTTGGATGCCCTCTGGGGGCAACACACTGTTTTATCCCTTCCCTTAAGAAGGTGATGGCAGGCTCATGGTGAAGAATACAGACATCCTTTATTCTGGCTAGTCACCTGCAGCCCTAGTGGAGGTGGAGGGGCGAGGGCTGTACCCCGAGGTGCTGCACACATGGGCCACCCCTTCCTGTACAGCAACGCTTGATCAGTCAGAGCCTTTTCGTGCTTCTGTAGAAGGAGTGGGGATTCGCTCATCAGTCTCTGATACACAGGTCTGAAAAGGCTTCTCTGCAGGTAGAAGCAGCTCTCTCAGTCTCTCTGGCTCTTTTTTCTTTTCTC
This sequence comes from Muscardinus avellanarius, assembly GCF_963383645.1. Taxonomy (NCBI): domain Eukaryota; kingdom Metazoa; phylum Chordata; class Mammalia; order Rodentia; family Gliridae; genus Muscardinus; species Muscardinus avellanarius. The sequence goes on from NC_137793.1 coordinate 104,998,656, forward strand.
TGTCTCTTTGGTCACTCTTTAGTCTGAGCAGGTTATATAAGCTTCCTAAAAATAAATAAATAAATAAATAAATAAATAGTTCTTAAAGCACCAGGAATTATTGGAATAAAAATTTGTAAATTAAGAAAATAGCATTTAAGCCGGGCGTGGTGGCTCACGCTTATAATCCCCGCACTTGGGAGGTGGAGACAGGAGGATGGCGCAGGTTCGAAGCCAGCCGTGCTGGCTTAAGAGACCCTGTTTCCAAAAATAAAAAAGTATAAAATAGGTCTGGGAGTGTAGCTCAGAGGTAGAAGGGCTTCCAGGAACCCCAGTACCACCACCAAAAAAAAAAAAAAAAGTGTTTTATGTTTCCTCTTGGTTGTACTAGCTACAATTGTAATTAAATTTTCTTTTTGGGGGTGCTGGGGAGTGAACCCAGGGGTACTCAACCTCTGAGCTACACCCCCACCCCAATTTCCCAATTTTATTTATTTGCTCACTACTTGCTGTGACTGTCCTTGAACCTGTGGTCCTCCCATCTCAGCCTACCAAGTACTGGGATTCCAGGAGTACCATGCCCAGATTGCCATTGACTATTGATTTGATTTTCTGGTGATACCACAGTTTAAGGTCAGCGAAGGCATACACCTTACCGACTCAAAAGACAGAAATTAAACCTAGTTACTCTAAAATTAAGACCAGAGTTTAGGTCTTTAGGTCAAAAACTTTACAAAACTTTTCAGTTAATTGTCCAGTGAACAGAACTTAGGAGAAAGGCTCTTCCTTTTGGGTGTGAGAATTCACATGGATGGTTACCACGGAATGAGAACAGAAAAAAAGAATGCACAGTGCTATGTTCTAGCCCTGTCTCTGCCATTAATCACCTAGTGATCTTGTGAAAGTCACCTACTTTCTTTCTATATCAGTTTCTTTAACTGCTTAAAAATAAATGATTTATGACTCGGTCACTCACGGGTTGTTGTGAGGATTTACTAAGATGATGAATGGCCGGGCGTGGTGGCGCACGCTTGTAATCCCCTTGCTTGGGAGGTGGAGACAGGAGGATCGCGCAGGTTCAAAGCCAGCCGCGCTGGCTTAAGAGACCCTGTTTCAAAAAAAAAAAAAAGTATAAAATAGGTCTGGGAGTGTAGGCTGGAGGTAGAAGGGCTTCCAGGAACCCCAGTACAACAACAACAACAACAAATGATGATGAATGTAAACCATTGTGCAAAAGGGAGATCCTAGCATTAAAGACCCCCAGTAATAAAGCCAGGCATGGTGGTGTTTATCTGTCATCCCAGTACCTGGGAGGCTGAGACAAGAGGATCGCAGGTTTGCAGCCAGCCTCAGCAACTTAGTGAGACCCTCTGTAGCCTAATGAGACTCTGTTTCAAAATAAAAAAATAAAATAGGTGTGACGGTGTAGCTCAGAGGTAAAATGGCCCTGGACTCAATTCTAGTACCACACACACATAATAAAATAATCCCCTTCTGTGGCTGGTGAGGACATCAGCACCTGCTCCCTACAGAGTTCAGTGACATCTCCATCAGAATGTCATGGGATTCTTCAACCACTGAGCCAGGGTGAGCTCAATGCCACACAGCTGCAGAGAGAGTCCTAGAACCCAGGTCAGCCGACCCAGCCCACGGTGGAAACAGCATCTCCAACAGGACCCCCGCTTTACGGGGGACCTTCTCTCCCGTCTTCCGGCCGCACCTTACCCACTGCCGTCTGTTCCTGCCATATCTGAGCTGTCGCCCTTTTCCTTCTTCATCTTCCCAGGGGCAGATGGCACCAGGGCGCTTCGTTTCTGACCAGAAAAGGTTCTGCCAGTGTTGGTAGGCCTCTGAAGGGTGATTTGCCTCTGGCGAGGGAAACCTGACTGGATTACTTCTTCTCCTTTCTGGTGTGGGTTAATTTTTTTCTGAAAGAAGAGATGAGAATAAATAGTTATCACAGAAACAATGGAGTAACTGGAGTTGCACCATCCTCTGTTTTGTTGAAGCTGTCTTCTTTAGCAATAGAGATGGCCAGGACTACAACCCCTTGTCTTCAAGACAGGGCTTCTCATGTTCTCCTTATCACTTTCCCCAAGAGCTGGCAACCTCTTTATCCTTGCAGGATAAAGAGCTCCGAAGCTGGTGTGTTCCCCGGGTACCGCCACTGGCAAACACCTGAGCAGCCCCAAGTCCTTATTTATTTATTTATTTATTTATTTATTTATTTATTTATTTTCTGGTACTGGGGTTCCTGGAAGCCCTTCTATCTCCGGGCTACACTCCCAGACCTATTTTATATTTTATATTTTTATTTGGAAACAGGGTCTCTTAAGCCAGCGCGGCTGGCTTCAAACCTGCGCGATCCTCCTGTCTCCGCCTCCCAAGCGCGGGGATTGCAAGCGTGTGCCAACACGCCCAGCTCCCAAGTCCTTATTTATCTCCTTATTTTCATCAGACTGAAGATTGAACCCAGGGAGGTTCTGTTCTGAGCTACTCCCCTGGTCCTTTATTTTTTAATATTTTTTTTGGAAACAGGGTCTCTCTAAGTTGCCAGGTACTGGCCTCAGGCCTGTGATCTTCCTGTCTCAGCTTCCCAAGTCCTGGGATTACAGGTGTGTTACCACCTGCGCTAAGTCCTTATTGTAAGGGCAGGTCTGGTGGTGGAATGGCTGGTGAAGACAACAGCCCTGGCATTCGCAGAGGCTGCTGTCTACAACTTTGAACTCGAGGGAACTTTTTGGCATCCTTTAGCCTTGGATTCTGTGACCCCTGGCAATGCCCCCAGAGGTCCATAGCTCCGCATTGGTTTCCCTCTGGTGCCTGTGCAGGAGTGAGCAAGGCAGAATCAGATTTCGGTGGGCTCAAATCCTTTCTGTTCTTATTGCCAAAATCCTGCCAAGCAATGGCGTCTCTCTCTTTCTCACCTTATGCATCTTACTCCCAAAGTGCTGCACTTATGTGGGTTGTTGGTAATAAAAGATTGCCTGGGACACCCTTCCTCCAGCCACAGAGCTCTACTCCAAGGTGGAGCAGGGACTCCAACTTCCAAAGTGCCAAGACATCCTGCTGCCTCGGCATCTATGTGTTGAGAACCCCCACTCCACATAGTAAAAATCGGCAAAAAACGCCCCGAGAAGGAGGTATCGTCTCTGGCCAAAGTACCCCCCACTTTTAGATACCCTTCACTATTATTTCTTTTAACTTTCTACACGAATTGCTCCAGTGATGTGAAATTAGGACTATAAAAAGAAACTGAGTCCATGGAGATAAACTTTCTAATAATTTGTCTAAACGTCCTTGGCTCTGCTCAACAATAATGAGAAACTGGCCGGAATTCAGGTACTGTGATAAGCACCCCAGCTGCAGCAATCACAAATGGCCTCCGACCTTCATCACTATCTATCAACTCTGGCAAAAGTAGCTCAGTTCAAAATAATTATTCACCCTTGAAATCCTGCCTAGAGACAGAGAGAAACCTTGTGTGTGACCTTAAAGAAACAACTTAGCTGCCCAAATACAATAGACCCAAAGAAAAAGACTGTTAACTTTTACCTCAGTGTGAGCACCCCAGGAGACAGAAAAAATGGCCGCATAGTTAGAAATGAATATGACAGAATAAAGGACAGACATTCTAAATATATATATGTATGAAGGAAAAGAAATACCGTAAGAGTAAGAAAAGTATTTTTGCATGAAGAAGAGCTTATCATAAGAAAGTCCCAACTGGGAAAGAAAGGAATTAGAAAGTTAGAAGCAGGTTGCAGAGAGTTTGTGACAGGGAAGTGGATTCTTTTAATAGGCTTGTTGTTTAAAGAAGAGTGCTCAGCAGTTAAGGAAATACATCTGACAATTAGAACAAAGAACCTTGTGGTGTTGTTTGTGATATTCTATCTGCCAAACTGTGTTGTGAGTATGCTTAAGCTTTCAGATTTAAAAAGATGCCAACACTGAATCACCACATCTCCCCGCACTTGCTATATGAACTGAGCCCAAAAGATGGAAGTTCCAGGAAAAGTTCCTGAGAAGCTCCCAAGCCTTGACTATCCTGGGAGGCTGCCACCTGGAGCTGCTTATCTGCAAGACCTTGGAGAGAAACAGAAGTTAATTCTTCAAAGGCCAACAGCCAGCTGAGAGACACCCGCCCCCCTTTCTCTTAACTTTACTGGTGAAGTGTATAAATTTCTTGGGGTTTTCATAATAAAGTGTCATTGGCTCAAGAAGCCTTTGTCCACTCCAGGTTCTTTTTCCAAAGCGTCGTAACTAAAAACTTAAGGAATTCATAGAGGGGAAAAGAACCGCTGCAGATAAGGATCTGCAGAACGCCGCCTGCCTTTTGACCCATCTTTCTGAGGCCCCCGACCGCTAGTGGACTTGCCCCCCACAGGACTGAACCCGCCGGTAACACAAAGGGTGGCTGTATTGGTTGCACTTGGCTAGGATCCCTACAGGGGAATCCCTCCCTTACTGCACGGGTTCTCGGCCCCTCCAGAGCCAGCAAGCTCAGCTTGGTTCTGTATGCAGAGGGGTGCTAGAGAATGTGCAGCTAGGTCTTCCGTAGTGCTGTTGGACATAGCAGCTCTCAGCTGAAGACTTCTGGCTCATGCCTACCCCTGGATGGTACTCAGCTGCATGCTGGATATCGCAACTATCGGCTGGGTAAGGTTGTCAGATGAAGCTAAAGACAAATACAGAAAAAAAATCGATCAGGACTAGTGACACAGACACTGTAACAGGTGGAGCTGCAGCCCGGAGGGTGCCATCCAGGAGTGCTTCCAGGGAGCTCCTCCAGGGGAGTAGTTGTGGGTCTCTGGCTCCTCTTGGCCAATGAGGCCAGGCTGGGCTTAGAGTTGCCCTCTAATCAAGTAGTGGACTTTATTTATTTTAGTTTTGTTTTGAAACAAGGTCTTGCTAGGTTGCTGAGAGTCTCACTACATTGCTGAGGCTGGCCTTGAACCTACGATCTTCTTGTCTCAGACTCTCAAGTACTGGGATCACAGGTATGTGCCATCATGCCTGGCTGAACGATGGGCTTTATACTAGCAGTGAGGTTCCAACTCACAATTCTGGATGGGACTCGACACTGCATCCCGCTGTTGAGGCCGCAGCCACTCCACACCTCGGACCAAGGTGAACCTCAGGACGGCGTGGTCTCCTAGGGAGGAGAGAAGGGGATGCATTCAAAACCCTGGGGCATCTGATAAAATAAATCTCCCTTGATGAAGCGAGAAAGCTCTTCTCTGGCATCCCTCATATCACAGGATGTTGAGGACAGATGGGTCTAAATCCAAGCCTGTGTAGCTTACACCCGGGGTCTGGCGCTGAGAGTGGGAAGCAAGTTCCCTCAGCTCATAGGAGAATTCTGAGGCTTGGACCGAGACCCCTTAATTCAGGGCACCGGCTGCACTCTTCTTCCTTTTCAGTCTAGGAAAGGTTTAGGGAGTTCTTTCCCTGGGGTTCAGCTAGAGAAAATGTAGTTGAGGGCCGAGAGCTCTTGGGCCACACCAAAGATGGTTTCCTCTGCCTGAGGATCGATCGTTTGTTTGCCCTGCCTACATCTTCTTTCCCCTCCCTCTTTATGATCCCCTTCCACATCCTCATTCTAAGTAATCTTCTAAATAATCATCCTAAATAGCCCTCTCACTCCCAGGGACCTTTTGCCCTAGTACTGAAGAGAAGGCTGACTTCTGGCTGCTGCCCTGACTTTTTTTTTTGGTGGTACTGGGGATGGAACCCAGGGGCATTGTTCCTCTGAGCTACACCCCCAGCCCTATTTTTTATTCTTTATTTTGAAACAGGGTCTCCCTGAATTGCGAAGGGCCTCACTAAGTAGTAGCTGAGGCTGGCCGTGAACCGTGATCCTCCTGTCTCAGCCTCCCGAATGCTGGGCTTACAAGCCTGTGCCGCCACGCCTGGCTTTGCCCTGACATTTTTCAAGGCGGAGATGAGGACGAGAGGATGTCCAAGGATCACTGTGTGGCCAAGCCAGGGAGCTAGGAGATTCGCTTCCCACGGGGCTAGACCCCTCTCAGAAGGGCAGCCAGCAGGTCTTTGCCAGCCCAGAGTCGCTTCCCCAGCTGTTCAGATGGACTGAGGTCTCGTTTGCCTGCTGAGCAGGGGGCGGGATGCACTGCCTGTAAGCTGGCCTGGGAACAGCGTGGGTATCTGGGATGTGGACATGAGGATGAGGCTAGCTAGAATGAAATCAAGAGGCTGCTCAGCTCCGTCATGGGGAAAGTAGATCCTCTGTCTAATATTCTGATTCTACCTCCATGCTCCATTCTGATGCTGGTCTTGTCTCCAGAGTCACACACCTGTACTATTTCCAGAACTTTCCACTGAGAGACATTCCAGCTTTGTCCTCACCAGGCTCTACCCTGTTCCCCCTCCTCCCCATCACTAAAATCCCCTTTTGCTCTGGTACTAGTCTCAGCTGTATCTCAGTCTGGGGGAAAGGGACTGGGCTTAATGTCTTTGTGCCAAGAAAACGTATGTGTGTATGTATTTATTTACTTATATTTTAAAATAAATGTACCAGCAATATACCTAGTAATCATATACTATAATAGCACACTCAATATGTTATATTATATGTTATTATGGTATAATATATCTAATAATTATGTAATATATTAGTTAATAATAAATGTATTAATCCCTCATACCATAATACCCAGACATAACTCTATTGACACTTTTATCTTTACTTGTAAGTTCCACCTTTGCATTCATAAAAATTATATATATGTATGAATATATGTGTATTTATTTATTTATCACATTAAAACTATATATCATGTGTCTAATTCTAAATTATTTTCTCACTTAAATCCAAAAAATAAATGCTTTTTAGCTGGGTGTGGTGACGCACGCCTGTGATCCCAGTACTTGGAAGACTGAGACAGGAAGATCACAGGTTCGAGGACAGCCTTAGCAAGTGGGGAGCCCCTCATCAACGTGGAAAGTACTGTTTCCAAACAAAAACAAAAACAAAACAAAACCACACAGTACCACACACAGAAAGTAAATAAATAAATGCATGCTTTTCAAGTGGCTGGGCTTAGTGCAGCCTCGTACCCAGGAGTGAAGCAGGGCTACCTCCTGGGGTCTGCTGTAACAGGAACACCCAGAGGCACCCTGGGAGCCACGGCCTGGAGCCCTGCAGAGCCAGGCCGCCTCTTGCGGGCGCTGCCCGAGTCCTCCTGTTCCTCTGAGAACCACATCAAGGGGAGGTCCCCAGCCTCAGCACGCTGGTCCCAGGCCCTTGCTTTCCCTTCACGAGTCTCAGTTGCTGGGGATCTGGCCCGGAGCCAAGGTGGAGCTTACCTCCGCTCCAAGGAGGGTACTTGTAAGCAGACTTGGAGGAAATTTTGGGGTCCTTCAGAGTCTTCCCCATGTACTTTAGGTAAGAGCGGGATGCCTTCCAGGAGCAAAACCTAAGGGAAGAAAGAGTTTGGGTCACAGGAAGAAAACCTCCAGCGGAGGGCTGGACAGAAGAGCGCCTGGGACAACTGAGTGGGACTGGCCCTCACAGAGTGGGTGGGCATCCTGGCTTCCAAGTGGCGCCCCTCAGAGACGCTCCTTCTGGGGCTTCCTCTTTGTCAGACCTGGCCGCAGCAAGGATCCGGCCTGGGTGGAACGCTGGGACATTCTCCTTGAGTCATCAGTGATCAGAGTCTGAGAAGAATTCACCATGCCCAGGGCAGGGCATAGTGCGGGGTGAACCTCTGGGGTGTGCACTTGAGTATCAGGCCATAAAGTCCCTACCGAACCCCACCTGTGCAGCCAGTGCCTGGCCGGGTGTCGTCCGCCCCTTCTGGGAGCCCGCTCCCCTCTCCTGATTCCCAGCAGGCGTCTCCCATCCATAGACCCTGCTCCTCAGACTTTTTGGCTCATGGGGACCTCAGAACTTGTGCCCCTGAAGCCCTTGAATGCTCGCCGTCCTCCCTGGCTTGGCCGCCGGCCCCTCGCCATCTCTGCCCTTGGCCAGCCCTGGGATTGGGTTCCTGGGTCAGCCTCAGCTAAGACAGCGTTGATGTTCTGTGCTCCCTCGGCTCTGGTGGTCTCCTCTGTGCTATTCTCTCCCTCCCTGCGGGGCAGTCAGTTCAGTGCCGGTTGTGTTCTCCCTCCACCTGCTCAGCTGTGTCTCCCTGCCCCACGGCCCTCCCTGATAAGCCAGAGAGGCATCTTTATGATGGTAAGAGACCAACACCTGGGTTCTCATCCTGGTCTGACCCAGGCAAGTCCCTTTTAATCACTCGGAGCCTCAGCTTCCTCATCGGTAACACAGGGATAATAATATGTTGCCTGTCCTACCTCATAGGGTGGTTGAAGGCTTCACTGGTGATAATACACTATCGTAGCTGCCCAAACTTAGTGGTTTACTCTCCCCCAGTTCAGAGAAAATTCCTCAGCATCGCTCCGAGTGCTTCACTGCCCCCGTATTTTTACTGAATCTCCCCACTTGCTCCCAAGGCTCCTGCGGCTCCCAGTTGTCCCAGCCTCCCCCACCTTGGGGGCAGTCTCACCGACTTTGGAAAGCGATGATACACGAACACGGTTTTCGCCATATAAATATCTCTTTAAGTATATAGAAAGGCAGATAAAGATCCAGCTGCCTGAGGACTGGGGATGGAAATCTCCTGAAGCAACCTTAGACTTCCTTAAAACAGATGGGGAGCGCTAAGCGCTGAGTCAGGTCCAGGGAAGCCGTCAATTCCCAGAAGTTTCTGACTTCTCAGAACTGCCTGAGATAGCCGGGCGTGGTGGCGCACGCTTGTAACCCCAGCATTAGGGAGGCCGAGACAGGAGGATCTCAGTTCGCGGCCAGCCTCAGCTACTACTTAGTGAGGCCCTTTGCAACTAACTGAGTGAGACCCTATTTCAAAATAAAGAATAAAAATGGGGCTGGGGTGTAGCTTGGAGGGAGAATAACCCTGGATTCCATCCCCAGTACCCGCCCCCCAAAAAAGAAATGCCTTGTGATGAATTTCCATGCAGCCCTGTTTAGGAGAATTAGAACTGGGTGCTAGATAGCTACAGATTTTCAAAAGGTTAAATGTTTATCCTGAATTGAGATTTTTGCATTTCAAGCCTGTATTAAATAATTTATTATCTTGGAGATTTAAAAATAATGATTAATGATCCGTAAGCAACCTTTACACTTTTTTGGTGTGTGGAAGGGTACTGGGGGCTAAGTCCAAAGTAATTCTGCCTCTGAACTATACCCGAAGCCCTTTTTTATTTTTATTTTGAAATAGAATAGAATCTAAGTTGCGTAGGGAGGCTGGCCTCGAACCTTAGATCCTTTTGTCCCAGCCTCCCAGGTACTGGGATAACGGGTGTGTGCCACCACACCTGGCTCCCGTTATACTGTATTAAAATCACATTTTGTGGGGAGGAGGGGACCCGCGGAGCCAGAGTCCCATGATGACCCCCATTCGCCTTGTCTAGGAAGATTCCAGCCAGCTGCCTCTGTCACCGCCACGCGCCATGTGGCAGATGCCAAGTGGGGCCCTGGGCGGCCACAGGCAGTGGGGAGAACTGAGCCCAGTCTCTCAGCCCAAGCCAGCGGACACAGGTTGCATTTGACCTGCAGGTATTTTGTTCATTTTGATCTCCGACCTTCACAGCCGCTCCCCGCCGTGTTTTCCCTTTGCATGGGTTGCTACACCTGCCACTTCAACCTCGGGAGAGTTGTCATACACTCTGGAATTTCTGGTTCCTCTGCAGTTAGAATATCTAGCAACTGCGCCCCCCAGCGGCAATAATTTGGAACAACGGTAAAAATGTTTCTGGCTCCGCCCTCCAGCTGGTCGCTCTGCGCTGCAGCAGAGCTGTCAACCTCCACAGAAGTTCTCCCCAGAAAGCTGGAGTCCACCTCATCCCCAGACGAAAAACACCGGCTTCAGCAAGCCTCACGCCCCACTCCAAGAGACTGCTGAAAAACAGCAGGGGAAGCAACATTCGAATGCTTGGGCTGCTCTGCCAAGCATCCTCTGGTTTGGTGTTCAGTGTGAGGGTCGGGGTGCACCGGGTAGGGTCAAAACAACCACTCTATTTCCCCATGAAACTGGGAAGTGGGACAGAATCCTAGGAGAAGGCAGCCATTTATTCAGAAAGCTGAAGGTGCTTTTGCCTTGGCCATAGGCAGGGCAGGGGCAGTAATTACCTTTTCCAGAAGTACATGATAACTGGGAAGACAGACATGACAGCCCCGTGGAATGTGGCTCGATCCAGGTGGCCCTCTGTAATGGCAGCAAAGACGGCATCCTTCTGGGACTCAGAGATATTCACCTACCCGTAGAGAAGGAACCCGTCACTGGCAGAGGCTCCGGGAAAGACAGAAAACCCCTCTTGGGTCCTAGGAGCCTCAGGGCCAGCTCCTCACCAGAAGGCAGAACTCTACGTGGCTGGCTAGGGAGGACCTGAAGTTGGCCCAGGACTCCGTGGGGCGGGCAGCTCCGCTTCAAAGTTCTTGTGGGGGAAATGCCTGTGGGTGAAAGGCAAGAGTGGGGTGGGAATCGCCCTTACCCTCAGCTTCGGAGGGAGGTCAGAATGCAGGAAGAGCTTTAAGATGATGTTAATTTTGGACCGCAGGAGGATCACATCGTTCTCATTGTAGGGTCGGTTGCCGTGAAACATGTTAGCCGAACTCACCAAAGTGTTAAATCTAAAACAAAGAGGCATTAAGTCAGGATCCGCAAGGAGGAGATGAAAGCGGTGGCTGTAGAAGACATCTGGCTCAGGCCCATTTCTGGCTTGAAAAAGACCAGGTCAATTCTGGGCCAAGTTCCTACTTTAGTCAATCATAACTCATCCCTTGGCAATTTTGTTTTTGTGTGTGGTGGTAAGATTGAACACGGGGGCCTCCTGCATCCGAATTATGACCCTAGGCCTTTTTATATTTATGTTGAAATAGTGTCTTGCTAAGTTGCTGGGGCTGGCCTTGAACCTGCCATCCTCCTGTCTCAGCCTCCCAAGTCCTGGGATTGCAGGCATGTGCCTCCATGTCCAGCCATTGGCAAATACAGCTGAGCACAGACCACACATCAGATAATATGCTAAGGCCTCTCTCAAAGGCATTTCTTCAGCCCAAGCCCCCTTCTCTATCCATCCTGGTCCTGTAGGTTTTACTTCTTACAACTTCCCGGGCTAAGGGTAATCTTGCGCCTTCCTCCTCTGCGCTGGCACGGAGGCAAGTCCTGAGATGCAGGGAGGCCCCGCTCATGTACAGTGCTTTCAGCAACAGGAGGGTCGGGCTTCATTCCAGTAGTAAGGAGAGGACACCGGTGCGGTGGAGGCAGGAGAGTAACATAACCTGGTTTTATGCTTTCAATAGTTGACTCTGATTGTGATACACGGAGCACAGCAAGGAAGCGGAGATGATGGAGTCAGGAACCAGAGCAGCAGCCCGGAGGCCGTCCACTCTGTCTCTCTGCTCCCCCTTCCCCCTTTACACGCTTTGTTATCTGACTAACCCTGACTCATCCTTCAAAATCCAGCCTGGGTGACCTGCCTTCCAAGAGCTCAGCCCTGAGGACTCACGGTTTGTTTGTTTGTTTTGCGGTACTAGGGATGAAGTCCAGGGGTGTTCTAGCTCCGAATTACACCCCTCGTCCTATGTTTAGGTCTTTTTATTTTTTGTAAGCAGGGTCTCACTGAGTTGTAAAGGGACTCGATAAGTACCACGAACTGCAATCCTCCAGTCTCCTCTTCCCAATGCTGGAATTACGAGCATGCGCCACCATGCCTGGCTCTCACAGTTTAAATGTGTTTCCTGTGCCTGATTTTACAGAGTAACTCACACCCCAAGAATTTCCCTTTTATTTATGTCTTGTCAGCCAGCCCATTAGCTTGTGGGGTCTTTGAGTGTAGAGAACATGTTTTGCTGTTGTTGTTTTTTAATCTATAATGCTGATGAATCCTGCTCTCGGTAATGAGTAAGTGATCAATATGCATTTTTGGAACTGAGTTAAGTCCATCTCTGCAGTGCGGTTGGGAGTTCTTCTAGCCAAACTGCCCTAACCGCTGTGTGAGTTACCAGGTGTTCTGCATTTCCACAGATCACACCGTTGGCTTACCCAGCACAGCCTGGGGCATCTTTAGGGCACCCTCACATCTCCCATAGCCGAGGTCAACTCGGCCACCGCTGCTGCAAGTTGTAAACTCGATCCCCTCCTTCGCTGGGTTGAATTACAAAGTCTCAGACCCAGGGAGTTTGTCACGGCTGTGCGAGGCCTTGGGGGCGCCGCACTGGGTGTTCTCTTGCGGGAACCGTGGCTTCACTTATGGTTTAGTTGCACGCCGGTCTGGATCTCCAGTGGGCACGTGGGCTCGGCTGCCATTGCTGGAAGTTGTAGCTGGTTGTTTGCTCAGGAGGAGCCGATGACTTACAATTCCAATGATCTGCAGCTGCTTACTTCAGGTCCTTGGATGCTTACCTGATTATCCCTGGAGTCGGGTGTAGTGAGGCAAGATGGCACCACCGCGGCACCCTCGGCTGCGAGGCAGGCGAGTTTCTTTTCTGGTGTTGAGCTCCACTCTGGATCCCTGGAGGCCGTGGTGAGTTCCGCTGCTACTGCTGGAAGCTGTAGCTGGTGTTTGCGCAGAAAAAACTGATGGCTTACAACTCCGATGGTCTGCAGCTGCTCACATCAGGTCTTTGGTTGTTTTTCTGATCGTCCCTGGAGTTGGGTACAGTGAAGCAAGATGTCGTCGCCGCGGTGCCCGCCACCACAAGGCGGGAAAGTTTCTTTTCTACTTTCTGATTGGTCTTCTAACCTTCTTTTTCCCTGTCCCTTGTATCTATCTATCTATCTATCTATCTTTTTTTTTTTTTTTTTTTTTTTTTGCGGGTCTGGGGATGGAACCCAGGGGCATTTGACTTCTGAGCTACACCCCCTGCCCTATTTTTTATTCTTTATTTTGAAACTGGGTCTCAATGAGTTGCAGAGAGTCTCACTAAGTAGCTGAGGCTGTCCGCGAACCGCGATCCTCCAGGTCTCAGCCTCCCGAATGCTGGGATTACAAGCGTGCGCCACCACGCCCGGCTTGTATCTATCATTTTTATTTCTCTACTGATAGTATTTTCTGACTTTGTAGAATGCTGTTATTGAGGCAATGGAGATCAGGTGTCAGCAGGACTGGTCTGTGCTCCTTCCCTGTCGTCATCTTTCCGAAAGTTCAGTATTTGTTGTTTCAATGAAAATAATTCGAATGCTTTGAAATGTTCCAAGCAAGGCAGATGTTTGTTTGTTTGTTTTTTGCAGTTCTGGGGATGGAACCCAGGAGCATTCGACCTCCGTGCTATACCCCTAGCCCTATTTTTTATTCTTTATTCTCACTGAGTTGTGAGAGGCCTCACTAAGTAGCTGAGGCTGGCTGCAAATTGCGATCCTGCCATCTCAACCTCCCAAATGCTGGGATTACAACCATATGCCACAACACCCAGCACAAGTGGGTTTTTGAAAAATCGCTTTTGAGCTTGGGTGACTTACTGAGATTCTGTCTCAAAACAAAAAAAAGGCCGAGGCTATCACTCAATGATAGACCACCACTTGCCTGGCACGTATGAGGCCCCGGGTGCAATCCCTGTTAACAGTAATAGAAGGAGGAGGGAGGAAGAGGAGGAAGAGAATGGAAAAAGAGGAAAAATACTATGTGTGGCAAAATAAATTTAAATTGAAAAACAGAAGTAAAAATCCAGAAGGACTGTGCTGGAAGCATAGCTCAGTGACCAAGTGAGGCCCTAACTCTGATTCCCAACACTGCAAAACCAAAAACCCTGAGAAGGATTAAATTGCTTTGAAGTAATCATTAAATTCCTGTTCCACCTTTTTTTTTTTTTGTGGTACTGGGGGTGGAAACCAGAAGTTTTCTACTTCCAGGCTATACTCCCAGGCCCATTTTATATTTTATTTGAAAACAGGGTCTCACTAAGTTGCTGAGAGCCTCACTAAGTAGCTGAGGCTGGCTTCGAACCTGCGCGATCCTCCTGTCTCAGCCTCTCAAGCGTAGGGATTACAAGCGTGCGCCACCACGCCCGGCTCCACTTTTTTTTTTTTTAATTAGAGTTACTTAACAGCCTTTTGGGTGTAGGTAAGAATTTATACACGAAAAATATATGGTTCTCTATTAGTGAATTGGTTGTGGTTTTATATCAAATTATGGCAAGTGGATGAATGTACATTAATATTTTTAATTTGAACCTCTTTCATATTTATAGGTTGGGCCAAAAGGTATGTTCTACTTCCTGGGGATAAGTAATTGCTTTTCAATATTGGGAACTAAAAACACTGAAGAACTTTTAATGTCCAAAGAAAAGAATGTGGAGCTTGGGAGAGAGACAGAATTCAGTGTGAGTTGCAGGAGGTTCTCGTTAAGCAGGACTGAACCACTGCGCTTCTCATGGGCCGATCTTGGCTGAGAGGTGTTCAGGATTGAAAAGACCCGAGAAGAAGGAGAGATGAAAAACTTACTTCTCTATTTCAGACAGGAAATATATATCATTAATTGCAAAGTTGACAGTGATGATCCTGTGGCCATAGACACGGCGCTTTAGAAGGATTATATCTCCATTCTCCTGGTCTGTTCCCCGAACATTGGGGGATAATGGGGTTGGGCGTCCCAATGCATTGGGTGATGTGGAGAAATCTGGGCAGGAAAGAGGAAGTAATTACTAGTTGTTTTGAATAGTCTGCAGTCTGCGTTGATTTTTTTTTTTTTTTCAGTACTGGGAATGGAGCCCAGGGAGCTAAACCCCCAGCCCTAGTTTTTATTCTTTTTTTTTTTTTTTTTTTTTTTTTGTGGTACTGGGGATGGAACCCAGGGGCTTTCTACCTTTGGGCTATACTCCCAGACCTATTTTATATTTTATTTGGAAACAGGGTCTCTTAAACCAGCTGAGGCTGGCTTTGAACCTGCACGATCCTCCTGTCTCAGCCTCCCAAGTGTGGGGATTATAAGCGTGCGCCAGGGTCTCACTGAGTTGCAAAGGGCCTCACTAAGTAGCTGAGGCTGTCCTCAAACCTGCAATCCTCCTGTCTCAGCCTCTCAAATGCTGGGATTACAAGCATGTACTACCATGCCTGGCTAGTATGCATTAATTTTATAAGCAGAATATTTAAAAGAAGTTTGAAAGACCAAATCAGCAACTTAAAGGAGGAGTTTTGTGAACGGAGAGACCTCACAGTGTTTTAGGCTAGTCACTCTCCACGCAGCCGGCTCCCTGGGCGGCTGGGTCTCCGGGGTGCGGCTGGGCACTCAGGGCTTTTTGCCAGACTCCTGGTGGACAGAGACAGGACCCAGAGCAGTAAGTTCTGCGGCTGCTCATCTGGGCCAACCCCAAATATTGAGGCAGCGGTGGGGTAGCAAACCGAGCAGGGACTTACTCTCTTTGTTGTGCATTTCCAGTTGAAGAAAGTCGAAAAATTCCTGGCGCTTACTGGGATTTTTCATAAATCTGCGGTACTTGCAAAAGCTCCTGATGAAGCTGATCATTTTCAGCCAGCCTTTCTTCTGGAGAAAGAGAAAAGAGATTTGACTTTAATCGTTAGTGCAGTTGCTGTTCACTGAGGGTCTACCAGGTGCCAGGCACTCAGAACACTGAATCCCATGTCATCCAACCCCTTGATGAAGGGGTCAATTTTAGCTCCATTTTATAGATGAGGACTCTCAGGTCTGAGAGCTCGTATAATGTGTCAGCAGTTGGAAGATTCTGGACCCAACCAGGTAGAGCTGGGGCCATTGCCCAGTTAGCTCGTTCTACCGTAGTCTTTCAATAGTGAAGATGTGAATTGCCATGGATAGGAGAGAGGGTGAGCACTAAAAACAGGAAGGAACAGGACAGAGATAAGGGCAACTTACAAGAAGGCAATCATGGTACAGGCAGATTGTGAATGTTGGAAAAATAAGAAAGCCGGGCATGGTGGTGCATGCCTGTAATCCCAGTACTTGGGAGGCTGAGCCAGAAGGATCACGTTTGGGGGCAGCCTCAGCAAATTAGTGAGACTCTGTTTCAAAATGAAAAAATAAAATAGGGCTGGGAGTGTAGCTCAGAGGTAGAATGCCCCTGGATTCAGTACCCAGGAGAAAAAAACATAATAAAGCCATTACTGCTAAGTACTTAAAATGAAAAACATAATTGTCTACACACACTCATATCATACACACATACACACACTCATATGAATGCAACATAAATGCATTTTTTGTGTGGTACTGGGGTTCCTGGAAGCCCTTCTACCTACGGGTTACACTCCCAGACCTTTTTTTATACTTTTTTATTTGGAAACAGGGTCTCTTAAGCCAGCACACGCGGCTGGCTTCGAACCTGCGCGATCCTCCTGTCTCCGCCTCCCAAGCGCGGGGATTACAAGCGAGTGCCACCACGCCCAGCCCCCAGACCCATTTTTTAAAATATTTTTATTTGGAAATGGAATCTCTTAAGCCAGTGAAGCTGGCTGTCTTTGCCTCCCAAGCGCGGGGATTGCAACCATGCGCCACCATGCCTGGCACGTAAATGCATTTTATGTTTCTTCATCTGTTTTTTTTTTCCCTAATAGGTACCTAGTGACCATTCTCCAGTTCATTTGCATCTGATCAATTGGTACTTATAGCCAGGAACTTGACATTCATAACACTGCTGACTAGCTGGTTTGGTTGTCTGAGTCTACAAAGAGAACCTTAATGTAAGTGTGGCTTTAGACAGGCAGCAGAGAGGCGTGGGGTGCTCTGGATTGAGGCTTACAAGCTTTGAGCCTGGAGTCTAGCATCTCCCCAGATGCGTAACTTGGGTTATTTTTTTTTTTTTACTTGTGTCTAAATGTTTTCATATGCAGAAGTGAAGCTTAGCAATTATATATGTAAACTCTAACATGTTTATGGCACAAAGGAGTCATTAAAGGCATGCTGGTTTTCTTTTATTTAAGAGCAACTGGAAGATATGAAATGAAGGCAAAGCGTCCTGGTTTCGAGTCCAGTGTTCTCTTAAGCATCTTATATTTATGGTACCCTGACATAGGGTTGATCCACACAGAGAGGAAATATAGAGGATAAAAGAGAAAGTAACACATATTCAGCTCTGGAGTTCTGGATCAATTGGCTTAGGCATTATTTTCAGAGATAAAGATTTGAGCCAGGAGGTTACGATATAATCTTTGGGGTTACAGCTGGGCTCTATGTCTTTCCGAATCTAACCAACTAAAATACATCAAGCTCCGGGCTGTGTGGTACATGCCTGTGATCCTACCATGGCCCACAGAGTGATTATTTGAGGAGCTTGTATTTTTTTAAACCTTATGGAAAGACTTTCCTGAGTGACATTCCAGTTTCTTGTTTCTTCTCAGTTCCTCTACTCCTCTGAGAGATAAATAAGATAGACAACTGTGTTTGAAAGAAGAAAATGGGCATGCTTTCTTCTCTATCCTTTGTGTTCTCTCTCTGGGATCTGCTTGTCTTCAATACACTTTTTAGTTTTAGGCCCACCCTTTGTTATACAAGTTGGGGCTAACTCTGCAGAAGGGAAGCTTGAATTGTCCTATTAGGCTGCTGACTGGATATGTAAGTCAGCCTATGCTGCACAGAAGATTGGCAAAATCACTCTACTTCTAGGCCAATTCAGGTCCTACAAACTAGCTTTCAGCAGTAAAAACCTTGGCAGTATAACCTGCAGACGTCCAACTCCTGGGCCGATCAGGGGCTTCTTTACATCCCCAGTTTAACATTGTCTCTGAACCTCATATTGCTCATAAAACAGGGCTTTAACAACCTACCCCCAGGACTAATTGTTTTGATAATTAAACAGGCTAGCAGTGATAATCTTTTGTTTGTTTGATAGTACCGGAGATTGAAAAAGGCATTCTACCTCTGAGCTACACTCCCAGCGCCATTTTAGTTTTTATTTGGAAACAGGATCTTACTAAGTTGTAGAGGGCCTCACTAAGTTTCTGAGGCTGGCCGCAAAGCAGTGGTCCTGCTGTCTTAGCCTCTTCAGTACTGGTATTGCAGACACGTGTCACCATGCCCAGCTGGTGATAATCTTTTGTAAAACTGATGAGGCCCAGACAGTGGCTTCTAGTTTTCAATGTCTTGTCTCTACTTTCTCCTTCACTGACCTGGGAATCCAGGCATGAGGCTGTTGCCTTTGAGGGCTTCCTAGAAGTCTGTACTTCATTCTCTGGTTCTGGAGGACGAGGTGGGAACAAGTCTTGGTAATTTCTAAACCTGCCAAAAGGGAGACCAAGAATAACAAAGAAGGCAAAAACTTGGCCCATAAACTTGAGACAAACTTCCTGCACAGTTGGAGAATGATGAAAGGCTCTAAAATATGCCGTGGCCATTTCTATCCTTTACTGATGTTAGGCTGTCTTTCTTGACCAACATTATATTGCTCCTCATTAAGGCAAAGGAATGGAAATTCTGTGTGTGTGTGTGTGTGTGTGTGTGTGTGTGTGTGTGTGTGTGCGCGCGCATAGGCAGGCAGAAGGGTTCAAGATAAGCCTGACTTTTTCTTTTGTCGGGCTGTGAGAGCAGATTATAAGACCCTTAATTTAGCCGGGTGTGGTGGCACATGCTTGCTATCCCGGTACTCGGGAAGCTGAGATAGGAGGATCGCAGATTCGAGGCTAGCCCTTTAGTGAGGCTTTTAGCAACTTCGTGAGGTCTGGTTTCAAAGCAAAAAATAAAATAGGGCTCAGAAGTAGAATGTCCCTAGGTTTCATACCCAGTACCAACCAAAAATAAAAAAATAAATAAAAATAAAAACCGTCATTACTGTGGCTTTCAAAAGCCAGTGAGCAAGTCCAGAAAGAGCCCCTGCCTTTCTCTCTACTCACCACTTTTCTTCCAAAGATTTCATGACATGGCTCTGGAGCGTCAACAAGGTGGTTGTACTGATATGGCGCATGTGGCCGATTTCTTTCATGAGAGGGGCATCGCACTGCAGCATTTCCTCTAAAAAATGCAACGAAAAGAGAAAGAACCATCATCCTCACCTACCGTTTCCAAGGTAGCCCATGGTGGTTTTGCCTCAGTGTCTTGTAGTCCCTGTCTCAGTCTGACTCTGAGCCTCCGTGACTTGTTTAAAAATCCTCAAGGTATATGTGGGATGTTTCCTGTGAGCGCATCGGCAGATAGGGCCCCGCTCTATAGTTCCATTCAAAGTTCTTTTTTTTTTCTTGTTTCTTTTTCCGTACTGGGATGGAACCCAGGGGCATTCGACCTCTGAGCGACACCTCCAGCCCTATTTTTATTCTTTGTTTTGAAACAGGATCTCACTGAGTTGCAAAGGGCCTCACTAAGTAGCCGAGGCTGTCCGCGAACTGCCATCCTCCTGTCTCAGCCTCCCGAATGCTGGGATTACAAGCGTGCGCCACCACGCCCGGCCCCATTCAAATTTCTAAGGTAAGTGCTTGAGGAAAAAGGCACTTTTAAAGGATTTTGTTCTGTGGCTGGTGCGAAGTTCCCAGTTTAGGGAGAGAGAGCATAAGAGTAAAGGATTAAACTGGGGCAGATGGGAAATCCAGGACTAAGAACAGGTATCGTTAGGACAATATGGTGTCCAGGTGGACAGAGACTGTCACGTTCCTTAAAGAGACTTGAAATGAATCAGAGATGTGGTCATTCTTTCTCATCTAGCTCATTCAAAATGATGTACTGAACTCAAGATCCTGAGACGCAACAAATAAATATTTCTTACAAATATTTTACTCATCTGACTTTTTATTTTTCTATTTATGCGCTTATTTGGTTAGCTACAAGCAAACACACACATGTATGCACACACACATGCACATGTGCACACATACACACATGCATATCCATCCATCCATCCATCCATCCATCCATCCATCCATCCATCCATCCATCCACCCACCTATCCATTTATGCCCAAACAGAAAGTGCTATCTTCATTGCTTTGCTGTAGATTTTTCGCCTCCAGTATGAGATTGCACTCACCCACTTTTGTCTTTTCTCTAGAATCACAGATCAGTATTTTACTTGCAACCTCTACTTCTGGCCAAGATTAATTCACATGGGCCAGATTTACCCTCCTGCCTTAGGCAAGACAACAAGACAAAACTTATGAAAGATTTTCAGGCAGACAGTTGTCCTTCCCAGGATGACTCTTCACAATTCATGGGTGGTGGAGGCTCCACCTTTGAAAGCAGCCAGCCCTCTGCCTTCATAGATAACCCCAGCCTAGCTGATTTGATGATCAAATGACTTGAATTTGAACACAAATTCTACTAAGTGAAGCAACTAGTAGGTTTTACCTTCTTATTTAGAAAATGCAGCTATTTGTTCTTACCTTACTAGAGCTAATACAATTCCATTTTGGGATTAAATAAAATTAGATGAGAGGATATATGTGAAAGCATAGTGCACTTGGGCTTCTTAGACTTACTGTGCTCTCATGGTCACTCTTTGTCTCAACCCTGGCCCCATGTGGGAGGCCACTGCTCTGAGGGACTCATGTGAAACAGGTTTATGTCCCTGGACGCTGAGGGGAGAAGGAAGCAGGATCAGGAGAAAAGGATGCATACCGGGAGAGATTTTGCCATGGAAGAAAGTCTTGATTATGTTTTCTAATAAAGACTTGTAAGTCTTTTCATTGGTTTCCATACTGATCTTCTGTATGGCTATCAGGAATTGCAATGGGCTCTCAGCTTTCCGGTCTTTGAGGTAATCTCGGAAGAACTCCAAGTGCTGTGAATTTAGGAGGACTTCTGTCAAGTTCCTGGAATGTAAAAGAGCACCATTAGAGGAGAGAATGAGATGATGGCTCTGGACTTTGTATTGATTAGGGAAGGGGAAGGGCATCTTATAGGCTGTGGAGCCTTCGCCATATGTGAAGAACATGGTGTATGAATTGGTTAAGTCTGTCTGTTTCCTTGGAGATGAACTTGAACTTTTATACATTCTTCCCAAGCTTGGCCAATCACTTGGCAACCCCAATGGAAGAGGAGGGGAGTGATTTTAAAGGGATTTTCCCTCCAAGGGAACTTTCTATTCATATCTTGGGTTCAGAGCAACTACCAGTTGGTACAGTTATTTCTGAGAAAGAACATGACTGATCAATAGTTATTGATCCATTATTACTAAATTTCTTTCACTGTTCCTTGGATATCAGTAACTATAATGTTTCATCCATTATCCTCTTTCTTTTTTCCTTAAAGTCTTTTTCTGAGTGGTCTGTGCTTCTGCTGTGGTTTTAATTTTCCTTAATATTGTAAAACAATATTTCCAGTTCTCATGAGCTCCGCTTCCAAATTTCAGCTGCTCGTTGAGCCTTACCTTTATGTCATGGTTGTTCTTTAAAGTTCTTTACAAATACATACACTCATATGTTGATCAATTTATTCTTAATCTTTGTATCTACTTCCTTATGTATAATATTAGCTATAGGTTTTTGATAGATGCCCATTATCAGAATGGAATAGTATTTTTTTTCTATTTTGATTTTATTGATTTTTTTTTATCATGAATGGGTTCTGGATACCTAAAAAGACTTTTCTTCATCAATTGAGATAATCTTATGAGATTTCCCCCTTATTTTATTAATATTCCATATTATTTAGCTGGGTGTGGTGGCGCACACTTGTAATACCAGCATTCGGGAGGCTGAGACCTGGAGGATCGCGGTTCGCGGACAGCCTCAGCTACTTAGTGAGGCCCTCTGCAACTCAGTGAGACCCGGTTTCAAAATAAAGAATAAAAAAATAGGGCAGAAGGTGTAGCACAGAGGTCAAATGCCCCTGGGTTCCATCCCCAAACCCGAAAAAAAAAATATTCCATATTATTTAAATTGACTTTTGTATGATAAACCAACCTTGTATTTCTTGGATGTTATGCTATGCAATCTCTTTTGTTAGTGGAATTGGTTTGCTAATACTTTGTTGAGGATTTTTATATCTAAATTCAAGATGGGATATTAGTCTGTGGTTTTCTTAGAATATCTTTGTCTGATTTGTGGATCAGAACAATATTGACCTTATAAAACTAGTTGACAAGTATTCCTTCTTTAATTTTCTCAAAGAGTTCATGGGATATTGGTATTATTTATCCCGTAAATATTTAATAGAATTCTTCAGTGAAGCTATCTATGTTCAGACTTTCCTATATGAGAAAATTCTAAATTATAAAAACACCAGGTTCTTTTGACCCAGCTCACAAAGAAGGCCCAATTTTATATCAGTACTTATTTTGAATTTTCAATTTTTTGTTATGGATTTATGTTTTATACCTCTTGAATCAACTTTAATAATTTGGGTATTTCTAGAAATTCATCTATTGTACCTAAGTTCTCTCATTCTTTGCATTTCCTTACAATCATATCAATTTCTTATAATTATTAATTCAGTGGTTATGCCTTTTCTTTCAATCTTTGTTTTGATCATCTAGGTCATCTGATTCTTTCCCTTGGTCAGTAAGTTAATGGCTTATTTGTTTTGTTAAGATCTGCAAAAAAATTAACCTATTTTCCTAGATTTTCCTCTTTATTGATTTACAAGCCAATTTTTATTTTCACCTTCTTTGAGCTTGGCTTGAATGTATCATCCCTTCACCTTTAGTCTCTGTTGATTCTGGTCTTAACTCTAATCTCATCTTGGAGTTCTCTTGAATGCGATGAGTCCTTTTTCTCTCATAGCACTCGAGATTTTTCTCCTGTCTCCATGACAGTTCGACTCTGATATGTGTAGGTGTAAGTCTCTGAAATTCTTTCCGACACATTTTGTATCCTAGCACACCCAATGCTGTCAATGTTTGCCTGGGGAGACTATTTGCATAATTCTTCTCCACTCTTCCAGAAGTCTGATTCTTCGACCCTTTCCTGTTTTTATATTTGCCCTTTCCCCTTCCATTTTCACTTCTACTATTGGCTTCAGGCTTTTACCACCTGCTTGAACAACTGTAACAACTTGCCTCCAGTCTCTGAGTCTCCGATTTCTTATATTTGTGCCAGAGCAGTATCTTTATACTGTGTGTGTGTGTGTGTGTGGTGCTGGGAATGGAACCCAGGAGCATTCTACCTCTGAGCTACACCCACAGCCCTATTTTTTTTTCTTTATTTTGAAACAGGGTCTCACTGAGTTGCAAAGGGCCTCATTAAGTGGCCGAGGCTGTCTGTGAACAGGGATCTTCCTGTCTCAGCCTCCCGAATGCTGGATTACAAGCGTGCGCCACCACGCCCGGCTTATCTTTATACCTTTATTGGCACAATGTGATTACATATCATAAAGAGACTCAAAGGGATGGAAGCATGTTGGCATACATCACTCAGTGCCTGGCCCCTCTCCCGTCCTCTCTCTGCATACATGTTAGTGAGATTGATGGTGAAACCTTGTATGAGCAGAGCCTTACTGGAACCAGTCCTTCTCTGAATCCTTGGTTTGCAAGTCCCTACCTCTCTTCCCCAACCCCCTTCCACTGTTTTACTGTTTTCTCTCCTCAATTGCTTCCTATTTTCAGAACAGTATTTTTAGAATCCATAAAACAGGTTTTCCGCCACCGACCACTCCAACAAACTCTAGTGAATCCTCATCATCATTTAATTAGTACACGGTCCTCAGTCACTTGTTTGAGGCCTTCTTTCAGTTATTTGGTCTCCATCTGGCTTTCTAATTTTGCTTCATGTCTCTTCACCTCCTGCATTTTATGCTTCAAAACCACTAGATGGTTTGCAATAGATGGTATACACACACACACACACACACACACACACACACACACACACACAAACACACACACGTACATATATATATTTGTGGTACTGGGATGGAACTCAGAGGCATTGTACCTCTGAGCTACACCCCCAGCCCTATTTTTTAGTCTTTTTAGTTTTGAAACAGGGTCTCACTGAGTTGCAAAGGGCATCACTAAGTAGCTGAGGCTGTCCATGAACTACGATCCTCCAGTCTCCGCTTCCCCAATGCTGGGATTACAAGGGTCTGCCACCATGCCCGACCTGCCTTTATAGTAGTGAGTTTATAGTGTTGTGTCATTTCTGCAGCTTGGGTTTATCCTTACGCATGAAAATTCCAATTTTATTGAAACTAAATCCCTACGTGCAGTTCAGGGCCTCTTCTGTTACTCTAGCCTTTCCTGGTCCTTACTCCAAATTTCTTTCTATTTCCACTATACTACTATAGTAATTTGCAAATGCTTCATCATAATATTTTAAGAGGAGCCTTGCATTTTATTCATTTATGAATCCGACTCGGGGCAAGGACTATGTCTAATTTTCATATCATTAGCACGCACAAACTGTTTTTACATTCAATGAGGGCTATGGACTATTGTGATCCTAACTGAAATCATAAGTCTGGATTATGGGGACCTGCATATTCCCTACAAAGATTCCCCAAGTGGGTATTACCACCCCCTGGGGGCACTGGAATGATCCAGCTGGACAACAGTAGCCTCAGATGTAAAAATAGGGGGTGTTGAATAAAAACAAGGGGATAACGCCCAGGGGAGTGCTGAGTAATATTTTTTCTGCAAAGGGACTAGTAAGCCAATAAATTTGGGATCCTCTATTAGAACTTAATGATCTTATCAATAAATTACTTAGAAAAAATTTCTACGACATCTATGCTCAACCAAACTAGAAAGAAGGCTTATCCACAATCATGGTAGAAAGCAGTAGAGGTAACTCTTGGGCTGGTAGAGGCTGATTCTCAGATGAATAAGAAAGAGGAGTACAAATCAGAACAGCAAAATGGATAAATGGTTGGATCTCAGGGGAAGAAGATCTATGTACAGCAAAGGAGAGGTATTCCAGAGTGTTCAGAAGGGAGAAAAACTTCCCACTTCCTATGAGTATTGTCATGGGAAGTGACGGAAAGCATTCCTATGGGAGCCTTTTCTTCCAGAGGCTCTATCAAATTCCTACATTCCCAGAATATCATCATCTAAAAGAGGACCTTTCATGTAGCTAGCCATTGGTAGATAATAACTGAGTAAAAAGACA
The DNA here is from genome assembly GCF_963383645.1 of Muscardinus avellanarius. Taxonomy (NCBI): domain Eukaryota; kingdom Metazoa; phylum Chordata; class Mammalia; order Rodentia; family Gliridae; genus Muscardinus; species Muscardinus avellanarius. Next base: position 105,023,608 of record NC_137793.1, read on the forward strand.
CATGTGCAAAGATGCTTACTGTGGCACTACTTACGATAATGAAAAAGTTAAAGTCAATGTAATAATGTCCATCAAAAAGCTATGGTTAAATGAATCACAGGATGCCCATGCTAAGGGGGAAGTAGACTTACCCATATTGACATAAAAGGATGCCCATGATAGCTTAAGTTCAAAAATAGTATATATTACATAATATTGATATTGCTATATAATATATATGGGACATGGTGCCAATTTTAGAAAATAAACAAAATTTAAAATGCAAAGCATGCTTTTTATATGTTTATAATACATGGATAAAGATCTAGAGCCAGGTGTGGTGACATATGCCTGTAGTCTCAGTATTTAGGAGGATGAGCCAGGAGTACTGCTGGTTTGAGGCCGGCCTTAGCAATTTAGTGAGGCTCTCAGCAACTTAGCAAGACCCTGTTTCAAAATAAAAAAATAAAGTGGGTCTGAGAGTGAGTGTAACTCAGAGGTAGAACACCCCTGGGGTCAATCCCTAGTACACCCCCCATGCATATAGTATAGAAACCTACATACAGAAGGAGAGGTTGTACTTGCTATAGCCAAAATCTATATCTTACCTGGGTCTCATTGAGGGCTTCCTTAAACCACTTCTTTTGAGGAAGGATGTTTTCCTCTGTGATGCTGGAGCTATCCTTGGCTCCTTGATAACTTGCACTTTATATTCTAAAGAAATCACAAATTTGGTTAATATCATGCAATAAGAAACTTTGTAGAAAGGAAAAAGGGACAAAGTAGCAAAGACATTTATTAGACATTAATTGCATATGGGAAAGCCCTTGTCCACACGAGTGTTGCTGTTTGAAATAATCTGAGCTGAGAAGAGACCTAGGGATAATTCACACCCAGATGCTGACATTGGTCCAGCTATGTTAGGGAGCATGTTGGCCATTAAGCCTGGCACCTCCCTCCCTCAGAGAGATTACTGAGGTAAAGTGCACTGTACTCATAATATTGGCCAAAACCTAATGTTGGTCCCCCTCTGGCCATTTTTATTTATTTTTTGGCGGATCTGGGGATGGAACTCAGGGGCATTCAACCTCCGAGCTATACCTTTATTCTTTAATTTGAAACAGGGTCTCACTAAGTTGCAGAGGGCCTCACTAAGCAGCTGACGCTGTCCACGAACCACGATTCTCCGGTCTCAGCCTCTCAAATGCTGGGATTACAAGCGCGTGCCACCACGCCTGGCCCAATCAGCCATTTTTCTTAAACCCCACTCCAGAAAGCAAATCAATTTCAGTAACTAGATAATATTATTAAACTTTCAGGAACTAGATAAAAAAGAGAAAACTAAACCTGGAGCTAGTAGAAGAAAAAAAATAATGATTACAGGGGGGATAAGCAAAATAGAGACAAAAAAATTAGCTTTTTTTTTTTTTTTTGGTGGTACTGGGAATAGAACCCTTTTCCGGGCTACACTCCCAGACCTATTTTTTATATTTTTATTTGGAAACAGGGTCTCTTAAACCAACAAGGCTGGCTTCAAACCTGTGCAATCTTCCTGTCTCTGCCTCCCAAGTGCAGGGATTACAAGCGTGCACCACCACGCCTAGCCAGTAATAGCATTTAAAAAAAAATCAACTAAATAGACAAGCCTTGAGCTAGACTTATCAAGAAAAAAAGATTCAAATGACTAAAACTAAAAATGACATTACTTCCACCTTTACAGAAGTGAAAGGGATTAGACAGAGGACTATTCACAATGGTATGCCAACGTATTACATAATCTAGATAAATGCACAAATTTCAAGAAATGCATACACTACCAAAACTGACTCAAGAAGAAATAAAAATCTGAGCTTCTCTCTAAGGAGATATTAAATCAATTATCAAAAAACACCAACAAAGCGAAGCCTAAGACCTGATGAGTTCACAGCACAATTCTACATAACATTTAAAAAGAAGAATTAACACCAGGCCTTCTCAAACTCTTCCAAAATATTGAAGAAGAGGAGACATTCCCTGATTATATGAGGCCAACATTATCCCAATGCCAAACCAAATAAAGACGACACAAGGAAAGAAAATTATACCCTGCTTGCAGGTTCCACAAGTGAAAATAAATTAACATAACATACCATGCTAAAAGAATGAAGAAAAACCAATGAACTCAACTGATAAAAATGTTTTACAAAATTCAACACTTATTCATGTTTAAAAAGTTCAATAAACTACAAAGAGAAGTAAATATCTTTGACAGGAGAAGAGGCAAATTCACAGGCAGTAGTATAGTCAGTGGGGAAAATCTGAAAATTTTTCCCCTAAGACAAGGAGCAAGACAAGTATGCCTTCTTTTACCGTTTCTATTTAATACTATTTTGGAAGTCTTAGCCAAGAGCCCAGATAGCTCAAGAAAAACAAAAGAAACACAAACCAATTTAAAATGACCAAAAGATTTGAATAACCATTTTTCTAAAGAAGATATGAAATGGTCAAAAAGCAGATCAAAGTTACTCAACATCATAGTTACTGGGGAAATACAAATTGAAAGTGTGATGAGATACCATTCATCCCTATTTGAGTGGCTATAATTAAAAAAAAAAAAAGCAGGAGCTAGTGTGAACCTAGAGAAGTTGGAACCCTTTTACACTGCTAGTGAAAATGTAAAACGGCGAAGCTATTATGAAAGATAGTGTGGCCATTCCTCAAAAACTTAAACACAGAATCAGTGTATGCTCCAGCAGTTCCAATCCTAGGCATAAAACCAAGAGAACTAAAAACAAGTATTCAAATAAAAACTTGTGCATGAACTGTGCGTGGTGACTTATGTTTGTAATCTCAATGCTTGGGAGACAGAGACAGGAGGACTGCAGGTTCGTGGCCAGCTTCAGCTACTTAGCGAGCCCTTCGCAACTTAGTGAGACCCTGTTTCAAAATAAAGAATAAAAAACAGGGCTGGGGGTATAGCCCAGAGATAGAATGCCCCTGGGTTCCATCTCTACTACCACAAAAACAAAACAAAACAAAAACTTGTGCATGATTTTTTTATAGCATCATCATTCACAATTGCCCAAAGCTTCAAACATTCCAAAACTCCATCAACTGATGAATAATAGGTGAACAGAATGTGGTATATTCATAGATTAGAACATTATTCTGCTATAAGACGTTATGAAGAACTGATGCATGCTAAAATACAAATAAACTTCAAAAGCACCAGGTTAAGTGAAAGCAGTCAGACATGAACGATCACATACTGTATAATTCTATTGATACGAAATATCCAAGGATAGGGAAATCCATGGCAACAGAAGCAGGCTAGTGGTTGCCAGGGGCTGGCAGGATGGGGGAGTGTGGAGTGGCTATTTAATGGGTACCGGTTTCTTTTGGGCGTGATGAAAATGTTAGGAACTGAAGCCATGCATGGTGGCTCACGCTTGTAATCCCAGCATTTGGGAGGCTGAGCCAGGAGGATCGCGGTTCACGGACAGCCTCAGCTACTTAGCGAGGCCCTCTGCAACTCAGTGAGACCCTGTTTTCAAATAAAGACTAAAGAATATGGCTGGGGGTGTAGCTTGGAGGTAGTATGTCCCTGGGTTCCATCCCCAGTACCACAAAAAAGAAAAAAAAAAAAAGAAAATGTTAGGAACTTGATAGAGACAATGGATGCATTGAGACTGTGAAGGCAGTAAATACCACCAGATAGCACAACCTAAAATGCTTAATAAAAGCAAAAAGGCTACAAAAATGCCCAGATATCAGATCTCCCCAAAGTTACCTATAAGTCTCTTGCAATCCTAATCAAAATTCTGGAGGAGTTGAATTCATTCATTCACTCATTGTGGTTCTGGATATTGAACCCAGGAGCATTCTACCTCTGAGATACACCCCCTACCCTATTTTATTTTTTAAATTTTGAAATAGGGTCTTGCTAACTTGCTGAGGCTAGACTTGAACTTTCAATCCTCCTGTCTCAGCCTCCCAAGTACTAGGATTACAGGGAAGCGGCAACTTTTTGGTGGAAATTTACAAGCTGATTCTAGAGTTTATGTAGAAATACAAGAAGCTAAAAAATGAGGGGGGGCTACCAAGTGCTATGTACACGTATATCACTGTCAACATGATTTACGTTATGATGTGACACTATAATGTACCAATAGACACATATAAAAAAAGAAGCTAAAAAGTTATGTTAATTTAAGCAAAACAAAGAGAGAAACTTAATTCAGTACTTGTTATAAATTTATCATAATTAATATAGTGTTATATCTTTAAGAATAGACAAATTGACCAGTGCTACCAATGAGTCCAGAAACAAACACATGCAGTCTTGTTAGATGACCATAATGATACTCCAAGCCAGGTGTGGTGGCGCACGCTTGTGATCCCAGCATTCGGGAGGCTGAGACAGGAGGATCGCGGTTTGCAGACAGCCTCAGCTACTTAGTGAGGCCCTCTGCAACTCAATGAGACCCAGTTTCAAAATAAAGAATAAAAAATAGGGCAGGGGATGTAACTTGGAGGTTGAATGCCCCTGGGTTCCACCCCCAGACCTGCAAAAAAAAAAAAAAATAGGGCTGGGGGTGTAGCTCAGAGGTAGAATGCCACTGGGTCCCATCCCCAGTACCACCACCAAAAAAAAAAAAAAAAAAAAAAAAAAAAAAGGCACTCCAAAGTGAAGGGGGAAGACAGATAAAAATATAAATCTGGCACATCAAATATAAATTGGAAGCCAGGCATTGTGACACATACCTGCAATACCAATACTTGGGAGGCTGAGACAGAAAGATCACAGGTTTGAGACCAGCTTCAGCAACCTAACAAGACCCTATTTCAAAATAAAAATAAAATAGGGCTGTGGGGATAACTCAGAGGTAGTTCAATCCCCAGTACTGAAATAAATAAATAAATAAATAAATAAGTATAACATCGTGTGTGTGTGTGTGTGTGTGTGTGTGTGTGTGTGTGTGTGTGTGTAGAGCAGTTAGAATTCTTATATCCTGATGATGGGAACACAAATTTGTGCAAATAATTTTGCAAAAAATTACTGGAGATTGCTTGCTAACATTGAAAATGTTATGACCTAGAAATTCTCTCTTAGATTTGAGAAAAACTATTTGCCTCAAATCTATCCCTGATTTTAAACACTCACTTATTTGAGGTGCTTTCTCACAATATAATTTGTAGTCCTCACTGATCATCTTTATGGCCATCTTTGGATTCTTATAGCAGAGCTCCCCAAAGGTCATTTTGTTTGTGTCTGCAAAGAAAGGAAAAAGAGACAGTCTACTTATCTAAAGATTCACTTACTTTCCCTGCAGTTTTTACCTCTAATCTGTAGGAAAATAGTGTTTAATGAAATGCTTCCATAAAAAAATACAAGTGTTCTAAGCCAAATCAGAAGCAAGTAAACACAGCCTTCTCTCTTGAATGGGAGGCCTCTGCCCTTCTCTGGAAAGCCTGACCCATGGAGATTTTCTGCCTGAGAGATACTAGTGTACAGAGCTATAATATGAAAGAGCTACTAATTATTACTACATGTACAAGAAAAATCTCATTTAAATGAATGTGGACCCCTCCAAAGCAGCCAGCCCTTGTAAATAGAAGTTGTAAATGAATTCCAGAAATTCTTCTATTGCTTCAAAAATCCAGTGTACTTGGAGGTAATGCATGGCAAATGGTATGTTATGACCTTTTCCATTCTTGGCTTTGGCTTTGGAATTAATTTTAGAATTAAAAGTTCAAATGCCTCAATAGTATCAAAACTACAAATTATCGTTCTTTTTTTGGGGGGGTAGATTATTTTTTTTTAGAAACAACCATACATCATTTGTAGTAATGCATGGTGAATTCAGACTATCTTTTCGTATCAAAGATGTGATGGGATAGTAAGGCTGAGCTAGCAAGAGATGTTAACAAAGTTCTGGGCAACAGAAGCAGAACAGTAGAACTTTGCCTCCAGTGAAGATGAAAACACTCATATTTGTGTTGAGTTCTGGTGTTCAGAGTACATCAAATTGCACAGAGTTCTTCTGGACCTCTCCAGTACAGAGGAGAGGCTCTTTTATCAGTTGCTCTGTACTCTTTTAAGAGTACAGAGGCTCTTTTATCAGTTGCATCCTTTCTGAGTTTAACTTCTTGGAGTCTAAATGGAATTCTGTGGTTTAGATCTATAAATATCATCTTTATGTTGTCAGCATCATCTTTGTTGTGGTTTTTGTCATCATGGTTGTCATCATCACCATCATCATCACCACCCCCACCTCTATCATCATCACCACCACCCACCACCATCATCATCATCACTATCACCATCATCACCATCATCATCATCATCATCACCATCATCACCCTCATCACCACCATCATCATCATCATCATCATCACCATCACTATCACCATCATCACCATTATCACTATCACCATCATCACCACCATTATCATCACCATCATCACCACCACCATCATCATCATCATCACCATCATCACCACCACCATAATCACCATCATCACCACCATTATCATCATCACCATCATCATCATCATCACCACCACCATAATCATTACCACCATCACCACCATCATCATCACCATCACCATCATCATCTGTCAGAGAGGAGAATCCAGCCATGGGTGGTAAAAGCAGCAGAGTGTTTCTGCAATGAATCCAAGCTTCTAGTCCAGGATCAATACCTAACCTGCTGAACAACCTTGGGAAAGTGTTTCACCTTTCTAGGACTCCTGTCCATAACATTTCTGTGAGTTTACTCTGTCGCCTAAGGGGAAGCATCAGCCTGCCTGGGTGTCAGGGCCCCAGCTGGGACAAGAGTAAAGAAGGCCTTTTATCAGGCCAGGCGTGTGCTCCCACAGAACAGTGGTAGAAGCAATAAGGAGCACTTTGACAGAGGAGGTGGAATCTGCGCAGGGGGTTCTCATGCTTCCTGGCCACCCCTGGCACTCCACAGCCACAAAGTTATGTCTGCTGCCCTGCATGTGAGTGGTGGCATTTACCATCCATCCTGTCTTCTACTTTTGTTCTGATTCCTGGGAGGAATTCTGGAATGTTGAGGTTTAGAGAGAAGGTAGAAGCTCTAAGGTAAGAAAGAAGGGCTGTTCCTGCTACACTGAAACAAGCACGGCCAAGCATGTCTCTGAAGGTCGGTCCCCCAGGATCTTGTTTTGTATTTGTATATACAACATACATCAAAGGTTTTTTTTTTTTTTAAGAGTTGCGTGTCACCCTTTTTTTGTAATCTAATAAGTACCATTTATTAAGCACCTGCTTGCTGTGGGAATACATTACCTGGAATTCTCTCAATGATCCCCATTCTATGAATGAAGAAATAAGGTTTAGAAAGATGAAACAACTTGCCCAGCTTGCAGGGCAAGCGATCTTTTCCAGCCATGAAATAGGATAGACCTGATAATGTTAGGGGTCATCATCTTTTCTTTCCTCTTCTCTTTCTCTTCATAGTAGAGATTGAACCCAGGGACATTCTGCCGCAGTGCTACATCCCAGTCTTTTTCATTTTGAAACAGGGTCCTATTAAGTCACTGAGGGCCTAAGTTGCTGAGTCTGGTCTTGAACCTGTGATCCTCCTGTCTCAGCCTCCCAAGTACAAGTGTGTGCCACCACTTCCGGCGAGGGTGCATCATCTTATGTAATAAATATTGCTTTGTGAAAAACTTTCCGTATATGTACACACACAGGCACATATTTATGAAATCACAAAGCCAAATGTGAATTGAAGTCTGAGAACTACTGCAGCTCTTCAGCTCCTCAACACCAAATATTAAAAAATAAAATCTAAATTTGGATAATATTGCTAACATTTATTAGACTCTTACTACCATTGCCAAACATTATAAAGCAAGCTTCCCTAGGTAGCCTCAGGTTACCTTCACAGCAAGTCTGTTGTTGTTTCTGTTTTATAGATGAGAAAACTGAGACTCAAGTATATTGCTCAAGTATCCACAGACAATAGTAAAACTAGCATAGGATCCCAGACTCAGGGACAAGAGAGCCTGGGTTTCCTAACCACTTGTCTCCACGGCCTGGGCAGGTTGGTATGTTGTGTAAAGAAAGGCAGGAGGCTGTTAAAAATACTTCATTGAGCTGGGCGTGGTGGCGCACGCTTGTAATCCCAGCATTTAGGAGGCTGAGACAGGAGGTTCGTGGTTTGCTGTCAGCCTCAGCTACTTAGTGAGGTCCTTCGCAACTCAGTGAGACCCTGTTTCGAAATAAAGAATACAAAATAGGGCTGGGGTGTATCTTGGAGGTAGAATGCCCCTGGGTTCCATCCCCAGTACTGGAAAAAAAACCCCACCAAAACAAACATCATTGAGATGCTCTTGGACCTGATTCTGGAAGTGTGGTGAAGTAGAACATGAGATCCATGACGTGAAGTATTCAAGGTGAAGGGTGTTGATGCTCTGTGGGTGGACTCTGCCCAAGATGTGAGCACGCTGGCTTCCTCCCAGCCAGTAGGAGGCGCTGTCTGAATAAAAATCTTGCATCTGCTGCTTAAGATATGCCCTTAGGAAGGTCGCCTCTTCTCTGTGCCTCAATTACTTAGTCCTTGCATTACACAACACTGACAGAGCAAATAATCACTAAATGTTAAATAATATTACCTGATTGCCTGTATGTAAAGGTTAAAAAAAATAGTATAGCAACTGATCTTACCTTCCAGAAACACCGGAGACGTCAGTTCTACCTGGAGAGACCCATTTTGTCTCAGGTTCTCGGTACCTATCTTTTGCCACTGGTTAGGATCCATTTCCTCCATGTTAGTTAAAGCCTGGCTCAACTCCAGAGATAGCTGAATCCTCTTATAAAGAAGAGTGTTCTCTTCTTTGCTTATGGAGTCTCTTTTATGCCATCGGGCTTTGATGAACCGGGTCTGAGTCTAAGAGAAGCAGGTGGGGGACAGACAGCATTTTTTTTTTGTGGTACTGGGGTTCCTGGAAGCCCTTCGACCTCAGGGCTACACTCCCAGATCTATTTTATATATTTTTTAAAATTTGGAAATAGGGTCTCTTAAGCCAGCGCGGCTGGCTTCGAACCTGCGCATCCTCCTGTCTCTGCCTCCCAAGTGCGGGGATTACAAGCGTGCGCCGCCATGCCCGGCGACAGATGGCATTCGATACAGGCATCAGACCAGAAGCAAGCGCCATGTCAGAACCCATTCCTCTGTACCCCCGTCACATAGACTTTTGCTGATCATCTTCGGTCTGTTGAAAGCCTTTGTACACCAGTCCCCTCCCTCATTTTTAATCAAGCAATTTTCGTTTTTAAGTTATTAATTGATGTGTTGTAATCATACGTTATTAAGTTCAGAAACACGCATCACACAGCATTTGGTGAGCCTCCACCCCGGCTGCCACCCTCTGCACTCCCACCCCGTGCACGACATGGAGATGGGCATTGGTAAATTTGTGTATGAACACCATGTCCATGGAAGTGTTTCCTTCATGGAGTCTCCCTCCCTCTACCCCCTCTTCCCTTAGCCCCCCCATTACTCCACTAGGGTTTCTCCTCCTCGTCTAGACTCTCTCCTGTATCCCAGCTCCTCCCTCCCTTCAACATATGAGGGAAAACAACTGGCCTTTCACTTTGTGTGGCTAAATAATCTCACTTATCATAATATGCTCCAGTTCCATCTATTTCCCTGCAAATGACATAAGTGTGTGTGCTCTTCTTTATGGCTGAGTAGAATTCCATTGTGCATGTATATCCCATAATTTTGTAACCCATTCATTTGTTGATGGACACCTACGTTGGTTCCATAATCGGGCTATTATAAACTGTGCTGCTATAGACATAAATATGCATGTGTTACCATGGTGGTCTGTTAATCAAACCCATTTTGTATAATGGAGAATTTCTATATCAATGTGACTTCTCTAAAGTCAGCTTATGCTTCGAGTCTTTCTCTTTGTGGTATATCTTTAGAAATCAGTGGCCATGTCAATCTCTACTTGCTTCCAGGCATAACTCATAATTTCATTGATTTTAACAGAGAAACCTTTTAAAACAGCAGTAGTCTCTCCCCTAAGCCTCAGAATTCCTCCCCAACCCGAAGGCCCTCCTACTGTAAAAATGAGAAACCAGTAGTCCTCTTCATCCAGGAACTCATCATACCAGGGGCTGAGCACCTGAAATCCAAACGCAACACAAGCTGTACATGGTGGGGCTCAGCTGGCTTCACCATTCCAGCTGTGCCCACATGGAGCAGAGTAGGCTGCAATTCTGGTTTCTCCAAACTGGAGACCTAATGGGACAGCCAACATCAGCTATGACTGACCAGTAGGCGTTTCTTTATTTCTCTGAATATAGCAGCTCACAGACCCTGTCTCTAGGTCTCAGAGAATAGTCATAAACATACATTTCAAAGACATATAAGGACTCACAGAACAATTGTGTAATATCTGCCTACCACTTGGTTCCTTCCCAAAGTACTATCTTACTTGAGTCTCTTTTACAGTATACATTTGTATCTGTAGGTTTCACATCTATAAGTTTAAACAACTGCAGATTGAAAATCGTTTCCCTTATCATTGTTCCCTAAACAGTATAGAATGACAACTATTTACATCATATCCGGGTATTATAAATAATCTAGAAATGACCTACAATATATAGGAAGATGGGTATAGGTTAATGCAAAGATGATACTGTTGTATATAAGAGACTTGATTATCTGCAGATGTTTGTATCTGTGGGAGTCCTGGAACCAATCTTAAGGAACAACTCTAGTATTCTCAACATATATAAACTTATCAAATTCACCAATATACTACAAAATCTGATTTTGGATGAATCATTGATAGTGTATAGCAATGCAACTGATTCTGTTTGTTAATTTTACCTGTAATTTTTCAAATTTGCATATTGATTCTAACAGGTGTGTGGGGGGAGTGGCTTTAGGTTCATCTATCTAAGATTGTTATCTTCAAGCAGAGATAGTTTTATTTTGTTTCTAATGTAGATGCTTTTTCTTTTTCTTGACTACTTTCTCTGGCTAGTACATCATGTGGAGCAAGAAAGGTGAGAGATTATTCTTGTTTTGTTCTGGCTTTTAGAAGATTTCAGCTTTTCACCATCAAGTATGATGTTAACCGTGGGGTTTTCATAAATGGTCTGTATCATGCTGAGTTCCTTCCTTCCTTCCTTCCTTCCTTCCTTCCTTCCTTCCTTCCTTCCTTCCTTCCTTCCTCTTTCTTTCTTCCTTCCTTTCTTTCTTCCTTCCTTCCTTTCTTTCTTTCTTTCTTTCTTTCTTTCTTTCTTTCTTTCTTTCTTTCTTTCTTTCTTTCTTTCTTCCTGGTGGTACTGGGGTTTCTAGAAGCCCTTCTACCTCTGGGCTACACTCCCAGGTCTATTTTTTATATTTTGAAACAGGGTCTCTTAAGCCAGAGCGGCTAGTTTCGAACCTGCGCGATCCTCCTGTCTCCGCCTCCCAAGTGTGGGGATTACAAGTGTGCACCACCATGCCCAGCTGAGTTACATTCTTTCTATACTTAATGTTTTAAAGTTTTTATTGAATGTGTGTTACAAAGAGGTATTTAATTTTTTAGTGGTTTTTCTGCATCTGTTGAGATGATCATGTGATTTTTATCTTTGCTTCGGTTAATATGCCCTATCACATCAATTGATTTGCATATGTTGAGATGTCTTTGTACCCAGGAATGAATTCTACTTTATTGTGAGGTATAATTCTCTTAATGTGCTACTGTCCTGGGGTTGCCAGTATTTTACATATTTTTGCATCTGTGTTCACAAGGGATATTTGCCTGTAGTTTTTTTTATGATGTCATTGTCTGGCTATGATATTGGAGTGATGCTGGCCTCACAGAACAGGCTTGGAAGGATTCCTTCTATTTTTTGGCAGAGTTTAAAGTTTAAGAAGGATTGATATTAATTCTCTTTTAAGTGATTGGTAGCATTCATTATTAAGCCTTTGTTCCTGGACTTTTATTTGTTTGGAGCTTCTGATAACTACTTTTCAATCTCTTAAACTGTATTTTAGAGTTTTATTGGTACAATATGATTATATACCATAGTAAGATTCAAAGTGATACATTCATATCCACACATAGCATCTCTTAGTATGGTTTCTTCCTAACCCCATTCAGCTAGCCCTGTCCTTCCTCCCCATACATGCTAGTAAGGTTGTCTGTTTTGAAATGTACCTAAAACCAATTAATTAATATTTCCAAACCCTTAGCCCTGCTCACATGAATAAACACTAGCTCTCTCCTTTGTCCTGAGTCAGCCTGACCTGTCTCTTGACACTGCCATGTCTCCCTTCTGCTGGAGCAAGAAGCCCTAGGAGTCTCACTCCTGTTGTTGTGCTTCTGATTTTTCTGCTGAAGAGTCACAAATACCTACCTGTCCAGCATCATATCTATCGGCTGGCTGTGTGCCTTTGGACTAACTTGCTCGTTTTCCTCTGTGCAACAAAGACAAAACTATAGCTCTGCCTCTTGGAGTTGTTAAGAAGCATAAATGAAACAATGTGTGTGTGATTTATAACACATTCTCAAATACCTTATAATGCACTAATTTGTTGTTTATATCCATTTTTGCTCCCCCAGAGCTACTCCCTACCCTTCCTTACTCTGCTATACCTTGGAAGATTAACCTGTAGAGACCACCTCAGTAGGCTCTCCTGTCCTCTGGTTGAACCTGTCAACCAGATGAATAGAAGGTATCCTGGCAGGAGGTAAAAAAGCAGGAGAGTGAGCTTGGGTCCCCCTTGATCCCCCCGGCTGCATCACTGTGGGCTGATCGTTCCCTCTCCTCAAATTCTTCAGGCTGAGGAATAGTAAAGATGCCCGGCCCTTGATGGCTTTGTGGTAGGCACAGTGCTACCCCAGCGATCCCCCCCACACCCCTTCCTTGTAAGTTGTCTCTCTTGCTTGACTCCTTGTAAATTACCCCTTTTTCTTGGCTCTCATATCTCATACAGCTTAACTCTGCCATTGGTGTCTATGTGATGGCCTTCAATTCTTTGTTTTTTTTTTTTTTCCTTTTTGCGGGTCTGGGGATAGAACTCAGGAGCATTTGATCTCTGAGCTATAACCCCTGCCCTATTTTTTATTCTTTTATTTATTTTATTTTATTTTTTGGGGGTACTGGGGTTCCTGGAAACCCTTCTACCTCCGGGCTACACTCTCAGACCTATTTTTTTAATATATATTTTTATTTGGAAACAGGGTCTCTAAAGCAAGCACGGCTGGCTTCGAACCTGCGCGATCCTCCTGTCTCCACCTCCCAAGCGCGGGGATTACAAGTATGCACCACCACGCCCGGCACTTTATTCTTTTATTTTGAAACAGGGTCTCACTGAGTTGCTGAGGGCCTCACTAAGTAGCTGAGGCTGTCCACGAACCGCAATCCTCCAGTCTCAGCCTTCCAAATGCTGGGATTACAAGCGTGCACCACCACACCCGTCTTGGCCTTCAATTATTACATCCCAGATGTTCCCTTGCTTTTATTTAATGCTTTGGGATAACAATAAACCATTCTTCCCAATTGTCTCTTTTCTTGATGGCCAGTTCAGGAAAGGAAGACCCTGCTTTTTCATACCTAATGTTTTTAACAGAGTTCTTCAAACTGCCCTCAATAAAAGATTCCAAGTTTTGTGGTTTGGAGAGACTGCAAATAAGAACAAGGGGCAGAAGGAACAGTGGGCGGATACTGATGGCCCCCTCCTCCTCCATTTTGGCTGGTTTGTGAGAAGCTATAAAACTTGAGCCTTTGGCCACCGCCAGGGTGTGCTAGTGAGACCTGCAGCAGGGACTTGCCCCGGGACATCTGTCTACAGGAGGATCAATGCCAGCGACTGGCCTCACGGTAGTAAAGGGAAGGGTGGGCCAGGCATGGTGGTGCATGCCTGTACAGCCTCAGCTACTGAATGAGACTCTGTTTCAAAATAAATAATTAAAATAGGGCTGGGCGTGGGGCTCAGAGGTAGAATGCCCCTGGGTTCAATTCCCAGTATCGCAAAAAAAAAAAAAAAAAAGAAAAGAAAAAAAAGAAAAAAAAGAAAAGAATACTATATTTTTTATTTGGAAACAGGTATCTCTTAAGCCAGTGTGGCTGGCTTCGAACCTGTATGATCCTCCTGTCTACGCCTCCCAAGCGCGGGGATTACAAGCGTCGCCACTGCCCGGCTGACAGTAACTCAGTGTGCGGCCTGGTTGGCACAGCAGTGTTCGCCAGCAGGCACCTGGATTGTGTTCCTGGCAGTGGAGCTGGGATGGCAACAGAGCTAATGTCCGACTCCGCAGCTCCGAGCTGCCCCACGTTTGTGACATAGAAAATGACCGTGAAGTCCCCGCCGCGTACATCATCACTGGGAACTCTGTGGGGCCGTTGCAACTGATCCTTTTCTTTGTGTATGTGTGTGTGTGTGTGTGTGTGTGTGTGTGTGTGTGTGTGTGTGAAAAATTGTGTCTTACTATGTGTATGGTTTCTGTCCCGCTCTTTGCATGTATATATGAGCTTCTGTGTCATTAAATATTTTTAAGAATATGAAAAAAACCGACTTCTGCCTTAAGAGATTAACCAGCTTTACAATATGTGTGTGGGCAATTGTATCACTAACTTAGTATAGATGACCAGACAGGATTTGGGGCCAGTCTTGACCTAATCTGGAGATACTAACCCATCTCTTTGAGGCTTGTCCTACCTTGCAGATCTCCTTCTGGGCTTTGGGAATCCAGGGGTTCACATCCCCAGAAGGTAGCTGCTTCCGGAGACCCTGGATGGTCTGAGATTTGAGTGGCAAGCGTGGACCAATCTGCTCATTCAGGTAGAGCTCACAGATCCTGTCGCCCAGCATGTGACGAAAGACTGAGTTTCCATCCATCCTGTTAACCATCAGGACTTTGACAAAGTGCTGCAGGTCCTGCCAAAGGTCCAGGAGCTGGGCCTCCACATCCAAATTGAGCTTCTTCAGGTGGTCCCGGAAGGGGCTCCCTGCACAGGCGTCCGCACACAAGGCCCAGTGGGTGTACCCCATGGAAAAGCTTTGCTTGGTGGCCTTCGTGACTGTAATCTGGGAGGGGTAATGGATGATGGGGGTGGAGGTCCGCAGGTGGGTAGAGAACTTCATCTCAAAGAGGCCTTCCATGCAGAGGCTCTTAGATTTCTTCTTCATACCAGACTTCTTGGCAGAGTGACTCTCCTTCTCTGGGGAGCCATTCACTTTCTCCTTTGAAGAAGGCACTTTCAGGGAAGGCTCTGGCTCTGCCTTCTCTGGAGGATTCGTCTCCTTTGGGGGTGTAATGCTGACATCTGTCTTAGAGTCCATTTCCAGAAAGAAAGAGCTGGGGTGTGTCAGTTTCCACATCTTCCCCTTGGCCTTCTTGCTTGAGTACTGCTTTTGGGATTGGTGGTACTGGCTGATGCTCATGTTCAGAGGAAGCCCTCCCTCGTGAGTGTAGCAAATACTGTACAGGCGAGTTTCATACTCCTCCATCACCCTGTGGCACGCCTCCTCGGTGGCCATGGCCATCTTGGCGTGGGTGTAGAAGTTGGGGAGCCAGTAGCTCTGAAGCTTGAACAGAGCCACTTTCTGCATGTGGCTCAGGGTCTCTCTTCTGGTGGTGGTCTGGTTGGGATGCCAGGTGGAGAGGTTCAGCAGGGATTCTGGGAAGAATAAAGGGAGAGGAAGGGTGAAAATGTTGTGATGATGGCAACGGTGAGGACAGAGGTCTTAAGCTTTGCCCGAATGCCTGTGTGCGTTCCCCAAACAATTCTGGTTGGGCAGGTGAAGCGGACAGTAGACACATTTTTAAGGTGTGCTCAGTACACAGTGATCCTGTCCTCTTTCTTTCCACTTTCCACGCCCCCACAGAAATGGGACAGTTAACAGGATTTCTTGAATGCTTTTTAGAGTACTGACTATTAGTATAAAGAAAAGCAAAAAGTACAAGAAATGATTGTGAAGAATGAGAGATACAGACGTCGGAATGGGATCCTTCAGGGTCAGAAATGACCAAAGGAAGAGCTTGGGACTGGATAACATGAAGGGGACGGCTCCTCCAGATCACAGTCAGTCCTTACTAGCTCTGACTTTAATGCTATCAATTCTCAATCATCTCTACGAATGGAGAAGAGTATGGCTAATCCTGAGCAGCAGATCTAGCATGCACTGGTATTTGGGGTTGAGATGCCTCTTCATCCAACAAAGATGAATGTGATGTTCTAGAGAAAAATCTGGCTGACTTTTTAGGTAAAGGGCCAGACAGTAAATATTTTAGGCTTGGTGAACTCATACTGTTTCTGCAGCATAGTCTCCTGTCTCTCTCTCTCTTGTACTGGAGATTGAACACAGAGGTTCTATCTCCAAGCTATACTCCCAGCCCTGGTTATTTTTATTTAAAACAGGGTCTCACTAAGTTACCAAGGGGCCTTGCTAATTTGCTGAGGCTGGCCTTGAACCTGTGATCTTCCTGTCTCAGCCTCCCAAGTAGTGAGATTACAGGTGTGTGTCACCATGCCCGGCTTCTTTCACTTTTATCTTAACCCTTTAAAAATTAAAGCCAGCCGGGCGTGGTGGCGCATGCTTGTAATCCCCGCGCTTGGGAGGCAGAGACAGGAGGATCGCACAGGTTCGAAGCCAGCCGCGTGTGCTGGCTTAGGAGACCCTGTTTCCAAATAAAAAATGTAAAAATAGGTCTGGGAGTGTAGCCCGAAGGTAGAAGGGCTTCCAGGAACCCCAGTACCACCAAAAATAAAATAAAATAAAATAAAAATTAAAACCATTCTTTTTTTTTATAGGCCACATGTACTGCATTTGACCCATGTGTAATTTGTTCTAGAAAATCCTATTTCATTAAAAAAAAAACACAACAGAGCTGTGCAGGCTCAGAAGATGTAAGAGTTTTTCAATTTTCCTGTTTCAATTCCTCTTCACTCCTTCCAGCCAGCTTTCACTGGCGGGCAAAGTATCAGGAAGAGGCAAATACCAGTCTAAGGACAGCTGGTGCCTTTCAACCTTTCCCCATTAAGAGTCGGGCTTCCCATTGGCATCCCCGATACTTAGCTGATGGAGAGGGTAGCAGTCTGAAAAGCAAAATACTGGGAGTTATAAGATGCTGGACTGACTTTATGGTTACATCTCCCCAAGAGTTTCACTTCAGTGATGCTTTGCGATTCTTACTGATGTTCATGTTGCAGAGGGTCAACACCCTGGAGCCCTCCTGCAGGTGGGTGGCCTTCAGCACCAGGAGGAGGGACAGGTAGTAATCTCTCACTTCCAGGTTCATCTCATCTATGCTCAGGATCTTCTCGGCAAGGATCCAGAAATCCACCAGCTCTTCACCTACAGATCAGACAGGACAGGCACAGAGCTGCACCCTAACCTTGTTTCTTTGGTGGCGTGTCTGGGAGAGGCCACAGACACACCACCAGCCAGTTCTAGTGCAGCAAGCACCAGCATTAGACATTTCTTTGGGGTAAGACATCAACTCCAGAAAAATCCTCATGTGTGTTTGTGGGTGGGGGGTGATGGAAACAGGAAGGGACTTAATACATCTGTGTCCTTGAGCGTGAGTCATGAGATATTTAAATTTTGTCCAAAATAATGAAGAATTGGAGGAGAAAGCACATTTCCTAGACCATGGACCCTTGACAGCCTGATGAAGGACACTGGAGCCTAAGGGTGCCCAGGTCCACATTGCCTAGTTTACAACTTTGTCGGAGATAAACTCTGAATGGCAAGCTGACAGCCACAGCCTGTCTAGTTCTCCTATCCTTGCCCCTACAGACTCATGGTTTCCCCCTTAAAAAGTGCTTGTCAAGCCGGGCGTGGTGGCGCATGCTTGTAATCTTCGCGCTTGGGAGGCTGAGACAGGAGGATCGCACGGGTTCGAAGCCAGCCTCAGCTACTTAGTGAGGCTTTCAGCAACTTAGTGAGACCCTGTTTCCAAATAAAATATAAAAAAGGTCTGGGAGTATAGCCTGGAGGTAGAAATCCTCTGGGTTCCACCCCCAGTACCACACACACACACACACACACACACACACACACACAAAGTGCTTGTCCCTGAGTGGCTGAGGACCCAGCACCCAAAAATTGCTGGACCCAATGGAACAGAAAGCAGTGGTGGCCAACACTTTCAGCACGGGGCTTTACTTGTGCCCTATCTGTCTCCCCATCCTTTATGAAGCAGGGGATTAGGGGCCTTATTCACCTTTGTACCCCAACCTTCTAGTACAGTGGCTGCCACACAGTGGTGCTCAAGAAATATTGCTGAATGAATGAATGAGCAGGAAGGATTCTGGCTGGGTTTTTGTTTTGTTTTGTTTGGTTTGGTTTGGTGGTACTGGCGATGGAACCCAGGGACCGTCTACCTCCGGGCTACACTCCCAGACCTATCTTATATTTTATTTGGAAACAGGGTCTCTTAAGCCAGTTAAGGCTGGCTTGGAACCTGCATGATCCTCCTGTGTCAGCCTCCCAAGCGTGGGGATTACAAGCGTGTGCCACCACGCCCAGCAACTATGGCTGTTTTTACTCTGACCTGTTTTATACCATGTATATCTGTTTTATACCATGGACTCCAGTTTTCTAGCATTCTTACCCAAACTATCTCATGAAACATTTCTTGTATTTATGATAAGCACACATGGTTGTCATCTAGAACTCTGGGACAATGTGGAAACTGCTGAGGACTAGCAGAGGCCCCAGGGGCCACTTCAGGAACCCACCTGCACTGCCTTTGAGGTAGGAACAGAAGCGCCACATCCCTCTGACCCCGCCAACGCACTTCTCCAGGAGCCACTGGTCGGCCTTTTTCCATCTCAACATCTTGGCTGCCAGGAAAAGTCCACGGTAAGAAAGAGAATGAGCTCTTCCCCCGCCCCTCTTAGCCCACACTCAGCCAGACCGCCATTCGCTCAGTGTGAGTGAGGAAAAATGGCAGCCAGCGGGATGCGTGAGGTCAGGCACGGAGCCATTGGGGATGTGTCTCATGTCATCTGACATGAGGGTCCACAGTTAAGCTTTAACCTGCAGCTCAAAAACATCCTCCAACCAACGCCCCTGTCCCCATAGTCCCTACCTGACAACGATATTTTTTCTTAGTGTACTTTTAATCCAGTTTTACAAATCTATGCATAAATTGAGGGGGCAGTTGAGTATAGCAGCAGATTTGTTACAACATTATACACTCCAGGGATTCTCTTGGAGGTTAACTTTGCTGGGAGTGGAACATCTTGGGTTTCCTTTGGCTAGTGAGCCAAAAGTTACCAATTCAACCAAATTTTATTCATTCATTCTTCCAAGAAATATTTATTACATGCCTACTAAGTGCCAGCTATTATTCTAGGTGATTGGGATACATCAGCAAACAGAACTAAAATCCCCAGGGAGCTTTTATTCTTATACACAATGAATGCATTATTTACTGAAATTGTTATAAGCACCAGAGAAAAACAGAAAAGAGCAAAGTAGAGGAAGATTCGGGGTTCTGGGGGCATGGACTGGACGGATGGACAGGATATAGTAGAGTAGTCAGTGAGAGAGTAGTTTTCTTTGAGGAGCTAAGGTTGGCAGGAACATTGGAGGAGTGAGAAGGATGTTCCTGAGTATCTGGAACATTCCAGGTAGAGGGATCACATTTAACATCCTAAGTTTATAACATTCTAATTTGAATTTATAACAGTTTAACTTCAATAACAGGCAAAACTGTGCTCCTTCGAGAGCTCCGCCTTCGTTTCTTTCTGTTGTTGATGTCACAAGACTGCATCTTTATATATTGTGTGCCCCAGAATATAAACTAACCACCTGGTGGCATGCATTGGTCTGTTAGATTATGTAGAAAACAAAATATAATGCAGAGGTTACAAACCAAAGTTCATATAGGACTAGCTTTTAGACTAACAATTATTCTCTTAAAATGCACTAAATGTTTGAATCATATGGAAAAGGTAGAGTTATGCATCATTGCTACAATACTACTAGATTTTATAACTGTCCATTTATTTGCCTTTATTGAGGTACTTTATGTTTAATATGGATTCAATTTATTATCTAGTGTCCTTTTGTTTTACCCTGAAGAACTTCCTTGAGTACTTCTTATAGGTCATCTTTCTCAGCTTTTATCTAGGATAATCTTAATTTCACCTCTCACTTTGTGTGTGTGTGTGTGTGTGTGTGTGTGTGTGCACGCGCATGTGTGTGTGTGTGTGTGTGTGTGTGTGTATTTACTTTATCCATAATGTCCTTTAGTTCTTGGGATATCTTAAAGAAAACTGTTTCAGTATCATTTTCTAGTAGATCTGCCACCAGGTCTTTTTCAGGAATAGTTTATTTTCCCTTAATTGGGCTATGCTTTTCTGTTTCTTTGTATGACTTTGTGGCTTTTTGTTAAAAACTGAACATTTGAATCTAATAATGTGGTAAGTCTGGAAATCAGATTCCCCCTCCTAACCTTGCTATTCATTATTCATTTTGTTTATTTAAATTTTTAAAAACTTGCTGTGGGCCACTTTTGTGCCGAGGCTCAGCTTGAAGTATGAACTTGAGTCTTTTCGGGTCTTGTCTAAGCTTGTGACTTCCCTAGGCAATTTCCCTTTCTAATTTTCCCCATAACATGCAATTAATTTTGAATGGCCTAGTCCTTAATCTCTACATCCCCAAAGGTGGGAAAATGAAAAAGCAAGAGAGAGAAGAATGCTAGACCTTTAAGTTCCCAGGAAACCACTTCAGCCAGAGGGAGAGGGGATTACACTGATGGAGAGGTGTAACACATCCCTCTGGGATCAGAAGCAGCAACAAGCTATCAGAGCCCAGATCCCTGGTATTTGGAGGACAAGATCCTCTCTGATTATCACAACTCCCACAAGCTGTGTGCAAGCCGCTCCAGGGGTTGGGGTGGGGAGATAGACAGCTGCTGCTGTATGAAGAGCTGGAATGAAAGTGACTGCGGCTTCCTGTGTAAGCCTTCCCCTGAAAGTTGCAGACCTCAGCAGACCCCAGATTCCAAAATAGTGATATCATATAAATTCTGCCCGTGCATTTGCTATCTAGATAGGGTGCTTCCCAATCTGCCATCTTCCTAGAATTAGCAGCTGTCTCCCCCAAATTACGTTTTAGAAGACTCTCTGGGATGCTGTGAATGAGGGCAAGAGTAGACATGGTTTCAGTGCAGAGTAGACATGGTTTCAGTGCTCAGGTAGGAGATGATAGTGGTTTACACCAAGTGGTAATAATGAAGGTGGTAAGATTGGCTTGATTCTGGATATGTGTTAGAGAATCTGGTCGTGCTCTGTGACCTAGCAAGACCCCTATAATTTCTGACAACAGTAGGATCAATAGCCTAGCCCACCAGACTGCTACCGTTGTCCCAAGTACCAATTTTAGCTAAGGGTTCCCCTATGGTTGCAGTGTAGGCTGGGCCACCCACATATCTACACATGTAGCAGTATTTATATCTTAATATAGGGCATAAGATTATTGTATAGTATATAATGTATGGTACAGTATATAGTGTATAGTATGACTTCCCATATTTCACCACACACATACACTTATGCTTACCTCCTTCTGGGGACCTAATGAAACTGAGGAGTTCCTGACAGAGAATGTAATGGAAACACAAGTTCGTTTTACAGAAGAAAGGTAACCGGTATTTTTCCAACCAGGTCAATAATCCTTTATACTTGGGAATCTAGAGTGCAAACAAAATCGCAATAGAAAGATAAGTGGAACTGTTAAGAAATGCAGCTTAGCAAGGGGTAATCGATAGCCTCGCACTTTCAGTATCCAAGTAGAGGAGTGTTGATTAAAAATAGTATCGAAGGCCAGGTGAGGTAGTATATTCCTATAATCCCAGTACTTGGGAGGCTGTGATAGGAGAATCACAAGTTCGAAACCAGCCTCAGCAATTTAGAAAGATTCTCAGCAACCTAGCAAGACACTGTTTCAAAAAAAAAAAAGATAAAAATAAAAAAGGGCTGGGGTATAGCTTGGAGGTAGACTGTCCCTGGGTTCAATCCCTAGTATCATACCAAAGGGAGAAAAATATTATCTACTTAAAAACTCAAGCTGAAGCTTCCAAAGAAGTGAATTAACTGGTAAGAAATAAAGTTGATATTTCTCCAACAATTCTTCCTCATTCCTGGATGAATTTCTTAAGGAAATTTAAGCCTTGCTTTCAGAAAAGAAGCAGAAAAAGTCTTGGTCTGTGGTGTTGGGTCGTAAACTATTTAACTGGCTTCACTGTAAACACGTGATTTCTCACAAGTCTCCAACACATATCAATTATACATACAACATGTGCAATAACACGTAAACATACACACATACCATCGTTCAGGGTACAGGCTGGATCTTTGAGGGTTCAAACCACCAGATAAGGGAGAACAAAATTTTAAAGTTTAAGTTTCAGAATTATCTTAGGGAAATCAAACACAAGAACTTAGGGTAGGCTATCTTTTCTTAGCTCTTTAGGACTAAGAAAAACAATTGTGAGCAGGGGTTAGAGTGCTCTGTCTGACTCCACGTAGTCAAGGAGGGCCTGCAGACTCCGTTGGAAGGCTTAAGATCTACCTAGTAGAAAAAGAGAAGAAAAGGGGGATAAAAGGAAGAGCAAGGCAGTGCATAAGGAAAAGGGAAAAATGTCGATAGAAAGAGAAAAAAGATTAAGAGAAAGACATGGCTATAGGATAAAATGGTCACATAATTCTCAGAAATTGCAGAAAGATTTCCTACCTTCATCTATATCTGATCTAGGTATAGACTCGGCTCACAGGGGCTGCTACTTCCTATCACACACCCTAGGGTAGACGTTTTCAGTCAGTTCCTAGACTCTGTTTAGATGTGGCCTCATAGTTTATCTAAGCACAGCACTCCAAGCATCTACTACCCAACAATCATAGTGGACAGGAGAGAGGAAGGGGGGGGAGAGAGAGAGAGAGAGAGAGAGAGAGAGAGAGAGAGAGAGAGAGAGAGAGAGAAAGATTCCATTTGCTGACTATAAACTAGAACGCAAAGGTAAGGCTTCCCAAGCAATTGTTTGCACAAGGTAAAAATGTAAACTCTCTTCCTGGCTTGATATTATTTGTTTCACTTACCTGTTTTACAGTTTCGTTCATAGCCATCTTCTGGTCTCCTTCTTCTTTTCCCTCTCCCAATTCATACTTCATTTAAAACTCCATCTTCCTCTGCCCCAAAGCCCTCTTCCATTCAAGAATTGTACTTACCAAGTCATTAGGTATTTCTGGCCACAGTTTCCACTGTGAATTTTCAACCGTATAAAATGGTGTCTGACCAAAGACCTGCAAAAGAAAGCTAGAAAACAGCCCAAGAGGAAGAGCTTCTCTTCAGAGACCTGGCATGTGGTCCCGCTGTGGCCAAAGAGGAGGAAGGGCTCTGCTGCTGTCCTATTTCAGGGACATGAAGTCTTTTCTGTTCAATTTTTATTGGTGTATTATAATTGTACATGCTAGTGAGGATCATAATTCTACCTTCATATGTACACATAACATTATTTGGTGTGTTTCTTCCCCCTCCTCTAACCCCCTTCCACTCCTCTACTGGTCTGTCTCTCTTCTAATTTTTATGAGGTTCCTTCTCTTTTTTCTCTCTAGCTTCCACATTAAAAAAAAACATTTTTTTTTTGGTCCTGAGGATCAAACCCAGTGGCATTCTACCTCCAAGCTATACATCTGGTCTGCCCATCCTTTTTTTATTTGAAAACAGGGTCTTGCTAGGTTGCTGACAATCTTTCCAAGTTATTGAGGCTGACTGTGAACCTATGATCCTCCTGCCTCTGCCTCCCAAGTACCCAAGACATGCACCACCAGGCCCTGCTGAGACATTTATTCTTAAATTTATTTCACCAAATCAACTTGGCCTGTACCAAAATAAGTAGACTTTTGGCTTGACCCTGACCAGGCTTGGGAGCTATCTTGCTGGTGTGCAAAGATCAGGGCTCTTGATATCAGAACATATAACATTTTTCCTTCACATTATTCAGTTCCTTTATGGACTCAGAGAGGCAAAGCAAAGGTCTACAATCTTTTCCTTATGAGAAATAGCTTTGGATTTATCTAGAACCTTGAACTGGAAGACGTAGAGAGAACTGAGAGCTGAAGACTTCGGGCATGAGTTATGTGTGGAAGCTTTAACAAGATCTCAAACTGATAGCTAGTTCTGGGCTATTGTCCTCTATTGTCACGGAGGAGCGATGATCACCTTGGAACAAGCTTTGAAACTGGTGGGGAAAGACTTGTACATTTAAAGTTCTCTTAGTTGAAACAATCTTATAATAGACACCAAAGTGTCTCAGAACATCCCGGGAGTGTTCATGGAGAACTGGGTCCACGGAAGGCCCAATTCATGGCAGTCTGACCGTCTCCTCAAGCTCCAACCCTAACCAGCCTGTGGTCCCCTCATCCTTGAATCCCTTTGTCCCTCGATCTGGATTTGAGGTAGGAAACGAAGGTAATAGTGCTGCTTGTACATATAAGTTAATAAGGGAGACATGTGGTTCTTAGGGACCTCCCTCTGCTCTGCACTCAGTGTGTGATACGACATGCCCTGCCTGGTGTACTAATACTTGACAGGGTGTGTGATAGAACCGCACAGTTGTAGGTTACAGAGGAGCAGCTTCAATACAACACTTGAGGGCATGGGAGCGTGGTGCACAAAGACCTGAGCAGGGCAGATTCACTGCACGCTCTTAGGCAAGTCATGTGGCTTATGAGAGCCGCTAATAAATGGGGAGTCGTGCCTATTTTAAAAAGTAACTGTGAATGGGAATGAAGGGATAGACATGTGTAAATTGACAGGACTACTCAACACGAAATAACACTGTCTGTCTCCATTGACTACAGCTGCCTAAGTAGCCAGGACCCTCTTACACTCTTGGCCTGAAGACATTGCTCTGGTGCTGGGACATTATTGTGAGCCTCTTCAATCATACTGGTGAACTGAGTGGTGAATATGTCTTAAGACTTCTGAGACCTTCACGAAGATAGTGGAGAGGCAAAGGTGTAAGCCAGGATCTCCCCAAAGCTCTGCTCATGGAAACGCTCTTCTTGCTTCCCATTTACTAATTTATTTTTGATACTGGAGATTGAACCCAAGGGTATTTTACCTCCAAGCTACATTCCCCACCCCTTTTTGTTTTGAAACAGGGCCTCACTGGGTTGTTGAGAGTCTTGCTACATTGCTAAGGCTGTCCTCGAACTTGTAATCCTCCTGTCTTAGCCTCCTAGGTACTGGGGTTACAGATGTATGTTTCCATGCTAGGTTCCTGTTCCTTTTTCAAATCATATTGGTTGGCACCATTTTTTTCTTTGTCTCTAAAGCCTTGCTTCTCTTGCTACTCAACTGAGTTTATTTCTCCTACTTCTAGTTTTGTTTTTTTTGGTACTGGATATTGAACTCAGGGGCATTCTACCTCCAAGCTACACCCCCACCCATTTTATTTTGAAACAGGATCTCACTAAGTTGCTGTTTCATGCTAAATTGCCGAGGCTGGCCTGGAGCTGGAGACTCTCCTAGGTCAACCATGCAAGTACTGAGATTACAGGTGTGCGCCATCACACCCATCTTGTCTCCTACTTCCTTCTCCACCTTCCCCTCTGTTCCTTCTTCCCCTAGTTGGTTTCTAAATATAGACTCCTCTTTTAAGGTTACACTCATGTCAGCTTCTCCTGACTCCTCTGGGTCAGGGCTTTTGCTAGAGGAACCATGGGGAAGACAGAAAATAAAGCCTGGGCTGGAGGTGGGGGTGAGCAGGGGTACTTAGGCTACAGCAGAAGTCACCGGGCACTGGTATGGGCAGACCAGATCAGAGGAAATGCCTCTGGATGGGAAAAGGCGGTTACGGGGGCTGAGGATTTAGATTTTATCATATTGATTATAGGAAGTTCCTGGAGATGGGAGAGGTAGCTCTGGCTCATATTAATTTGCTCAAGTAGGAAAAGTTTTTTACTTAATAAAGAACTTAGTAAGATACCAAAAAAGGGCCCTTGGGTCATCGAGATTTGTTATTCAGCTGTTAATAAAGCATTTTAAGTCTGAGAATGCTTACCGGGAGAGAAAGAAACGTGTTGAAGAAGTCAGCAAAGATTTCATCCTCTAGCAGAATGATGAGATTTGTAGACCCGATGATCTCTATATGGGGAGGACAAAGTAAAACAAGGCAGAATAAAACAAAATAAAACAAAACAGCATGACCAGGGTTATATTCAGGTTGAAAAACTGAAGCCATTGAATCGGTCATTTCACATGGCCAGATCTCAGCATAATGACATTCTTTGGGGTCACTTGATTTCCCCTTCTCCAGGATTCTTCTGTATCATTCTGCTTCAGCACTCCCGGCTGTGGGGCGCTCAGTGCCTCACAGGGGTCCCCATTCCATTTAGGAAGGGATTAAAATGGTTAGATTTTTCTCACTGTGAAGTACCTCCCATGTATGGAAATTCTGCCCTCTGAAGTTGAACAGAATTCATCTAAGTCCTATTACATAGGACAGTGCTTCCAATATTTATAAAGGCAGCACAGCCTTATGCTTACCTTCAACCTCTCCGGATGGTCACTAAGTCATAGTTCACCGATTCCTCCTTTCTGTCTGGTTCCTCTCTCATGGGCTGGAGTAGGGCCCATCACCCACACTCTGCAGATGCTGCCCAGCCCAGGCACAAGAGAACCATACCCATCATGCATGCTACATTGTGAGCTGAGCTGGGATCTTTAGGACTGCCACGTTGCACTGTTTAACTCCATCAGACTTCATTCAAGAGTGTCATCTTTAGAAGACAACGGCAGGGACTTATATTCCAGTCAAATTTCAACTGGTTAAGTTTGGGTCCAGCCTTGTATATCGCCTATCAAGAACTTTCTTGAATACTGATTTGGTCAAGCAATGTTTTCTTACTTTTCCCCCAGCTTTGATCATAGTTTTTCCTGAGTTCATTAGAGGGTGTAAATATTGAATGTCAAAAAGCCAAAAATGTTGAAACTCTGGGTATACTAGGTGATCCCTCTAAGTTCCCTCCAATCCATTCTTTAGAGCACAGTGTTTAACTAGTAGATAATAAGACATTGTTGTATTAACGGCCTACCATTCTCTGTCACACCCAAAGTTTATAATGAAAAACTGTAAAATGAACAATCTAAATAATATACATGAGCGCTCTCTCTCTCTCTCTCTCTCTCTCTCTCTCTCTCTCTCTCTCTTTCGGTGCTGGGGATGGAACCCAGAGGCTTCCTACCTTCAAGTTACACTCCCCAAACCTATTTTTTATTTATTTGGAAACAGGGTCTCACTAAGTAGCAGAGGCTGGCTTCGAACCTATGCAATCCTCCTGTCTCAGCCTCCCAAGTACTGGGATTACAAGTGTGCGCCACCACGCCTGGCCATGAGGCCTCTCTCTTAGTTCAGTTAAGTGTGTGATGAGGGTAGTGAGTGCCACTATGCAGTTTTGATAACATAAAGACTAAACAGTCCATCACTTTTCCAACATCAAGTTATTATTGTCTTTGAATCATAGAATAGAAAGCCAGCCAATCCAACAGGGCGGCAGAGCGGGTACCATTTTTGCATTCTCTCTCTTGGGTATCATTTTTTCTTCCTGTCTTGGGTGACAAATTTCCATGAGTGATTTTCCTGTATCCCTTCACCAGCCCACGGCTCTTCTTTCCATGAGCTCTGTCTGGTTTATTTAATCAACAACACATAGAAGATCCCAAAATCTCTGTGTTCAGTCCTGACTTCTCTCTTTGGCTCTAATTCTAAATGTCCAGTGAGCTATGGGACTCCTCTCCACAGGCCTCAAAACGTCCTCCTTTTCCTGTGTTCCCAGTCTCAGTTACTGGACACATCCTGTATTCAATTATCTAAGATAACTTTTGGTGATCAATTATCCAGGAAACAGATTCGCCCCTTTTTCTCTCTCTGGCTCACTCTTTTGCTTGCTCTTTCTCCTCCATCTCTACCCACCACACGCAGTGGTGGTCTATCTTATGAGGCTTCCCTCCTGCACACATTTCTGGAATCTCTCCCGTCCTCTCCATTTATACATAGCCACTCTATCTTCAGAGATCTAGCATCTCTCTGAGACTACGGCACCAGTTTCTTATATGATCTCCCTAGTTCCAGTCTCGTTTCCTCCCTCTTCCACACAATGACACCCATAATGTGCTGATAATAATTATTGTTAAGACTCTTCAAAGACCCCTCAGTGTCCTACAAGGTAAAGTCTAAACTCCTTGGTATAGAATCGGAGGCTTCACCTGACCTGGATTTTGCCTCTTAAGCCCATCTCCTGTCATTCCGTGTCTTCTGTCTCCTTGGTTTACAAAACCAAGGCACGGTTATTTCCTGAGCATTCTGTCAACTCTCACTTAAAACCTCTATGTCTTTTTTTTCTCATATTGCCATCACCTGAGAGGTCAACCCCAGTCAGCTTCACAATGACAAGTTATCCATCTGGTTTACATATAATTTTGGTGAACCAAGAATGGTAGCATCTGGCACTATAGTTGAAGCATTCACCCCCTGCACTCTTGTGCACATCTTCCATTATTACAATCGACAAGTCATGTTTTCATCCATTGATGTGTCCACCGCACCAGACCGAGCTCTGTGAGAGGAGGAAGTCTGTCTCCGCATCCTTCTCCTCAGCACTCAAAATGCCTGCACATTATCTAAGATCCATAAAGGCCAAATAAATGGTTCTTTTAAGAGATGATCTTTAATCTCTTGGGGGTGTGATTGTGTCATTGTCTTTATGAAGCTGGCCATGGGTTTCGGGTTTTGGAGAGTAAGTTATTGAGACCCTCTGAATGCAAGAAAATAGAGGTTGGCTGAGATCCTGAACTGATTGTTTACCTTGTCTATACACACTACTAGGGGAAGGGGCTAGACCATGAGACAGCGCTCCACATACCCCCTTCCCCATTTTACCATTTCTTCATTCCTGTTTTCTTTATTCTCTCCTATTCTGCCTTTAAGCTTCCTAATAATTTTGGAAGGCTTTCACCTTCCACAATAATGATATTGACTTGGTAAGAAAATAAATCATTGGATGACCCCAAACTTCATGGGATCTTTCTCCCTGGAAGGGGTAAGGCACATAAAAGCCAGTTACTAGTTATCCCTCCTTCTAGCCTTAAGTGTGTGTGTGTGTGTGTGTGTGTGTGTGTGTGTGTGTGTATTACTGGGGATTGAATCCAGGGTAATTCTACCTCTGAGCTACACTCCCAGCTCTATTTTATTTTTATTTTGAAATAGAGTCTCATTAGTTTGATGAGAGTCTCACAACTTGCTGAGACTGTCCTCAAACCTGTGATCCTCCTGTCTCAGCCTTCCCAACTACTTGGATTATAAGTGTATGTCATCATGCCCGGCTCTTAGTTGTCTTATAAATGAGGCCTTGTCCTATCCTTAGATATGATAGTGGTAGGTAGAAAGAGGAAGGGAGGGGGAGAGAGACACGCACAAAAGTCACACGTGGTTCCCCTGAGGACTCACTCCAGTCCCTAACTGGGAAGGCAAGCAGATTGCCTTGAGGGCTCAAAGCCTCGGAGACAACCCTCTCAGACTCACCAGCGTTGCTCATGTTGCCATGTTCTTCCTGCCCCTGTGATGGGCTAGAACAGAATTAGACTCTAGTCAACAGAAAGTCACCCCTTGTGAACACACAGGGTTCCAGATTCCATGGGCACTGGCCTCCTTATCTCTGATGGAGACCTCAGTCTGCAGGTAAGTCTTCATCTTACCTGATCTCCTGGGTCCCTCTGAATGTGCCAGATTCATCTTATGTTTGCACCATACTATTTTGTGTGCACTGACAGGTTCTTTCTAAAATCTCTTTCTCCCTCTCTCTTTTTCTCTCCTCCTCCTCCTCCTCCTCCTCCTCCTCCTCCTCCTCCTCCCTCTTCTTCCTCTCTTATCTCTCTTCTCTTCCCTTCCCCTTCCTCCTCCTCCTCCTCTTCTTCTTCTTCTTCTTCCTCCTCCTCCTCCTCCTCCTCCTCCTCTTCTTCTTCTGGGGAGGGAACCCAGGGACATTCTACCTCCAAGCTACACCCCCAGCCCTATTTTTTTATTCTTTATTTTTGAAACAGGGTCTCACTGAGTTGCAAAGGGCCTCACTAAGTAGCTGAGGCTGTCTATGAACTGTGATCCTCTGGTCTCAGCCTCCTAGATGCTGGGATTACAAGCATGTGCTGCCTTACCTGGCTCTAAGATATATTAATTACTCCATCTTTTCCTACTCTAGAGCTACTTTTTTTGGCTCTAAACTCTACTCCGAAGGGACTTGTAAGCTATTATTCTTGATATAACTTTAATGAGCTATATCTCCTGGACATTCTGTCAACCTAAAACATCAGCTTTCAAAGGGCTTGAATTCCCTTTCTCTGGGAACCAGGATGTGCATATCAAGACTAAAGACCATCATCCCTATAAACCTTAGAAATTTAGCCAAGAATATCCCCCAAGCTTTTGGTAAGAGAGTTATTAAATGTTGCAAATTATGAGAGGATTTAAAGAATTTAAGCTGGGTGTGGTGGCTCACACTTGTAATCCCAGTATGTGGGAGCCTAAGATAGGAGGATCGCACAGGTTCGAAGCCAGCCTTGGCAGCTTAGTGAGGCTCTCAGCAACTTGGTGAGATGCTGTTTCCAAATAAAATATAAAATAGGTCTGGGGGTATCGCTGGAGGTAGAAGGCCCCTCGGTTCCATCCCCAGTACCACACAAAAAAATATTTAAGTTCTGGAATTTCTAGGAAGCCATATAACTCCTAAAATATCTTTGTTCCAGGGTGGGGGGACTTTGGAAGTTAGAATAATATTGTTAATATAAATTGCCAATAGGATATCACTTATATTTGAAAAATTGCTGTACTTTAAGCATAGGTAAAGACTGGACACTGTTAAAGTCCTTTTAATTAGAAAAGAGCCTTTCTTTTTTTATTTTTGCGTGTCCTAAAATGAGCTTGTATCCTTAATATTTCTTTGATCTATTACCAATGATCTCATCCACCGGTCCATGTGGTACCTACATCGTAAGAGAGTTTACGATAAAGCTCTGGATGGTTCTATAGCATCTGTGTATTTCTTAGATTATCACCTCCTTAGGAAAAGAGGTATTAGAACCTGAGCAAAAGAAACAGAGTTGTGGTCTCTTCCAAAAAGAACGGTGTCTACAATAGTGATATAGACTCCGCTTCCTTAAGATAACGATGTCTTCGGACTGGTCTTCAGCCAAGCCACGTGAAGCTACTCTCTCCCCTCGATTGTCACTCCACCATCAGAACTAAGGACCAAAAGAGGTCGACTCTTGGCGCCATTAACAATCAAATGGGGATCACAGCCACATGGTGAGGATGAGACGCCCACATTACTGGCTAGAGACTTGAAAGGCAGAACGATCCCTGAACTGCGGCCGAGTACACTCTACCCTCGTGCAAAGACCCTGCCTTCTCCATGGGGGAGGAGCGCTGCTGCCTGTGGTCCCACCGATGCGTTATGAGTCGTCCGTGGAAGAGGGTCCACGCTGGAAGGCCAGCACATGCCAAGTGTGGGTTGCGCCCCACCGGGATGATTGTGGCAAGCACCTCATGGTCTCGTGGAGAAGACAGTCCTTCCAGGAATCACAAGATGAATTTTTTACCCCAGATAGAAAGAGTGGTTGAGATTGAATGACCAAGATATGTGCAAGGTGTACACACACACACACACACACACACACACACACACACGTATTTCTATTTCATGATTGGAATCCATGCTTATTCATAACAGATACATGCTATATTGACTAGTTGCTTGGACAACACCTGCTTATGTGTTTTTCCTGCTCTCCTCTCCACCTGCCCTGCACTTTTTGTGTGTGTGTGTGTGGTACTGGGGATGGAAACCAGGGGCTTTTCTACCTGGGCTATACTCCCAGACTTATTTTATACTTTATTTGGAAACAGGGTCTCACTAAGTTGCTGAGAGCCTCACTAATAGCTGAGGCTGGCTTCAAACCTGTGCGATCCTCCTGTCTCCGCCTCCCAAGCGCTGGGATTACAAACGTGAGCCATCGCGCCTGGCTCTTCACTTCTTTTAAACTGAGAGCTCAACACCAAAGGAAGATTAAGTGTCCTTCACAGTTCACATAAAGATGATGTCCTCTGGTGGACGATTGTGAGTACTACACCCTTCTTCCCACAAAAAATGTTCTGTAATTTGGGTGTTTTTGATTTTCCACAAAATGTTTTCAGTTTTTACTTTACAAAGTGACTAGGATTACTGTCAAATTTCTCATACCTACTATGATACAGAGAATACAAAAATACCCTTATCCAATAGCAGGCCTGTCTATTCTAATATATTAGGCCTTCAGTATAATTCTTTGTGGCTTCCTAGCTCCTACTATGATTTATTATTATACACAGAAGATATATGTTGTGATACATAATACTGTTTGGAGGTGTTAATTTTCTAAAAAAGAGATGAGTTAATCAGTATTTAACAGAACTTTAAAATTATAAAAAAAATGGGATACGGCTAAGGTTAACAAGTTGCTTTGGTAGTTTTTCAACTTTCATCTTTGTGGAGATAATACCTTGAAATACTAACATGTGGATCTTGCTTTTCAACCCTTGAATATGACTTTCCCCCTGCCAAAGATACTGCCTTACACTGAGGTCAGACTATAATAGCAAAGAAAGCGCCCATTTTTAAGTCTACAAAATCCAAAACATGTCTTAAAATTTAAAAAAGGAGTGGAAGAGGTGCTGAGTAAAGACAAATCAAAACAAAAGCAAAAGACTTCTGCGTATCAATAGGAAAGAGTTGGGAAGTAAAGAAGATCCCTCACCTCCCCAGACTCAAGGCTCTAGGGGAGGTTCAAGTGGGTGAGAGACAGAAGACAAGGCTGGGCGGAGGCCTGGAAGGACTTCCAAGGTGGGGGAAACCACGGGACAGGGCTGAAACAGCAAGAAAAAGAATAGCACCCATGGGAGACACTGCGGAGCCCCATTGACCCCCAGGGCCAGGGAGGACCATGGAAGCTGAACTACGGCCCAGCACGTTCTACTTGCCTGCGGAGGATCCTGCCTTCTCCATGGGGGAGGAGCACCGCTGCCTGTGCTCCCACCGATGCGTTGAGTCATCCACGGAAGAGGGTCCAGGCTGGAAGGCCAGCACATGCTAAGTCAGGGTTGAGCCGCATCAAAATGATTGTGAGAAGCACCTCCCCTCCCTGCAGTAACTCGGGCTGACCCCAACCAGAGGGTGGAGCAGCCTGGCACCCCACCACCAGCAAGTTCATGCCTGGGCACTCTAATGTGTTAAGTGTGCTTTTGTTGATGCATCATAATCATGCCTCACAGCGGGATTCATGGTGATACCTCATGCACACAGCATACTTTGGTGGGCTTCATTCCCCAGCACCTCTCCTGTATCTCTTCTCCTCTGTCCCCCTCGGTTCACTTTCTCTGCTCTACTGGTCTATTTTCATGAAATCTCTTTTCTGTTTTTTTGTTTTTTCTCTCAAGCTTCCACATATGAGAGAAAATATTTGACCCTTGACTTTTCACCCTAACCATTAGTGTGTGTGTGTGTGTGTGTGTGTGTGTGTGTGTGTGTGTTACTAGGGATTGAACCCAGGGGCATTCTACACCTGAGCTGCAGCCCCAGCCCTATTTTATTTGTTTTATTTATTTATTTATTTATTTATTTATTTATTTATTTATTTATGTTTTGTGGCACTGGGTATTGAATGCAGGGGCATTCTACCTCCGAGCTACACCCTCACCTCTATTTTTTATTCTTTATTTTGAAACACAGTCTCACTAACTTACAGAGGGTCTCACTAGCTATTCATGAACCTGTGATCCTCTTGTCTCAGCCTCCCAAGCACTGGGATTACAAGCCTGCGCCACTACACCTGGCTCTTTTTTATTTTGAAACAGAGTCTTGCTAAGTTTTTGAGGCTGACCTTGAACTTGGCTCCTCCTGTCTCAGCCTCCCAAATACTGAGATTACAGGCATGTGCCACCATGTTCGACTCCTCAAAACTTTTTTTTTTTTAATGAGAAAAATGAACAAGGAAGAGCAGGATTAGAACTAAAGAATACATCTAGTTCTCCTGAGAACCAGAAGGACTAGGGCACTAGAAGGATGGGGTCTCGGGCATCCCTGCCCTGCCCCACTTTGTTCTAAGTAGATGCTTAGTCTCAACCAGGAATGAAGAATATGTGGTAGTATAACCAATAATTTCACCCTCGACACCCAGCTGTAGCACTATGTGGCATTGCAAAGTGTCTAGCTGCTCTGAGCCACTTTCTTAACCCTTTTAAGTTTGACTCATCGATAAATCTCCCCAACAGAAGAGTTTTGAGGATTAAAAGTATGCAAAATAAACCTGCTGTTGGATTTTATTATACACAGAAGTCAGAGCGGAGTGGGTTCAGGAGAATCAACTACTTGGAAATCGATTCAGAAGTATACAGAGCAAGCCGGGCCCAGTCATACCTGCGATCTCAGTGCATGGGAGGTGGAAACAGGAGGCTCACAGGTTCAGGGAGGTCCCCAGAAACCTAGCGAGACCCTGTTTAAAAGCAAAACATAGCTCAGCATGTTGGCGCACGCCTGTAATCCCCGCGCTTGGGAGGCGGAGACAGGAGGATCACGCAGGTTCAAAGCCAGCCTCAGCTACTTAGTGAGGCTCTCAGCAACTTAGTGAGACCCTGTTTCCAAATAAAATATAAAATAGGCCTGGGAGTATAGCCTGGAGGTAGAAGACCCCTGGGTTCCCTCCCTAGTACCACAAATAAATATATCAATCAATCAATAAATAAAATTTAAAAGGGCTGAGGATGTAGCTCAGAGGTAGAATGCCCCTGGATTCAACCCTATTACCCCCCCACACACACACGCGCGTGCACACACACATACACACACACACACACGAAAAGCCTGGCAGGAGAAGCTGATGGTACTCAAGGAGGCAGAGTGGAGAGTCCCCGGAAGCAGGCAAGTCCGTGGAGCCTGTGTGTAGGAAGAGGGTTTCTCTGCTCTATTAGACTCTGCAGGAGAAGAAGCTGCAGAAAGACTCAGACTTTCTCTTTGCCAAATCACAAAGTACTCAAAGTAAGAAACAGTCAAAATCACAGTCTGGGGTTAGTATGAACATCAAAAAGGCCTGGGATCAGAAGGAAGAAGGAAGTGGCGACTCTGGTGGAGACATTATTGTGTGCCAAATGTGTCTGGGAATGGCCATTCTGTGTGGTGGGTGAGGGGTGTTTATAAAAAGGCCCCAAACGCATGATTTAATTTAATTTATTTATTTATTTTGCAGTACTGGATATGGAACCCAAGGGCATTCTACTTCTGAGCTACATCCCCAGCCCTTGTTTTTATTCTTCATTTTGAAACAGGGTCTCACTGAGTTGCAAAGGGCCTCACCAAGTAGCCGAGGGTGGCCGCGAACCGCCATCCTCCTGTCTATTTATTTTAATGTTATCAAGGGAGGGGAGTGAGGGGTAGAGAGGTGCAGGGCAAACTGGCGGGGGGCTGGAGCTGAGGAGGGCACAGGCAGGGAGGCCAGCGCTGGGAGGGCTGAGAGCGAAGGTCACAGGTCTGTGTCTTTCTTTCATCTGCCTTTCCTTCCCATGCTGCCCAGCCGGGAGGGGCCTGTCCGCCCCAGCGGGGTCTGCCGCCTCGAGGTCTGGGACTCCTCTGAAGGAAGGACACCTGCCCCTGCTCCCTGACACCTCGCCTCCCGCGACCTCCCCTCCAGGTGTCCCAGAATACACAGGCCTTATGGAACCCTGCGGGGGTACACCAGCATCAGGCCTTATAAAAATGCAACAATACCACACACAAGAGAAGCCGTAGACCCAGCCCATCAGCGCGGCGTCCAAGACCACGTGCCAGCAGAAGGCAGTGCTGGCAAACGCGATGTCATTGGTGTCATCGTCCATCCACTTGTAGCCAGAGATGGGTTTGTACAGCATAAAGCCGATCTGTATCAGCCAAGAGCCTGCGACCATATACAGCAAGGCCTTCGCCACCCAGAGCAGCATCACGTTGGGAGCCCAGATCTCTGCGGTGACCACCAGCGTGAGCAGGAATAGGGCCTGTGTGAGCAGGATGTGAGCCTGCAGCTCCACGCCTTCCGTGTCCTGCACGTGAGACACCAGCAAGGGCAGGTAGATGAAGGTACCCAAGGCCTGGGCACCCTGCTCCAGGGCCACGCACCGCTGGGGCAGCAGGTTCTGGCTCACCACGTCCACACACCCGGACAGGAAGAAGGACATATAGAGAGTGAGATGCTGCCACTGTTTGCGGTACAGAAAGCTCCGCTGGTGGTAGATCTTGCTGATGAGCACCAGCTGTCCGTGAATGCTGTGCAGCTCCTGGGCTACTAAAATGCCGGTGCTCAGGATCTTCAGCAAGCCGATGTAATATGTCTGCCGGAGCCTTGCCCATCTCCCTTTGTTCCAAGGACGGCGTGGGGGATACTGGATGGGGGAGTTGCATATCAAGGCTCTGGAAATGAGTCGGGCGTGATAAAGTCCATAGAGGAAAAAAGACAGCCCTGGGAACAGATGACCCTCAAAGCCCCCCATGGAACTGAAGGTAGGTGTGGCCAAAGGCGGCCTCAAAGCATTGGGAATGGCCTCTCAGTCAGGGGCCTGGGGGGTGGAGGGGCCTCTGGAAACCTACTTATATCCTCTACCCAGCCCACTGCGTCCGCATACAGAAGGGAAATGGGTTTGGAGGACGCCCAAGCTCATGATGGGTGGGTGTCACGGTTTCCGTTCTAGTCTCCTGTCCTGGTTCACTGATGACCAGCTAACCGTTGATGACAGGAACATGTTCTCCTGCACGATCCCCGGGCCCTGCCCCGTCAGAGCCTCTGCAGGAGGCCCTCCTGCCGCCCTCTGGTCCACCCACTGTCCTTTGCCTCATCTATGGTTTCCACTTCCCTCCTCTTAGTCACTGAGGCTACAAAATACCATAAATGATACAGGTAGAGATGAGGTAGGAACAGATGTTAAGAGCCACAGGTAGACATACGGTGTGCCAAACTATCGGGATGGGAGAATTGCCAGAAAAATGCTCATTCCTAAGAATCTCTGTCCTGATGATCTCTAGAGAGAACTGGGATGCTGCTGTCTGAGCTCCCTTCTTTGGGCTAACACAGTGTTTTTTTCTAGTTACAATGTAGCTGATTAGGTCCTACTCAGAAATGCTCATTTAGAATATCTAGGGGTGTCTGGGCTTGGCGGTGCACACTTGTAATCCCTGCGCTTGGGAGGCAGAGACAGGAGGATTGCTCTGGTTCGAAGCCAGCTGTGCAGGCAGGCTTAAGAGACCCTGTTTCAAAAAAAAAAAAAATATATATATATATATATATATATATATATTAGGTCTGGGAGTGTAGCCCGGAGGTAGAAGGGTTTTCAGGAACCCCAGTACCACCACCAAAAAAAAAAAAAAAACAAAATCTAGGGGTGGTGTTTTATAATAAGCATCTCCTCCTATGACCCAATTCTCCCTAATTCTCACATATTAGGGAAAGCATCTGATTTCTTATTTTTTGTGACTGACTAATCTCACTTAGCATAATGTCCTCCAGTTCCATCCATTTCCCTGAAAATGATGTAATTGACTTTTTTTGATGGCTGAGTAAAATTCCATTGTGTACATATCCCACAGTTTTGTAATCCATTCATCTGTTGATGGATATCTTGGCTGGTTCCATAGTTTGGCTATGGTGAATTGTGCAGCTATGAACATACATATGCTTTAGTTTGGTAGTTTGGTTTCTTTTCTTTTGGGTAGATACCCAGAAGTGGTATTGCTGGATCAAATGATAGATTTGTTCCCATTCTTCTGAGGATTCTCCATACTGTTTTCCAAAGTGGTTGCACTAATTTGCAACCCCACCAACAATGTCTTAGAGTTCCCATGTCTCCACATCCTTGCAAGCATCTGTTGTTGTTTGTGTTTTGAATGATTGGCATTCTGGTTGGAGTTAGGTGAAATCTCAGGGTAGTTTTGATTTGTATATCTCTGATTGCCAGTGGTGTTGAGCATTTTTTTCATGCATTTATTGGCCATTTGAATTTCTTCTTTTGTGAAGTGTCTAGTTAGTTCATTTGCCCATTTTGTTGTTGGATGATTTGTTTTCTTAGTGTTGAGTTTCTTGAGTTCTCTGTATATTCTAGATATTAGTCCTCTATCAGAGGTGTAGGTGGCAAAAATCTTTTCCCATTCTGTTGGCTCTCGATTGAGGTTCTTGACAGTTTCCTTTGCTGAACAGAAGCTCTTCAGTTTCATGCAATCCCACGTATTGATTCACCTTTTAATTTGTTGTGTCTTTGGGGTCTTGTTGAGAAAGTGTTTATCTGTGCCTATGTGTTGCAGTGTTGGACCTATGCCCTCTTCAAGGAGCTTCAAGGTCTCTGGTTTGATCTCCAAGTCTTTGATCCATCTTGAATGGACTTTTGTGCAGGGTGAGAAAGTGGGATTAATTTCCAATTTTCTGCATATGGTTAACCAGTTTTGCCAACACCATTTGTTAAGAGGCTATCTTTTTTCCAGTGTATGTTTTTGGCCCCTTTGTCAAAAATCAATTGGCTGGAAGTGTGTGGACTTGTTTCTGGGTCTTCTATTCTACTCCATTGGTCTATGTATCTGTTTTTTTGCCAGTACCATGCTGTTTTTATTACAATGGCTCTGTAATATAGTTTAAAATCAGGTATTGTGATTCCTCCAGCATGGTTTTTGTTGCTGAGAACTACCTTGGCTATTCTGGGCTTTTTGTTATTCCAGATAAATTTAAGAACTGATTTTTCTATGTATGTGAGAAATGATCTTGGTAGTTTAATGGGCATTGCATTAAATCTGTAGATCACTTTTGGAAGGATGGCCATTTTAATGATATTTATTCTGCCAATCCATGAACATGGAATATCCTTCCATCTTTTAAGATCTTCTTCAATTTCTTTTTTCAGTGTTTTATAATTTTCTTTGTAGAGATTTTTTATCCTCTTTTGAAATATGCATTTATTTATTTAGAATGTTAAGGCCATATTACCCTTCATGGTAGCCAACCAAATATATAAGATATCTCAAGTTTTGTTTTACATAGATCCTATATTTTTTCATTTTGGTTTATTTATTAGTAAATTATCTTCTTTTTGATACAATGAATAGGATCTTTATTCCTAAGTATTTTATTTTTTTGTGGGAGATCCTGAGTGGAAGCGTTTTCTGAATTCCTATGGAGGGGCAAACAAGACAGCCTAAAGGAGGAGAAAGGAGGGAGGAAGAGGAAAATCTCTAAAACACACAATGTACTTAAACATATTGAAGTCAACCACTAAGCTGAGCAAGAGAGGGAGGAAAGAGGAGGGAATGGGGTGGGAATTGGGTTAAATCAGTGATGTGTGCATGTCTCTACACACAAGTTTTTTTTTACCCCAATATGATGTATGAATATAATGCACCAATAAAAATAAAAACGAAAACAAAAATAATAAGCATCTCCAGGTAAT
Organism: Muscardinus avellanarius; assembly: GCF_963383645.1. Taxonomy (NCBI): domain Eukaryota; kingdom Metazoa; phylum Chordata; class Mammalia; order Rodentia; family Gliridae; genus Muscardinus; species Muscardinus avellanarius. The sequence goes on from NC_137793.1 coordinate 105,063,115, forward strand.
TTTTATCTCCAGATAATTTCTTTTTTTGTGGTACTGGGGATGGAACCCAGGAGCATTCTACCTCCAAGCTACACCCCCAGCCCTATATTTTTATTCTTCATTGAGAAACAGGGTCTCACTACTGCTAAGAAAGTCTGTTGAGTTAGTAACTTCATCAAATATTTTCTCAAATATTTTTGAGAATGCCATCAAATATTTTCTCTTTTGAAATATGCCTTTATTTATTTAGAAGGTTAAGGCCATATTACCCTTCATGACAGCCAACCAAATATACAAGATATCTCAAGTTTTGTTTTACATAGATCCTATATTTTTTCATTTTGGTTTATTTATTAGTAAATTATCTTCTTTTTGCTACAATGAATAGTTTATTTATTTATTTATTTATTTATTTATTTTGGTGGTACTGGGGTTCCTGGAAACCCTTCTACCTCCAGGCTATACTCCCAGACACCTATTTTTTATATTTTTATTTGGAAACAGGGTCTGTTAAGCCAGTGAGGCTGTCTTTGAACCTGCGTGATCCTCCTGTCTCTGCCTCCCAAGAGCGGGGATTACAAGCGTGCACCACCACGCCCGGCCCTTTTATTTTATAATTATGAGAAATTATAATTTTGTATTGCCCTTCATATTAATCATCTTGTTTTATTGTCATATTCTAACTTTCAAATGATTTTATGTCATCTGCGAGTAATAAAATTGTCTTCTTTTGCCAGGTGTAATTTTAATTATATATTTTCTTCTTTCTTTTTTTTAAATTCAGGGGCTTTTTACCCCTGAGCTACATCCCCAGTCCTATTTTATATTTTATTTGGAAATAGTCTCCCTAAGTTGCTGAGGCTGGCTTTGAACCTTCAATCCTCCTGTCTCAGCCTCCCAAGTAGGTGATTACGAGCATGTGCCACCAAGCCTGGCTATGTTTTCTTATTGCTTAAGAAAGGAATAAGGAACCCAAGTAGCACTGTGAGGGGAGAGACAATATGGAATAAGCCTATGTTAGAGTGAAAAGATAGACAAGTGTACAGGGGCCCCTCAAATGCCAAAATGAGCTTTCTATTTTTTTCTAGAGCATCAACTCTCATTGTATGCATCTTTCTACAACTGGTTTGTTTCCCTACCTCCCTCAGTCATAGGACGTGTTGGAAAAAGAACCATTTCATTCTTCAGAGGTGCTTCTCTTTTATTTTTAACATTTTTCTTTACTGATAGACATATTAGTTTATCTACATTTTTCTTTTTAGTAAGCAATGGTAAATACATTTTCTCTTGAGGGTAGAGAGCCAGAAATAAAATTTCTGGGTCATGGACTATATTTCTGGGTCATAGACTATATAATTTCTGGGTCATGGACTATATAGCATTTGTTGCTATAAGAAATGCCTGAGATAGAGAAAAAGTGTGCATGGGCTCAGAGTTTTGGAGTTTCCAGTCCATGGTCAGGCAGATCCACTGATTTAAGTGTCTTGTTTGTGTGTGTGTGGGGGGAGTGGGTACATTATAATTGCTCACCTTGTGATCAGTAAGGGTAAGAAAGAGAAGGAAGAGACCAGGATCCCATAATTCCTTGGAGGGCCAGATCCTAAATGGCCTGAAGACGTCCCACCAGCCCCCACCTCCTGAAGGTTCTACCACCTCCCAGAGCATCATGGGAGGCCAAGTCTTTTAACAGATGGGCCTTTGGGGAGCAAACCAGATCCAAACTATAACATGAACTGGTCCCTTTCTTGTTTTGAAAGGTAATGACATATTTCTCTTCAAGTGGAGGTGCTAATTTTGACTCACCCTCATATCCTTTATATCAAGACATTTTCTGGATGTTCTCTTCCTAAATAAGCTTTCTGGTCTGTTTCTCCTACTCCTTCTCCACCCATTTCCCTTGTTCAGGGATCAGCAATTCTGCTCTTTTGAAACATCTCTCAGCTAGGCTTCCATCTTCCTCTGTTTCTACTTGCATTCAGTCAGGGAAATTTTGAGGAAAGAGAGTGAATCACACCACTGGCTAGTTCAAATTCTACAGTGGAATTCCATGGCCTCGTAGGTATGATCCAAGCCCTTACAAAAAGCTTCAAGTGGCCCTGTACTCTGACCTGGTCTCATCTCCAGTCTTTTTCCACCTAGGCCAGACACTCTTGAAGTGCAGCCTGGAGTGGTCTTCCTGTCCCCCACTCTGCCTGGGAAATTCTTCCTCATTTCTCCTTTGAGCCTCAGCTCAAGCCTCTTCCCAGCAGGACAGGATATTTCTCTGTTAAAATTATGTATATATTTACCAGTATGCTTGTCACACCCTTTCATAACTTTTTTTACTGGAGGTCCTTAAAGTCAGAGGCCCATGTCTTGCCATCTTTGTCTCTTTGGCCTCTAATCTAGCCCCATCCCTGCAGGTGCTCAGTGATACTTTGAGGAATGAACCAGTTAATTCATTATTGGATGGACACATGCTCTGTACCATAAAGTCCCTCACAATCTAGTTGTGAATACAAAACAGTGAATGTTCTGGTGAGCTGAGCGGAGGGCGCTGGCTTTATAGAAAAAAATAGGGCTGAAGGAAAAAAAAACAAAGGTGGATGGGCTATTTCAAAGTCACTTTCTTCGTGAGGGTTAAAGCCGTTCCTTATTGTGTAGCTAAAACTGGCCTGTTTGGGGATTTGAGTATTATCTTTCTCTCCTGATTATTTTGGAAGGTCAGATAACACCTTAGTTTCAACCTCCTAGCCTAGAATGGAGGGCAAGGTAGAGGAACTGGGAGCATGAAGGGTTAGAAGAGGCTGTGTAAAGGACAGAAACGGGAAAGGTTAACAGATACAGGGATTACAGTGTGAGTCGATACAAACCTTCAGCCCCAAGAGGGATCAAGCAAAAGGGTAAAGGGGCAGATGGAGGGCCCAGGAGATTGCAAGGGTCCTTTGTCTAGAGATTCACATTAAGCACTGAAACTAGGTGAAAGATATTGGGTTCCCAAGACCCAGTTCCAATCAATCACAAAAGCAGAGAGGGGCCACAATAAGGCATAAAAGCTCACCACCCAGAAACTTCCAGATTACTCTCCTTCTGGGGCTCCTCTCTCCTGCAGGGGGAGAAAGCTGTTTTTGTCTTCTATCATCCCTTGGCTTAAAATAAAATCTTTATAGGCCGGGCATGGTGGCGCACGCTTGTAATCCCCGCACTTGGAAGGCTGAGACAGGAGGATTGCACAGGTTCGAAGCCAGCCGCACTGGCTTAAGAGACCCTGTTTCCAAATAAAAAAATATAAAAATAGGTATGGGAGTGTAGCCCGGAGGTAGAAGGGCTTCCAGGAGGAACCCCAGAACCACCAAAAAACAAAAACAAAAACAAATAAAATAAAATCTTTATACCCTATGCTCACCCTTCTGTAGCCTATCAATTTTTTAAATTTCATAGACAAGAACCCAGTAAGAGGAGCAACCTTGCACCATGTGGCAGCCAGAGCTGACCAAGAGGAAGGCCAGGGACTATTTGGCTGTCTTTTGGGCCTAGTGCAGGACTTAGCCCAAACAATGGCCTCCTATAGATGGTGATTTAGCACTAGCTACACGAGCCCCGGGTGCAAGGAAGAGGAAAGTGTGGATGGGCTGTGTGGGTGAGTAGGTGGGGAGGGCATGCGTGTTTCAGCCACTGGAAAGACATAGCCTTAACGTTAACGAAATCACCTGGGATTCTGGTTTCAATTTTCGTGTGACAGTCACTCCTTTGGAACTTAAACAGGAGGATGTAATTGAGTTTCTGCATCTGTAAAGCTGCTCTTCTGGTTTTTCTCTGGGTTTATCCTTACCCTTGTGAGCACCACACACTCCTTCACTCCACTTTCTGACATCTCAGCTACAAGAAGAGACTAATACTGATAAAATCACATATTTGCATTCTGCAAGATGATTCCAGAAACCTTAATCCACTCCACTCGGATTTAACAAATATGTATTAACCACCTATGATCAGCCAAACCCTGTGCTAAAAGCTGGCATTTCAAAGCTAAATAAGACATGTCACCTGCCTGTAAGGAACTCAAAGGCTGTACCTTGGCACCCAAGGGCGATCTGCAGGCCACCAGTGTCGCTGTCACCTGGGAGCTTGCAAAAACTGGAGAATCACAGACCTACTGAGTTTACATTTTACCAGGATCCCCGGTTGGTCTGTAATTAAGTTTGGAAAGCACTTATTTTAGGAGGAAGGGGGAAAGGGTACGAGAAAAGAGGGAGGGAAATACATCAAAGTGTGCATGTGTTTCTGTATCACTTTGAATCTCATTCTAATGTATAATCACATTGCTCCAATAAAGATATAAAAATAAATGTGAAATTGAAAAAAAAAAGAAAAAAGAAAAGCACGATCGAGTAGAAAGGGCTTGACTAACGCCATCTGGAGTTGCATTTTAAGATGGTCGTATAAACAGAAGTCAATAGGAACACAGAGGAGTGCTTAATTCTGATGGGAGAGGCTCAGCGTAATCCTTGGAAAGCAATAGACATTTCCATTGGAATTTACATTGAAAAGATAGACAGCTCAGGGATAGGGGACATTCTGGGGGGAGGGTGACAAGTAGGCCCCCCCAAGAGCTAGACTAGGGCCAATGAAAACAAAGCTCTTTTCAAATACCCAATCTTCACCCTGGGATGGGCAGCCCCGCCCGGCCGGCCTGCCCCTGTCACCTGACCTCAGTCTAGGAGCTGATTAGTGAGTGGTCAGGGTGAGGCCTCTTCCAGCTCCTCGTCCTCAGTGACCCCTCAGGGACGAGGGGCTGATGTTTGCAGTCAGAGTCTCAGATCTCCTGCCAGGCCATCTGGTTTCTGGCAGCAAGTCCACAAAACGACCTTGGTAGAAGTGGATGCTCTGATTCTCACGGATTCCCAGCAGCCCCACAGCCTTCGGGGAGCGGGATTCTCCCCCACTGGGATTACAAGGGAAGCTGACTCTGGAGAAAGTAGAGAAGTATTAAAAAAAATGGCTAGGGACTGAAAAAGAGTCCTGTGGTGGTCCCTCTGGGTGTCCTTTCCAGCCCTGATGACTAGCGATTCTGGCGCCCGCTAGACAGTTTTAGAAAGGCCTGTGTTTTTTTTCCCTTTTCCAAATGGCTTAGATTTTCTTGGAATTCGCTTCCGAGTGGCAAATCGAAACACTCTTTGTGGAGACAGGATCTCTGCCCAAATGACAAGAGTGATGTCTGGCTTGGGTTGTCCGTTAGGGCTACACTTAGGAAAAAAGTAGGCTGACTAATGATAAAACATGATCAAACATCTACCGTGGTTTTTGTCTTGTTAGTTTACTTGGTTCACTGGTTTTAGACCATCCTTCGATGAGCTCAGGCTCAGTTTACTGTGATTGAACGTGGGCGCAGACACTACCAAGGAGACCATCGCGTAAAAGTGAAGGCAGAGATCTGGGGGATGCTTCTGCAAACCAAGAAACAGCAAAGATCCCCAGCAAGCCACCAGAAGCTCGGCGAGAGTCAAGGAACTGATTCCCCAAAACCTGCCGAGGGAGTCAACCCTGCTGGCACCTCGAGCCCAGCGTGTTGGCCCCAGAACTGTGAACAACAAGTTTCTGGTTTTAAGTGACTCAGTTTGGAGTATTCTCTTACAGTAGCCCTAGAGAGCTTATCCTGTCTTCTTAAGCAGAGGCTGTAAAACCGATCAGGAACCCACTTCAGCTGGGGCTGCTTTTTCCTTTCAGAGCCTCTTTGCTTCTGCACTACCCCAAGAGTTTGAGTAATCCCATGGCAGACCTGACATCTTCACCGTGGTTGGTATTCCCGTGTACCCTCTGCACTACCCCAAGAGTTTGAGTAATCCCATGGCAGACCTGACATCTTCACCGTGGTTGGCATTCCCGTGTACCCTCTGCACTACCCCAAGAGTTTGAGTAATCCCATACCCTAGCTTGGATTACGAGAAGTTCCAGATTGTCACAGGAGCCTCAGTTTATTTTTCTCTTAGCAGAAAACAAGCTTCTTTGCGCTTTCCTTAGCTGGTAAGAGGGATTTGTTTAGTCTCCCTCACCTTGAAGCGGCCACATTTTCAAACTTCCAAATCCAGCCTTTATACGGGAACCTAGTTTCAGTTCCTCAAGACTATCTCCTGCCCCCAACTGGCATGCAAATCCCAGCTCTGAGGACCTGTGTCTGGGTCCTGTCTCACGTTCCCTTGCCACAGGCTCAACTCACGGGTTTGTCATCTGAGTGTCATCTGAGTTACACTTTGCATTTTACCACCTGGAGATTTGGGCTTGCTTCTTTAGATCTTGGTTAAACACAAATGATTTTTTTCTGCTCTGTCTTAGTCAGCATGCCTTTCCCTGCACGGGTGGGGAGTGGGGGCTTAGATCCATTTGCTTTGTTGCCCCAAAATGGGAGCTCTTGGAGTAGGTATTAGAGAAGCCCATTTTCTAGCATGAGGGCGTCTGTAGTTCTCACATCCAGGGCAAGAGGGCGCTCTGCTTTCTTCTCAGGGCAGGCTTCCACCAAGTCTTCATGCACCTGTGGGTGGAGAGGGGGTGTTCTATGGCTTGTGAAGAACTCCTTTTGGGGGCTGAGGGTCCTCCCACAGGAGAGTCCTTAATGGACCTTCCTTCCCTCATCCATTCCCACCCAAGATGTACCAGAATAGCTGTGTTGTGTTTCACACCTGATTGAAAATCAGGTCTAGGCTTCAATGTCTTTCAGAAAGAAAACTTGAACTCCACATGGAGTGAAGGGAGAGTTTTGTTATTACTTGAAGTAACAGTTTGTAGTTCTTTGGGTCATTCTGAAAGAGGACTCAGAAAACAAATCATATCATTTGTGTAGCCATCAGAATCAACAGCTCTGCTATGTGAACGTCAGGCGAGAGAGGAGAGACCCCTTTTACCTGGTTTGCTGCCTGAGCACATAAAATTATAGAGAGATAATTTCATACTCTTTGGACAGAAGCAATGCCACACTTTGTGTGTGCATGTGTGTGTGTGTGTGTGGGGGGTTCCTGGGGATGGAACGCAGGGGCATTCTATCTCCGAGCTACACCCCAGCTCTATTTTTTATTCATTATTTTGAAACAAGGTCTTGCTGAGTTGCAGAGGGCCTCACTAAGTAGCTGAGGCTGGCTGTGAACCGTGATCCTCCAGTCTCAGCCTCCCAAATGCTGGGATTACAAACATGTACCACCACACCCAGCGTTGCCACTTCTGAAATGAAAATAGAACCAGCTTCGGTCCCCTGACTGTCTCAAACAGGCCCTTTGTCATCCACAGGGAGCCATCTCCTCCCTTCCTCCAAGACCCTCGTAGCTAGTGGCAATCTGTTGAACAGCCATTCTTGGAAAACGGAGAGGCAGGAAGAGTGCACTGCTGTTGCTATAGCAACAAGACCCCCTCCGCCCCTTCTCACAGCAGTCCCCCAGCTTCCACAGGGAACTGACTCCAACCAAGTTTCTCTGGTGCCGTAGCCCAGTGAAATACGGTGGCTGTGATAGCCTGGTCCCTCTGCTGGCCAGCGGGGCTTCTGAAGGAAGAAACTCTCTGAGCAGCCAATTCACTTAGTGCCGCTTCAGACACCAGGTTCAGACACCGCCAAACCCACAGTCTCAGGTTCTTCCCAACTCCTGTGAGTTCTTCCTGGGCTGAACAGCCCCCTAAGGCCCCAAAGGGCCACCTGACTCGTCTCCTTCAATAGTGAGTTCCATATTACTAGGAAGGCCCTTTCTTGAGGGACTAAAAGAGCTGCCTATACCCTCCTGAGAGACTAGGAAGAGCCAGCCTTTGGGAACATACCTGCCTGCTTGTCGGCCTTGGCGTGCAGCCAGGCAATAAATACAGCCTTCATTCCGACTTGATGATTCCCTCTTCCCCACCCTCTGCAGTGCTTGGGATTAAACCCAGGGGCATTCTACCTCTAAGCTACACCCTCAGCCCCATTTTTTTTATTCTTTTTTTTTGTGTGTGGCACTGGGGTTCCTGGAAGCCCTTCTATCTCCAGGCTACACTCCCAGACCTATTTTTACATTTTTATCTGGAAACAGGGTCTCCTAAGCTAGCGCACACGGCTGGCTTCAAACCTGCGCAATCCTCCTGTCTCTGCCTCCCAAGTGCGGGATTACAAGCGTGCGCCACCATGCCCGGCTTTTTTTATTCTTTACTTGGAAACAGAGTCTCACTGAGTTGCAGAGGGCCTCACTAAGTAGCTGAGGCTGGCTGTGAACCTGCAATCCTCCTGTCTCAATCTTCTAAGTACTGGGATTACAACTGTATGCCACCATGCCCCTCAGTCAGTCTATCTCTTTTCTATGTAGAGAAAAGGGGACTTTCACTACAAGACACACACACACACACACACACACACACACACACACACACACAGTTCCGAAGGATCTCCTTGATACACTAAAACACAAAATTCAAGACAAATGTTTGGTGACTCATTTTGCTACACCAGAAAATCAGGTGCTGTGAGTTTGAGCTCTGAACTTAATAATGTTCTGACACACAGATTGCTTCTTAGTGGCAATGAAACCAGAATTCAGGTATCTCGCCTGGGACAGTGGTGGGAGGGGCAGGAAAAGAATGGGATGATATAGGGGAAGGGATTAGCCAAGGCCCCATGGGCAGCTCTGGCACCAGCCCCCAGCCAGCCGCTGTAGCTCCATTTTAAGAATAAGTCAGGCAGGCGTGGTGGCGCATGCTTATGATCCAAGCATTTGGGAGGCTGTGACAGGAGGATCGTGGTTCCAGAACAGCCACAGCTACTTAGGCCCTTTGCAAGTCAGTGAGACCCTGTTTTAAAATAAAGAATAAAAGAAAATTGGGCTGGGGTGTAGCTCAGAGGTAGAATGCCCCTGGGTACCTTCCCCAGTACCACAAAACAAGAACAACAAGTCTTCTATAACTAGGCATGGTGGTGCACACAAATAATCCCAGCACTTGGGAGGCTGACACAGGAGGTCACAGGTTCCAAACCAGCCTAAGAACTTATTAAGACCCTGTTTCAAAAAAATGAATAAAAATGGCTGGGGGTATAGCTCAGAGGTAGAGCACCCGTGAGTTCAATCCACAGTGGCACAAAAACTAAAACTAAAATTAAAACTAAGGGGCCTAAAAGGCTGTCCTGGCTAGCCCCTCTCCCTACAGATTTATTAGCACTTTCTCAGTAAGCCGAAATTTGCTGAGCACCTCCCATAGGCCAACCTCTATTGACCCTTCCGTGAGCTAGCGCTGCGTGCTTTGCCTATCGTCCTATTTCTCTGCTCCCCTGCACAGAAAACTTCTGCAAAGAAGTTGTTTATTCTCGTGTCTCAACTCCTGTCCTCTCATGCTCTTTTGAACCAACTTCAAAGAGACTCTTAACCCCACCTCTCCAGTGAAATTATTCTTTTCAAAGTCAGTAATGATTTTTTCTTTTTTCTTTTTTTTTTTTTTTTTTGGTATAGAAGGTTGAACCCAGAGGCATTCTACCTCTGAGCTACACTCCCAACTCTATTTTTTTTTTAAACAGAGGCTGCCCTTGACCCTGCGCACTTCCTGTCTCAGCCTCCCAAGAACTGGGATTCCAGGCCTCGCCACCAGGCCTGGCTCAGTTAGGATTTCTATGCTGCTAAATTCAATGGTTGATTTCCAGTCCTCTTCATTAACCTCTTGACAGTATTTGATATAAATATCTCACCGTATTATAACTTGTTTTAATGAAGAAGCTTTATTTAAGGGAAGGTAATAGCCAAAAAATATTTTTTCTTTATATAGACCTTATGAACTAAATGCTGAATAAGTATATAGGTATATATATTTGTATAAATGTAAATAAGCAGAATGTAGTCTGACACAGTGTGGTGATTTAAAAACTGACATTGCTGCCAGAAATGTATCCCTCAATGATGAATAAATAGAATTATTATTATTATTAATGTTATGATTATTATTAGTAGTAGTGGTGCTAGGGATTGAATCCAGGGGCATTCTGTCCTTGAGTTGCACTCTCAGACTATTTTATTTTTTATTTTGAAATAGGGTCTCACTAAGTTGCTGAGGGCCTTCCTAAGCTGCTGAGGCTGGCCTCCAGCTTGCCATCCTCCTTCCTCAGCCTCCCAAGTATTGGGATTATTGATAGAATTCTGATTAAAATAACATTTAGTGTATATTAATATATACTAAAATATTTTTCAACATGGAGATAGGGTCTAGGCTCTAATAACTATGGGTTGTTTAGTTTTTCTTTTAAGTGAATACTGGACAGGGTATTTATTTATTTATTTACTTATTAATTAATTTACTTTTTGCAGCACTGAGGATGGAACTCAGGGGCATTCTACCTCTGAGGTACACCCCCTGCCTTTTATTTTTTTTAATTTTTGACACCTAAGAAGCTGGAATTTTTGTGTGTGGTACTGGGGTTCCTGGAAACTCTTCTACCTCCGGGCTACACTCCCAGACCTATTTTATACTTTTTTAAAATTTGGAAACAGGGTCTCTTAAGCCTCCGCGGCTGGCTTCAAACCTGGAACCTGCACCATCCTCCTGTCTCCGCCTCCCAAGCGTGGGGATTACAAGCGTGCGCCCCGCGCCCGGCCCCTGCCTTATTTTTTATCCTTTATTTTTTTGAAACAGGGTTTCACTAAGTGCAGAGGGCCTCACTAAGTAGCTGAGGCTGTCTGCGAACCATGATCCTTCAGTCTCAGCCTCCCGAATGCTGGGATTACAAGCGTGTGCCACCACTCCCAGCTTCCGAGGACAGGGTATTTAAAAAAGTTATTCACCATGGGAGGGGAGTTGAATATATTAATATGACAAGATCATCAGGAAGAATTTCAGGGAAAGACCAGGAGTTTATCTGGGGCATTTTACCTTTGAGAGATGCCTGTTGTTTCAATGACTGATGGAAATTGATTATAAAAGTCTGGAGTTTGGGGCGAGGAACGTAGATTTGGGAGTTGGCATGGAGTGCTGATGATTTTCAGTGCAGTATTTGCCGTGTTATAAAGAAACACGAAAGGGTGCAATTTCATCTCCAGCCTGACTGAGGCGCCCTCTTTTTGCCCACAGCCCCGGGGGCAGGTGGGCCTCACGCCTCCACGCCCCGCCTCTGGGCAGCCTCAGCAGCTGAGGGCAAGCCGAGTGTCCAGGCGCTCCAGGGCTGCCCTGGGAGCGAGGGTAGCGCTTCCCACGGACGCTTATCACCCGGGTCCTTTGAAGCTTCTCCTGAAACTCAGAGACAAGAGGAGGGTTATGATTAGGATCTTGTTTTAGTGTTGAATTTCAAAAATGGAAAAGGACAAGCTATGGATCCAGAGAAAGTTCACTATGGAACCGGGTCCGGAGGATTGCTACGGCTAGTGACAGACAGACCATCCCATAAATCCTTGCGCTCCTAGCTGGGGAAGTCTTCACCCACAGGGCTGTGGCGGCAGGGGATGAAATGTCTCCAGAGCAGAGCTGCTTAGAGGTGTGGACGCCGCATCATACAGGGGAAAGGAGCAGGCGGCCCGGCATTTGTAATCAGAGGGCAGCCAGCCCGAAGGCGCAGAACAGAGCTCCCCTCCCCACGACCCCGGGCCTGTGGCAATCCTGAGCTCCCCTAAGCACTAGCATTCATCTTCATCTCCTTTTTTTTTGTTGTTGTTCCCAAATTCCATATCCCAGTAGACATCTTGGGAATCTGCTTTTCACCAGCTTAGGGACTAGAGAAAGGGAAAAACAAACAGGTATAAAAGATACTTACTACCATTATTTGAGCATATGTAATACTCAACACATCTGACCTGTTACAATATGAATGGACTCCTCTGCCAGTGCTCACACTGCGTGCTCTACCTAGAAAATCATCGCACACCTGCTCAGATGCCACTGTCCTATTATTTATTTATTTATTTATTTATTTATTTATTTATTGGTACTGGGGATTGAACTCAGGGGCATTCTACCTTTGAGCTACACCTCTAGCCCTTTTTATTTTATTTTACTTTGAAACAGGGTCTCACTAATTACTGACCGCGGCTGGTCTCGAACCTGTGCTCTTCCTGTCTCATCCTCCCAAGTGCCCACCATTCTTAAAAGGGCAGATCCCATCTAACTTTCTGCATACAGCCATCTGCGTTCTCTCTGAGGTGGGAGCACCTGCAGCTTTCCCTACCCAAAGGAACTTTGTATCTCTCCTATGACATGCCACAGCCCCCTCCTGACATGGCCATCTGTGTACATCCTCCTTCCTCCTTCCTCTCCTAGAAGGTGAAATTCCCCAGTAGTACCCAAAGCATTTAGTAAAAGTATTAGAGCAAGCTTCTTGTTCCCAGCAGGTGTCCGATGCATGTTTGCTGAGCCAGCAGGCAGAGATATTGCAAAAGGTGGAGTCTCCAGTGCTCTGGTACCATCGCCTCTTGTTTGCATCCCCCATGAGAAAGATCTGAGGGTTCGCTGTCATCAAAAACAAACGCTGACTGGGTGCCAGAGGGCATCTACCCATCCTGGCTTCTGCTTCAAAGCTCCCCTCGGCCCTCTTGATCAGCCTTTGTTTGCTCATTAAAGTTAATTTGGGACACAAAAAGTTTGGGGACTAAATATTTCATTAAGTCCAGTTCTTCCTAATGCAACAACTGCAGCCGAAATAGGTTAAAAATTAGGGCAAAGGTTGGGAATCTGAGACCAGTGAGTATCATGTCCATTTAAACCTCAGGCCCTCTGTTTGTGGGCCGATGCCTTCAGGCAGATGTGGGGGCGCTGAGGGTAACCAGGCAAGAAGATGCGGTTCTTCATACAGATGTTAAGTGCTTTCAGAGAGCTCCACGGCTGTCCTCGGAAGGCTAACGAAACAATAATTTGTGCCAAAACTACTCTTGTCCAGAGTCCTGTGTGGGGACTTAAGATACTTATTACTAATAACATCAGCTTCCACTTTGGAAGTTCTTACTAGAGCCCAGGAATCTGCTGAATGTTTTTACGTTGTTCTTCTGATCCTCACAATGGCCTCTGATGCGATTCTGGTGTCCACCCCATTTAACCAATGAGGAAGCCCGGCATGTTGGCGCATGCCTGGAATCCCAGTACTTGGGGGGCCGAGACAGGAGGATCAGAGGTTCAAGAACAGTCTCAGCAATGTAGACTCTCAGCAACCGAGTTCCAAACCCTGTTCCAAAACAAAAAATTCTAAGCGAGTACTTTAGACAGTGGAGGAGACACTCCAGTGGAGCTAGAGGGTGGAGGTGGTCTCGGGAAGGGTGGGTGGGGAAGGAGAATTAATGAAGGAATCACTCCCATTGACATACGCATCTGTGAGAATGCCAGTGTCAATTTCAATGTCCTGTATGGGAAAGGGGGGAGTGGGGAGCGAGCCAGGGGAAAGCCCACCAGGGGCGGCATGCATGTCTGTCAAGAGCACTATGAATTACACTATAAGACTATGATGCACCCATAAAAATACACACACACACACACACACACACACACACACACACACACACACACACACTGAAAATATTTGAGAAGGAAAAAATTTGTAAAAGGGCCAGGGGGGTACCTCAGAGGTGGAACACCTCTGTGTTCAATTCCCAGTACCACAAAACAAGCAACAACAGCGCTATGAAGCACATGAGTCTCTGAGAAGTTCTTGGGCTGAGGTCTTCTAAGTGTTGATGACAGAAAGCATCCAGGTACTCCAGCAGCATCCGGGTGCTCAGAGTCGGCACCATGAACCACCTCACCCTGTAGCTTCTTAGGACCTGTCGGGAAGTTGTAGTCTTTCCTAGTGGCAGCAAAGACGCCAGCCAGTAACCGCTGCCCTAGCTCTTGTTTCTCCGTGGGAAGCAAGGCCTTGACTTTTAATAAATTTCACATTTAAAAGCTCTTTGTTTAGAACAGAAGAATCGGGACTGTCACAAATTATTGGTGTTCTGAGAGGCAAAAGGCGGCTTTGCCTATGTGGCTTATCTGAAGAGTACGTGGGATTGTTGGGGAGTTTTCCACACTCAGAGCTGAACGGTGGGGACAGTTGGAAACAAAACACCCTGGCCTCACGACCTCAAGTTCCTCCGGCCTCCTGCTCTAACAGACCTTGCTTTCTTTCAGGGAAAATTTTCATTCTACTAAATGAAGTTATTCATTCCTATGGAACTTATTTTAAAGGAAAAACTAGGGTCCAAAATATAACAGTTTAAGTCCAAGTATATCAATGATCATGATGAATTTAAGTATCTTAAAATTTCATCTTAAGGTAACTTAGGTTTTTTAGAATAGATTAAAATTCTAAGTCAAACTGCATAGTATCTGCAAGACATTGCTTAAAATGATGGGGTACAAGATGTTTGGGCACGTAGACGTGTATACTAGAAAGACAATAAAAGAAAGCAGATGCTACGATGCTGATATCAGACAAAACTAAGGGTAAGAAGTGCTAATAAATAGGAAGGACAAAGGTAATTTTTTCTTTTACATTTAATTCACTAAGAAGTTGTAGTAATTATGAACCCTGATGTGTTGACAATACAGCATTATACTTATTCATATATGTATATATTTTATGCATATACTTATATATGCATAAAATAAATGCTAATAGAAATAAAAAGAAATGAACAATCTGTAGCCACAGTCATAAAATAACATACTCAGACATAATCATATCATGTAAAATATTAATAGGAGTACAAAAGATTTTAATACCTCTCAAAGAATATTTATAAAGAAAAAATATACTTAAAAATAAGAATCTACAAGCCGGGCATGGTGGCGCACGCTTGTAATCCCCGCACTTGGGAGGCTGAGACAGGAGGATTCCACAGGTTCGAAGCCAGCCTTAGCTACTTAGTGAGGCTCTCAGCAACTTAGTGAGACCCTGTTTCCAAATAAAGTATAAAATAGGTCTGGGAGGATAGCCCAGAGGTAGAAAGCCCCTTAGTTTCACCCCTAGTACCACACACACAAATAAAAAATAAAAATAAAAGAATCTACTTAAAAATAAGAAACATTAACATTAAAAGAATGGTAAAAGAAAATTGCAATTTACTTGTAAAAGACATTCCTCTTGATAACTTTTAAGCTAAAGAGAAAAATAATAATAGAAATGAAAAAAGTCATTCAAATGTGAAAGAAAATAATCCCATGGATCAAAACCTATAGAATATCCAGGCTTGGTGGCACACACCTGTAATCCTAGTACTTGGGAGGCCAAGACAGGAGGATCACAGGTTCACACACAGCCTCAGCAAGGTAGTGAGGCCCTCCCAACTTGGACTCATTTTTTTCCTTCCTTCCTTCCTTCCTTCCTTCCTTTCTTTCTTTCTTTCTTTCTTTCTTTCTTTCTTTCTTTCTTTCTTTCTCTTTCTTTCTTTCTTTCTCTCTCTCTTTCTTTCTTTCTTTTTTTTGGTGGTACTAGGGTTCTTGGAAACCTTGGAAACCTCCGGGCTACACTCCCAGACCCATTTTTATATTTTTATTTGGAAACAGGGTCTCTTAAGCCAGCAAGGCTGGCTTTGAACCTGCGCGATCCTGTCTCTTTCTCCCAAGCACAGGGATTACAAGCGTGCACCATCACGTCCAGCCTGGCCCTTTTCAAAACTAAAAATGAACATAGGACTGGGAGTGTAGCTCGGAGGTGGAATGCCCCTGGGTTCAATCTCCAGTACCATCAAAACAAAACAAAACCCCTCTAGAATGCAGCCAGAGTGGGCTCAGAAGAAAAAGAAAGTTTCTTCCAAGCCCTCAAGGGGTTGAGGCTAGGGTTAAGGGAAGTCTGAGCCGGTTTCCCCACAAAGGCCCATTTCCACATCCTCATTCTCTTGAGCCTTCCAGCTCCTTAAACTAGAAATACCATCTAGGACAGCTGCACTAGACGTGAGCGCTAAATTTAAACTTTTAAAATGAAATAAAATTTAGAATCCAGTTCCTGGCCACCTTTCAAGTGCTCGATATCCACAGGTGGCTAGAAGTCTGAGTAGTAGAGGGGATGAGGTATAGAAAATTCCCATCACTGCAAAGGGCTCGACGCAGCAGTGCTTTCAGAGTTTTCCAGGTAAATTCTGATAAGTCAGTTTCACTGAACATAGACCACTGTTAAGTACAGGTTTCATTTGTCTAGCCCAGCAGGTCATTTTTACCTCTCCTTGATGCCCAAGCCAACATATAAAATCCAGGATCTCAGAAAAATAGACGTTTGACAAATGTACAAATGTAGGTCAATTAACTTTTTTCTTTTCTTTCTTTCTTTTTTTTAATATGTGTGGTACTGGGGATTGAACCCAGGGCCATTCTATGTCCAAGTTACACCCCAGCCCCTTTGCACTTTTTGTTTTGAACGAGGGTTTAGCTAGGTTGCCGAGAGTCTGGTTAAACTGCCAATGCTGTCCCTTGAACCTGCGATCGTCCTGTCTCAACTTCCCCAGAACTGAGATTACAGGTGTGTGCCGCCACTCCTGGCTCTATCAACTCTTAGATTTCACTTCATGTGGTCAAAGCCCTGTAGAAGTAATTCTTACCCATGCCTGTCACCTTGTGACCAAACGTTATGGGTGAGGACTTAGGATTATTTTGGTGTACTGATTTCCTCTTCCACTTCAGACCAGGTCTTGAATATCCTCCCCTGGGCCACACTGGGACCTACTCTTGTGCTGGACTGGGAGGTAATCAGAGCAGCAGGAGTGAGTCTTACAAAGGCTGGCACCCTCTGTGATGGCTCCCTTCCACATGCAAGCTGTTGGAAGGGGTCTACACAGAGAAAGGCTTGCTTTCTTGGATAGGAGAAAGTTTCCTCTATCAGAAAGAGAGCCTTGGAAACTGGGAAGTTCGAGGCTCTTAACCTTACCTGTCCTTCTCCATATGCACGTCTCAGGGGTCTACTTATTCTCCTACCAGAATCCTTGACTTGAAACTAGACAGCGGCAGGAACTGTGCCTAATTGACTCTTCTACTTTACAATCTGTACGATATAGTTCTCAACATGATTCTTCACCATATCTGTCCTGCAGTGATAAGAAATGAGGATTCCTTTAAGATTGGCTTAAGTGAATTTTCACTTCCTACTCATCTTCTGAACCGAGCACTTAAATCCTTCCATTCTTTTCTCTCCACTTTGGACATCCTACTGGAGGGCATTCTCTGATAAAAATCCCTGCAATGATGAAAATGGTCTACATCTATGCTACATCTATAGAATATAGTCGTCACTAGCCACACGTGGCCAGTGAGCATTTGAATATGATTAAGGAAGCAATTTTAAATGTAATTAATTTAACTGATTTTCATTTCAGTGTAAGTAGTAGCACATGGTTAGTGGCTACCAACTTGGCCAGCATAACTCTAGGACACCTAAAGAAGTCAGCTGGCCCCTAAACTTTTTATTTTTTTTTTATATTTGCATAATATTTTATTTTATTTTTTATTGGTGCACTGTATTCATACATCATAGTGGGATACAAACTTTTGTAGACATACATGCACACATCGCCCAGTCAGCCCCCACCCGATCCCCACCCCATTCTCTCCCCATCCCTCCCTCCCATGCTTGGCTTAGTGGTTGACATCTAGTATTATAGCAATTTATCCAAAATTAAAAATGATAATCTCACATAATAGTTTCATTTGTCTGATACCAAGCTTTTGATGACTTAAAGATAACATTTAAATATTTCTTTTTACTTTCTTTCTTACCAGAGAATATTTTTTTTCTATTTTTTTAGGTGAAACTATCATATATTTATATATTTATTTTTCAGAAAAAAAATCTATCCTAATATGGAATATGGACTCTAGATACCCAAAACGATCTTGAAAAAGAACAAAGCTAGAAGATATATATTTTCTGATTTCAAACCATATAAAGCTACAATAATTGAAACAGTGTAGTACTATTCTAAAGGCAGATATATAAACCATTGGAGTTAAATAAAAGCCTAGAGCTAAATTCTTCCCTATATTGTCAAGTTATTTTTGACAAGGTTTCCACGAACATTTGGTGGCGGAAATAATAATCTTTTAACTAAATATTGTTGAAACATAATAATGACATGGAAAAGAATAAAGTTGGACCCTTACCTAATCCCATATACAAATATTAACTCAAAATAGATAAAAGACCTAAATATAAATCTTAAGACTATAAACTTTTAGGAGAAAATCTGGGTCATAAAAACCTCACAACATTGAAATTGGCAGTGATTTCTTGGATATGATTTCAATGGCACAGGCAACAGAAGAGTATACAAACTCCCTAAAAAATAAAAAAGATATTGTATATCCAAAGACAATGTAAACAGAGTTAACAGTTACTAATAGAATGGGATAAAATATTTCCAAATGCTATATCTGAAGGTATATTAATATTCCAACTAGAAATCCTAAAAATTAACAACAATAAAGGCAAACAATACCATTTAGAGATAGGTAAAAGACTAACATAAGTAATGAATCTCCACAGATAACCAATCTTAATTGTCTGTTGCCAAGACATCCTGCTGCCTCGGCATCTATGTGTTGAGAACCCCCACTCCACATAGTAATCGGCAAGAAAGCCCCGAGAGGCAGGTATCGTCTCTGGCCAAAGCCCCCCAACTTATAGATACCCTTCACTCTTATTCCTTTTAACTTTCTATATGAATTGCTCCAGTGATGTGATTTATAAAACTGAGTCAGTGAAGATGAACACTCTAATAATCTGTCCAAGCGTCCTTGGCTCTGCTCAACAATAATGAGAAACTGGCCAGAATTCGGGTACTGTGATAAGCACCCCAGCTGCAGCAACCACAAATGGCCTCCAACCTTCATCGTTAACTCTGGCAAATCCTGCCAAGAGACAGAGAAAAACCTTGTGTGTGACCTTAAAGAAACAACTTAGCTGCCCAAATACAATAGACCCAAAGAAAAAGACTGTTAACTTTTACCTCAGTGTGAGCACTCCAGGAGACAGAAAAAATGGCCGCATAGTTAGAAATGAATATGACAGAATAAAGGACAGACATTCTAAATATATATATGTATGAAGAAAAGGAAATACTGTAAGAGTAAGAAAAGCATTTTTGCATGAAAAAGAGCTTATCATAAGAAAGTCCCAACTGGAAAAGAAAGAAATTAGAAGGTTAAAAGCAGGTTGCAAAGAGTTTGTGACAGGGAAGTGGATTATTAAAGATAAGTGGATTCTTTTAATAGGCTTGTTGAATGCTCAGCAGTTAAGGAAATGCATCTGACAATTGGAACTGGGAAACTTGTGGTGTTGTTTGTGGTATTTTGTCTGCCAAACTGTGTTGTGAGTATGCTTAAGCTTTCAGATTCAGAAGATAAGATGCCAATACCTGAATTACCAAATCTCCTCACACTTGTTATATGAACTGAGCCCAAAAGATGGAAAGTTCCAGGAAGGGTTAAAAGAAGATCCCCCTGAGAAGCTCCCAAGCCTCGACTATCCTGGGAGGCTGCCACCTGGAGCTGCTTATCTGCAAGACCTTGGAGAGAAACAGAAGTTAATTCTTCAAAGGCCAACAGCCAGCTGAAGGACCCCCGCCTCCCTTTCTCTTAACTTTACTGGTGAAGTGTATAAATTTCTTGGGTTTTTCATAATAAAGTGTCATTGGCTCAAGAAGCCTTTGTCCACCTCAGGTCCTTTTTCCAAAGCGTCGTGACTAAAAACTTAAAGAATTCATAGAGGGGAAAGGACCGCTGCAGATAAGGATCTGCAGAACGCCGCCTGCCTTTTGACCCATCTTTCTGAGGCCCCCGACCGCTAGTGGACTTGCCCCCCACAGAACTGAGCTAGTCGGTAACAACTGGCACCCAAGGTGGAATCTAAACAGGTCGGACCCAGAAAGGTAAGCTATCTCTCCTCTTTATTTCTTTAAAAAATTTCAGGCAAAAGGATAGGCTCTCGTCAGAGTGGTGCAGACTCGCCGATAAAGGACATCGGTTAAGTACGAGCAATTACTACTAAGTTGAAAAGTTATGGGGCATTCACAATCTAGAAATAAGGAATTCTTTGTGTCAGTGCTTAGTCATATGCTTGAGTCTCGAGGACTCAAAGTTTCAAAGAAAAATCTCACGGAATTTTATGATTTTATTTTAACTGTGAGCTCTTGGTTCCCTGAGGAAGGCAGCCTTTCTTTACGGGACTGGAAAGAGGTGGAAAGAGATATAAGAAAACATTATGAACAAAAAGGCCCTAATGGAGTGCCTGTACAAGCTTTTAGTTTGTGGTCTCAAATTAGAGACATCCTGAGTGAAAAATCAGAATTGGAGTGTCTTACAGAAGAGATACCTTCAGATAATGGCAGAAATGAATCTGAGCCGTTAACAAAGCTCTCTCAGAATGAGCAAGAATGTAGCTCAGATAAATCTTCAGAAAATAAACAGAGAAAACTTACAAATTCTGATGATTGTGATTTAGACAAGCTGGCATGGGAGACAGATGAAAAAGAGGCGAACGGAGATCATGAAAATAAATCCGTTGGAAAGATTTGTCCTGTAGTTGCCTTAGCTCCTGCCTTGCCTATTAATCAAAACAAATCTCTGCCTGACCCAGGCTTTCTGGTAGCTATGAAAGAGGCCATACAAACAGAAAACAGTATGGGAAATCAAGTGAATAACAATCCTTTTACAAAATTAGTATATCATCTTTTAAAGCAATATAAGATAAATATGTCATCAAAAGAACTACAAAATTGCTATAAAGTATCAATAATATGCATTCCTTGGCCTCCAGAGGAACAAACTCTAAAGAAAGAAATATTAAATATCCATGTCTATTACCAAAGCCTGTTGGCTAAAGGATAAACATCTTCTCCTAGTGGTGGGTCATTTAGTCTTTAATTAGAATTATCATTCAACAAATTGACGGCACAATTTTTGATATAGTAAAGTTAAACTAAAAATTGCTTCATGTATACAAATTGTCAGAGGAAAATCTGGATCATGCTTAAAATCAGAAACCTATATTTGCATCAGAAAGCCCAGGAAATGAAATTGGGATGAGTGCCCTGGCGCCAGCACTCACTTCCAATTTTTGCCCCTGTGACAAAAACAAACAAACAAAAAAATATATATAAAAAATAACCATACAATCTTTTAAACAAAGAGTGGATCCAGTCCTGCCAAAACTTTGGTCTTTTCTAAATCTTGGGACTAGCTTTCATCTTTCCTGTTGCTTTTAACCCTAATCTGCTGCAGCAAACTCATTGGGGAGGGTCTAACTTTGACATGCATGCTTTATGGGCTTATTTCTAATTACTGCACTAAATTCTTACACTCTTGAGCAGAAAACTGGATCCTTTGTGATTTCTGTACAGCAACAGATCCTTACAGTACAACAATATTTGCAATGGCAAATATGCCTCAGTAACAAGGCAAAACAAATTATTTTACTAAAATTGGAGCTTAATTAGACATAAAGACTCAGGTCAAAAATGTACAACTGTGGCAGCCGTATTGGATTTGAGAAGCTGCTGTTATGAATTGGCAAAATAACTGAAATAAAAACAGAAAAGCCGTCTACAAAAATTTTACAGAGACCCACCGAAGAATATAGTTCTTTTAATTGAAAACTGCAAGATTCTATTATAAATAAAAAATAAATAAAAAGAGCAAAACAAAAAAAATTAATAGACAAGTGTTCTCTCAGCCATAACTAAGATGAAAAATAATTTTCTAAAACAGGAGTTTAAAGAAATATAGTCCTCTCCTGCAACTTTGTCAAACATACCAACACTCACTGTGTCCAGGCAAAGGAGTGCTGCTATAGATTTACCAGCTCCTCATTCTCAACAATTATCAGTTATTAATAATCTTCATAAAATAAATCTTGCAAATGTGGGCCTTATTCCAAAAAATACTGTAGGGTTAAACTCTGGGTGTAGCAGCAACAAAAGTAATTCCTCTCATGATATATGTTTCCAATAAAAAAAATATATATATATCACTTAATTGCTAATCTTTCCCCATGCCTGACCTAATACCAAAAATAACAAAAACCCATAAAAATAGTGAAATATAAAAACAAATTAATGTCTTATAGACCCTGGAAAAATATTTTAAAGCAAAATACAAAAATTTAAAGCATTTCTTTCTTTAATTTTGTAACTTTACTGAAAATTGCTCAAAATATCAGTTTTGTTCCAAGTAATAAAATTAATAACATAATTTGGATTATAAAATTCTTGCTTTAATAAAAATTCCTTAAACACTAAATAAATAAATAATAAAAAATGTTAATTAATCCAAAAAATGTTACTAAACTTCTTAGACTCATTAAGGCATTATACTCCAAAATTTAAAAATATTACTATAATTAAATTAAAAAATTGTATTTCTTCAAAGTTGATCAAAGATTTGTTTTTATTCTTCCCTCTTTTAAATAATGTTTAGCCCATGAAATAATTTCAGTGTAAAGTCCTGCCACAAGGAATGAAAAATTCTCCAACCTTGTACCAAAAGTTTATATATAAGGCAATCCTAAAAACTAGAACAAAATTCTCAAATGCTTGTATAATTCATTATATGGATGACATTTTGCTGGCTCATTCAAAAAAAAAAGAAATAGTAAAAAAAATTCTTAAGCATTTGCTTCAGCATTTGACTAAGTATGGCCTTCAGAAATTAAATTCAATTTACCAAAACACCCTTTAATAAAATTTGCCAAAGAAATACAATTTATTTTTCCAAACACTGTATCTGTGAAACCTTTAAATGAGGCTGTTACTATATTTACTGATGGATCTTCAAATGAAAGGTCTGTGGTCTATACACCAGACCACCCACCCATAATTCATTATAGTGCAAAGTTTTCTGCTCAGCAAGCAGAAATTTATGCTGTGATATTGGCTTTAACACATTGGAAACAAAAGATTAATTTGTATACAGATTCAAAATATGTGGTTTCAATATTTCCTGCTATAGAAACAGCTCTATTGTCTGGACATTCAAAAATTATTACCTTATTGGAACAATTACAAAAAATCATTCAAGGGCGTAAAAATAAAATCTTTATATCACATATTGCTGGACATTCTAATTTACCTGGGCCATTAGCTCATGGAAACGCTATGGCTAATTTGCTTACCAGGGAAATCTCAATAAATAATGTCATAGAGCAGGCACAACGAAGCCATGCATTGCATCATCAAAATGCTTTAGCTCTAAAAAGAATGTTTCGTATTACCAGAAAACAGGCTAGACAAATTGTTAAAGTCTGTGAACAATGTCCACTTACTCATAAGATACAAAAAATGGGAGTCAACCCAAGGGGCTTAAAGCCTCGAATGGTTTGGCAGATGGACGTAACCCATGTACCTGATTTTGGAATATTGGCATATGTACATATAACTATGGACACTTATTCACATGCTCTCTATGCTACAGCTAGGAGTGGAGAAGCTGTTAAAGATATCATACAACATTTGATTGCCTGCTTTTCCTATTTGGGAACTCCTAAGAAAATTAAAACTGATAATGCTCCAGCATATACATCAACTGGTTTCAAAAAATTTTGTGACAACTGGGAAATTGAGCATGTGACAGAAATACCTTATAATCCTCAAGGGCAAGCAATTATAAAAACAACTCATCAAATCCTAAAGAATCAATTGTTAAGGCAAAAGAAAAATCATTATTTTTCACCTCATCAGGCTCTACATCATGCTTTATTTGTATTAAATCATTTAAACAGCAATGACCAAAATCACACTCCCATGCAGAGACATTGGGAAAAAATGTCTTTGGCTAAACAGCCACAAATACTTTAAAAGACCTCAATGGGGCCTGAAAAAGGCCTAATAACCTCGGGGAGAAGGATGTGCGTGTGTTTTTTCCACAGAATGCAGAATCACCCATCTGAATCCCAGACCGACTCATCAAGCCTTTCCAGGCGAAAAACACAAAAAAGGAAGAGACAAAAAATGAGGATGAAGGGGATGATGCTGGCGTTTAAGCGCTTAAACACTTCCTCTACACAGGCAAGAGCTACAAGGGAGGCAAGTACCCCCACCTGAAATCAACTTCAGACTCTCACTAAGAGAGCAAAAGAAGCCGTAATTTCGGCAGGGAAGGTTGTTACAGTGAAAAATATGTTTTTAGCAATGCTAGCAATTATTTCTTTACAGGTACCTAATGCAGAGGGAGTCAGTTATTGGACCTATGTACCTGACCCTCCTATCCTACATCCTGTGGGATGGGGAGACATTGATATTATAAAGGTTACAACTAATAATAGTTATATCTTAGGAGATATAGAGGATAGTTCTATTCCACTGGTATCAAAAACAATAAATTATGAAGAAATGTCTGATACTACTCCAATTTGTGTCACCATGTCAGGAAGGTCGCCTGCAGGGTGCCTTCCCTTAAATTATAGAACATTTTTTGACTGATGCTCCTGATTATGCTGATAAAAAACGGACAAAGCGTCTAATTTGGGAACTGGAAATGATGACGCTAGGATATCATAATTTTAATGATACATATTTGGAAAGGAAATCGCACTTGCCCAACTGTGCGCAGACGTACAAAGACCCAGATCAGTTCTGGAATACTTTTAATACCAGACCAAAATGGCTTCAATGTAGCTTTGATAAGGCCGCCGTATTCATACCCAGTGAGTCACAAGACCAAATTCTAGATTTCTCAGTGTCAAGTCCATCTTATGATTATACTCAGTACTTAAGAAATAATTCTAAAAAATTCAATAATTATCAGCCACAAACTCTAGGGGAGCCACTGCGAAAATGGTTCACTCCAGGCTGGGTGGCACCGGTGTTTATAACTCATTCTCCCTTTTACAATGGAATAGGCATTCAACCTAAATTGTTTCGTCTCTTTGCGGCCTCAAATATGATTCTTTTAAATAAGCCTAAAGAAACTAATTCTGCTCCAATTGGAGTTAAAACATGCATACAATATCCTATGGGAATTTTAGCTGGTAAACCTGAAAATTTAGCTATAAATAGATTTGGAAGATCTTATCATATTTCATGCAAAAATTGTATATTTACAAATTGTTTAACATCAGACTTAAATAAGCAATACTCTGTGATTATAATTCTTAAAAGACCACAATATGTAATGTTACCAGTATATTTAAAGGATGATCCTTGGTTTGAGAATCCAGTTTTACAAATACTTAAAGAATTGCACTTTTTACTGTGGCCTTAGTTCAGGAAATACAAACTGCTACTTATATAAATGACTTAAGTAAAAATGTCTCTCTAGCATTAGCACAGCAAGAGATTATTGCCACAAAATTGGAAACAAAAGTAGATGCCTTAAAACAAGCTGTTCTGGGGCTGGGACAGAAAATACAGAATATAAAAATCTTATTGTCCACACGCTGCCATGCCAGTTTTAAGTATATTTGTGTCACCCCTATGCCATACAATTCTTCACTTGATTGGAATAATACTAGAAATCATCTGTTAGGTATTTGGAATTATACAGATATTACACATAATTTGCAGCTTTTACGGTCTAACATCACTATTATGAGCAAAGCGCATTTGAATGTTGAAAATATTAAAACTTTGGCTGATTCTTTATTAACAGGTTTAAAAGAACTTAATCCTTTCAATTGGACAAATAATATAATTGGCTTTGCAGTCATTGGAGCAATTTTATTCTTCATACTTCTCATATTTCCAATTGTCTTTCGCCTAATCTGTCATTCTATCTCTACCATTCAACGTGAAACCTATGCCTTTCTTTTAAAATCAAAAATGGGAGAAATGCCAAGACATCCTGCTGCCTCGGCATCTATGTGTTGAGAACCCCCACTCCACATAGTAATCGGCAAGAAAGCCCCGAGAGGCAGGTATCGTCTCTGGCCAAAGCCCCCCAACTTATAGATACCCTTCACTCTTATTCCTTTTAACTTTCTATATGAATTGCTCCAGTGATGTGATTTATAAAACTGAGTCAGTGAAGATGAACACTCTAATAATCTGTCCAAGCGTCCTTGGCTCTGCTCAACAATAATGAGAAACTGGCCAGAATTCGGGTACTGTGATAAGCACCCCAGCTGCAGCAACCACAAATGGCCTCCAACCTTCATCGTTAACTCTGGCAAATCCTGCCAAGAGACAGAGAAAAACCTTGTGTGTGACCTTAAAGAAACAACTTAGCTGCCCAAATACAATAGACCCAAAGAAAAAGACTGTTAACTTTTACCTCAGTGTGAGCACTCCAGGAGACAGAAAAAATGGCCGCATAGTTAGAAATGAATATGACAGAATAAAGGACAGACATTCTAAATATATATATGTATGAAGAAAAGGAAATACTGTAAGAGTAAGAAAAGCATTTTTGCATGAAAAAGAGCTTATCATAAGAAAGTCCCAACTGGAAAAGAAAGAAATTAGAAGGTTAAAAGCAGGTTGCAAAGAGTTTGTGACAGGGAAGTGGATTATTAAAGATAAGTGGATTCTTTTAATAGGCTTGTTGAATGCTCAGCAGTTAAGGAAATGCATCTGACAATTGGAACTGGGAAACTTGTGGTGTTGTTTGTGGTATTTTGTCTGCCAAACTGTGTTGTGAGTATGCTTAAGCTTTCAGATTCAGAAGATAAGATGCCAATACCTGAATTACCAAATCTCCTCACACTTGTTATATGAACTGAGCCCAAAAGATGGAAAGTTCCAGGAAGGGTTAAAAGAAGATCCCCCTGAGAAGCTCCCAAGCCTCGACTATCCTGGGAGGCTGCCACCTGGAGCTGCTTATCTGCAAGACCTTGGAGAGAAACAGAAGTTAATTCTTCAAAGGCCAACAGCCAGCTGAAGGACCCCCGCCTCCCTTTCTCTTAACTTTACTGGTGAAGTGTATAAATTTCTTGGGTTTTTCATAATAAAGTGTCATTGGCTCAAGAAGCCTTTGTCCACCTCAGGTCCTTTTTCCAAAGCGTCGTGACTAAAAACTTAAAGAATTCATAGAGGGGAAAGGACCGCTGCAGATAAGGATCTGCAGAACGCCGCCTGCCTTTTGACCCATCTTTCTGAGGCCCCCGACCGCTAGTGGACTTGCCCCCCACAGAACTGAGCTAGTCGGTAACAGTCTGTTGGATGGAAACTCTTGTTTCTCTGGTTCTGGTGTGTGTTACCTATATCTTCTTTGTAGTTAATCTCTTTGAGTATTTTCTCTAGTGCTGGTTTTGAAGACATAAATTCCTTCAGTTTCTGTTTGTCATGGAAGCTTCTTATTTCTCCATCTAATTTGATAGAAAGTTTTGCTGGGTAGGAAATTTTTGGCTGGAAGTTGTTTTCTTTCAGAGTTTGGAATATGTTACTCCAAGCCCTTCTGGCTCTCATAACTTGGTTTGGGAAGTCTGGAGTAATTCTAATTGGTTTGCCTCTGAATGTCACTTGGCCCTTTGCTTTTGTTGCCTTTAAGATTCTCTGCTTGGCTTCCACATTGGTCATTTTGACAATTATGTGGCATGGGGATCCTCTTCTCCGATCCTGTCTGAAGGGAGTTCTATAAGTTTCCTGGACCTGTGTATCGACCTCTTGCTCTATGTCTGGAAAATTTTCTGCTATTACTTCCTTGAAGAGATTGTTGATCCCTTTGGTTTCACTTTCTTTTCCCTCCTCTATTCCAATTATTCTTAGGTTAGCTCTCTTAAATTGGCCCATATTTCTTCAATATCAGATTCCTGCTGTCGGATATTTTTTCCTAGATTAGAAACTATGCTTTCATTTTTGGAATGATCATCTTTCTGTTCTCCATGTGGTCTAATCGGTTGTTTGTGCTTTGAATTGAGGCCTTTACTTCATTAATTGCATCTTTTATCTCTTTTTGGCTCTCTCTGAGTTCTTTTCGAAGCACCTCTATTATTTCTACAGTTATTTTCCTGATTTGATCTTCTAGAAATCTCTGATTTTCTGTTTTATTGGGTTCTGATGTTGTGGGGTTGTGGGCATTCATTGCTCCAGTATTATTCCTCTTTCCCATGATTTCGGAAGTTTGTGCCTTCTCTGGCTTCTTCCCTTGGGTTACTATGACTTCACTTAAGGTGTTCTGGATCTCGAGTCAGTAGTATCTCATACCCCACTACTCCTTTACTGGGTTGTATCACAGAGTCTCCGACCCAGAGAGTCGATAGAGGCTGCTTTAGACTGTGGGGGGTGCCAGGTTGCACGTTCTCCTATGGTGTGATATTTCTGCCACCGCCCCTCCCCCACTGGGTCAAGTCCCAGGGAGTACAGTACTGGGATTTCTCCTCTGTGGCCCACAATTTGACTCACTGTTCTTGAGTACGCAGATGTAGCTGTACTGGATTCGGTGAATTCTCTGCTGCTGCCGCCGGTGGCAATATGGCGCCGCTGCTATGCCCTCGGCCGTGAGGCTGGCATATTTCTTCTTGGTTTTGATTTCCACTCTGAATCCCTGCAGCGTGTGCTGAGCTCAGCCACTGGGAGCTTTAGATTTTACCTGCGGTGAGAAATCCTGCCTGGCTGTTCCGCAGCGGCTCACCTCGGCTTGCTGTAGCCGTCCAGTGAAGTCGCAGCTGCTGCCGGCAGTATGGTGCTGCTCTCCTAAACTTTTTAAATCACTGTGGTTACCATCTCACCAACTTGCCATAGTTGTTTCCCCTCGCAGCCCTTTACCCTTCTCCTACACTTCAAGCTGTGCAATTGGATGGGGTAGCTGTGATGCCACTGTGCGCTAAATTTAAATGTCACACTTTCTTTGGCAAGGAGGTTATTCATGGATTTCTCAAATGTGCAGCAACCTCGTCCCCAAATTCCATCTTCAGTGTTACTCTTGAGGCCACTTTTGCTATAAGTTACTGCATCATTTGTTTCCAGAATTTTACACTCAAATGGGACAAAATTATTGCATATGTTCACTGAAGGGACCATTGGAAGCTGTGCTGGTATGAGGAATCTAAGGAGAAAAAAAGGAAATAAAAGACTTCTCATGAAAATAAAGAGGAAAAGGGGACCAAGGGAGAGGGAAGGGGAGGTTCCCGGGAGGGAAATTGAATGAATTATGGTATGTGTATGTGTGAGCATATAATAATGAATTCTGCTATTGTTTATAATTATGATGCACCAATAAAAAAGAAAGCAATGCTAGCAGGAATGCTAAAAGCACTCAATGGTTATGTGTTTGCCAGCTTTTCATCACTGTGACCCAAACACCTGACAATAACAACCTAAAGAAGGAAAGGTTTATTTTGGCTTGTGGTTTCAGTCCATGGTCAACCTGCTCCATTGCTCTGAGTCTGAGGTGAGCCACAACATTATTGTGGAAGGGCGTGGTGGAGAAAAGTTGCTCGGCTCATGGAAGCCAGGGAGGGGAGAGAGAGAGGAAGAGAGGGAGAGAAGAAAAGGGAGAGAGAGAGAGAAGTTCCCAAAGGAACAAGATGAGTTGTAAACACTGATGAAGAAGGAGATGATGATGATCTAAGCAACTAAACAGAGACAGACTAAAAGGTTCTTCAGAAAGAAGCTCACACCCAAGCCTTTTCCTGATAACCTGCAGTTTTGAGTGACAGGTCTAGGGATGAGCTTGATCATCTCATACCTCTCACTACTAGAGTCATCTAAAATGCATTCTACACATCACTTGCCATGACATTCTCTAATTCTAAAGAACTCTTTAAATGGCAGTGTTGTGTGTGTGTGTTACACTTTTCATTAGAGTGTAGACTCTGAGGACAAGCGTATGTCACTCCAGTTAGTAAGTTTATGCTTACTGAATTCCAGAGGACCTTATTGCTCACGCTGGCATTTCATGATACGGGACAAATCCCTCCTGTGATCCAGCTGCATTTCCCCCATTAGACGGCGTTCTGGGGACTCTGTGTCCACAGACCCGGAGCCATCCGGCAGTTCTGCTAATCATTCACCAGGCTTGGCTTCCATCTCAGCTGCTGTGGGCAGTGTCTGGTTTGGGATGGGCGATTCCTATCTTCAAAGTCCTGAGATCAGGATGCTCATGTTTTAATCAACAGCACTGTAGCCTTGATGCCTGGCCAAGGTGCAGGATTGAACATCACAGATGGGACAGATGGGATGTTGTGTGAGATTACTTGTTCTGCATACATGCCACTTCCAACCTTGAACTTCTGATGTTCTAGTACATGCTCTGCCTCCTCCTCTAATTGTTGACATCCCTGTCCCAGCTGCCAGGAGTGGTTGTGAGGTAGAGATAAACAGATGTGTGGTCAGGAGATGAATGATATCTCCTTGTTCCCTACATGTTCTCTGTGTCCCTAGACCCACAGCCCCAAGGCACTACTGAAGTACCATTACCGGGGGACAAAGGCAGCTCTCTTCCTTATACCTGCAGTCTTTCTAGGTTAAATTGAGCTACTCAGAAGCATGCCCTGTCCATTTGCTCATGGAAAATACTTAATGGAACCATAGAATTTGCTGTACCAGGCACTACTTTTACTCAGAGAGACTCACTAACTTCCCAGAGCAAGAAACAAAGAGAATACTTAAGGATTTCTCTTCCATAGCCCACGCACAGTTTTCCTTTGGTCACCTCTGGCCATTCAACCCTTTGAAGTTTCCTCTGTGTTTTGACCACTAGCTAAAAAGGAAAACTTATGGGGTGATTGATAAGTAAAATAAAAAATTAAATGCGAGTAAAATAAAAATAATGTGCATACGGCGGAGTGTGAAAAACACGAGAGAGGTCCGGTACACGTGGCATGTAAAGTTTTAATGGCACGGCTCTCCCGGGGATCAGGGCGAGGCACTGTGGGGCCCGCGCGCCTGTCCGAAGCTTGAGGACGCGGGCTCTCCTTTTAAAGGCATGCATCTCGCGAGATGAGGGTTTACTCGCGGGAATGCCCAATTCTCGCGGGGGTTTCAGCCCCTCCCTTGCCCTGCAGAGGTCATGTGACACAAAGTCACATGAGTGCAGGACCCAACTTAACATTCCGGCCTTTTGATGGTAGGGATAATGGATGACGTTGGACCCTCTAGCTTCTTCCTGCTGTCAAGGGGCGTCGTCAGGGGCCCCAGGCCGGGAGGAGTAGGGAGTCCAGTCCCCCAGAAGGGGGTGCAGGTGGGTGCATAGCTGCAGTGCGAATTGGAGGTTACCCTGGACAGCTTAGTGATGTGCGCTTGAGGAGGCTTGAACAGGCAAGGGCTATTAAAGAAAAAAACAAATCATGAGATTGAGCAGGCGACCAAAAAGGAGACTGGCTTACTCAGTACCTGGAGAGCTACCCTGAGCTGGCAAAGAGGATGGAGGTTGAGGGATCCAGGAGCCATCAGTCTTCAGCCAGGCTGAGTAGGGCCAGCGGCGGGGCCTGGTCTGGAAAGGTGCTCCCCCTGTGTTGAGGCACCTGGGGCTCACCCTTTTCCAAGGGCACTGTTCCAGTGGCCCTCCTGGCCACACGCCGAGCAGTCTGATTGGTAGGCGTGGCTTTGCCCCACTTGAGGCAGGCTCCTGGAGGTAGTTGTTGTTGCAGTCCTCCACACGTAGGTGGCGCTCCAGGGGGCTGAGCCGCCACCGCCAGCCAAAGGGCAGCTACCAGGGATCTGCTTTTTGGCAAAGTCGGAGTGTATGCTCCATTTCCGCCTGTTTCTCTCTGGAATTAAAACTTAGATGCTATGTTAAGGTTCTGTCAGCTGTGACGGACCTATACTCACAAAGAGCGCATCCCGGGGCTGGTGTCTGGCAAGAATGGCAACGCAGACTCCCCACGGGCAGAGGGTGTCGCCCCAGCCCCGGCGTTTCCCACAGCACCTAGGGCGCGCCCACACGGGCCGCCCAGCAAAATTGCAGTCTGGCGCGGGGCCAAGATGGCGACTGTGACATCACCAGGCAGTGACTACGCGCCATCACAAAATGGCAGCTGGCGGGAAAATAAATGGAAGCTGATGGGGGAGAGCATTTGGAAGGATACCAGACCGCTTATAAAAGTTCCTAACTATTCCTGGTCCACCGCAACCTATTTCCCAACTCGTATCAAGGCAGACAGGCTCTCAGGGCATCTGCTAGTATAAAGGTTCGACTCCCCATAATTGGTTCGTGGGCGGAAACGAAGAACAGGAAATGGGCGTCCCCGATTTCCCTGCTCAATCGTTCGGAAACAGAGGTTAAGAGATAGGGAAGAACGTCTTCATTCCTTCTCAAAACCGGAGGATGACCTGGTCATCCGCAGCGTGGTCCCAGTGGACCGGGGGACAATGGGTCACCAAGCGCTTGGATTTTTAGGTCCCAGTGGACCGGAAGACCCAAGTCCGGAACCCGCTAACCAAGGGAAGGAGGCAGTTTACCGGAGTGAAGTGTTGCCAGCCAGCGCTGGCTGTGACAGAAGCGCTGAGAAGCTGCTGGGAGCGTGGTGGAGCTGGGGCACGTGGATGCCGGTGGCTGGTGTGGACGGCACTGGCGGCTGGCGGGATCAGTGGGGGCGCGCAGGCGGCGTGGCTTGCCGGGCCCGCGGCGTGGAGACAAAATGGCTTCCAGGCATGCGCCAGACGCTGAGGCTGGGCCCCGAGGAGCACCGCCAGGGAGCCTGGCTCGGGGCGGGTGGGGCAAACCGGCCAGAGGTCCCAGCGGTGACCGGAGAACCAAGCTGGAACGGTGCTTTAGGAGGTCCAAGCGGCAGGCAGAGGTCCTGGCCCGCACAGGCGGTTGGCAGGCAGAGCAAGTGCCAAGCTGCCTGGCTCAGGCCGGAAAGATGGCCGCCGACTCCTAGGATTGGTTAGGAGTGGAAAGTGGGAGGGATTAAAGATTGTGAGGCCTCCAGTGAGGCCATGAGGTGGGAGGGGTTAAAGATGGCGAGGCCTCCAGTGAGGCCATGAGGTGGGAGGGGTTAAGGATGGCGAGGCCTCCAGTGAGGCCACGAGGTGGGAGGGGTTAAGGATGGCGAGGCCTCCAGTGAGGCCACGAGGTGGGAGGGGTTAAGGATGGCGAGGCCTCCAGTGAGGCCACGAGGTGGGAGGGGTTAAGGATGGCGAGGCCTCCAGTGAGGCCACGAGGTGGGAGGGGTTAAGGATGGCGAGGCCTCCAGTGAGGCCACGAGGTGGGAGGGGTTAAGGATGGCGAGGCCTCCAGTGAGGCCACGAGGTGGGAGGGGTTAAGGATGGCGAGGCCTCCAGTGAGGCCACGAGGTGGGAGGGGTTAAGGATGGCGAGGCCTCCAGTGAGGCCACGAGGTGGGAGGGGTTAAGGATGGCGAGGCCTCCAGTGAGGCCACGAGGTGGGAGGGGTTAAGGATGGCGAGGCCTCCAGTGAGGCCACGAGGTGGGAGGGGTTAAGGATGGCGAGGCCTCCAGTGAGGCCACGAGGTGGGAGGGGTTAAGGATGGCGAGGCCTCCAGTGAGGCCACGAGGTGGGAGGGGTTAAGGATGGCGAGGCCTCCAGTGAGGCCACGAGGTGGGAGGGGTTAAGGATGGCGAGGCCTCCAGTGAGGCCACGAGGTGGGAGGGGTTAAGGATGGCGAGGCCTCCAGTGAGGCCACGAGGTGGGAGGGGTTAAGGATGGCGAGGCCTCCAGTGAGGCCACGAGGTGGGAGGGGTTAAGGATGGCGAGGCCTCCAGTGAGGCCACGAGGTGGGAGGGGTTAAGGATGGCGAGGCCTCCAGTGAGGCCACGAGGTGGGAGGGGTTAAGGATATCGAGGCCTCCAGTGAGGCCACGAGGTGGGAGGGGTTAAGGATGGCGAGGCCTCCAGTGAGGCCACGAGGTGGGAGGGGTTAAGGATGGCGAGGCCTCCAGTGAGGCCACGAGGTGGGAGGGGTTAAGGATGGCGAGGCCTCCAGTGAGGCCACGAGGTGGGAGGGGTTAAGGATGGCGAGGCCTCCAGTGAGGCCACGAGGTGGGAGGGGTTAAGGATGGCGAGGCCTCCAGTGAGGCCACGAGGTGGGAGGGGTTAAGGATGGCGAGGCCTCCAGTGAGGCCATGAGGTGGGAGGGGTTAAGGATGGCGAGGCCTCCAGTGAGGCCATGAGGTGGGAGGGGTTAAAGATGGCGAGGCCTCCAATGAGGCCATGAGGTGGGAGGGGTTAAAGATGGTGGGGCCAAGATGGCGGCCCCCCAGTGATTCCACATGTCCAAGATGGCGGGCCAAAGCTGGCGACCCCCCCCCCCAGTAATTCCATGTGGCTGCTTACCGGAATGGCCAGGCCCCGGCAGCAGGGGTGGGCAGGCACAGGGTGAAGGGCGCCAGGGCGCGAGTCCGAGTGGAGGAACCAGCTGGAGCGCGGGCTGGACTTGGCGGGCTGGGGGCTGTTTAGCAGAGTGGTGGCCGCCTAGATGGAGGAGGCAGGCGGCCCCGGCAGGCGGGTCTAAGCAACGCCAGGCGCGGAGAAGACATAGGCACGCGGTGTGGCGCAGTCCGCGGGCGGCGCGGTCCCATTCCAGCGGCGGGCGGCGTGGGCAGGCGGGAACGGCGGTTTTAGGAGGTCCAAGCAGCAGGCAGAGGTCCTGGCCCGTGCAGGAGGTAGTCCACGCAGGCACGGGGCGGCAGCGGCGGCAGTGGTGGGAGCAACGCCTGCAAGCGGAGCGCTGGTGTGGGACCTCACAGTCGAGCTGCTGGCGGGTCGGAGAGTCCGGGGCTCAAAAAGAGAGTAAAAATAAAAAGAGAAAACAGAAAAAAAAAAAAAGGAAAAAAAATGGGGAGGGACCCAAGAGTTCTCCCGGTTCGGCACCAAATGATAAGTAAAATAAAAAATTAAATGCGAGTAAAATAAAAATAATGTGCATACGGCGGAGTGTGAAAAACACGAGAGAGGTCCGGTACACGTGGCATGTAAAGTTTTAATGGCACGGCTCTCCCGGGGATCAGGGCGAGGCACTGTGGGGCCCGCGCGCCTGTCCGAAGCTTGAGGACGCGGGCTCTCCTTTTAAAGGCATGCATCTCGCGAGATGAGGGTTTACTCGCGGGAATGCCCAATTCTCGCGGGGGTTTCAGCCCCTCCCTTGCCCTGCAGAGGTCATGTGACACAAAGTCACATGAGTGCAGGACCCAACTTAACAGTGATAAACACACTCTTGTCCATCCTGCTATGAATAATCCCCCAGCCCTCTCTTAATTTAGAGAACACAGAGATCAAGATCCTTTCCTTTTGCTAATAAAGACACTGAGGCTACTAATTAGAAAAAACAGCTGGGACTGGAATCCTGATCTCTCAATTCCCCAGTCATGTTTTTCTATTTCATAACTCTGCCTTCCTAAATCTGGGTTCCTACAACGAAAGGCCAATAGTGGTTATAGTCGGATCATGGTGCTGTAGGTGTTTATTTTCTTTTATTTTTTAATTTATGTATTTGTCCAAACTTTTCTCTAAATGCCATATAATAGTTATGCATTATCCTGTGTGAACTAGCTGCTGTAAAAAAATTGATAATTTTCATTTTTAAAAACAAAAATTTTACATTTTGCTCATATGAAGTTATGTTTGCTCATACAAAATAAATATTTCAGATCAGTATATAGATTTCCTATAAGAAAGAGTCCAGGAAGCCTGATCCCTGCTTCTTGGGGCTCCTTCATCCTCAACAACATATGACTTTTAAGTAAGCTGTGATATGCTGTATAAAGCCAGAACCATCTGTGTGCCCAGGACATAACTCACTTATTCTCCACCATCTCCTCTAAATAAAGACTCTTTTATATTTTGGCTAATAACCTCTTATAAGATGTATGGTTTACAAATATTTTTGTCTATTCTGTGAACCATCTTTTTATTTCATTGGCTTTTTTCTTTGGTGCACCAAAAATTTCTAGTTTAACATAGTTCCACTTGTTTGTTGTTTCTGTTACTTATACTTTTGGAATCACATTTAAAAAATCATAGCCAAGACCAATGTCAAAAAGCTTTTTCACTGATTTCTTGTAAGACTTTTATGGTTCAGATCTTTAATCATTTTTGAGTTGATTTTTGTGTATGTCATAAGATGAGGGTGCAATTTCATTCTTCTGCATGTTGGTATCCAGTTTTCCCTCCACCATTTATTGAAGAAATTATTCTTTTCCAGTTAAATATTCTTGATTCTCTTGTCAAGATCAGTTGACCATATAGGCATGGTTTTTTATTTGGACTCTCTATCCTGTTCCATTGGTCTGTATGTCTGTTTTTATATCAGTACCATGCTGTTTTAATTACTGTAGCCTTGTAATACAATTTTAAATTAGGAAGTGTGATATTTCTAACTTCATGATTCTACCTTAAGATTACTTTGGCTTTTATGAAGATTTTAAGATTGTTTATCTAATTTCTATGAAAAAGGACACTAGAATTTTGATAGAGATTAGGTTCAATTTATAAAGTGCTTTAAGTACTATGGACATGTTAACAATACTAATTCTTCCAATCCATGGACATGGGAGATAGTTCCATTTTTCTGTGTTTTATTCGTTTTTTTTTAATGTTTTATAGATTTCAGGATACAGATATTTACCCTCTTGGGTTAAATTTAGCCCTAACTTATTAGAAAGTCCCATGAAGAGTTCATTTGAGTATGTTTAGAGTTGATATGCCATGAGAGTTGTAAGCTCATAAGTGGATAAATCCATTTTTTTTTTTTTTTGGTGGTATTGGGGTTCCTGGAAGCCCTTCTACCTCCAGGCCTCACTCCCAGACCTATTTTATACATTTTATTTGGAAACAGTGTCTCTTAAGCCAGAGAGACTGGCTCCGAACCTGCGCGATCCTTCTGTCTCCGCCTCCCAAGCTCGGGGATTACAAGCGTGCGCCACCATGCCCGGCGGAAAAATCCATTTTAATAGACCAACTGGGTGAAAGCCGAGGCCGGAGGGGTGTGGCTAGAGAGGTTGTGTCCTGGGGTGTGTCCTTAAGCTGTGCTTTTATCTTTGAATCTGCTTGCTTGATGGCTCTCTGTTGCTGGCCTCCATGATATGAGGAGCGGGGGCCCTTGTCCTCTCCCTCCTTCTACTTCAGGGTTGATCTCGAGAGAAGGAAACATGGAACAGTAGATGCTATGTGCTTAGTTTCCTTTTTAAAATAAGGGCATGATGTATCTCCCTGCTCTGCGCCATCTCCCCCACTCAGTTCTGATGCTTTGCTTCAAATACTCCAGTCAATAGCTATTGTTTGATTGATCGTTCTTTCCTTCCTTCCTTCCTTCCTTCCTTCCTTCCTTCCTTCCTTCCTTCCTTCCTTCCATGCAGTCCTCAAACACTGACAGGTGCCTTTTCTGTGCCCATTGATATGGTCTGGCCCCTGTATAACCCTCAGACACTGACGAGCACCACAGGTCACAACTGGGCCTGTTATGTCACACCCACCTGGGCCAACCAGGATGACCCATGGATGCCCCTCATATGCAGCAGGGCGTATTACACCCAGGGCTGCCAGGGAACCTGTCCTACCTAAGGGGGCTTTATTCTACTTCGCAGCACAATCCCAAGACCACTGCAGCCCAGACCACTGAGTCACCCATAGATACTGCCAATACTGATTGAGGCTGAAAAAGCTACATGGACACTGCACTAAAGGGCCCATACACCAAAGCCAGTGCAGAATACTCAACCAACACCCTGGGATGTTTCACTAGCAGAAAGTCTTTTACTAAGAAAACTACTCATAAAATTGGCAGGGGCAAATAGTTCATCAGAAGCCCATATATCAGTGTAGGCCGAGAAGATGCATAAAGAAAATAGGTTGACATGATGCCTCCACACAATAATTCTAGTAACAGACTCCATAAAAAAAGTACATCAATGAATCGCCTGACAAGGAATCAGAAGAATGTTTTTTTTTTTTTTTAAAAAAACAATGAGATATGAGAATATAGACAGAAAACTCAATAAAAATAGAAACCCAGCTCATGCTGTGAATAAGAAATTCAGCAAAGAGATAGAGATCATAAACTGAACCAATCAGAAATAGTGCTAAAGAACCCACATACATGAAATAAAAAATCCCGAACAGCAGAACTTAGCAGAACTAAGATTTATTTATTTATTTATTTATTTATTTATTTATTTATTTGCAGTATTGGGGATTGAATTCAGGGCCTCAAAATACACACTAGGCAAACACTCTACCACTGAGCTACACACATAGTCCTAGAAAAAGAGTTTCTAAGTTAAATACAGGTCTTTTGAAAAACTCAGTTGGATAAAGGAAAATAGAAAAGATAAAAATAAATGAAGAGGATCTTTGAGACTTATGGAATGCTATTAAGTAATCAAACTTTTCCATTATGGATGTTCCAGAGGGAGAAGAAAAGGTAAAAAGCTTAGATAACATATGCAATAAAATAATTGCTGAAAACTTTTCTAATCTTGGGAAAGATATGGACACCCTGGTCTAGGTAGCTCAAAGAATCCCTAATAGAATTGACCAAAAATGCTCCTCTGAAGCATATTATAGTCAATCTGTCAGAAGCAGAAAAGAAGAATCCTAAATACAGTAAGATAAGAGCAGTAAGTCATTTATTAGATTAACAGGTGACTGACTTCTCAGCAGAAGCCTCCCAGGCCAGAAGAGAATGAGATGATTTATTCAATTTTGAAAGAAACAAAAATTTCCTAACCAAGAATACTATTCTTAGCAAAGTTGTTTTTCTGAAATGACAGAGAAATATTTTACATGACAAGCAAATATTAAGGGAATTCATCACTACCAGACCAGTTCTACAAGAAATGCCTACAGGTATACTACACTCAAGAAGCCAAAGAATCTGGGTGTGGCACCACATGCTTGTAACCCCAGGACTTGGGAGGCTAAGACAAGAGAATAAGGTTCATGGCCAGCCTCAGCTATTTAGTGAGGCCCTCCATAACTTAGTGAGACCCTGATTCAAAATAAAAAATAAAAGAATAGGGCTGGAGGTGTAGCTTGGAGGTAGAATGTCTCTGGGTTAAATCACCAGTATCACACACACAAAGAAGAGAAAAGAAAAGAAAAGAAAAGAAAAGAAAAGAAAAGAAAAGAAAAGAAAGAAATTATAACTACATCATGAAGAAAACCTCAACAGTAAATAAAGCAGGTATTAAAAAAGAGAAAAAATAGAGAACCAAATCCTATCAATATAGAAAACCATCAAATCACAAAGATTGATAAGAGTGAAAGAAGGGAGCAAAGGATATAAAAACACCCCCTATTACCAAATGACAAAATTATATCTTTATTTATAATAATAACATATGTAAATGGATTAAGTCCCAAAATTTAAAATTAGACTAGCTAAGTGGGTTAAAAAACACCCAATGTTATGTTGCTTATAAAGAAATTCATTTTTCTAGTAAAGGAGCATAGAGATTAAAAATGACTCAGGATGCTACACCATGAAAATGGGAACCAGCAGTAGTTAGGAATAGAAATATTCATATAAGATAGACTAGACTTTGAGTCAAAACTGTAAAAAAGAGACAAAGAAGGTAACTAAACGGTGATAAACAGATCAACCAAAACACAGGACATAACAATTGTAGATATAGGTGTACCCTGCACTGGAGTGCTAAATTAGACAAAGCGAACATTAGAACTAAAAGGTAAGATAGACTATATAGAACAGAAAGTGAGGACTTCAATACCCTACTTTCATCAGTGGACAGTTCATCTAGACTACCCACTAAATCAACAATACACACTGAAGTTAAATTATACTACTAAGTAGACCCAACAGATATATAAAGAACATTTCATTCAATAGCTGCAGAATACACATTATTCTGATCAGCACATGGAATACTCTCCAGGACAAACCTTATATTGACCCACAGCATAAGACTCAACAAATTTTAAAAAAAGTAAAAAAAAAAAAAAACCCAAAATCATAGCATGTATTTTCTCTGTCTACAATGGAGTAAAACTAGAAATTAACAACAAAGTGAGCTTTAGAAATTCTATAAACATATGAAAATTCAATAGCAGTTTCTTGAATGATTAATGTATCAATAAATAAGCCAAAAGGAAATAAACTCTTCTTGAAACAAATAAAAAATGAAAATACCAAAATCTATGGGTTATAATAAAAGCAGTACTAAGAGGGAAGTTTATAGCAATAAGTGCCTATATAAAGATAAATAAGTAGAAGGCAGGAGTGTGGCCCATGTCTGTAATCTCAGCTATTCAGAAAACTGAGGAAGAAAGGTTGCAAGTTTGAGGTTAGCCTGGGAAACTTAGTGAGAATCTGTTTTGAAAAAAAATTTTTAATTAAATTAAAAAATGAAAAATCTCAAATAACAACCCTCGTGATACAACACAAGGAACCAGAAGAGTAGGACCAGACCAATCAAGACAAGACCAAAGACCCAACCCAAAATTACTAAAAGGAAAGAAATAACAAAGATCAGAGCAGAAATAAAAGAAAGAGACTAAAAAATACAAAAGGCCAATGAAACTGGGCATGGTGGTGCACACCTGTAATCCTAGTTACTTGGGAGTCTGAGACAAGGGAATCACAGGTTTGAGAATGGACTGAGCAACCTGGTGAGATTCTGTTTCAAAAATAAACATAAAGTAGGGCTGGGAATGTTTCTCAGACGTAGAATGCCCCTGGGTTCAGTTCACAGTACCAAAAAACAAAAAGCAAAAACAAAAACAAATAAAACTCAATGAAATGAAGAATTCATTTTTCTGAAAAGATAAAATAGAAAGACTTTTAGCTAGACTAACCAAGGAAAAGGAGGTAAGACCAGAATAAGTAAAATTAGAGGTGAAACAAACATTACAACTGATACCACAGCAATACAAAGGGTCATTAGGGACTATGAAAAACTACATGCCAATAAATTGGAGCACCTAGGAAAAAAATGGATAAATTTCTAGATGCATAAACTACCGAAGTGAGCCCATAAGGGCATAACAAATGAGCGGACCAATAGCAAGTAATGCTATCAAATCAGGAATAAAAAGTCTCTCAAAAAGAAAAGCTCAGAATGAAATAACTTCACTGCTAACTTTCCTAAACTTTTAAAGAACTACCATTATTCCTCTCAAACTATTCTGAAGTATCAGAACATTTCCAAACT
Source organism: Muscardinus avellanarius (assembly GCF_963383645.1). Taxonomy (NCBI): domain Eukaryota; kingdom Metazoa; phylum Chordata; class Mammalia; order Rodentia; family Gliridae; genus Muscardinus; species Muscardinus avellanarius. The sequence continues at coordinate 105,103,939 of NC_137793.1, forward strand.
CATTCTATGAGGCCAGCAGCAACCTGATACCCAAACGAGACAAAGACATAAAAGAAAAAAACCATACAGACTAATATATTTGACACAGATAGATACAATAATTCTCAACAAAATACCAGCACATTAAATCCAACAGCACATGGAAAGATTATACACCATGATCAAGGGTTTGTGCCCCAAAATGCAAGGATGGTTCAACATAGACAAATTAATAAATGCAATGCATCACTTCAACAGAATGAAGATAAAAACTCTATGAGAATCTTAATAGATGTAGAAAAAGCATCCCATAAAATTTAAAATACCCTTCATTATTTAAAATCATAAAAATATAGGGATAGACAGAATGTACCTCATTACAAGATTTGTATATAACAAATTTATAACATACATGATTCATAATAAGGAAAAACTGACATTTCTCCAGACATTAAGTATTCTCACCACAGAAAAGTAACTGTGAGGTAATACATATGCTAATTTGCTTGACTACACGTCCCAGTAAGTATATAAATCAAATCAACACATTTTGCACCTTAATTATAGTTTTTTATTAAAATAGGTAAAAACTCTTCTTGCAAATGCTATTATTTTATTTTTCTTTATAGCCGAATAGAATTTCATTGTGTGTATTTCCCATAAATTTGCAATATATCAGAGGGACTCCAGATGATGGAGGGGAAATCTCAGCAAAGCTTGAACAGAAGGATAGGAGAGGAAGAAAGCTGAGGTTGTTCAATGGAGGAGCTACATATGAATATGTGTAATAGCATAGATACAACATGATTAACCTGGACACTCTCTATTGGGGGGGAGGGAAAGGGAGGGGAAGGGCATGAAGCACAATGTAAATATTCACCACTCTCAATGTGTTCCACTTATAAAAAATAAAAATTAAATAAAAAATAATAATATATCAATAAAAATAAAAATAAATAAAAAATAAAGCAACACATACTTGGCTTTGCCTTAGACTTTAAAGGAGATACTTTTTTAGAGAATTCTAAGTGGTTTTCTTAAAATAAAACACATTTGATTCATTAAAAAAAATAGGTAAAAACTCTTGTTTTGGATGAAGCCCTCATTTGTAGCTAGCTGTCATCTAATGACTAGGAATCTTTTTGCCTCTATATATTAGACACCTAGCAAATATTAATTGAGAAAGTTGAGGAATTAATTCACATTAAAATACAAGCAGCTTAAACCAGGCATGGTGGCGCACGCTTGTCATCCCAGCATTTGGGAGGCTGACGCAGGAAGATCGTGGTTAACAGACAGCTTCAGCTACTTAGTGAGACCCTTTGCAACTCAGTGAGACCCTGTTTCCAAATAAAGAATAAAAAATAGGGCTGGGGATTTAGCTTGAAGGTAGAATGTCCCTGGGTTCCATCCCTAGTACCGCAAAAAAAGGAAGAAAAAAAAAGAAATTACATTTTAGCACTCTAAAATGGATCTCATAAGATGGCTTTTCAGGTTCATCTATTATCCAGTGGAGACTGGGGAACAGATGAGCCTCTTTCTTGGTGGTTCCTAAAATCTAGCTGTACCAGAAGAATGAAGACAAGTAGGAGCTCAGAATACACGGGAATGCAAATGCAAATGTTTATAGCTTTTGTGTCCAGAAAAAATACATGTGCTTTCAGTATATGCTCCATGGTATGAGTAAGGAATTTTAAAGGATGCACAGAGATTCGTGAGCACTGCAGTTTTTCTTCCATGCTTGGGTACCTCTTCCATTATCTTAGAACTGGACAAGAGCCCAAGAAAGGGAGAGAGAGAGAGAGAGAGAGAGAGAGAGAGAGAGAGAGAGAGAGAGAGAGAGAGAGAAGAAGAAGAAGGAGGAGGAGGAGGAGGAGGAGGAGGAGGAGGAGGAGGAGGAGGAGGAGGAGGAGGAGGAGGAGGACGAGGACGAGGAGGAGGAGGAGGAGGAGGAGGAGGAGGAGGACGAGGACGAGGAGGAGGAGGAGGAGGAGGAGGAGGAGGAGGAGGATAGGAGAGGGAGATGACAAGTGTGACCAGAAGCTCCAGAAAGCCCCCCAAGCAGAGTCCTCAGGGGCCACCTTCTCTCCGGTATATACTCGGAACATCCATCTTGCCTTTTTGGCAGAAGTCGATCAGTTCCCAGTGTACTAGAAAGGAATGGAATAATGGGACTCACCTGATCCCAAGTGTAGGCTCTTGTCTAGAACTTTCTATTCTGTGGGAGAGAGCAGTGGGCAGAGAGAGAAGATAAAAGTCTGAGGAAGTCAGCTCTGCATACAGCCCCCAAAAAAGGAGTCCATGAAGGAGAGGAGGGCAGTGGAGTTTTGAGTGTTGCTCTGCCCTCTTTTTAGTTAGAGAGACTTGTAATTTCATGGGAAATTTTTATGGTCATTTTTGTCCAGGGCTCTATCTTCTTTTTTACGGGCTGTATCAAGCATTAGTGGTCTCCAGAGCTGTGATATTCAACGACTCTCTGCTGTTTCCTCTGCGTGCGCCCAAGAATAAATGGAGATGGGCCAGGCTATGGAAAATACCCTACAGAGGTTTGTTGAAGATGCTGGCTGGCTCCCTCTTGATTGTTCATGATAATAACTGCATTGAAGGGGGGCTGATATTGATGGACAGGGGCCCACCGCCAAGGTTCATGTACCCCAAAGAGTGGCAGCACATCACCATGTTCGCCCTCCTCACGCTCAACGGCTGTGTAGACATCACCAGCAAGACCCTGCTCCCTCAGAGGTGCGTGGCTCTGGAGAAAGGCACCGTGGTCCTGTCCTTCTACGAGCTCCTGCTGCTGCTGGCGTCCCACGTGAAGGACTCGGCGGGGGTGGAGCTGCAGGTGCACTCCCTGCTCATGGTGGTGGTCTTCCTGTTGATGCTGGTGTTGACCGCACAGCTGTGGGCTCCCGAGATGTCTCAGCTCTGGCTCATGGAGACTTTTCTGTTTCTGATCATGGGCTCCTGGCTGATGCAGGCGGGCTTCATTCTGTACAGACCACCCTCTGGCTACCCGTGGGACGACGATGACATCAGCGACGTCATGTTTGTCACCACCTTCTTCTGCTGGCATGTGATAATGGACGCCTTGTGCCTGGTGGGCATCTATGGCGCGTCTTCCTTTTGGTATCACTGTTACAGGCCCAGCGCGAAGCTGATGGGGTCCAAAGAAACTGCACGGCAGCAGCACCCCCCAGGAGCCCTGTACAGGCTGCTGCAGGAAGCGGAGCCGCCAGAGAAGGAAGACCAGGTTCCTCTGCTTTCACAGAGCTCAGCCTGAGAGGGCCGGGCATGCCTGGCACACACTGTAGCTCGTCTTCCTCCGTGCCCCTCTCACCACAGGGTGGCGCCCTCTCTAGTTACAGTGAAGGTAAAGGCGGGGGACAGCAGCTGGTCCCAAATACTGCCCTGTCACTGAGCCTGTAGTTGCTGAGGACATAGGGAGAGAATGACCCAAAGAAGTCTCAGAGGGGATTATGTGGATGATAGCAAGTGGGAGAGGAAGAAGACCAAGAGGATGAGGAAGCATATGAGTTAGAAACACCATAGGATAAGAACAGAGGAGGCCTCTGCAAAGGGGAGCCCAGCCGAGCAGGAAGGCCAACCCATGCTGTTTCTCCAGGGTGTTTGTTTTTGTTTTTGTTTATTGCTTTTTTGTTGTTTCTTTTGTTTTCGTGATGCTGGGAATTGAACACTGGGGCATTCTGCCTCTGAGCTACACCCCAGCCCTTTTTAATATTTAATACAGGATCTGGCTAGGTAGCTGAGACCTAGGTAACCACATTGCTGAAGCTAGTGTCAAACCTGCGATCCTTCTGTCTCAGCCTCCTAAGTACTAGGATTCCAGGTATGCACCATGTTACCCAGCACTGCTCCAGGTTTTTAGCCAAGGAACAAAGACTTCTCACAAGTAAAAACTGCTTTGGTGGCTATTTCTTTTGACCAACCCGTGACTGCCAGGTGGAAACAGCACCAACAGATATAGTTCGACTCACCCCACTGGGTGAAATGAAAAGGACCTCATATATGTATTTTTTGAAATTTGGGTGAATTAGCATAACTTCAAATTTTGGACATAAAGTAAGATTTAAATACTTTTATATCTTAATTTTTCCAGTTTCTACAAACTAAATTTTCACTAAGTGTTACATTTCTTACTCCTGCCACGTGCTCAGCTACTTGTTTAACGACCACCAGCCCCACCACGCGTTACTCGGTCCTCAATAACCATGTCTTACACGCAGGTCTTTGCTAAATAGGACTCTCTATAAAACTCATTGTCAACTATATTTTTGCTATATAGTGTTATTCTACATCCAGCATCAATCTTCCGTGTTCCACTGCTGCCATGAGTCTCCTTCCAAAACATCCTCACACACCCTTGAATCTGAACCTCACTGGAAACTCTTCTAAATCTGCTTTATTATTTTATCCATGCTGCAGATATATATATATTTTTGTCCTTTTTCTCGTCTTGCTCCTCTTCGTGAGATTTTGCCTCATTGACTAAAAGGCAGGCTCCTTCAGAGCAAAGAATTTATCATATCCGAGTTATCTAATTTCCTTTGCATGATCGAAAAACATGTAACATCACCCTCTACACAGCTGATGCTCCATAAAGTTTTATTTGCTCCCAGAGCTTCTCCTCCTGTCCCTTCTAAATGTAGTTCTGCTCTGTGGACTCTCAAGAAGCATCGACAATCTTAGCGTGAATCTTCAATAAATAGTGGGCCCACTCACTTCCTGCTCTATGTATAAAATAAACTCCACGGACCTGCTTGTAATTGTTCACGCTATCATCATTTACTATGTCTCCGTATAATATGGCATGTTGGTTTTCCAGAAGTCTCCATTTTACCAAAGATTCTAACAGGTGAACTTGCCCAACAATTCATGGTTGGTCAGAGATAGATCAGAGACCTAAGTTTGTAGGTCTGAGGGTCAAACCTCTGCTTCTGTTTTCTTTTCTGATGTCTCTGCAGAAAATGAGTATGGATTGATTCAGAAAAAGAAATTAATAGAAAGGTAGTAAGGAGACCCAGTATATACCAGTACAACACAGCAATTATCCCTAGTCCTCCTAAAGAGCGTGTGTACACAGTGTGTGTACACTGTACTCTGATCTGTGCCCCCGGGATGTTGGTGGGTTGATGGGTCTCCACACTTCTGGGCTGGGTATAGGTCAGAGTGAAGCCTGGCACAAAATGCCCCTAATCGGTCTCATTTCTCCCATTATACCTAGTTCTTGTGCTCTTTCCCATGATTTTTATTCTCCCATTTTTTGTTGCCAGTCTTGATAAGTGCTGCCATTCATGGTAAGTGATAAAAAAAAACTCAGAAAAGACATATTACTCTGAACAAGTCACTGGTACCCTACTTCTAAACTTCTAAGCAAGTCTCTGATAATTAATGAAATTCCACCAATATACTATCTCATAAAATAAATCTTCCAGATAACATTCTTGCATTTATAAAGATAAAATTCTCTCCCAATATAAAAAATTATAATAAACCCTTAACAAACTTCAGCAAACCTATTCTAAAATATTTGAGAAAGAAACATAGATAAGAGCCCAGGACTTTTATTTTCCCCTAGGAGAAAAAAATAAGAAACTAATATATTTTGACAACTTTCATAATACGTTATGAAATTAATTCAAGACTTAAAACAGCGTGACATAGAAATAGGCAAGCACCACAAGCCCATAAACCAGCATAGTGTTAGAAGCATCAGAAACAGAAATGTGGAGTGTGAAACTAAGCATATGTTAAGGACAGACTCTTCAATTAATGTGAGCGATAATGGGCTCTCCACTTGGAGGAACACAGGTTCGAGGACAGCATCAGCAATATAGTGAGACTTTCAGCAACCTAGAAAGACCTTGTTTCCAAACAAAACAAAAAGGAGGCTGGAGATGTAGCTCAGAGGTAGAACATTCCTGGTTTCAATCTCCAGTACACCCCCCCACACAGAGTTTCTATCTCATATCATACACAAAATAAATTATAGAAAGGTTTAGAGGTTAAAAATTATCAATAAGACTAAAATTTTTTGAAAAAATAAAAGATGATATTTTATAATAAAATACATGAAAAGTTTTCTGTAGCAAGAAAAAGCTCTGCAAAGATTATACACTTTATTTTTATTTTCTATAACTAGAAGTCACAACTAAAAAGATAAAGGGGCACCATGAAGAAATAGTTTAACCATATGTAACAGGCAAAAAAATAAAAAATAAAACTGTCACTAAGATTATATAGAGATGTTCAAACATTAACAGGCAGGCAAGAAGGCATCCTGATAAAAGAAGAAGGGCAAATAATGTAAATAGACAGTTCTTAGAGTAGAAAGGTCTTACGAACAATAACCTTAACCCATTTTGAGGAAGAACAGATTTTGATAAAATGAGATCTCTTTTTCCCCCCATTAGGTTGTCAAAAAATGTCAAAAGTATTGAAGAAATATCTATTGTGGGAAAAGATATAAGGAAAAAAGAATTTTACACTATACAGCAATGTGAATTGATCTACATTTTCTTGAAGTTGGTTAGACAGTGTGTCAAAATTGAAAGTGCAAATATTTTTTTTTTGGTACTGGGGATTGAACCCAGGGACAGTCTACCAGGGCGATCTGCCTCTGAGCTACACCCCAAAGCCTTTTTATTTTTTGTTTTGAAACTGGGTTGCACCAGGTTACTGAGAGTCTAAGTTTTTGAAACTAGTCTCATATCTACAATCCTGTCTCAGCCTCCCAAGTTCTGGGATTACAGGCATACACCACCATACTCAGCAGGTGCAAATATTTTTTAAACAAACAATTTCACCTCTTGCTACCTGCAGTGGATATCTGTCATGTGAGCTTAATAACATCTTTGAAAACCACTCTCATATTCCCAAAAGATTAGGAATGGAAGTGCCACATGACTCAGCTATATTACTTCTGAGTATTTATACAAAAGAATTAAAGTCAACACACTCTATCAATACATGTATACCTGTGTTTACAGCAGTATTACTCACAACAGCCAAGCTATGGAACCAGCCTAATTGTCTATCAGCTGATTAATGAGGTAAGGAAATGTGGTACATATACACAATAAAGTTTTACTTAGCCATAACAAAGAATTATGTCATTTAAAAAAATACATGGAACCAGAGACAAAATATCAGGCAAAATAAGCCAGAAAGGTTGAGTTTTCTCTTAGATGTCAAAGCTAGAGGGAGAAAAGGAAATAAAGGCTGTGGGGTTCCATGAAAATAGAAGGGAATAAGCTGGTGTGGTGATGCACACCCATGGTCCCAGTACCTGTGAGGTTGACCAGCCTCAGTAATTTATCGAGATCCCTCAGCAATTTATGGAGACCCTATTTCAAGATAAAATATAATATAATATAGGTGTAGTTCAGAGCTAGAATGCTCCTACATTCAACTCCCGGTACAAAAAAAAAAAAAAAAGTAAAGAAAAGAGGAAGGAGACTGGGGGGATGGGGGAGAAGGGAAGTTTGGAGAAGACCAAATAAAGTTATCGGCATATATGACTCTATCACCCTGGATCTCACTATCACTGCATTGGTAATGGCCAGTAGGATTTTTGCCCCAGCAGACAAGTTCCATAAAATCCTCTCTCCTTGAGTATGGGTGGGGACAGGGAATGTTTTGGAATATCTCAGGATGAGTAGTTACTTATCAGATGACTTTGAATTAATCTACAGGGAGATTTCCTAGGTGGGTCTGACCTAGTCAGGTGAGCCTTTAACAAAAAAAAGAAAAGAAAAGAAATTGTTAGGATTCCTTTTTGGTAGCGGGGAAAGCAGATGGCCATGCCGTAAACTGCCTGTGGCGACCACACAAGAAGGAACTGAGGGCAACCTCTCCTTGCTTAGAGCAGCTCCTGGCTATTAGGTGGCAAGAGAAGAGGAGCCTTGGTCTTAGACTGCCAAGGAAATAAAATTTTCCAGCAGCCAGTGAGTTTGGAAGAGAACTCTGAGCCTCAAACAAGAACCACAGACCTAGCCAATGCCTGGATTTCAAGTTGGTGGAACTTTGGCCAGAGAACTCAGCTACCCCGTGTTGGATGCCCGACCCATGGAAACCAAGATAATAATTTGTGTTACTTAAACTCCTAAATTTGTGAGAAAGCAAGAGGAAATGAATACAGGGGCTATTCATTTTTAGTGAAGGCTTATCCAGCACTGGTCAGTAAGAGGAAACACTATCATTCTGAGACATAGGGCCCTGCTACTGGAGGATTTTATCCAGAATAAAGCAGGGGTCTTGACAGGAGTAAGAAGCATCAGTGTTGCTGAGTTTGTTTTTGGTACTGGGGATGAAACCCAGGGGCATCCTACCTCCAAACTACACCCCTAGCCCTATTTTTTTTTATTATTCTTTATTTTGAAACGGTCTTACTGAGTTGCAAAGGGCTCACTAAGCAGCTGAGCCTGTCTGTTAGCTACAGTTTTCCTGTCTCACCTCTCCAAATGCTGGGATTACAAGCGTGCGTCACCATGTTGGGCTGTTTTTGAGTTCTTGTGCTCTGAGAAGGAACGGAGAGTAACCATATTCCTATACCCGTATCCTGAGCCATGCATAAGGAAGGTGTGTGTGTGTGTGTGTGTGTGTGTGTGTGTGTGTGTGTGTGTGTGTTTTGCTGGGGATTGAACCCAGGGACATTCTATCTCCAGCTACATCCTCAGCCCTTTTTATTTTATTATAAAATATATGTTACATAACATATAATAAATATTTTATTATAAAATTGGAAAACAGATCTCAGAAACTTGCTGGGAGCCTCACTAAATTGCGGCAACTGGCTTCAGAACTGTGATCCTCCTGTCTCAGACTCCTAAATACTGGGATTACAAGTGTGCACCACCGTGCCGGGCTAAGACAGCCTTCATGAGCTTAGTTTTCTGGGCCCCAGAATATAGGAATTCTAGATTTGAGATACTGAAGGGTTCAAATAGAATGAACAGGTAGTCTGTCACAGCAAAGATGATCAGGGATTGAATTTACATGAGCTTCCAGTGATCCTCTTAATAGTTGAAGACGTGGTAGCCAGCATATGTTAACTCATTTTAAAAGGTTAAACCTTAAATCCTACTGTCTTCATGCAGTGAAAGGTCATTCCACACGTAGAGTCAAATGCCTCCCTAGTTGGTAGAGATAGGCAGCCGTCCACATGCTCTTTTGGAAGCCAGACTCCTGGCATCTTGTGGTTTTGTTCTTTTTTTTTTTTTTTTTTTTTTTTTCTTTTGCAGTACTGGGGATGGAACCAGGGGCATTCTACCTCCGAGCTACGCCCCCAGTCCTATTTTTATTCTTTATTTTGAAATAGGGTCTCACTGAATTGCAAAGGGGCTCACTAAGTAGCTGAGGCTTTCCTCGAACAGAGATCCTCCTCCCTCAGCCTCCCAAATGCTGGGATTATAAATGTGCGCCACCACGCCCGGCTTGGTTTTGTCCTTCTACAGGATCTCACGGTTCTCTATATTCAGTCAGCGATGTGAAAAAGGGTGAGGAATGGGAAAGATGATTCTATGGGCCATGCTTGAATGATACCTCATTTCCACACCTCTTCCATTGTCCCAAACTCAGTCACAGGGAGGTTGGGAATGGAGTTCCTGTCTATGCAGCTCCTTCCTACAATGCCCCTACATTGTGGGGGAGGGAATCTCTGGTGATCAGGTATATGTATCTCCCATATGAAATCTGAAATTTATAGAGTAGGGTTCCCAAGTTGAGGAATTAAAATCCCTGAACAAGGTTTCGGACCACTTAAGTGATGGTGGGGCTGAGCATCAAGGATCAGGTGATGCACTTTGTTGAGTCAACTTGGCCTTTGTGAAGGACTCATTTTGGCTGGCCAAAAGATGCACCAGACCTGTCACAAAAGAGTTCTAGCATGTAGCCATGGCAATGGCAATAGGATTGGCCATCATGGGATGCACCGGTTCCTTTGGGAAACTGGTCTCACAACATCATCATCGTGGCTAAAGACATTTTGGAAGACTGAGTGTCATCTTGAGCATTATTGAGATGTGAGGGCTTAATAATCTCATAAAGCACAATTTCCCTATATATTTTGTGTTTTTCTTCAAAGATGTTTTCTAACTTAAACTGATGTCAAAAATAGAAAGAAAAAAAAAGAGTCCTGAACAAAAGGGAACGAAGGTTAAATCCTCACGTGGAGATGTCTGTGCAATTTAGCGAGACCCTGTTTCAAAATAAAGAATAAAAAATAGGGCTGGGTGTGTAGCTTGGAGGTAGAATGCCCCTGGGTTCCATCCCCGGTACCACAAAATAAATAAATAAATAAATAAATAAATAAATAAATAAATAAATAAAAGACACTTCTGAAAAGTACCATCCTAAAATTTCAAAGCTATTAAGTTTGTAGTGTAGCTCTAAAGATGCCATTTTCCACCAAACTTCTACTTTTCCCAATTAACTGTTCCTTTCACTAAAACTGTGTGTGTATGCATGAGTGTGATGCGCGTGTGCGTGTGTTGGGGGGGATTGAACACAGGGACATTCTACCTCTGAGCTACACCCAAAAGCCCAATTTTATTTTATTTTTGTTTTCAAACAAGGTCTTGCAAAGTTGCCGAAAGTCTCGCTACTTGCTAAGGCTGTCCTCAAACCCGTGATCCTCCTGCATCAGCCTCCCACATACTGGGATTACAGGCGTGCACAACCATGCCTGGCTAACTAAAACTTTAAGGGAAATATTTTACTCAATCCATGCTCCACTAAATCTGTGCAACGCACTGTGGAAGCCACTGGTCACATATGGCTATTGAACACTCACAATATGTGTCTGAACTGAGATATGCTGTATTTTACCTATCATATATCCTGGAATTTAATGACAATATGAAATAAGAAGGTTCATAATTGTGTGTGTGTGTGTGTGTGTGTGTGTGTGTGTGTGTGTGTGTGTGTGTTACTGGGAATGGAACTCAGGGGCATTCTACCTCCAAGTTACAACTTCAGCCCTATTTTTATTTATTTTGAAACAGGGTCTCACTAAGTTGCAGAGGGCCTCACTCACTATGTAGCCGAGGCTGTTTGTGAACTGTGATCCTCTGGTCTCAGCTTCCCAAATGCTGGGATTACAAGTGGGCGCCACCACGCCCGGCAAAGGTTCATAATTTTTATATGAATCACTTCTTGAAATAATACCTTGAATATAGTGAGTTAAAAACAGTATCTCGTTAATTTCATTTTATGCTTATTTAATGTGTTTGTTAGAAAATATTAAATTAAAAGCCAGGCGTAGTGGTGTATGGTCATAATCCCACCATTAGGGAGGCTGAGACCGGAGAATTGCAGTTTGAGGCCAGCCTCAACTACTTAGTATTGCCCTTTACAATTCAGTGAGACCCTGTTTCAAAATAAAGAATAAAAAAATAGGGCTGGGGGGTGGTGTAGCTTAGTGGTAGAATATCCCTGGGTTCTATCTCCAGTACTGCAAAAAAAAAATACATATATATAATATATATATATATTATATATATATATAATATATATATATTATATATATATATATAATTAGGAACTGGAGGTATGGCTCATCAGTAAAATACTTGCCTATCACATCTGAGGCCCTGAGTTCCATCCCCGGCAAGGCAAAAAGAGAAAGAAAGAAGCCGGGCATGCTGGTACACACCAATAATCGAAGTACTTGGGAGGCTGAGACAGGAGGATTGCGAGTTCAAAGCTAGCTTCTGCAACTTAGCAAGGTTCTCAGCAACTTAGAGAGACCTTGTTTTTAAAATTAAAAGTAACACAGGGCTGGAGGTATGGTTCAGAGATAAAAAATATCTCTGGGTATCCAGTACCACCGAAAAGAAATAAGAAATGAAAGGAAGGAAGGAAAGAAGAAAAGGAGGGGAGGAGGAAATTCCCAGGATGACATTTAATTATTACGAATTAGTGCTAGTCTGTTCGACTGAGCATGTGCACACACTAGAGGTTTTGTGCCTTGGGGCGAGCTCTTGGAGGGTTCGGCCTCTTTCACATACTTCTTATCGCGCCCCGAGACGCTCAGCAGTGTATCAGCAGTTAGTCAATTCAGGCTTACTGAATTTCTGAGGACCTTCTTATTCACTCTGGTATGTCATGATGCAGGGCAAATGGCACTGGCCATTTGAGGGATTGTAAAAAAATGTGGGGACCCTCCGGCAGGACACATAGGTCTGGAGAGTCCCCCTGTGAGCACCATGACCCTGCACAGGCTCCTGTGGTCAAGCCCCCCGCCATGAATCTGCTGTCCAGTACCTGCTGGCCATCTCTGGGGCTGTCTGGCAGTCCTGCTAATCATTCACCACGCTTGGCTCCTTCTCAGCCACTGTGGGCAGAGTCTGGTTTATGATGGGCGATTCTTATCTTCAAAGTCCTGAGATCAGGATGCTCATGTGTTAATGAACAACACGTAGGCGTGACGCCTGGCCAAGGCATGGCCGAGCATCCCAGATGGGACCGTGGAGGGTCTGTCTGCTTGACCTGCTCTTCCTTGGCCGCGGGTCCGTGCTGCTGTCTTCCCCCTTCTCCTCTGAACACCGAGGGCTAGCACATGGCACTGGGCACTGCCGGGGGATGTGAGTGGGGAGAGGCAGCTGTTCTTCAAGGCTCTAAGCCATGGGCTTCCTGGACCCAGCCCCGTGGATAGTTAGAAGAGCAATGGACCCTGTGCTCGTCCCAGAGCAAATCCCAGAACTGAGAAGCATCCCTGGGGTTCTCTCCTCCCTGGCTAACACCAAATGTGTCACCCCCAGGCTTTCCCACTGAATTCCCTTCCTCCAAGCCTGCAGCGGTACCCTGCTTTCCCAGTGTTTTGATAATTCATTGAAAGGGAGAAAAGGACAGGAAGATAAACATGAGCACTTCTGAGTAACAACCTCTGTCCAGTCTTACTGCCACTTTAGGGAAAATTAAGTCCTGCCCTCCCTCCCTCCCTCCTTCCCTTCTCTTCCTCTTCTCCCTTCCTTCCTTCCTTCCTTCCTTCCTTCCTTCCTTCCTTCCTTCCTTCCTTCCTTCCTTCAGTAACTCAAGAAAGAAATGTAACTAGAATCCAAATTCTGACTTCTAACTAATATATTTTCCACTTTCTCATGCCTGTGTGTGTGTGTGTGTGTGTGTGTGTGTGTGTGTGTGAGTGTGTGTGTGTGTGTGTGTGTGTGTTTTACTGGGAATCCAACCCAGGGGCATTCTACCTCCAAGATACGACCCCAGCCCTATATTTTTATCCTTTATTTTGAAAGAGGGTCTCACTAAGTTGTGGATAGCTTCACTAAGTAGCTGAGGCTGGCTGCAAACCTGCGAACCTCCTGTCTCAGCCTCCCAAAGAGATTTTTTTTTTTTTTTTGGCGGTACTGGGGATAGAACCCAAAGGTATTCTACCTCTGAGATATACCCCCAGCCCTATATTTTATTCTTTATTTGGAAACAGGGTCTCACTGAGTTGCAGAGGGCCTCACTAAGTAGCTGAGGCTGGCCACAAACTATGATCCTCTCCCTTGTCTCAGCCTCCCGAATGCTAGGATTACAAATGTGCACCACCATGCCCAGCCAGAGATGGTTTTTAATGTTTATTTTTATTGTATAGTTTGCCTGACTTTTCTACAGCGAGTGTGTACTAAAACATTCCAAAAGTAGATACATTAAAAAAAAGTTTTGTTTTTCCAAGTTGTCTTCACACTCAATTCCCAAGCTCATCAAATTCTTCAGTAGCAAGAAGCAATGTGAATTATTGCCATCCTAAAGGGCAGAGACGGATACATAGTTTTTTGGCATTAAACAGACTTGAGAAAAAGCCCCTAACTTGTGATGGTTTAACTCATAATTTTTCAACGTTACAGTGGCACTAACGCAATGCCATTTAGTAGAAATGGTACTTGAAATTTTGAATTCTGATCTTTCTCCAGGCTAGCAACATGCAGTTAAGATTCTCTCAGTTGCTGGGTGAGGCCACAGCTCCCAGCCAACCAAGAAATCTCAGGGTCAAAAGAGGATACGCTACAGAATACATAACTGCTATAGCCTTCTCTAGATAAGCCGTATTAAATGCATTTTTGGCGTAATAGGTTTTTAAGTCTCTGGTGGGCTTATCAGGACGTAACCATCATAAGTTAAGGAGCAACTGTGTTCGGATAGGAGCGAGGGCTCATAGGCAGTGCGGTGACCTAGGTGTGAATTCTCTCACTGGGATGCTACCCCTTGCCTTGCAGTGAGAATGGACGACTGTGCAGAAGTCGCCATGGTTCACTGTCTACGGTGAACTTCTTTGCCCTCAGGATTCCTATGACTCCCAGAAAAACTCCTGTGCCCTGTACACTCTGTGACAAACTCAGAACCTTTTGTGGGCCTAGGGCACGGCTCATGTCCCCTGTGTCTCATTCTCCCCTCCCTCCCCCCGGTACTCACTAGCTGTTATCCACTAGCTAAGATTTTTTATTACTAGGTGCATTTGACATTAGTCAAATCACAGCAAAATAAAGCTGATGGGCTATTTCATATTAAAATAAAAATGGGCAACTTAAATATTAATATTTGGCATGTACACTTTTTTTTTTCCAGTACTGGGGATGGAACCCAGGGCATTCTACCTCTGAGCTACACTCCCAGCCTTATTTTTAATTCTTTATTTTAAAAACAGGATTTCACTGAGTTGCAAAGGGCCTCACTAAGCAGCTGAGGCTGTCGGTGAACTGCGATCCTCCTGTGTCAGCCTCTCGAATGCTGGGATTACAAGCGTGCGACACCACGCCCGGCTGGTATGTACACTTTAAGAACTACACCTTAATTTCCTGTGTCACTTAAAGCTGGATCAGAGGATCAGGGACTGAGTGATATGGGATATGGATGTCTTATAACAAGTCGACCTTCCATGTTTGTAGGACCCGGAGATGAAGACTGTGGACAGCGACTACCTGCCTTTTGGGTGGTATAGCTGAAATCACTCAGGTCACTGTGGTGACAGTAGGGAGTAGATCACACAAGTAGATAAGAGCAAGGACACAGAGACCTACCAAGATGCTCTGGAGTCCACGTCCATCTCCCCATCCCATGCCTCTGTGGGAAACAACGGGAAGAAGACCGTGTCCCTCTTTTTTTTTTTTTTTTTTTTGGTGGTACTGGGTTCCTGGAAGCCCTTCTACCTCCGGGCTACACTCCCAGACCTATTTTTACATTTTTATTTGGAAACAGGGTCTCCTAAGCCAGTGCGCGCGGCTGGCTTCGAACCTGCGTGATCCTCCTGTCTCTGCCTCCCAAGCGCGGGGATTACAAGTGTGCGCCACCGCGCCCGGCAACTGTGTCCCTCTTGGCACTAAGAGAAGCCGGGGGTGGGAGCGAGAAGCCTGGCTGCCGCGCTTGGCCTGGAGGTGAGCTGGCAGGTCGGAAGTAGAACGCAGGAGCTACGTGTGCCTGGCACCCTACATCTCTGGAGTGCACTCAGGTTGCTGTTTGACTTTTACTTTCAGATTCTCACAAGAATATCACTTGGAGCCAATCCTAACTTGGAGCCCGACATGGAAGAGAATTCTGCAAGGCACAGTTCAATTTATGCCGACACACTAAAAACCGCCCCAGCCCCTAAAATCAGTTTCAAAGGTGGTTTTGCAGATTCATTCCCAGGCCAGTGGAGATGCTGGAGTAGTGATGGCGGAGGTGGAGGAGGAGGCGGAGGTGAGAGGAGGAAGGGCGCTTTCTTGATGGTCTTTAAGATGTGGCTATCACGGGAGAACAGTGTCCAGATAAGCGCTCAGCGTGCGTTTTATGGTTACTCATCCAAATGCTTATAAATATGTATTCAGAAAAACGTTTGACTTTATCATTGGACCAAAGCTATGTCTGAAAAATGTTGAGGGATACTCAAAAGTTGATGAGTGCCCGGACTTTCTGGGTGACAACAGTAATCTTGGTCCCTCTTTCCTTCTCCCCTAATCCCTATGCAGGACGAGAGGAAGGAAGCCCAGGAGATAGGCACCGGTGTTAACTAGAAGCTCCTCCAGGGCTGGCGAGAGCATCCCCTGAGAGCCCGTGCCTCAGCTTCCTTCTTTGGCAGGAGCCAGGTAGTTCGCAGTGTCCCAGAGCCCAGTGGAACAATAAGCCCCCATCCCGCCAACGGTGTGTGTTTATCTCGAGAAACATTTCCTCTCCGTGGGGGAGCAGTGGGTGGGATGAAATTATAAAAGTAGGTGGGAGGCAATTCTTTTCCAAGCCCAGAGCTGGAAGTGGCCCTACCAGGTGTGGCCAGAGTTCTGTACCGCTCTCTTTGCTTAGATCTGCAGCTCCATGGGAACCTTTATTGGGCATGTATATCCAGGTCTTGTTCTGTTCGTTTACGGGCTGTTTCAGGCAGTAGTGGTCTCCAGAGCTGTGATATTCAGCGACTCTCTCCTGTTTCCTCTGAGTGCGCCCAAGAATAAAGGGAGATGGGCCAGGCTATGGAAAATACCCTACGGAGGTTTGTTAAAGATGCTGGCTGGCTCCCTCTTGATTGTTTATGAGAACAGCTGCGTTAAAGGGGGGCTGATACTGATGAAGAGGGACCTACTGCCAAGGTTCATGTACCCCAAAGAGTGGCAGCACATCACCATGTTCGCCCTCCTCACGCTCAACGGCTGTGTAGACATCACCAGCAAGACCCTGCTCCCTCAGAGGTGCGTGGCTCTGGAGAAAGGCACCGTGGTCCTGTCCTTCTACGAGCTCCTGCTGCTGCTGGCGTCCCACGTGAAGGACTCGGCGGGGGTGGAGCTGCAGGTGCACTCCCTGCTCATGGTGGTGGTCTTCCTGTTGATGCTGGTGTTGACCGCACAGCTGTGGGCTCCCGAGATGTCTCAGCTCTGGCTCATGGAGACTTTTCTGTTTCTGATCATGGGCTCCTGGCTGATGCAGGCGGGCTTCATTCTGTACAGACCACCCTCTGGCTACCCGTGGGACGACGATGACATCAGCGACGTCATGTTTGTCACCACCTTCTTCTGCTGGCATGTGATAATGGACGCCTTGTGCCTGGTGGGCATCTATGGCGCGTCTTCCTTTTGGTATCACTGTTACAGGCCCAGCGCGAAGCTGATGGGGTCCAAAGAAGCTGCACGGCAGCAGCGCCCCCCAGGAGCCCTGTACAGGCTGCTGCAGGAAGCGGAGCCGCCAGAGAAGGAAGACCAGGTTCCTCTGCTTTCACAGAGCTCAGCCTGAGTGGGCCGGGCATGCCTGGCACACACTGTAGCTCATCTTCCTCCGTGCTCCTCTCACCACAGGGTGGCGCCCTCTCTAGTTACAGTGAAGGTAATGGCGGGGGACAGCAGCCGGTTCCCATCTATGGGTGCATTTCCTGTCCCTTGAGCATCTAGTCACTGTTGAGAAGGACCTGGGAAATGGGCATTGATGGAATTTGGGGGAGGGGGTAGAGAACCAGGGAGTAGGTTAGTATATAATCAGGGAGACAGGGGAAGAAACGCAGTAGAAGGCTTTGAAGGGAAGTCTGTGCCCCTCAGAGTCCGGCAGTTCCCTTGTCTCTGCTGCTCCTCAGGCCACCAGGCTTGCCTTTACCCAGGGGAATAAAGATTTCTCAACTCAAAACTAGTCAAGACTCGTCCTGCTAACATGAGCGCTTAGTGTCCTCACCAAAGCGGCACCATCCCGAAGAGGTAGACAAACAAAATTAATTATTTATTTGTAGTACTACTGGGGATGGAACCCAGGGGCATTCTACCTCTGAGCTACACCCCAGCCCTGTTTTTTTTTTTTTTTTTTTTTTTGTAAGCAAGTTCTCACTAGGTTGATGAGAGTCTCACTATTTGCTGAGACCATCCTCACACCTGTGATCCTCCTGTCTCCGTCTTCCACGTACTGGGATTACAAGCATGTACCACCACGCCCAGCAGGGTAACAGAATTTATAATCCATTTAGAGGAACTGCAATTCTGCTATTTATGCCTCCTCCTCCTCCCCATCCCTGACTTTTAAGGGTTGGCTTCATTTCCAAATTTTACACACAAAGTGACTTTATACTTTGATAAATTTGCATAATTCAGGGTTTATAGAATTTAAATGCTCAGAACTTTCCCAACATCCTGTAACTCCTACTCTTAGCCAGAGTTTATCTACCTCACCATCACTGCCCTTGCATACGTAATTTACTAAACACTATCCTTGGGTCTTTGCAAACCTTTTTCCCTTTCATCTGACAAAAAGGTATCCCAAAACCAATCGCACCTTATGGGCACTTACATTAAGTCCATCTTGGTATTTTTTTCCAAATAGCTGGTTCACTTTGTTTTGGTGTGTGTGTGTGTGTGTGTGTGTGTGTGTGTGTGTAGGGGAGTTACTAGGGATTGAACCAAAGGCCTTTCTACTTCTGAAGTATATTCCCAGCTCTATTTTATTTTGAAACAGGGTCTTACTAGGATCCTGAAGGTCTAAGTTTCTGAGGCTGGCCTCGACCTTGCAGTTCCTCCTGTTTTGGCCTCCCAAGGACTGGGATTACAGATGTGCACCACTGCACCTGGCTTGTTCTGTTTTTAAACTTATTTCCCTTGGGGAGGTTTGTCCTTATAGATGACTGTGTAGGTACCTAAAGGGTACTGATTTGTCCACATCCCAGTTACATAATTTCCTAAGTGGACCCAACTTCAGGACATAGTTGGTGCTTACTACAGGCTTCTTGGATTCCAGACTATCTCCCTGCCTCTGTTCCTTCTAAAAGTGTTCTTTTAGAAGGAACAGCTCAATGGTTCTTTGAACCTCTGGGCCACACCAACAACCCTAAAGTCTGGGTCATCTTAGCAATGAAGTGCTTCTCTTCCTTGTTCTTGAGGATAGTAAAATCCCCCAATCAGTTTCCAAATTGTTCACTGTGATTGATTTTTTTTTTTAAACTCTCACAAATGTTTATAAGAAAAATCCAGAAAATAAACTCAGGTGGGTTGAATTGCTCAAGTCTGGCAGCTGGCCTGAGGCCAGACAAATTCAAATACAGGTGTGTCAGACCGAAACTTGTGACTGGGTCCTCCTCCGGGGATCAGTGACTTTGCTAATGGCAATGGAGAAGGTAGTGAGCCTCAAAGTGAAATAAAGAAGGAAGAAATAAGGAGAGAGGAAGAAGGAGAGGCAGGTCAGCCAGATGGCCCAGGTGTGAACAAGAGCGGATGAATGCCTTGGACCCTCCTGAAGGGGGTGTTTGTGCCACACTCTCGGCCCCACCTTTCACCCAAACCCCCAGCCCTTCTGGGAATGAGAATCTGGCATACTCTCAACGTCGAGCTCTGTGTTGAATTTCTGGGCTTAGATCCGAGTGAGGGCTGAGGATAGACTTGTTTGTGGCCAAGTCTTCCAGCCCCTGCCCCTCCCCTTTATCCGTGGCTCCCCGGATCCTCTCAAGGAGCTTTCTTTGGGAGCCCTCCTTTTCTCTTCACCTCTCTTACACCCCGATGGAGGGTATGTGCAAGCCCATGAACCAGCTGCCCATTTCCAGGCAACTGAGGCCAGATTGTATAACGGTAAACCTCTGCTAATCATGCATTACTCCCTGTATAGTGTTTCTCAAGTAGCCAGGATAGGCGATATATTGCCTGTTATTCATCTACCATAAATAGAGTGTATCAGAAGAGCCCTGGCGGTGGAGAATTAAGAAAAAAAAAATTCCCAAACACTCAAGCTTTGGGAGAGATGATGGTAGTTTCTCACAAAATTCCACCAGAGGGCGCTATGTTCCCATTACCCCGGCCAAGCACCTAGTTCAACCCTAGTAAACAAGTCTTCCAAGAACCTGTTTAAAAGAAATGGGGGAGGGAAAAGGAGAGCAGGAAAAAGCAGACTAAATATTGCCCAAGCACCCAGAAAACATACCCTAGGGCTGTTTGTTTCCCGTTAAAATTTGGCAGAAGGACGTGAAATAAACAGGGATCCTAATCGACGAATGGGGTCAAGGGTGAAGGAAGAAAGATTGTTGATCCGGTTAAGGCTGTCTTTGGAAAAAGGACACACGGATCAGAATGCTCAACTTCTTAAACTTTTAAATACGCTTTGATAATGTTCCAATTAATACAGAGAACAAAAGATTGATCTGTATATGCCTTGAGAATAAAGAACCAAAGTTATCTATGAAAAATCCCAGATTTTCAAAACAATGAATCTAGGAATAAATTATCATATGGGAAAAATTATCTCCAAAGATCCTTCACCTTGGTGCCTATTTTCCTCTTTTTCTTTTCTTTTTGTAGTGCTGGGCACTGACCCCAGGGTCTTGAGCATGTTAAGTATTTGCTATACCCCTGATTTATTGCCCCATCCTCTCCAAAAATCCCTCCAAAGGGAATCTGCTCTGTAACATTTTCTGGTAGCTTAGTTATCCACACACCAAAACACTGTCTATTGAATGTTCACTACCCAGAAGTCACCGGGTCAACCATATTGTAGGCCTCTGAAGTGAACTGGCTTGTGCCTAAACTCTGCGCCAATTGTAGGCCTATGAAGTGAACTGCGCTTTCCTCGGCGAGTTTGGTAGAAATTTCAAAATTTTAGAAATGATGGTTCAAGACCACCACCCTCGGCCTGAGGAAACTGAAGGGAGGGGAACAGAAAAAGGTTCTCAAAGGACAGGTGCCTGGGAAACACAGGCGCCTGGGAAATACACCCTAACGTGACTGCAGAAAGTTACCAGCGACCCAGGCTTTAGGTCCTCATCTCTAAGACTAAAGGGTGTGGGGCTGGGAGTAAAGCTCAGTGGAAGAGCACTTGCCTCGCATGCACAGGGCTCTGGGTTTAGTTCCCAGCACTGACTGACTAACTAAAAATAAATGGATGTGAGCCAGGCTGAGACAGGAAGATCACAGGTTCGAGGACAGCAGCGTAGCAAGACTCTCAGTAACCTAGCAAGACCCTGTTTTCAAAACAAAAAAGGTTGAGTGACTAGGAGGTTGAATGACTCTGGGTTCCTCAGACACACACACACACACACACACACACACACACACACACACACACGATCTAAAGCTGTATGGTTTTGATTTTCTTAATATGATTTTTTTCATGTTGTGAGCTGAGATGAACTTGATTCTTCCAATTCTTTTTTTTTTTTTTTTTTTTTTTTTTTGCAGTCTGGGGATAGAACCCAGGGGCATTCTACCTCCAAGCTACACCCCCAGCCCTATTTTTTTTTTTTTATTCTTTATTTTGAAACAGGGTCTCACTGAGTTGCAGAGGACCTCACTAAGTAGCTGAGGCTGTCTGCGAACCGTGATCCTCCGGTCTCAGCCTCCCGAATGCTGGGATTCCAAGCGTGCGCCACCACGCCTGGCAGATTCTTCCCAATTCTCCCAGTAGTTTCTTAGTAGAGACAAGATCTGGAGCAGAGCTCAGACTTGAACCTTTCATCTTCATGTGCAGTTCGGGAGATGGAACATTTCCTCTATTCTAAAGATTTCAACACGCACTTAGACAAAACTCAAATTAGGTTAAGGAGATATGGCTGGCTGAGATCTAAATTTCACATTTCCTCCCCTGAAATGAAGAGTATCAATCAGTCAAGATATATAAAGAACGATTTCTCTTGTGCTCAGTGTTAGGTTACTGGATGTTACTCCCTGGCCCTTTCCTTGTATAGAATGAAAATTTAAAGCTTGGCCAGCTGTATAGCTTCTCCCCAAAATGGGGCTTAAGAGGTTTAAGAGTAATGTTACCAACCTCCAAAGGTGGTGTTTTTCTTCTTACTCTTTTGTTTTGTTCTGGTTTAAGATTCTATAATGGTCTAGTCTTTTGGAAAGAATTGATATTGAAAGAAAGAAGAAAAGAAAGGAGTTTGTGATCTGGCTCATAATTTTAGGGTATCCTTAATCCTCTCAGTAGTACCTCTTTATCTAGATTTAAAGTTTTCTTTGATTACCTGTTTAAATCACTCATATATAAGGCAAATTCCATTCCCCAAACAACACAGTATATTGAGGGTTTGGGTTCATTTGAGTCCTACACTAAATTGTGTGTCAAATGAGTGTAAGACAGCCATGTGCCAGGCCTGGGGAAAAGCACTCTCAGAGCCCTAGACTAAGGGTGTCAGATCTGCAGAGTGAGGCTGGATCCTTTAAAAGAGAACAAGAAGTTGTCAAAAATAAATAAATAAATAAAACAAAAACTCACAGGCCAAGCCCACCCAAAACAAGGCCTTCATTTCAGGCAGCAGAACAACATGGAAACAATGTGTTTCGGACGGGGCTATTTCTGCTGATTTAGAATAAAATCTTCCCCTACAATATTGCTCTCCCACTCCACCCACCCCGGGACACAGCGGCTTAACTAACAGAGACAGAACCAGGACTTCAAAGGACTCGCCTTTCAGAACCCCCTGTCGGCTTCCACACAGCAAGTGCCAAGAGACTGCAAAGTCCAGGAGTTCACGGACCCTAATGGTCTTTTTTTGGGAGGGGTAGAAAAAAAATATGGGCCATGGCAATTTAGAGAACAACAAAGGACAGCGGGCGCAGCAAAATCAAAGCTCACTGACGAAACAGGCCGCTCTCCTTTTAACTTCTCCAAAAGTGCAGTCTGGTTTTGGGGGTGGGGTGGGGAGGGGTGAACGGGTTAAAGAACGTTCTGCTTTTTTCGTAGATAGTACATTCTTCAAGGTCCCTGGTCAGTCCTCGGACTCATCTGGGTCCTAATTTGGTCGTTTTAAATCAGCGTGGAGCTGAGGGAGGCCGGAGGGCCTCTTGTTCAGGTCCTGCAAGAGTCAGTGATCAAGTATTCCTCCTCACCCTCACGCAGCACGCCCGGTGGTCACAGTCACAGGAAAGGATCAAAGCAAATCCATAGGCAGCTCCAAGCCCGCGTCCTTTGATGAAGCCGCTGTCATTTCAGTGAGGTCAATGCATGTTTATTAAACACTCAGCCCGGACACTGTGGAGGGACAGGAAGATGAAAAAATTGTTCATGGAGCTTAACACAGCAGCAAGGAAAGGGGACACACACGGCAGAAACGCCATAAACTCAGAAAGTCGTGTTTCCTCCTAGATTGGCCAGTTTTTCTTTTTTCTTTCTCTCTTTCTTGTACTAGGAATGGAATCCAGGGACATTCTACCTCTGAGCTACACCCCCAGCCTGATATTTTATTCTTTATTTTGAAACAGGGTCTCACTAAATGGCTGAGAACCTCACTAAGTAGCTGAGGCTGACTGTGAACCTGTGATCCTCCTGTCTCAGCCTCCGAGGTACTGGGATTACAAGTGTGCGCCACCATACCTGGTTCTAGACTGGCCATTTTCTATTCCGTTTGCCATCCCCACTTCTTGTAATAGTAGGGATAAAGGCAGATGAGGTCTGGTTTGTGCTTTGGCAGTTTAGCACCTGAAAACCAACCTTTTTTTTTTTTTTTTGATACTATAGATTGAACCTCAAAGTGTTTTACTTTTAAGCTATACTCCCAGTCCTATTTATTTATTTTTGTGGTGCTGGAGATGGAACCCAAAGGCTTTCTACCTTTGGGCTACACTCCCAGACTTATGTTTTATTTTGAAACAGGGTCTTACTAAGTTGCTGAGATCCTAAGTAGCTGAGGCTGGCTTTGAACCTGTGATCCACCTGTCTCAGCCTTCCAAGAACTGGAGTTTCAGGTATGTGCCATCACGCCTGGCAGGAAACCAGCATTTTTTTTTTCAAACAAGAACATCCCCTTTCCCTTCCTCGGCTCCCTTCCCCAACCATCAAAGCTGAAGACTTTATACAATAGAGACAGCGCACTCTTGTTAATCAGGTCTATTTTTATTAAACTCACTAAACTCATTACATGAAGTCAGAAAGTTGTACTGAAGGAATGGCCACGGGGAAGAAATGATCCAATCTCTTCAGATTATCTTGACCTCTTGCTGTGTTTTCTAAACATTTGCTGTATTCCAGGTCTCAGCTTAATCTCTTTTGCACATGCACTATTAACAATTAATCTCCCTGTAATATATATGAGGTAGCTATTCTTTTCCATATCCTATAGGCAAGGACACAGAGGCTTAGCAATTTTGCCCACACAAAGGTGCTAAGAGGGAAGGCTCAGATTTGAACACAGGATTGTCTGATCTCATGCCCTGCCTTTAATCACCACATCATAATGCTAACATGAGGCCCTGAAACCCAACAAGGAATCCACAAGGTGCCTTCCCCAGCGTAAAACATACCCAAAAAACTACCCAAAGCCACTCTCCGAGAAGAAGTCTGCCTCTGAAAACGCTACAGTGCGCAACACACCCAAAAAGAAGGGCTGTAGACCAAAGAAGCCAAGTTATGTGTCTGTGGTCACAGGGAACATTTCTTTCTCATATTTGTGGTACAAAACATAACCAGAACGACAAACTCTTTCTCTCCCACTTCCAAAGCCTTGGTGTTTGAACAGAGCGTGTCTGAGTCTTAAATTGTGGGGCTGCAGAGAGGCCGTGAAGGCCAGACACCGATTTCAGGCACCAAAATTAGAATGCTCAGTAAACAGCGCTGAGAGCATCTGTGTGTTGTCACCTCGTTTCAGTGCCTGTTCACTAGGGTGCATCGGGGTGTTTGCACACACCTCGACCATTCCTGCAAGGCTGCGAGGAGGAAGGGGGGCTTACTCTCAAGAGGAAGAAGAGGTACTTATTCTCATGTTCCAGGTAACAAAGAAGCCACGATACATTATTTGAAAAAGCAAGGCCAGGGAGAATTTCTTTAAGGAATCCTAAATTGTTGATGAACCCTGGCTTTGGAAGAGGGCTTGAGAAGACGACCTGGAAGACCAGACCTGTAGCTTTCTTTTAGCTGCCCTTAGGGCAGGGTTTGGACACAGAAATTTCAAATCAGTCTGGAGACTCTAAAGGTCATTCTTTGAACCTCTTCTCTTTCCAGACAAGGTAACTGGGGCCCAGAGGGCAAAGATTTGCCTAAGTCTCACCTAAGTAGTATGGGACGGCCCGACTTGCTATGGTCCTCCAGAAGCGTCTCTAAGGAATTACAGAAACACAGCACTTTGGGTGAACATGCAAAAATCATAGGAATCGGTTCACTTCCCCCAAACCACCAAAGGAGCCGGGAGGGCGGCCTCTCCAGGCCTTAGGAACTAGGTCTCCCTCCAGGACCCAGAGCCATCAGCCCTAAGCCCAGGCCCACCCAGGGCTCCCGCTTCCTGTGCGCTGGAACGAGGACCCGAGGAGACTCTCACAACAATGGGCAGAATTCGGTTTCTGGGCTTCTGATCTTCCACGAGGTGCTTCCCTTGCAAAACTATGCACCGCGCAGGCTGTCAAGGAAGAGCCCCAGGACCGCAAGCTGCGGCCGCTGGGCCTCTCTTCCCGACCTGGCCTTCGCTCGGGGGTGCACCCAGCACCCACCTTCCCCCTCCTCCCCTCCCCCATTCCCCTTTCTCTTTCTTTCTTCCCGGGTTCCTCGCCCCGCCCGCCGGCGCCCGCTCGGTTCCTCGCCCAATGGCCGCGGGGCCCTGGCGCGCATCAGCTGATGGGCCCGGGCCCGGGCCGCTGCGAGCCAATCAGAGCACCGGGGGGCGGCCCCGGGCGGCCCATAAAGGATGCGGGACTCGGGGCAGCCGGACAGAGCCGAGAATGGGAGAAGAGCCGGGCATCTGAGCGGCATCCGAGCTCATCTCCTGCACACCTCGCTCTCGCAGCCCGCCGTCCGCTCGCCTGCTCGCCGCCCAGGTAAGCGCGGGGTGGCCACCCGGGCGCCGCGGCTCGGGGACCGGACGCCCCGCCCGGCCTCCCCCGTCCAGCTCCGGCCTCCCTCGGTCCAGCTCCGCGCTCCGGCCTCCCGCCCGGGCCTCCACAATCTCCAGGCTCCCTGGCGCTGCGGCCCGTTCCGTCCCGTCCGGCGCCGACGCCCGGGCGCGCCCTGGCCGGCTCGCGGAGGGCGGAGGGGGTTGTTTTGATCTTCTTTGGCTGCCTGCTGCCGAGCCGAGGCGCCGCCCCCGGAGGCCGGCGCCCTGGGGTGCCGTGCGCGCTGCGGCCGGGTGGCCGCGCGGTGGGCGCAGGCGCTCTGCGCGCCCCGGGAGGGGTCCCGATGCTGGCCGGGCGTCTCTAGCGCCGGGGCCGCGCTCCTTGCGCTGCGGGCTCCCGCCGCGGGGTCCCCGGCCCTTGCAGTGTGACCGAACAATGGAGACCCCGGCTGCGGCGGGGACAGGCTGGGCCGGGCGAGTCGCAGGCAGCAGCCGGGCGCGGTCCCTCCCGCCGACGCCCCAGTCTCCCCACCCGGCCTCTGCCCCCGCGGGCGATGGCCCCCTCGGCGAGGCCTTGAGATCTACACGGCCCCAGGGGCAGGGCGCCCACTTTCCGGACAGTTTGGTGGGAAGGGGCTGCTCTCAAGGTGGATTATTCCAGCTCCCCCGGGAGCGGGAGGCGGGGATCCTCCCCCAGCCGCAAAACCGCTAAAAAGTCCTGGAATGAAGATGTAGACGACGGGGAGTCGCGGTCCTCCGATACTCCTTCCAACTGCTTCGGCGTGGTGGCCTACTCCGTGAACCCCGGGGACAAATACCGGGTCAAGATTAAGGCTTTAAACCCGGAGTCTTGTTCCAGCACCCCCCGGTCTGACCGCTCTGGGTCCCCAACTCCCTCGCCCTCACCCAGAAAGCTCCGGTGCTTGGACCAAAGCGAGGAGAAGCAGGAACAGGGCTGCAAAAAGAGGAGGGCGAGGGAGGGCAACCCCAGCGCCTTAGACTTCTCCTGGCTGGGGTGAGTGAGGGGACAGGGAAGAGGTCGCCGGCCAAAAGGGGGCAGCTGTAGACACTGCCCCAAACTTCAGGGGACGCGCATTCTCTCTCTCTCCACCAGGGAGCAGGAGATCTGGAATCCAGGCTAAGGGAGAAAGTGATTTACCTTGGAGGTGTAACAGGTTGCAGAAGAAAGCTGAGAGGCTGCTGGTAGCTTTCAGTGGGGCCCAAGGCCTCGGGGATTGTTTGGCCTTTAAGGCAGGCAGGCACTCTGGGCAAAGATGATACCGGTTCTCTAATACGCGTTGACAGGAGCGCTTCTCCTCTTCCCCCAGGGGGAGGGGGAGGCCGAGGCCCTTGGAGGGAGAAGCAGTTGTTTTCAGCTGGGCAAACATGGATGGTTGCCCACAGAAACGTTGCCACTGTACTTCAGAAAGTTGCCCAAGTCACTGGAAGAGAACAATGTGTTCCCTTTCCAGCCACCCTGGGCCAGGGAGGGAGGGGGTGTTTCCTCCTGTGTTGAGGCTGGTTTTGTGGCTTCAAAAAGATCCCTTCTTGCCTGGGTTTCACGGCCCTGGCTTGCTGTCCCCCCTAGCAGGCCTCAGAGCTTTTGAAATCCCAGATCTTTTTGATTAGAAATGGGAATATCCTATTTGAAAATAGTCCCTTGGTGGACTAGTCTGGTCATGCTCATACTGAAATCTGAGCCTGTCTGCTGAGGTGACAACTATACATCATCTCTCCCATGAAAACTGCAGCGGCTCCACTGAGGCCGACTTTAGTCATCTGTGTTTTACCAGCTCGGTGATGGTGGTAGTGCAGGTCTTTTGTTTTAGGAAGCTGCTTACTTTTTATTAAATCTTCTAGCTAACCTCTTTGTTTATCTCAACTATAAATGCATAGATTTTTAATTATTTTCTTTTTTTGGGAGCGGGGAATCCCCATTAATCCCACAGCTAGGATGGAAGGCAGAACGAAGAATCAACCCAGAAACCACAGCAGCCAAGTCTTTCTGTGGCTGGATTTTACTTGTATTGGGAGAGGATAAATGTTTTGTTTTCTGAACTTTTCATTTTGTCTCCTTCCTGTAGCTTATTATTTGAAAGGTCATCATCCTTAGCTACACTGAGTGAATAAGACTTTGCGCCAGGCTACTGGAAATTGTAGAACTCACGAGCATAGATTCTAGCTTGAGGAAGCCTTAGCGCTTCGGGACTTCCACCTCTGAGCCCTGAGCTGCAAGGAGGCCAGGGTTCCTGCCAAGGCCTTGGCGATCTTTTCTTTAGCAAGCACTTACTTTTGTTTTCTTTTGGTGGTGGTTCTGGGTGTTGAACCCAGGGCCTTGCACATGCTAGATGAATGTTCTACCACTGAGCTACATCTCTAGCCCCAAGCATCTGCTTTAATTGCTTCAAAAGGCGGTGGTCAGATTTTTATACCCAACTGTTTGTGCGCGCGCGCGCACGCGTGTGTGTGTGTGTGTGTGTGTGTGTGTGTGTGTGTGACATTTGATGTGTTGCCTTCCAAAGGAGAAGGGGTCAGCACGATCACCCTTCTTGATTCAGCTGCCATTCTTACAGGGGATGTGTTTGGAGAGGGTCTTGATAAGTTACTTCTTTTCTCTCTAGAACACCTTCCACCATGGCCACGGCAGCAAGTTCCCACCTGAACAAAGGCGTCAAGCAGACGTATATGTCCCTGCCTCAGGGCGACAAAGTCCAAGCTATGTATATCTGGATTGATGGGACTGGAGAAGGACTTCGCTGCAAAACCCGCACCTTGGACTGTGAGCCCAAGTGTGTAGAAGGTGAGGCTGGGCAGGAGTGGGGTGGGCAGCAGGCAGCCTTGGACCAACACTAAGAGCCACCCGATTTGACCATTTTCTTCTGTTCACAAAGTTCTTCTAAGACAGGGCTTTTCAGACCTCATTCACTCAGTGTTAAGCTCCTTCATGGCTTTAAAGCATAGCAAGAGTGGAACCCTTTATAAAAACAGAATCTTGCATGTAAGCCCAAAATATAGCAAAGAAGAAAAGGCTGCTTTGTGGAGGGTCGGGGGCTGGAGACTTCCTGACTTTTCTACTTTAGCTGGCTCTAAGACAGCCCAGGAACCCAGTTTGAAGGGGCTATTTGTTTGCTTTTAGCTGGGCCTGATTTAAAGTCTTACATGATGTGGTTACTCCTCCTTCAGGAGAGCTGCTGTATTAGGGCCGTGATCTTCATTCTTCAAGCCAGAATGAGCCATCGCTCTCTCCCTTGTGGGAGGGACCAGGAGAAAATCTGTCACCACCTGCCTACTTTTAGGATAGCTTACCTTCTGCGAATGTAGGACCGTCGTATAGAGCCCATGTTGTACCTGTAAAAAAAATGTCCTCCATAGCCAGCTATGGTGGTGGCACTAGGATTTGTGAGGCAGAAGATTGCAGGTTCAAAGCCAGCCTCTGCAATTTAGTGAGTGTCTCAGCAACTTAGCAAGACCCTGCTTCCAAAATAATAAAAGATAGAGCCAGGCATGGTGGCACATGCTTGTAATCCCAGCATTTGGGAGGCTGAGACCAGAGGATCACGGTTCATGGACAGCCTCAGCTACTTAGTGAGGCCCTCTGCAACTTAGTGAGACCCTGTTTCAAAATAAAGAATAAAAAATAAGGCTGGGGGTATAGCCGGAGGTTGAATGCCCCTGGATTCCATCCCCAGACCTGCAAAAAATAAAAAATAAAAAATAAAAAATAATAATAAAAGATAGGGCTGGGGTATATATAGCTCAGAGAGGTAGAATCCCCAGCACTGCCAAAAAATAAAGATAGAGAAAGAAATGTCCTCCTGTCCTCCTTAGGTGGCTCTTGTGACTGTCACTTCCTTTGAGGAAGTGATGTGATGGTCTTACTTGGAACACAGATGGGAAGGACTGTAGGGATAGGTACAGATGTAGCAGTGCATTTGGACCTTTAGAGGTGAATGGGAAGCTGGCGGTATTCTTGCCTGAGATGCTCCTATACTTTTTAAAACGCAGTTTCCCCTCTTTTTGCCCCAGAGTTGCCTGAGTGGAACTTTGATGGCTCTAGCACCTTTCAGTCTGAAGGCTCCAACAGCGACATGTACCTGGTTCCTGCTGCCATGTTTCGGGACCCCTTCCGCAAGGACCCCAACAAGCTGGTGTTCTGTGAAGTTTTCAAGTACAACCGAAAGCCTGCAGGTGTGTGTAGGCTGGGTGTGGGGCCCCCGTCTCAGCCCATGAAGTCTGTGAAGGGAAGAGATGTTCTGAAGTCGGTCTAGGCTTCCCAACACTGTCTCAGAACTGTTAAGAATGTGTCCATCCTGAACTTTGCCTTGGAAAGAAATGGTGTGGCCTGACCTTCCCTGGTCCCCTTTACTGGTTACATAACATGGTGTTGAATTTACCCAAATCCATTTGCTGATGAGAGTCCCCGCTGACACC
The DNA here is from genome assembly GCF_963383645.1 of Muscardinus avellanarius. Classification (NCBI taxonomy): domain Eukaryota; kingdom Metazoa; phylum Chordata; class Mammalia; order Rodentia; family Gliridae; genus Muscardinus; species Muscardinus avellanarius. Next base: position 105,134,033 of record NC_137793.1, read on the forward strand.
ACCTCCCTGTAGATTTTGAGAACCTCAATCTGCCATGTACTGCCAGTGAACTTAGGCAAATTACTTACTCCCTGGACTTCCATTTTGTTGATTTTAAAATAGAGGACAGTAATAAGTTAACGCATGTGAACCATTGAGAGACATCTATACATCAAATATTGGTTGTTCTTTCACCGCAGACAGCTTATTTTACGTATTTAGAAAAGTATGAGCCTCTTGGTTCACTGATAGCATACGTATACCTGGAGGTTTGCTGTCGATGCACCTGGCCCCTGCTGGTGCTGTGATACTCAGACAGATCTGCTCTTAAACCCAGGGGAAGCCTCACTTCTGTGGAGTCTTGCTACTCTGCCATGGAACCTGGTGGCTCTGGGCCTTCCTGGCCTTTGTTTTGAGAGGCAGTGTGGCTGGCAAAGGGACCTGGCTCTGAAGCCAAGACAGCCATGGCCGTTCTGGCTTTGCTGCTTGTCCTGTAACCTGGGCAACGTACTGAAAATCACATCCCTGAGTCTTCATTTTCTCATCTGTAAAAACGAAGCGCTCTTGGTGTTGCTTCTCTGCGATCATTGGCTTGACAAGATTTGGAGATCAGATACCTTTAGACAACTGAGAATGGACCCACCACATGATCCAGCTATACCACTCTGGGCATCTTTCCAAAGGGACTGAAATCTGAGCATTAGAGGGATATCCGTGGTTATAGCAGCACAACGCACAATAGCCAAGTTATGGAACCGCCGTAGGTGTCCATCAGTAGATGAATGGGTTTCAAAAGCATGGGACATATACACAGTGGAATTCTACTCAGCAATAAAGAACAACAAAATTATGTCATTTTCAGGAAAATGGATGGCCCTGGAGAACATTGTGTTAAGTGAGATCAGCCAGTCACAGGAAGTGAAGGGTCACATGTCTTCTCTCATGTGGAAGCTAGTAATGGGAATACAAGAGAGAGTCAGATAATGGAGGAGCATCTCCAGGGGAGCCAGGGAGCTGGTGGAGGGGAGGGTGGGCGAGAGAGAGGAAACACTTCCATTGACATGATGTAAATACTTAAGAATACCAGTGCTGGCCTCAATATCCTGTATGAGGGAGTGGGGGGAGCCCGCCAAGTGCTGTGTGCATATATATATATCACTGAACTATATTATGGTGTAGACTATAAAAGACTGCTATAAGTAGAATTCCATATAAGACTATAATGCACCAATAAAATTATTTAAAAAAAGGTTCCCAATAACCATCTCAGGGTTGTTATAAAGATTCAGATGAGCAGTTTGTTTTAAAGTTCTTTTGAGCCTGGAAATTGTTTCCAGTTGAGCTCATCTTTTTTTTTTCTTTTGTACCTGCCAAAAACTATATAACTTAGCACTTAGGCTTACCTGGAATGTTAGCAAACTGTTCTTAATAAAAAATAAAAGATCTGGCTGAGCCTGGAGGTACATCCCTATAATCCCAGCTACTTGAGAGTCGCAGACAGAAGGATCGAAAGTTTGAGGCCAGCCTGGGCAACTTAGCAAGGCCTTGTCTCAACATTTAAGAAAATGAAAAGGGCCAGAGATACAGCTCAGTGGCAGAGGACTCCTGGGTTCCATCTCCATTACCGTGTCAAAAAATAATAATAATATTTACAGCTTTGGCTTTCAGAGCCTGATAAACTAGGGGATATGTTTGACAGCTAGTAGCAGCTATCTTGTGAACGGGGGATGGAAATGCCTGTCATTTGGTCCTTGGGAGGTGGCTGTGTGCAGATATGGTGTTCACATGCTGTGTTCCGAATCTGTTCCCACGTGCCCGGGTTGTAACCGAGTTTAATGATAACTAAAGTCTTGCAGAGAATCGCCGTGCAAGCGTGTAACTGCAGCTTCTCCCATTTTTCTGACTTAGCGATAGGACACAAAGGCTTGTTCTAGGTCAGGTCACCCTCTAAGGAACACCGGAGCTGTGCAGGATAGAAGGACTATTTTCCCCTCAGCATCCAGGTTCTGTGTCTCTGTCCCTCTGTGTCCCTGATAGCATGTTGACTCTTTTCTCTAGAAACCAATTTAAGACACACCTGCAAGCGGATAATGGACATGGTGAGCAGCCAGCACCCCTGGTTTGGGATGGAGCAGGAATACACGCTCATGGGCACGGATGGGCATCCCTTTGGCTGGCCTTCCAACGGCTTCCCAGGGCCCCAAGGTGAGTCCCCTGGGTAAAAGGTGGACCTGGTTCTCCCCTAAGTGCCTAGCCCAGAGAAGGGAGCATCTCCTGGATCAGAGAGCTTAGACTGGCTGAAAATAAAGGTAAAAACATAGCCTTCGTACTGCCCAAGTCCAGAGATGGATAAATGTACAAGGTGACCTGGCATGGTGGTGCACGCCTGTAATCCCAGTACTTGGGAGGCTGAGACAGGAGGATTACAGGTTCGCAGCCAGCCTCAGCTACTTAGTGAGGCCCTCCTCAGCTTACTGAGACCCTGTTTCACAATAAATTAAAATACAGGGCTGAGGGTATAGCTCGGAGATAGAATGCTTCTGTGTTCCATCCCCAGTACTTCAAAAATTAAGAATAAAATAAAGCTGGGCATGGTGGCACACGCTTGTAATCCCAGCATCCGGGAGGCTGAGATCCGAGGATCATGGTTTGCGGACAGCCTCAGCTGCTTAGTGAGGCCCTGTTTCAAAATAAAAAATAAAAAATAGGGCAGGAGTTGTAACTTGGAGGTCGAATGACACTGGCTTCCACCCCAGACCCGCAAAAATAATAATAAGTACAAAGTAAGAAAGGATTGCGGGCAAGCCTTTGGTTCCACTGAGGCTCTGGCGAGGAGGACCCCAATTCTCCATTCCTCACCCGTGGGTAAAGGCAGGGCTTGTGAATCAGGAGACCGCGTGTTAAGGGCCTTCTGGTTCCTGGTGTCCTCTCTTCATTAACCACTGTCCCACAGGTCCCTATTACTGTGGTGTGGGAGCCGACAAAGCCTATGGCCGGGATATCGTGGAGGCTCACTACCGGGCCTGCTTGTACGCCGGAGTCAAGATTACAGGGACGAATGCCGAGGTCATGCCTGCCCAGGTACCGGCTCCAGTCTGTCGGCTTCCTGCCCTCTCCAGATGTCTGGGTCGGCAGGCAGTGGGGACTCTGGCTGACCAGGGGCTGCCGGTGCCCTGTGCCCTCCCCAGAGCTCTACAGCGGTTGGAGTAGAGGCGGGCAGAGAATGGGCTTGCTTAGGGGCTGGAGTTTGGGGAGCAGCTGGCTTTATTTTAAAGGCCAACCATCTCCTTCTTTATAGTGGGAATTCCAAATAGGACCCTGTGAGGGAATCCGCATGGGAGATCATCTCTGGGTGGCCCGTTTCATTTTGCACCGCGTCTGTGAGGATTTCGGAGTGATAGCAACCTTCGATCCCAAGCCCATTCCTGGGAACTGGAACGGCGCAGGCTGCCACACCAACTTCAGCACCAAGGCCATGCGGGAGGACAACGGCCTCAAGTGAGTGCCTTCTGCTGGGCCCATCTTTCTTCTCCGGTGGAGAGAGCTTGGGAAGGGAGGATCGGTCTGGGAGCAAAACGTCTCTTGCAAGATGACTTGCCAAGTCTCTCCCGGGCACGGCTGTGCTGGGCTTCAGGCTCCAAGGGCTTTAGCTCTTGCCACTCGGCTTCAGGATTTTCCTAAGCCTGTGGTTTTCTTCTCACTGAAAAGTACCAGATATTTCCCAGCATTAAAAGTGGTGATAGGGAGCCGGACATGGTGGCACATGCTTGTAATTCCAGTACTTAGAAGCTAAGACTGGAGGATCTGGGTTCGAGGACAGCCTCAGCTACATAGTAAAAAGCCCTCCACAACTTAGTGAGACCCTGTTTCAAAAATGAAGAATAAAAAATTGGGGTTGGTGGGGGGTGTAGCTCAGAGGTAGAATGCCCCTGGGTTCCATTCCCAGCATCATAAAAAAAAAAAAAAGTAATAGGGGAAAGTTGACAAATAGATTTCTGTGTTTGAAAGTATTTAATAAGAACTTAATAACCATACAGGCAAGTAGATAAACCTAATGCTTACGGTGGGCAAAAGTCTTTGCAGTGATGAGAATCTTTTTATATAACAAATAATGACTTCCTACTGCATGCCAAGTCATTGCCCTTGTATAGTGGGCTGTACTTTGGTAAACTTTGGTCTTAGAGCCATACCCGGTCCTGCCCTTGAAGGATTCCCTGGTGCCAGGGTCAGACCCTCATCTTTTTTTTCTTGTTTCCTCTAGGTACATCGAGGAAGCCATCGATAAGCTAAGCAAGCGACACCAGTACCACATTCGCGCCTATGATCCCAAGGGGGGCCTGGACAACGCCCGGCGCCTAACTGGATTCCACGAAACCTCCAACATCAACGACTTTTCTGCTGGTGTAGCCAACCGTAGCGCCAGCATCCGCATCCCCCGGACTGTTGGCCAGGAGAAGAAGGGTTATTTCGAAGACCGTCGCCCCTCTGCCAACTGTGACCCCTTTGCGGTGACAGAAGCCATCATACGCACATGTCTTCTCAACGAGACCGGCGATGAGCCCTTCCAGTACAAAAACTAAGCGGACTAGACTTCCGCCTCAGCCCCTCTTATGTCTTCTGCCCACTCCAACTTCCCCTCCCCAGCTGTCCTGCTTGCCCCTAATGTAACTCAAAGGGTGGAGTATCAAGGTCTTTTTTTTTTATTATTCCTCATGCCCAGTTAATCTCACTTTTCTTGACCAGGATAGAGGGGCTAACTTCTTAATCTCTTCACACCCAAACCCTCTTTTTTTCCCTAATGTGTTAGTGGGGAGGGGGTAAGGAGATGTAACCACTGCTTCTTTGATTTTATCAGGTGTGCTTGTCCATAGGTGTAGCTATCAGGACAGAGCATATGTGTTTGTGAAGGGTGGGGTGAGGACTTTTTCTTCAAGGTAGCTAAAAAGGGAAGGCTTTGTAGGTAGCTCACATTTCCCCTCTTGGTGGAAAGTGCTGTTTCTTAAGGTATAACCAACTTTCCCTTAAAAGGGGAAATTAGGAGAGAAGGAAGGAGGAGGGGTTGGGGATCTAGGAGGAAAAATATCTTTGGTATCTTGCATCTTGCCTTCCTTGCTGGGGGCTATGGAAGAAAAAGTTCTCACTCATTTATAACACAAAGCAGAATAGTATTTTTATATTTAAATATAAAAACAAAAAATTTTATATATGGGTGTGTGGATAACACGTGTTTTTCTAAGAACTTCATCTTGGCCACGGGGTGTTAAAGTTCGAGGCAAATACTTGGGTTTAGAAATGAGGGTGTCCTTTTGAGTTAGGGGTAGGAAATGGGGAACTGGAAAAGTTGGTTATTTGGGGTTCTTAGTCCCTTCTTACCACTTGAGGCGCCCTGCCCATCCTGTGGGAGGTGGGCACTGGAAATTGAGCTCGTGGGTGCGCAGTACTGGAAGTTACCCGAGTCCCGTGGCTAGGCTTAAGAGACACACGTGCACTTGTCCACACATGGGTTTAGAAGAATGAGTTGGCTGGTCAACTTGAGCATGTGACTGTCAGAGGAGGTGCTGGGGTTATTTTCTGGGTGAGACTAGCATGTCACTAAAGCAGGCCTTTTGATATATTAAATTTTTTAAGAGCAAAACAGGTTTAGATTTTAATCAAATTTGTAGGGTTCTTAAGTCTAATTTTACAGAACTGTCTGTCCGCTTCACCCATCTCTCCTTCCACTCTTCCCTTGGAGGAGTTGTGGAAGGGGCAGGAGTTCAGAGATAAAACACTTGTAATTGTGTATCCTCGTGTCTTTTCTTCCGGTGCAGAGATCCCTTTAGGATTCCTAAGGAGTTAGTTTCTTTAATAATAGACTCCACCTCCATCGCCGCGTCTCCCTGTACTGTTCTCTGGTTCTGTGCTGGCCACACAGGCCAGCTGTGGTTTTCTCTTGCTGTGACGACTTCTAATTGCCATGTACAGTACATTCAGAGTTAGATAACTCCCTTGTTGTAAACAAACTGTGTAACTGCCCAGAGCAGCGCTTATAAATCAACCTAACATTTAAAAGCTCTCTTCTGACTATTTCTTTGTGGTTGTTTCTGTGCCATTATATTTTTTTACCAAAAAGGTGGGAGAGGGGTTTAGAGACAAAGTATAGGTTTATCTGCTCTTTGGATTTTTAAAAATCAGGAGTCAGGTTGCCAGTCAGCTTTTTCTTAAACCACTAACTTTGGGCATTTGGGATTGGTGGGATTATTTTTTCACTGGACTGAGCTCACACGGTCTCAGCATTTCCCATCCCTAGAGCTTCATGGTGGGGTAAACCTCTGGCCCTCCCCTCGCGGCACTCCAGAGTTTGACCTGTTAGTAATAGGTTTCCAGCAGTCCTGCTATACCGAGGCTGGTTTAGCCAGTCCTGCCTTCATTTTATAGCAGCTTAAAGTATTTGAGATCAACTGTTTTTCCTGTCCCCGTTCTCCCCAAGTTCATCCTCTGCCCAGCTGCCAGTGACTCATCTAAATAGCAAACACGACCACGCTGCTGCCCCGGGGAACCCTCCGAGGCTGGCTGGCTGTGCTAATGGTGGACAATAGTGGTACGGGCTTTTGGAGGCTAGCTGGGCCCTGTTAGAGATGATAAAATGTATATTTTACTCTAGAACTCCCAGGAAGGTTGGCTTATGATGACTTAATTTCCAGAGTAAGGGGGAATCTATAACTAGTGGTTTGTTAAACATGGTTCCAATTTATTGCTGTTCCTCCAGCATGATTAAGAGGTCCTCTTCCACCCTTAGGTACTGTCCCAGTTTTGATGTTAAAGTTTACACAGTTCTCAGTCCAGTCAATAATTCCACCTCTCCAGTTGACACTGGTTTTCCTTTACTGGGTCAGTCCTACAATAAGAGACAGTGGCTGACCTGAGCACTTTGGTTTTCCAGACAAATGGTCACATGCAAAAGAAATTTAATAGGATCAGAGTTAAGGGGCGGGAGAATAACATATTTCCCTCTTACCTGGAATTAGCTTTGACCTGCAGGTTGAGGTGCAACCCCCTTGTATTTCTAAGGTGTTTTTTATAGCTCATTTAACAGACATTGGGTTACATGATAACTTTATCAGTGATAGATTAAACAGAAAGAAAGGATAGATTAAACAATGACATGACGGCCCAAGCCTTCAGCCTTAAAGAGACAGGCCAGTATTCACCCAAGCTGCTTCCTGAATTTAAACATGAGTTTCCCCGAATAACATCCTGCCAGGTACTGAATGAGCTAAATGGCCTCCCAGGGTAAAGGGGTTCCAAGGGCTTTCTTGTGTAGGGCCCTTTAAAAGACCTATGTTGTGGGTGGAATGGTACCTTAGTGGATAAGGGTTTCTGAACCACCGTTTTGTGCAGGGACTCCAAATAGCTCACCCAAGTTTCACAGATAATTTCCAGCTGCTGTTTGACCCTTTTAAAATGAGCGCAGTCTAGAGAGCAACCTGCAGCCCCAAAGAAAGAAGTTGGCATCCCATCATTTGACAGGACTTCTCAGTTGTCAATTGTGAATGTCCTGAAAGCAGGGATCATTGCCCACCACTATCCCCAGACAGGTCATGTTGCTGCAGGACTTGTTTAATGAGCTAATTTTTTTTCCCCTGTGGTGCTGGGGATGAAACTCAGAGGCTTTCTACCTCTGGGCTATACTCCCAGACCTACTTTATATTTTGTTTGGAAACAGGGTCTCACTAAGTTGCTGAGAGCCTCACTATCTGAGGCTGGCTTTGAACCGGTGGGATCCTCCTGTCTCCGCCTCTCAAGTACTGGGATTACAAGCGTGCGCCACCACGTCCGGCCTCAATGAGCTATTTTTAAGCATCAGTTTTGTGAGCTTTCCGCCTACAATGCTTCTGGCTGGTATCAATCTTATGAAGTCTTGTTTGGCTGTGGCACTAAAGTGAAATTATGTTTTACTGAACTTAAAGAGAATTGATATATTCTTTTTCCAGGACAAACATGGCTCCACTAAAGCCTGAGAGTGTGTTGTGGGAAAGAACCAACTGCTTTCTCTGTTGATTCTGCTTGGAATTAGGAGGCCAAGAGCAACCTGAAGATAACTAATGTAGCAGGGGATGGTGGTACTTGCCCCTAATCTCAGCTCCTGGGAAGCTGAGCTATTAGGATCACAGGTTCAAGGCCAGCCCCAGCAATTTAGTGAGACCTTCAGCAACCTAAGTGAGACCTTGTTTCAACATGGGTGTACCTCAGGAGTAGAATCTCGGGGTCTAATCCCAAGTAACAAGTAAAACACACACACACACACACACACACAAACGTGGCAGTTCATATAACTCAAGGCTTCAGACAAACTGCTACTGTCAACAAAGTGAGCTGAATTTAGTCTTGCCATTTTATAGCCTTAGCTCAGTCACCAACCATAAAAATATTAAGTATACAAAACAGTTCATACTTGGGCTGGGAATGTAGCTCAGCAGGAGCGTGCTTGCGTAGCATGCCTGAGTCCCCGGGATCCTCCAGTATCAAAACAAAAGCAGAAAAAGCAAAATTCATATTTGGTTTTATACAGTATGTAGATAAATGCGATATACAAATGCACAACATAGATCATGTTTTTTAGAATGTGTAGAGGTTAAATGCCCCTGGGTTCCAGACCCACACACACACAAAATAAAATATTTGGAAACAGTCTCACTAAGTTGCTGAGAGCCTCACTAAGTAGCTGAGGCTGGCTTCGAACCCCCACGATCCTCCTCTCTCAGCCTCCAAGTACTAGGATTACAAGCATGCGTCACCACGCCTGGCATAAGATTCAACATCTTAAGAGATAAAAGCTTGTAAATATATCTTCCAGAAATAGTACACAAGAGAATTTGCTGGACTCAAAAAGCTGTCACTAGGAATGGGACAGTGAGATATGGAAGCAATAATCTTTTTTTTTTTTTTTTTTTGGTGGTCCTGGGAATGGAACCCAGAGGCTTTCTACCTCCGGGCTATACTCCCAGACCTATTTTATATATTATTTGGAAACAGGGTGTCACTGAGTTGCCGAGAGCCTCACTAAGTAGCTGAGGCTGGCTTCGAACCCATGCGATCCTCCTGTCTCAGCCTCCCAAGCGCTGGGATTACAAGCGTGCGCCACCACGCCCAGCTGCAATAATCATTCTTAAAGCAAGGTCCTACCGCCAAGCCTTTCTAGAACTCCTCCCTCTGCAGCCTATGAGTAGGGGTTCTTGGGCTGTTAACTAGTAAATAGGGTCAGTGCATGGAGACTCCCTAATAAGGAGAGTGGTGCCCTTGTCCCCTGTGACAGTGGAGTCTCCACACAGTTCCCACTGTCATTTGATGAACTGCTTTTCAGGAGTCTTGGACTCAGCAAAATCTTTGTCTTAAGAGCTGACTGTCTTGGTCGGCCCCTCCATCCAATGGCATAAAATCTCCTGACTTAACTGCGGTTGGCTTTCACCTACTACCTCTGAACTCGAGGCCTTCTGCCTTTGCTTCCCAACGAAGTTTTAGAATAAATTACTCCCGCCGGGCGTGGTGGCACACGCTTGTAATCCCCGCGCTTGGGAGGCAGAGACAGGAGGATTGCGCAGGTTCGAAGCCAGCCGCGCTGGCTTAGGAGACCCTGTTTCCAAAAATAAAATAGGTCTGGGAGTGTAGTCCGGAGATAGACGGGCTTCCAGGAACCCCAGTACCACCAAAAAAAAAAAAAAAAAGAATAACTTACTCCCTGTGACTCTATTTTTCGTCCGTATTGGCATTAAATGGGAGAGGCATTCAAGGTACCTCTGAAAAAATTCGTAAAGAGAATGGAGGCCAAATAAGCGTATTGTGGTGCTTGAGGAGACCAAGCAAGTGGAGAGTCTTTTCACGTCTCTCTCCCCTTGCAGCTAACGGGTTTTACTGGCATTGCCGAACAGTATGGGGCTTCTGGAGACTTACAGCTCTGTGGACCAGCTGAGCCTCAAAGGAGTTTCTGAGCTGTGTCAGTAACTGCTCAAAGAATGGTATAGACAAAGCACGGTGTCACTGGAGGGAGGAGAGGGAGAAGAGCTTTTTTACTTTTCTTCAGTACTGGAGATGGAACCCAGGGGCATTATACCTCCAAGCTATACCTACAGCCCTAGTTTTTAGTCTTTTTAATTTAATTTTATTAATTTTATTTGTTTATTTTTTTTTGGTGGCACTGGGGTTCCTGGAAACCCTTCTACCTCTGGGCTACACTCCCAGACCTATTTTTATATTTTTATTTGGAAACAGGGTCTCTTAAACCATTGAGGCTGGCTTCGAACCTGCGTCTCTGTCTCCCAAGCACCGGCCAGAAGGGCTTAAGTGACTAGTGATTTAATTAGGAGATAAGCTTAAAGAGACAAAATCGTAGGAGAATGCGTTGTCTGGAGCTTCCAACCTCAGAGAGGACCCACCTCCCCAAAGTACTGCCAGGCCCCTTCCTAGGTGGGCTCAGGACTCAGAAACCTCCATTGTATCAGTGTGTTTATATAAGTCTGTTTCTGGCTTAGCACTTAGCCAAGCAAAGTTTCCGAAATGCTTGTTAAATTATCTGAGAAAGGTCACTCCCAGTATCCTTGGCTAACGTAAGCAAACACTAGGCTGGGTTTGGAGGGAGGGGCGCTTGATTCGCAAGTCTTAATCTTGGATGTTAATGGCTTGTGTATAACTACTCTCACAGTTCACCTCCAAGCTTCCAAGATCAGGTGTGTTTAGACCCCACAGACAATATCAAATTATCTGGAAACCTCCTCCTCTCCCTGATCCCAAACGCAGGGCTCTGGAGATGATCATTTCAAGTTCTATATCTTGGAATCTGCAGAGTCTTCCAGGTACCTCCCCTTGGGAATGGACAGCTGGGGACACACTTGGATTATTCAGCATTAAATATCTCAGCTCTAGCCGGGCGTGGTGGCACGCGCTTGTAATCCCTGCATTTAGGAGGCTGAGACAGGAGGATCGCACAGGTTCGAAGCCAGCCTCAGCTACTTAGCGAGGCTCTCAGCAACTTGGTGAGACCCTGTTTCCAAATAAAATAGAAGAAAGCCTCTGGGTTCCACTCCTAGTACTACAAAATAAATAAATAAGTAAATAAATAAATAAATATCTCATCTCCAACTAACACAGCTGTACAAATTGATGCTGTCTTATAGAATCATCCTAGACAAGTTAGGGACATCTCCAAAATTCCTTGCAGATTTTAAACTTACCCCAACACTGAAATGTTGCATTTTCTACCTTGGTGGGTAGAAGTGCGTGTCCAATTTACCAGTTATTTTACATCCAGGGGCACAGCATTTCTCTGAGGGAAGAATTACGCGGCAACATTTTATGCTAGTAGTAATGGGAACATTTAACCGTAAAATGGTTTGATCCCTTTCTTCCAGGGAGAAGAACCATTGTTTCTGAGAACTCTGGTGAGTTACCTTTGGAGCCCTACAGCTGTGAGACGTTCTTGCTACAGTAGCTCAGCCCAGCACTCTCCATCCACAGGGATCACCCTCCTTGGAAAGTATCAGGAGTAGGCTGTTGGTTTATGCATAACAAATTATCCCCAAATGCAGCAGCATGAAATGGAAAGTTTGTTATCTCCTACGGTTTATAAGGATGGAGGATCTGAGAGTGGCTCTCTGGGTTGTAGTCTTTATAAAGATCTAACTGGGGTCAGTGCCCTCCCCACAGGGGCCTCTCCGTAGATGACTGATGGCAGAGATAAGAGCTGACTCCAGTCCCTTAAAGGGAAGGGCAAGCTCCGCCTTGAAGATGGAGTATCAAGAATTCACGGGCATATCTTCCAATCTAGCCCAATAGGCAGCTTGAGCCTGAGACAGTGTCCCAGGCTAACATGCCACTCTGGGGAGTAAGTCTTTTATTTAAGGTGCCTGGTTTCCATTGATTCCTTTAATTACTAAACTAATGAGTATTATGCAGTTTTTAGGAGAAATGCTGACTGAAAAGTCTACAGCTGGTGACAAAAGATGGAAAAACTGGGAAGGCCCTCGTCACCACCCCACCCCAAGCTTCCCTGTCTCTGACTCACTCTTTCTCTGCCCTTAAGACCAGAGAGCTCCAAGATCTGGCTGAGTTTGACTCTGGAGAGATTTAAGACTGGTGCGTGTGGGACACGGAAGCCCCTCCGGCTGAGCTTCCTGCTGTTTTTGCTCTGGATTTCACCCTGCTGGCTGGCAGGCAACAGGTCCTTAGGCTTTCATAAGCTGAATTACATAACATCTTGAACGCTGCCGCTGAGCCAATTTAGAGCTCACCGCAGGAGGAGAAAGGGCAAAGAGAATATGTGTGTGTGTCACTGGGGGTTGAACCTCTACCTCCAAGCTATACACCCAGCCCTATTTTTTATTCTTTATTTTTTTAAATTTTATTATTATTATTATTTTTTGGTGGTACTGGGGTTCCTGGAAGCCCTTCTGCCTCCGGGCTACACTCCCAGACCTATTTTTACATTTTTATTTGGAAACAGGGTCTCCTAAGCCAGTGCGCGCGGCTGGCTTCGAACCTGTGCGATCCTCCTGTTTCTGCCTCCCAAGCGCGGGGATTACAAGCGTGCGCCACCACGCCCGGCTTTATTCTTTATTTTTGAAGCAGGGTTTCTCTAAGTAACTGAGGCTGGCTGAGAACCTACGATCCTCCTGTCTTCGCCTCCCAAGTACTGGGATTACAAGTGTGCGCCACCACGTCTAGCTAAGAGAAGGATAATTTTTTTTTTAAATATAGAGCAAGAACAAGGAAAGAGAACAAGATGGTAGAAAGAGGCGGGAGACAGAAACATGGAATGGAGACTAATAACTGAGACTAATAACTACCGCCTGTTTACATGCTTCTGGTCTCATGACAGGCTTTGCTACCTGAAAAGCTTATTCGTTTTTCCTTCCTTCCTTCCTTCCTTCCTTTCTTCCTTCCTTCCTTCCTTCCTTCCTTCCTTCCTTCCTTCCTTCTTTCTTTCACTTATTTACTTACTTACCTATCTACCTACCAATTTATTTATTTTATGGCACTAGGGATTGAACCCAAAGGCATTTTACTCGCCCTAATTTAAATATTGTTTTGAAACAGGGTCTTGCTAGGTTGCTGACAGTCTTCCTATATTGATGAGGTTGGTCTTGAACCTGTGATCCTCTGGTCAGCCTCCCAAGACCTGGGATTACAGGCGTGCACTACCATGCCCAGCTTCTTTGAGAGACTTGAAGGCATGGCGTAGATCTCTTCTGAGCCTATTTTTTTTTTTTCAGATTCAGCATCCTCAGTTGCTTATGTTCCAGCATGCCTTTCTAGATCTTTCATAAGCTTGAACCCCCCTAGATGTTCTCTGGATTGTCATCAGTCCAGTTCTAAAGGGCAATTTTCTAGAAGGGCTGGACTGAGTGTCATTTCACGACAAACTTCTGCTTCTTCCTTCTTCTAGACACTAAACTTCCAATTAACATAAAAATTTCACAGATTTTGTGAAAATCTCATTACACTTTATGATCTATTAAAGTTTTGAGGGGTGGTGCACACCTGTAACCCCAGTACTTGAGAGGTTGAGACAGGAGGATCATGGGTTTGAGGCCAGCCTCAGCAACTTAGTAACAAGGTCCTCAACAACTTAGTGAGACTCTTTCTAAGTGAATGAATGAATGAATAAATAAATAAATGTGCTGGGGGTGCAGCTCAGAGGCAAAACATCCTTGGGTTTGATCTCCAGTACCACACACACACAAAAAAAAAAAAAAAAAAAAAGAAAAAAAAATTCAAGGGGGAGATATTTCCTGGACATGAAGGGTGGAGAGGCTGTTTTTGACCAACCAAAGTTGAATACAAAGGGGTCCGTTTCCTGCTTTCTGCGAGGTGCTGGGGACTGAACGTGACATTTCAAGCTTGTGGAGTAGATATTCTGCCTCTGAACTGCACTAACCCTGCTGAACTTTGGTAAATATGTTAACACAAAGAATAGGAGAGATAACTCCACACACATACCCCGACCCAGTTTATGACCAGGCCCAAAGAAGGCCCGGCTGCGGGGCCTGGAGCGCACTCCTGGAGTCCACTCCTACAGCAAAGCAGAGAGAAGACACACCTGTGAGAGGCTCCCCAGTGGCCGCCCTCTTCACCCTTGCCCCCAGCGGGCCCTTAGCGAGGTATCTGTACTTTGCTGTAAGGAGGCTCAGGTGTTAGGCTACCTCTCCAAGGGTCCCCAGAAAAAGATCAAGCCGTTTAAATCTTTAGTTTTTTTTTTTTTTTTTTTTTTTGGTACTGGGGATTGAACCTAGGTGCCTAGGTGCATTCTGCCTATGAGCTACACCTTCAGCCCTTTTTATTTTTTAAATTTGAAACAGGGTCTCACTAAGTTGCCGAGGCTGGCCACGAACCTGCCATCCTCCCATCTGAGCCTCCCAATGACTGGTATTACAGGTGTGCGCCACCAGGCCTAGCAGAACATCTAAAATCATGCAGTTATAATCTTTTAGAAGAAGCATCTCCCAGATGTGGCAGAGTCCATGAGAGCGCTGTGTCTGATCCTATCCCCTTGGTCAAATCGCCTGTCCTCCCTGCAATTCCGTTTCATCACCTACAAAGTGGTCATGGTGATATACAGCCCTCAGGACCAAGTAAGGCCACTCCACGGTTGTGCCAAGGGCCTTAGTTGGGAACACGGCAGACGTCGGTCGCGGCCATCCGTTGCTCTCCTTTTCAGTCCTGCCTGCCCCTCCCCCAGGGCTGGCAGTGCCATCGACGGCCACTCGCAGGGCTTGGGTTTCCTTTCTCAGGCCAACGATGTTGCTGCAAAGGCCGCAGCTATTTAAATCAACTGACCTTTCCTACCAAGTCTCCAGGACACCTCTATCTCGGGCGGGCGATGACGGAGGTTGCTGGGGGTGTGTTGGGAGGTGGGGCGGAGGTGGGGCCCTTGTGACCTACTGGCTCACAGGATCTGCGAATTTCTTCTGATAGAGGCCCGCCTGCCAGGCTGGTAATCTGGGAGAAGATAGAAATAGCAGGGCGCCTAGTTCCAAGTCCCCTCCTCGCTCTGGCCTGAAGCCGTTCTCCCATGTTCCTGGAGCTGTGGTTTCTTTCCCGTCTTCCCGTCTTCAGCTCTTCTCCGGGGGTCATGCAGGTCGTCAGAGGAGCAGGTCGGGCTGGGAGGTTTTCCAGAGCACATAACAAGGACATTTCATCACTGTCTTGCCTGGTTCCTGGGAGCCCGGGGACAGCGCTGGCGATGGTTTGGGGTTCTCTGACCACACCACAGTCTCCCTCTGCTCAACTCACCCGTACCCTCATACAATCCGAACAGAAACAGCCGTGTGTGCCAAGTCCAGACCATAAGCCTACTCCACGCCTGTGACCCCAGCCGCTGGAAACCCCAGGGTTAAGCTGGGCTTGCTAAAAGCCCAACACCGGAGATGGTTTCTACAAGGCTCTTCATAACTGCTGTCATGGTGTAAGACGCAACATCTACAAAGATCCATTTGATCTGTATTTAATTTATGAAAAGCTTTTGGGAAAGTGTGAAGTACAAATTTTATATATCAACGTGGCTAGGTCACAGTGCCTAGATATTTGGTCAATCATTATTCTGGATGTTTCTGTGAAGGTGTGTGTGTGTGTGTGTGTGTGTGTGTGTGTGTGTGTGTTGAATGAGACTAATGTTTAAGTAGGTGGACTTTGCCAGGCGTGGTGGCACACGCTTGTAATCCCAGCATTCGGGAGGCTGAGACGGAGAATCGTGGTTTGCAGCCAGCCTCAGCTACTTAGTGAGGCCCTCTGCAACTCAGTGAGACCCTGTTTCAAAATAAAGAATTAAAAAATAGGGCTGGGGGTGTAGCTTTGAGGTAGAATGCCCCTGGGTTCCTTCCCTCCCCAGTACCATTAAAAAAAAAATGTACTTGTACTGCCCTGGAGACAGGGGTGGGGCTTGGAGGTGGAATGCTCCTGAGTTCCATCCCCAGATCCACAAAAATAAATAAATAAAAATAAATGGACTTCGAGTAAAGCAGTTTTCCCTCCCTAATGTGAGTGAGCCTCACTTAAGCAGTTGAAAGTCTTAGAATAAAAGACAGGCCTCCTAGAGCAAGAAGAAACCTGCCAGCAGACTGCCTTTGGGCTTGAGCTGCAGGCCTTCTCTGCATCTCTGGCCTGATAGCCTAACCTGAACATATTTTAGACATGCTTCCACAATCGTATGAGCCAGTTTCTTAAAATAAACCTACCTACTACCTCTCTCTCTCTCTCTCTCTCTCTCTCTCTCTCTCTTCTCTCTTTCTCTCCATCCCTCTCTCTATCCCCACCTTCCCTCCCTCTCTCAATTCATCCTGTTGATTCTGTTTCTCTGGAGAGCCCTGACTAATTCACAAAGTATTTATATTTGCAATTTTGTTCTATGATCAAATAAAACCTAAGTAGATGTCTTTTAAATCAACCTCTTACCAAAGTGAGAACAAAGAAAGTACACCTTTGATAAAGCCAGTAGGATTGTTAGGATTAAATGGGGGAATTATGATTTATTTTTCTATATTTTCTAAATATTTAATAATGAGAATGTAATACTCTACAATAAAAACATACTTGATTATTTCCTAGGGAGTTTTGTGAAATTTTAACACCATTTTGGCATGGCAATGGTGCTGGTGATGAAAGCCAGGCCCTTGCACATGCTGGCCAAGTGCTTTACCACTGAGCCACACCCCTAGCCCTCAAGTAGAATTTATGTTATTTATTTATTTATTTATTTATTTATTTTTGCAGTACTAGGGATAGAGCCCAGGGGCATTCTACCTCCTATACCCCCAGCCCTGTTTTTCTTTTTTTATTCTTTATTTTGAAACAGGGTCTCACTAAGTTGAAGAGAATCTCACTCAGTAGCTGAGGCTGGCCATGAACCTGCGTTTCTCCTGTCTCAGCCTCCCACGTACTGGGATTACAAACCTGTGCCGCCCAGTTCAAATAGAATTTTTAAGTAAATAAAATTTCAAAGCAAATAAGAAAACATTCCCCAAAGTGTGTTTGCTATGCAAATATAGCTTCAAATCAAATTCCCCAGGCTTCCTTTCCAGCCAGTGGCGACCACTAAAACTTGCACCGTGAGTCTAATTGTGCCTGGAGCATTCCCTTGGGGCTGGGTGTCTTCCCAGACTCAGATGTGACACAGTCCATGAGGCTGAGTACCTGGCTCAAGCCAGGTGTACTCACTCTCAACTAGTTTCACCTCATTCCTGCAACTGCGTGCGAGAGACAGGTTATCTTTACCTAAGAAATGAAGACCCCCGAGGCTCCAGCCAGGCATGGTGGCTCACGCCTGCTATCCCTGTGTTTGGGAGGCTGAGACAGGAGGAGGGTTGATTTGCGGCCAGCCTTAGTTGGAGAGGCCCTCTGCAACTTAGGGAGACCCTGTTTCAAAATATAAAAATAAAATAGGGTTGGAAGAGCCGGGCGTGGTGGTGCACAGTTGTAATCCCTGCACTTGGGAGGCTGAGACAGAAGGATCGCAAGGGTTTGAAGTCAGCCTCAGCTACTTAGTGAGGCTTTCAGCAACTTGGTGATACCCTGTTTCCAAATAAAATATAAAAAAATGGTCTGGGAGTATAGCCTGGAGGTAGAAAGCCTCTGGGTTCCACCCCCAGTACCACCAATAAATAAATAAATAAGTAAATAAATAAATAAATAAATAGGGCTGGAAGTGTAGCTCAGAGATGGGATGTCCCTGTGTTCAATCCTCAGTATCAAAAAAAAAAGAGAGGAAATAGAAAGAGAGAGAGAGAGAGAGAGAGAGAGAGAGAGAGAGAGAGAGAAAGGCATCAAGGCTCCGAAAGAGAAAGAGAGAGACAGACAGAGACCCCGAGACTCCCAGAAGTAATATGACTTGAGTAAGCAGGGCAAGAGGCGGAGCTGGGATGCGGGGTGCCGCCCCTGGTTTCCGGACTCAGCCTCAGTGCGAGTCTCCTGCCTCTCCATCTTGGCTGTCTCTATGGATCCCAAGAGACCTGGACAAGCGCAGCTTGGAAGGCTGGTTCCTAGTAGACCAGGATTTGTACAGGAGGGGGTGAAATGTAAAAAAATACACATGATCGAAACTTGCGGCGGGGCATGGTGGCACACGCTTGTTCTCCCAGCATTGGGGAGGCAGAGATGGGAGGATCGCGGTTCGTGGACAGCCTCTGCTACTTAGTAAGGCCCTTTGCAACTCAGTGAGACCTTGTTTCAAACATCAAAAGGACTAAAAAATAGAACTGGGGGTATAGCTTGGAGGTAGAATGTCCCCGGGTTCCATCCTTAGTACCGCAAAACAAAAACAAAAACAAAACCAAAACGAAACAAACAAAACCTTGCGGACCACTTCCTGTTCTCCTCCCCACCTCGGCGTGTACTCCCGAGCCTCACAGAGTTCCTGCTCAGGCCAAGCACAGGGAAGCGGAGGCCGGCTCGCCCTTGAACTCAGGGAGCCTGTAGACACTGGTCCTCGCAGCCCCTTGCTGGTCTCCATGGTGATCACGCAGCAGTCCCCATCTCCTTTTCATTTGTCTGTTGTTCTGTTCACAGGGAAGGAAACATCATTGTCACCTGCTCCCATCAGGCGAGGAGGACCGTGGGCTTGGGAGAAGTATCTGCAGCTGAGGTTGGGATGAGGCTTCAACCATGTGCCAAGCGGAAACACAGCTCGGAGCAGTGGAGGAGACACTGCGGAGGGAATAAGAGGCAGTCGCCTAGAGCTCGGGCTTCCTGAAGCCGCACCACGTGGCTCAAAGCCCACGGAGACACCTCAGCGTCTGTGTGGCCACAGGTGAGTTCTTAAACTGGCAGAAGATCTGTCTCATGGGGTGGGCGGATGTAAAACCAAATGAATTAGTGATGTGAAGTTAAAAGTTCCTGGCCTACGTACTGTGTGTTTGCTTTTACGATCCCCCGTCTGGCTCTGTGGATCCGACAGTTCTCCTATTTATTTATTTATTTATTTATTTATTTATTTATTTATTTTGGTATTGGGGATGAAACCCAGGGGCCTTCTACCTCCGGCCTCACCCTCCTATTTGGAAACAAGGTCTTGCTAAAGTTTCTGAGAACCTCACTAAGTTGCTGAGATGGGCTTCAAACCTGTGATCCTCCTGTCTCAGCCTTCCAAGTACTGGGATTACAAGCATGCGCCAGCACGACCGGCTTCAATTTTCTCATTTATAAAGTAGGGGGTTGAGCGGGCATGGTAGCGCACGCTTGTAATCCTCGTGCTTGGGAGGCGGAGACAGGAGGATCACGCAGTTTCGAAGCCAGCCTCAATGGTTTAAGAGACCCTGTTTCCAAATAAAAATATAAAATAGGTCTGGGAGTATAGCCCGGGGTTTAAGGGTTCCATCCCCAGTACCACCCTCCCCCCCCAAAAAAAGTAAGGGGATTGGCCGGGTGTGGTGGTGCACACCTGTAATCCCAGTAGTTGGGAGGCTGAAACAGGAGGACCACAGGTTCAAGGACAGCCTCAGTAAGTAGTAAGACTCTCATCAACCTGTTTCCAAATAAGAAATACGATCAGGCTGGGGTGGAGCTCGAAGGTAGAACGTCTCTGGATTCAATCCCTAGTACCATACACACACACACACACACACACACACACACACACACACACACACTTAAAGTAAAATAAAAATAGCCAGGTGTGGTGGCACATACTTGTAATCCCAGCATTTGAAAGGCTAAGACTGGAGGATCACAGTTTGAGTCCAGCCTCAGCTACTTTGTGAGGCTCTTTGCAAATCAGTGAGACCCTGTTTCAAAATAAAGAAATAAACCAGGGCTGGGGTTGTAGCTCGGAGGTAGAATGCCCCTGGATTCCATGCCCAGACCCACAAAAATAAATAAATAAAAATAAAAATAAATAAATAAATAAAGTAAGGGAGTGGGATCAGGTGGCAAGAGTTTTTTTCCACCCTTCAAGACTGGGTTTCTGGCCTCTTAGTCACCGGACACCTTGCTGCAGTTGCTGTCCAGGGCTGGATCTCTGAGCAGACGGCTGCCTGCGTAGTCTCCCTCACACCAGTGAGCACGTCACCCTGCTTGCTCAGTGTCTACCTTTGCAGTTTATGTCTTTGAACATGCCGCGTGGTTTCAGTGTTTTTCTAGAGTGTCCAGATGGTTAGGGTTAGGGATCCTAAAAGTAAATTAATTAATTAGCTAATTAATTAAATGCTGTAGGGAGTGAAGGAGAGACAAGAGGTCTCCAGGGAGGTGGTGTGGCTGGCGTGGCACTGGGCACGGCAGTGGCCCGTCACAGCCTGAAACTCCCTCGTGGTTTGTTCCTCGGGTATTTACTTATTTATTTGGTTTTGTGTGTGGTAGTGGGAATTGAATCCAGAGCTGTGGTTGGTGGGTTGGTTGATTGTTTTTTACTTCTGGGCTATACCCCAGCCCTATTTTTTATTTTGAAACAGGGTCTCCCTAAGTTGCTGAGGGCTTTGCCAAGTTGCCTCCATTGCTGAGGCTGGCCTCAAACCTGCAGCCCTTCTGTGTCCATCTCCCAAGGATTGAGATTACAGGCGTGCGTCTCCACGCCACGACTCCTTTGGTCTTATTGCCTACTTCCTTTGCTTAGACAGACCAGTAGGCTTTCCTTCCTTCCTTTTTTTTTTTTTTTTTTTTTTTTTTTAGTATTGGGGATTGAACCCAGGGGCATTCTATTTCCAAACTACAACCCCAGACCCTTTTTTTTTTTTTTACTTTTTTATTTTGAATCAGGGCCTTGCAGAATTGCTGAGGCTGACCTCGAACCTGTGATCCTTCTGTTTCAGCATCCTTCCAAGTACCAGGGCTACCGGTGTGCGCCACCACACCCAGCCCTACCTTCCTCCCTCTTTAACGCCACCATTTGTAGAGCTACTACCATGTTTCTTCCTTCCATTTAAGGCATAAAAGGGTGGCCAACCCCGCCGACCTCCATCACCTGGCCAGCAGGTCACATTCCACCTGCCTGCCCTCTCCAAAGAGCCTGGCCCGCTCCTCTTCTCAATGTTCTTCCTTGGAGCCGGCTGTGGTGGTGCACGCGTGTAATCCCAGCATTTGGGAGGCTGAGACAGGAGGATCGTGGTTCCTGGACATCCTTAAGTAATGCCCCTGGGTTCCATCCCCAGTACCACCCCCCACACACAAGCTCTTCTTTTGGGCACTCTAGTGCATTCCTCTGTCTCCTTTTGACTTTCAGAGAGCCTCTAACTCTAGTCTAGCTGTGCCCTGGCCAAACCCAGGTGTAAAAGATGCCCAGGTTCAGGAAATCACATCAAGGGAGATTCAGCCCATCTGAAAACCCCAGGATTGCCTTGGGGAAATGTGACCCTCCGGAAGCTTACACATCACCCTGCCATCGCAAGTGTGTGTGTTCAGTTCCCCTCTCCTGCTCCCTAGTCCCGCCTAGTCATCTGCCCATCCCCATCCCTAACCCTCCCCTTCCCTTGTTTGCTTTTTAAACAAATGTCCAGGGATTCGCCCTGGCAGGTCCAAACAGCTGCTGTGAGCACACGCGCTCCCTGCCACGCTGGCTGATGCTATAAGTGGAATGGGATCCTCAGCGCTGCACGCGGAGTTAAATCACCCACCAGCCGCCCTCCAGCACGCTGTCCTTCTTCCCTGTGTTTTTGCTTGCATGATTCAAAGCCCCATGAGTCCCCGGGCTCCATTCCACATTGGCCTGTGTGCTGGGGGGGCCGCCGCATCTCCATCTGGTGCCTGGGTGTGGCTGGCCCGCGCTCTGGGCCTGGTGATTCAGGAGAACTTGGAGCCTTAGTAGGTTGCTTCTGTCCTTACCATCTAAGATGGGTTTGGCATCTCCCACATCATTCCTGTATTCCAGACAAGAAAAATAGATGACGGGTGAGGAGAAAAGGCCCCAGTGGTGCTTACCAACTGATTGGCCTCTTTCCTACTTTTTTTTTTTTTTTTGCAGTACTAGGGATGGAACCCTAGGGGCATTCTACCTCTAAGCTACACCCCCAGCCCTATTTGTTCTTTCTTTCTTGCTTGCTTTCTTGCTTTCATTTTTGTGGTACTGGGTTCCTAGAAACCCTTCTACCTCCGGACTACACTCCCAGACCTATTTTTATAGTTTTTTTTTAAATTTGGAAACAGGGTCTCTTAGGCCAGCATGGCTGGCTTTGAACCTGCACGATCCTCCTGTCTCCGCTTCCCAAGCGCTGAGATTACAAGCATGAGCCACCATGCCCAACTTTATTCTTTATTTTGAAACAGGGTCTCACTGAGTTGCAAAGGGCCTCACTAAGTAGCTGAGGCTGTCCGCGAACCACGATACTCCTGTCTCAGCCTCCTAAATGCTGAGATTACAAGTGTGCATCACTTCACCTGGCTCTCTTTACTTTACTGGTGCTGGGGACTAAGCTCAGGGGCATTCTACCTCTGAGCTAAACCACCAGGTCTATTTTATTTTATTTTATTTGGAAACAGAAACTCACTAAGTTGCAGGGGGTCCCACTGAATTTCTGAGGCTGGACACGAACCTGTGATCCTCCTATCTCAGCCCCACATACAGGGATTCCAGGCGTGCATCACCAGGCAGGGCTTGTATTTGCCTTTTTAACCAGCTTCCCTGGGAGCGACCTCTGCCCAGAGCCCAGTCCCTGGCTGACCCTGCAAGCAAAAGAAGCCAATGCAGCTGAGGGTTTTGTCCTACGAGCTTTGCCATGGAACACCACGTCAGGGTTCTCTTAGTGAAAGGGAGAGTGGGTGTTCTGTAGGTAGTGAGCCTTTTCTGCTTTAAGTGTGCCTCTTACCATGGCACCTCCAAGTTCACAAACATTCCCAAGTCCAGACTCTCCCCCTGTAGATCCTGCCTCTCCATACCTGGGCAGTGCCGTACAGCAGTTCAGGGTCTGGCCTCTGGAGTCAGAAGTATACGTGTTCAAATCCCTATTCTACCGCAGGCTAGCTGTGGGCAAGGCCCTGTCATCCAAGGCCTCAGCTGTCAAATCTATAAAGTGGGGTAATAATCGTCCCCACTTCCTGGGGTTCTAGTCAGGATGAAATAAATGTTTAGCTGATGGTAGATAAGAAGAACTCAATAAATGTTAGCTGTTATTGTTTAATTGACAGGTCACAATAAGTTATATTTGAGCACTTTGCATGCCCTGGATCAGCCACTTCCTCTCCTCTAGGTCTGCTTTTAAGCATTGGAATCAACTGTTTTCGCTGTGAGCAGTACACAAACTCACTTGCCTTATGAAGAGTCCGACCTCATCACAGAAGCCCCTGGATGGTCCTGCCCCGTCACCGTCCTTTGTTAAAACCCCTGGGATTGAACGTTGTCATCACTTTATTGTTTATCCTCCAGGCCTGTGCCTAGAGATTTCATATGCTGTGTGCATGTACCCAGGGAAAAATACAAAGTTCGAAAATATATGTGAGCTGGGCGTGGTGGCACACACTTGTAATCCCAGTACTTGGGAGGCTGAGACCAGAGGATCACAGTTCGCGGACAGCCTCAGCTACTCAGGGAGGCCCTCCGCAACTCAGTGAGACCCAGTTTCAAAATAAAGAATATAAATTAGGGCAGGGGGTGTAACTTGGAGGTCGAATGCCCCTGGGTTCCATCCCCACACCTGCAAAAAATAAAAATATATGTTAGCTGGGTGTGGTGGCACACGCCTGTAATCCCAGTACTTGGGAGGCTGAGACAGGAGATCGCAGGTTCAAGGCCAGTCTTGGCAATTCAGTGAGGCTCACATCAACTTAGTGAGACTCTATTTCCAAATAAAAAATAAAATAGGGCTGGGGGTATAGCCTAGAGGTAGAATGCCCCTGGGTTCATTTCACAGCAACACAAAATAATTGATAATAATTTAAAAATAATTTAAAAATACATGTTGATTGCATCACATATATACATATATAAATATGAAATATTTGTGTGCACATGTATGTGTGTGTGTGTTGTACTGAGGATTGAGGCCAGGTGTGTTCTGCCTCTAAGCCAAACCCCCAGCCTTTTAAAAAAATTGTTATTTTGAAAGAAGGCCTCACTAAATTGCTGAAGCTGGCCTCAAACTCGCAATCCTTCTGTCTCAGCCTCTCAAGTACTGGGATTACAGGCGTCCTCTTGTATCATATTATATGAATTATTCTTCGACTTTCCTTTTTAAGTTTTAACTGTATATCTTGGCTAGCCATTCATTTATTATATTATTATTATTATTATTATTAGTAGTAGTAGTAGTAGTACTGGTGATGGAACCCTTCTACCTCCGGGCTACACTCCCAGACCTATTTTATATTTTATTTGGAAACAGGGTCTCTTAAACCAGCGCGGCTGGCTTCGAACCTGCGCGATCCTCCTGTCTCCGCCTCCCAAGCGCGGGGATGACAAGCGTGCGCCGCCACGCCCGATAGAGCTTTCCCTAGTGTGCTTTTCTGACTCTCTTTCCCCTTCTTTCTTTCTTTCTTTCTTTCCTTTCTCTTTCTGCAGTACTGGGGATTGAACCCAGGGTCTCACACAGGCTAGGTAAGCACTCAGCCACACCCCCGGGCTTGTTAGTTTTATTTAGAGACAGGAGCTCCCTAAGCTGCCCAGGCTGGCTTTGAGCTTGTGATCCTCCAGCCTCCGCTCCCGGTAGCTGGGACTCTAGGTGTGGCTGACCACCGAGCCCGGCCCAGGGGGTCCTTACATTTTCCAAGCTGCTTTTGTGTGTGTGTGTGTAGTACTGGGGGTGGAACCCAGGGGCTTTCTACCTCTAGGCTATACTCCCAGACCCATTTTCTATTTTATTTGGAAACAGGGTCTCACTAAGTTGCTGAAAGCCTCACTAAGTAGCTGAGGTTGGCTTCGAACCGGTGCGATCCTCCTGTCTCAGCCTCCCAAGTGCGGGGATTCCAAGCGTGCGCCACCACGCCCGGCTGCATTTTAGATTTTTAAAGATATCACCTAATAACCCTCCCTTTCCCTCAGAGACAGCTGTATCTAAGAATGCTGTTTTCAACTTTCACTTGGGTCTATCTTTGGACCTAGCACAATCTAAGCTTAATAAATGCACAATAAATCTAAGCTCAATAAATGCACACTCTGTGTTGGGCATGGTGGCACGTGCCTATAATCCTAGTACTTGGGAGGCGGAGACAGGAGGATTGCAGGTTTGAGGCCAGCCTCAGCAACGTAGGCAACTTAGCAAGGCCCTCGGCAACTTAGTGAGACCCGGTTTCCAAATTAAAAAATAAAATAGATCTGGGGGTGTAGTTCAGAGGTCGAATGCCCCTGTGTTCATTTCCCAGCAACAGAGATTTTGTCTGGAGATTACATAGAAAATTTCTTATACCCTGAGGCCTCCTTTGACCTTCGACTGTTTTTCTGTTAGAAAATTATTTCTGTTGAATCTAATGCAATCTCCCCGTGACATTTTACTTTGGTCTCTTTCTAACCCCTTACGATCAGGGAGAATAAGTCTAATTTCTATTTCACATGATGTGAACATCTTGCAACAGACAGAAATCCCTGCTTTCTCCCCATCAACCTCATTTTTAATTTTTCAAGGTTTTTTGAAGATAAAGAGTGAAGAACTTCGGCAAATAATTTTTTTCCAAGGCTGGGATGTAAGCGTAGCAACAGTATGCTCTCGGTGTTCTAGGGCAGATCGGCTTCTACGCGGAGCACTCTTACTCATTTTTGGGTTAAGTTTTTGAATGTCTAATGTGTTCTCATGGTTGAGACATTGAAAAATGCAAAAAGCATACATCAACAATGACAGGAAACAATGTCCACGTCACTGAGCTTGAGGGAATGCAAGTCAAAACCACAGTGAGAACCCTTTCCCCAGTTAGAAGGACTATCGTCAAGACCCAAGGTAACAAATGCTGGCAAGGATGCGCAGAAAGGGGAGCTTTCAGACACTGCTGTGGGAATATCAGTTCATGCAGCTGTTAGTGCAGTGTCCGTTCCCCCCCAAAATAAAATTCGCCGGGCGTGGTGGCGCACGCTTGTAATCCCCGCGCTTGGGAGGCGGAGACAGGAGGATCGCGCAGGTTCGAAGCCAGCCGTGCTGGCTTAGGAGACCCTGTTTCCGAAAATAAAAAAAAAATTGGTCTGGGAGTGTAGCTTGGAGGTAGAAGGGCTTCCAGGAACCCCAATACCACAAAAATAAATAAATAAATAAATAATAAATAAATATAAAACGAAATTAAAATAGAGCTCTCATAGGATCCAGCAATCTTGTTACTGGGTATGTATCCAAAGAAATGAAATGGATATGTTAAAGAAACATCTGTGCACCATCGTTTATAGCAACTCTATTCACAATGGCCAAGATATGGAAACAACTTGAGTGTCCTAAGAAAATGCAGTGTATGCAGCCGGGCGTGGTGGCGCACGCTTGTAATCCCCGCGCTTGGGAGGCTGAGGCAGGAGGATCGCACAGGTTCGAAGCCAGCCTCAGCTACTTAGTGAGGCTCTCAGCAACTTAGTGAGACCCTGTTTCCAATAAAATATAAGTTTGAGAGTATAGCCTGGAGGTGGAAAGCCTCTAGGTTCCACCCCCAGTACCACCAAAATAAATAAATAACAATAATAATAAGAAAACGCAGTGTACGTAAGTAATAGAACACTATTCAGCCAGAAAAAGGATGAGATTTTGTTTTTTAAGGCAACATGGGTCGAGCTAGGAGACATATTAGACAACATGAGTCAGGCACAGAAAGACACTATGGCAGATAGAAGATAAAATTTGATTTTATAGGAGCAGAAAATAGAATAGTGACCGGGCGTGGTGGCACATGCTTGTAATCCCAGCACTTGGGTGTCTGAGACAGCAGGATCAAAGGTTCGCGGCCAGCCTCGGCTACTTAGTGAGTGAGGACCTCTGCAACTCAGTGAGACCCTGTTTCAAAATAAAGAATGAAAAATAGGGCTGGGGGTGTAGCTTGGAGGTAGAATGCTCGTGTGTTTCATCCCCAGTTCAGAGGGGGAAAAAAAGAAAATAGAATAGTGATTACTGGGAACTGGAGAAGGCAGAGGCAGGGTTAGAAAAGGGTTGGCTACAGGTCTAAGACATAGTCAGATAGGACAGTTACGTTCTGGTCTTCTGTCCCACCGGTAGATGACTGCAGTCAGCAGTACTATAGAAAACAGAAGCTTGCCCAGAGGCTTGTGAATGTTCTGACACAAAGAGGTGATAAATGTTTGAGGGAATGGAAATGTAATTACCCTGATGTGATCATTACACACTGTACACATGTGTCAAAAAATCACACTTGCTGGTCATGGTGGTGCAGACCTGTAATCCCAGTACTTGGGAGGCTGAGACAGGAGGATTGCAGGTTTGTGGCCAGCCTCAGCTACTCAGGGAGGCCCTCTGCAACTTAGTGAGATGCTGATTCAAAATAAAGAATAAAATAGGGATAGGGGTATAGCTCAGAGGTTGAATGTACCTGGGTTCAATCCCTAGTACTGCAAA
The DNA here is from genome assembly GCF_963383645.1 of Muscardinus avellanarius. Taxonomy (NCBI): domain Eukaryota; kingdom Metazoa; phylum Chordata; class Mammalia; order Rodentia; family Gliridae; genus Muscardinus; species Muscardinus avellanarius. Next base: position 105,161,428 of record NC_137793.1, read on the forward strand.
AAAAAAAAAGTCTATTCTTTTAATTTTGCAAGTTTTATTGTAGATTTATTTATTTATTTATTTATTTGTTTGTTTGTTTGTTTGTTGTGATACTGAGGATTGAACACAGGGACGTTCTACCTCCGAGCTCCACCCCCAGCCCTATTTTATTTTTATTTTGAAACGGGGTCTCGCTGGGTTGATGAGAGGCTCACTACTTGCTGAGCTGTCCTAGAACCTCAATCTTCTTGTCTCAGACTGTCAAGTACTGGGATTACAAGTGTGCACCGCTGTGCCCTGCTCATTGTGGTGTTTTAAAGCAAATCTGATTGCCTAGCATTCCATCCATAGACTGTTACATATCATTTTCTTTACTATTTTTAGTAGATATACAGGTACTCTGATATACCATGATTTATTTTACCAGTACCTCACAGATAGGTACTTAAGCTATTCACATAGTATAATTCTTTTCAATAATTGGGATTTGCTTTATTTTTTTATTTTTTTTTTACTATTTAATAATTTCATACAGAGCCAGGCATGGTGGTACACGCTTGTAATCCCAGTACTTGGGAGGTTAAGACAGGAGGATCTGGGTTCATGGCCAGCCTCAGCTACTTAGTGAGGCCCTATGCAATTCAGTGAGACCTTGTTTCAAAATAAAGAATAAGAGCCGGGCGTGGTGGCGCATACTTGTAATCCCCACCCTTGGGAGGCTGAGACAGGAGGATCACGCAGGTTTGAAGCCAGCCTCAGCTACTTAGTGAGCCTCTCAGAAACCTAGTGAGACCCTGTTTCCAAATAAAGTATAAAATAGGTCTGGGCGTATAGCCTGGGGGTAGAAAAGACCCTGGGTTCCACCCCCAGTACCACACATACACACACACACAAAAAAAATAAAAAATAAAAAATAGGACTAGGGTATAGTTCGGAGGTAGAATGACCCTGGGTCCCATCCCCAGTACCAAATATATATATACAAATAATTTCATAATCAGACAAAGAAATCGTAGTTTCAGTTTGGAGTTCATAAAATCTCATTTTTGCAGGCAGGCCCCTAGCGGCCCTTGGAGATTACAATGTAGGAAGCCATCCACAGTCACTTTCCCTCTGATCAGATGCAAATTCTTCCAACGTGCCCGGCTTCACGCCAAGAGATCCTGAGCTCAGTCCTGCTGGCATATTGAGCCACTCAGTCTGGGTTCTTGGGGGCCGTCCTGCGCCTCATGGGATGGATCCCAGCATCTCTGCTCTCTACCCCCTGGACAACAGTAGTGACCAATGCCCCCTGGGAAGCAGTCTCTACACCTTGAGAGCGATCGCTTAGAGCAAAAGCAGGAAAAATAGCAACTCCTAAGCTGCTGTGGTGGTGCATGTCTCAGTACTTGGGAGGCTGAAACAGAAAGGTCGCAGGTTCGAAACCAGTCTCAGCATTAGCAAGATCCTGAGCAACTTAACAAGACCTTGTTTCAAAATAAAAAATATTAAATAGGGCTGGGGGTGTGACTTGGAGATAGAATGCCCCTGAGTTCAATCCCCAGTACCAGAAAGAAAAAAAATAAACAGAACAGAAAAGAAAACCTTCATGGTCTTCTAGATAATATTCAATCAGGAGGAATGATTATACCAAATTATGCTTCTGTTCCATTTTCCACTCCGAAGCTAATCACTGATTTGTTTATTTAACCAAAAAAAGCTCTAGCTTATTCGTTTAAACAAGGGTTGAAAATAGAAATGAAAGCGGAAGGACAGCGGATGAATTTGTTAATTCTCCTTCCCAGCCGGTGACCCGGGTTGTTATTTCTTAGCGGCGACTCATCTCAAGTACTGCTTGCTTTTTACCTTTGATAAGTCATCTTTTGTGTATTTTATGAGTTGATGCCTTGTTTTCCATTAAATGTCTCAAAATTAACTTCACGAAGTGGAAACTTTTTTTTATGATGAATTTGGAGCCACATCTTCATTAAGTTTTGCATCAAAAGTCTCAGTGATTCTGGAGTTGTGTGTTCAGTTTTAGAACTGGCCGCTGGCTTCAGAAGAGAGTGGACGAGGAGTATAAAGGAAACTTCTTTGTCCTTCTTTTTGGAAGCAGTTTGTGTTTTGCAGAAGGAAGAGAGGAACAGAATCTCCCCAGCCTAGAATGTAAACACGCTCTCAGAGGCCTAACCTCCTGCTTGCTTGTCCAGGACAGTGTGCTTGCTCCTGGCGTATTCTACTATGTTCCTGCATCTGTGGGAGAAAAAAAAAATCAGGCTTCCACCTCCCACAGTGTCTTATTTATTTATTTATTTATTTATTTATTTATTTATTTATTTTGGTGGTACTGGGGTTCCTGGAAGCCCAGTTCCTGGCTTCGAACCTGCGCGATCCTCCTGTCTCTGCCTCCCAAGCGCGGGGATTACAAGTGTGCACCACCACGCCTGGCCAGTGTTTTATTTTTACTTATTTATTTATTTATTTATTCATTCATTTATTTATTTGGCACTGGGGATTGAATCCAAAAGCATTCTATCCGTGAGCTACAGCCCTAGCCATATTTTCTTTTAATTTTTATTTTGTAACGGGGTCTCACTAGATTGATGAGAGTCTCACCACTTGCTGATGCTGTCCTCAAACCTGTGATCCTCCTGTCTCAGCCTCCCAGATCCTGGGATTAGAGATGTGCACCACCATGCCGGGCCCCCACAGTGTTTGAAAACTCTACCTGTTATCATGGTGAGGTGGGGACACCTGCTTCCCTGTGTCCTGGCCCCCCATTTGGCTGTAGGCACCTTATGAATAAGGCTTAATGCAGGTGTATCCCTGTAACCCACGATGATACATGGTATACAACAATTGCCAGATGTCAGTTTAGTTTGGATGGGTTAAACAACTGAAACTTTTCCTTTAGAAGTGGCATTGATTGCTTATTCTTTTTGGAGTTTACACCTTTGGAATATCCCTTCTATGCCCAGAGATTGGCATTGCTGTGATACATTCCGTAAAAAGATAAATGTTTTTATCAACATCATCTTCATCAACACCATCATTATTTTAATAAGTGTCTATTATGTGACAGACTTGTCACACATAATTTTCTCTGATATTTTGCCATGATGTTGCAAAGTAGACATTCGTGTGTGTGTGTGTGTGTGTGTGTGTGTGTGTGTGTGGTACTGGGGATTGAACCTAGGGGCATTCTACCTCCAAGCTATACCCCCAACCCTACTTTTTAGTCTTTATTTTGAAACAGGGTCTCACTGAGTTGCAAAGGCCCACATTTTGTATTGGAGGCCATCTGTGAACTGCAATCCTCCTGTCTCAGCCTCCCAAATGCTGCGATTACAAGCGTGCACCACCACGACCGTCTTAAGTAGGCATTCTTAAACCCGCTATTCACTTGAGTTAGAAATTTGAAGCCTGGAAAAGCTGAATGATTTACTGTAGGTCACCCACCTTATAAGTGGGCAAGCTAAAATACAAGCTCAGATCTCTGATTTCTAAATATCTGCTCCTTCTCTTGTTGTACTGTGTCTTACAGGGAAGTCTTGGGTTAAGCTCCAGTGACTGAAAGCTTTGGTCAAAGGGTTTCTTACTCTCTCCCCTAACAGGGTATTATGGTTAGATATAGAAGGCCTCATGTATTAATGTTCAGAGTTGATATAATTAGGCCACGAGGGCTGTAATCTCATCAGGAGAGAAGTCCAATGTAACGGGTTTACTAGGTGGTAACCTAGTCAGGTGGGGTGAGGCTGGCGGAGGTGCGTCCCTGGGAGTGTGGCCTTCGGGATCATGTATGGTCCTCTTCCCCCTGCTTGCTCTCTTGGCTTCCAGCCTCTGTGATGTGAGAGCAGAGCCCGGGCTCTCCCTCTCTCTCTGCTTTCCACGGCCGTGCCCTGAGCTCCATAGACCTGGCCTCACATGGACTGAACCCGGTAATCTCCAAACTCTCACCCAATAAATCCTCCTTCCTCTAAGTCGTGTGAGGTCAGGCTTATTGTTGCAGCACGGGAGTGAGGGTGCTGTCTGAGACACAGGGTACTAGGAACCTCGACGTTGATGGTTTCTGTTTCTTAGATTTCTCCTCAACAGGAGAGAGTCCCTGACCTGCGCAGGGTAGAAAGACATGTCTGGAGAATTTGTTTGTAGTGTTGTGGACTAGACAGGTCACCTGGGGTGTGGTGAGAACCCTTGGGCACAGGGCAACCTCATTTGCTCTTGTGCTGATGGCCAGAGTTCTGGCATTGTGCAAGGAGTAGTGTTCACACTTTGGAAGGGGCATCGCAGGCAAAGGCAGCAGGGAAGCCAGGGCGAGTGCAGGGAGAGTCGAGGCCCCGCCAGGTCTTTTTTATGCCGACTGCTGAGTGAGCTCTTGAGCAATTCTTTTTGTCATTTTTTCCACTCTTGCTCCTGGTCTATATCAGATAGGGTGACTTTTTTGTTGTTCAGACTAAGAAAAAAGACTTTTTTTGCAGTACTGGGATGGAACCCAGGGGCTTTCTACCCCTGGGCTACACCCCCAGGCCTATTTTTTATTCTTTATTTTGAAACAGGGTCTCACTGAGTTGCAAAGGGTCTCACTAAGTAGCTGAGGCTGGCCATGAACCTGTGATCCTCCTGTCCCAGTCTCCCAAGTGCTGAGATTACAAACATTCGGCTAGAAAAAACACTTTTTGAGACAGAGCTTTGCTATGATGTTCAGGAGGGTTTTGAGCCCTCCAGCTCATGGGGGTCCTTCCATCTCAGCTTCTGAGTAGCTGAGAATTCAGGTGTGTGCCACTACATTTGGCTTCAAATTAGGACAATTTTGAGAGCAGGGTCCTATTAATACTTACACCAGGATATTAGACTCAATTAGAACAGTCCTAGGGAAACCAGGATTTTCTATTGCAGAAGTTCTCTTTCCATGAAGTGTCAGAAGCTCAGAGATGCAACGTCTCTGAGACAACTTGACCAAAGAACCCTGGCACAGTCTGGCTGGGAGATTTCACAAGACAATGAAAGCTGATGAGGTCTTTTCCAAGTTGGATGACCTTGTATAATTACCCAACCTTGCTGAAACTAAATGTTTTCACCTATAAAATGGGCACAAGGTATTTATCTCAGGGGGCTCACACAGAGTAACTTGGATATCATATGTACCTCATACAGCAGGCAGTAGTCCCTTCCTCAGCTGGATTAGGGACCCAGGCGGCTGATGGTGTGAGTGGAGACCACTAAGTATTTAGATCAGGTTTAGGAAAACTCTAAAAACCTTGAGAGATGACCTCAATTATGGGTTCTTGTGAGTTTGAGAATTCTTGGCCTTCTTTTAGTGAATGGACATGGAGTCCTCTAACTTTGACTATTCGAGAAATAGCTACCCACCATCTAGGGATAAGGAAGGGGTAGAGAAGAAAAAGGACAAGCTTAAAAATGCACTTCTTTGCCGGGCGTGGTGGCCCATGCTTGTAAACCCAGTGTTTGGGAGGCTGAGACTGGAGGATTGAAGTTTGTGGCCAGCCTCTGTTTAGTGAGGCCCTTTACAACTCAGTGAGACCCTGTTTCAAAATAAAGAATAAAAATATAGGGCTGGGGTGTAGCTTGGAGGTAGAATGCCCCTGGATTCCCTCCCCAGTACCATAAAAAAAAAAATGTACTTCTTGTACTGCCCTGGAGACAGGGGTGGGGCTGAGAAGAGGAAGCACCAATCTCGACCTGAACCATGACAACTTGGAGAGAGCATGGGAATTAATCTCTTTATTTTTTATTATTTGCCACGTGCTTTATTAACCATTAGAAAAGATCAGGGAAAACATTTTAATAATGAAAGACACATTGAAGCTGATCAAGAAATACTCTTTCTTTTTGCTATAACAGGGACCATTCAGGGGTAGGAAATTATCTCGATTGCTGTGTCTGTAGTTTCTATCTTTTTTTTTTTTTACGGGTCTGGGGATGGAACCCAGGGGCATTTGACCTCTGAGCTACACCCCCTGCCCTACTTTTTATTCTTTATTTTGAAACAGGATCTCACTGAGTTGCAGAGGGCCTCACTAAGTAGCTGAGGCTGTCCGCGAACCACGATCCTCTGGTCTCAGCTTCCCGAATGCTGGGATTCCAACCGTGCGCCATCACGCCCCGGCTGTAGTTTCTATCTTAATAAGGAGCTGTAGAAATAAGGAGCTGGAACAGCCCTCCGTGTTTACCTTTTACCTGCCACCTTCTGACTGAATGATGGTCCTACAGGCTTCCAAGCTCGTTTTCCTAGATGAATTAGAAATTATGAGAAAATGTTTGGTACAGGGCCCCCCTCCTTTTGGTACCAGGGGCATTCTACCACTGAGCTACATCCCCAGCCCTATTTTATTTTATTTTTTTATTTTGAAACGGTCTTGCAGAGGTTGACCTGGAATCTGCGATCCTTCCTCCTGTCTTCAGCCCCCAAAGCATTGGGATTACAGGCATACCCCACCACACTCACCTGGGCCTCCCTCTTAGAGTGACCTCCCCTCCGGGTTGCTAGCCCCGAGGAAGGCAGGAAGGGGCCCTGCTTGCCTGGGACTCACGAGGCTCTCTTAGAAGGTAAAGACTGTGAGCCTGGTGCTTACGTGGTCAGTCCTCATCACATTGTGCTAGAAGGGCTGGCACAGGCGCAGAGTCGCATCTGTTCCCTGAGGCTGAGGGACCACCGAGCAAATCAAGGACACAGGAACTCAGGCTACAGGCACCTCTTAGGTCCCAACACGCGTGAGCCCGAGGCGGCACAGGGAAGGCAGCGGTCTGTCATCTTTTCCCCATGGAAGCTGCTTCCTGGGGCCAGGAGTGCCTCCCCGTGCTCAGCCTGCCAGCCTCCTCTGCGCCGTTCCGGTGGGATGAGGAACAGATGTGTTGAAATGCTAGCAGGCACATGGCTCGGTGCTATTTCTGGCTTGGGCTAAACTCAGAAGTCCTAGAAAGAATGTTTTTGACACTGCTTGTCTTCTGGGAACCCAGGAGACTCGGGGACAAACACCACCTGGACCAGTTCCAGGCTTACTCAGCCCGAGAGGCAGCGGAGGGGCCTGGGCCAGTGCTTGCTGGAGGTATTCATCCAGGCCTTCACTACTCGGCTCTACCTGTCAGGCACTACTCCGTGTGCTTGGAATGTCAGGAGGGCAAAGCAGGTGTCCTCATGGGTTTTACACTCCAGCCAGGGGAAGACAGATCATACAAAAAGAAGCATAACAAATAAGCAACATGTGCAATAGGTTAGAAGATGCTAATTGTTCTGCAAAAAAAAAAAAAAAAAAAAAAAAGGAAAAAGGACCGGGTGTGGTGGCGCATACTTGTAATCTCAGTACTTGGGAGGCTGAGACAGGAGAATCATGCAGGTTCGAAGCCAGCCTCAGCTAGCTAGTGAGGCTCTCGGCAACTTAGTAAGACCCTGTTTTCAAATAAAGTATAAAATAGGTCTGGGAGTATAGCCCAGAGGTAGAAAGCCCCTGGTTTTCATCCCTGGTACCACAAAAAAAGAAAGAAAGAAAGAAAGAAAGAAAGAAAGAAAGAAAGAAAGAAAGAAAGAAAGAAAAGAAAGACGGACTTGTACTTTCATAAAAATAGGCAGAGATAACTTAGAAGGAGAACCCAAAGCCCTTGGTACATTAGCTTAAAGTTAGGTGATGGAGTACCCTCATGAACTCCAAACAGCGGTGGAGAGAAACAATTGTCCAGAGACAGGAGACTTGCACAGTGACAGCGTCGGTTCATAGGAAAGGAGCCGGACATTTGGGGGCTTCAGGACAGGAGGACCACAGAGCAGCCCACAGCTGTCCACTGGAGAGCAGGGAGGCCAGTGTGAGAAGAACATTCTGGGGACAGGTGGTGCGTGGGTCTGCGTGAAGCCGGCAGGGATGGGGAACACCAGTCCCTAGCAACTTTCCAAACTGATTCTTTGCTGGACACAGTCCCATTGGAGGAACAACTGCTGGGAATTGCCAGGCATGGTGGTGCATGCCTGTAATCCCTGTACTTGGGAAGCTGAGACAGGAGGACTGTGGGTTCCAGGAACTCAGTGATTTAGCAAGATCCTGTTTCAAAATAAATAAATAAATGAATAAACAAAGAAATAAATAAATAAGTAAGTAAATAGGGTTAGGGGTGTATATTAGAAGTATACCCCTAGGTTTAATCTGTGTGTGTGGGGGGGAGGTACTAGGGATAGAACCTAGAGGTATTCTATCTCTGAGCTACACACCAGCCAAATTTTATTTTTTTATTTGGAAACAGTCTCACTAGGTTGATGAGAACCCCACTACTTACTTAGGCTGTTCTCAAACCTGTGATTCTCGTGTCTCAGCCTCCCAAGTACTGGGATTACAAGTGTGCACCACCATGCCCAGCTTTAGGTTTAACCTTAATACCAAAGAGAAGAAAAAAGAAGAGAAAGGAAATGAAAATTAACAGAACTAAGTCATAGAGAAATGAAAAGCAGCGTTTTAGAGTAAGGTTGTGGGGAAGAACAAATCAAGACATCTTGGGAAGCAAGCTGCCACGGCCTTTGTTCTATTGTGCCTTGTTCTTATTAAGACATAAAACAACAGAAGAGGAAGCTCTATGAAACTGGAAAAGCTACCTGCGTTAGGCTCCTTCTAATGGTTCTTAATAAAATCAACTTCATAAAGATGAGCAGGAAAACATGAGCAAAACCTCAAACAAAATATTTTGTAATGAAAAACATAATAATAACATCACTCTACATCATGACATGGTGCTAGGAAGAAATACTCAAAAAACCAAAGAGGTACAAACAAAAACCCTGATCAAAATTGTAGTATTTTTTTTTAAATAATAGTAATCAAGCTGGGCGTGGTGGCGCACACTTGTAATCCCCGCGCTTGGGAGGTGGAGATAGGAGATCACGCAGGTTCAAAGCCAGGCTTGCTGGCTTAAGAGACCCTGTTTCCAAACAAAAAATATAAAATAGGTCTGGGAGTGTAGCCTGGAGGTAGAAGGGCTTCCAGGAACCCCAGTACCACCAACCCCCCCCCAAAAAAAAACCCAATAGTAATCAAGGCTGTGGATCAGAATTAGATGAATATAAACCAGAATTAAATAAGCTCAGAAATGAAGTAAGAAAACTGAGGAAATAATGAGAGATATACGGGAGGGATAAAAATTAAGGTCCAGCCAGATGCGGTGGTACACACCTATAATCCTAGTACTTGGGACGCTGAGACAGGAGGATCCTGGGTTCAAGGACAAACTCAGCAACTTGAGGATATCCTCAACAACTTAGCAAGACTCTGTTTCAAAAAGGAAAAAGGAATGAGAGTGTATCTTGGAGGTCAAATGCTCCTGGGTTCAATCCCCAGTACCCCAAATAAATAAACACAACAGACCACATCTTAACAGAAATAGAAGGTAAGGAGGAAGGCAATTTTTAAGAATCAAAAAGAAGAGCCGGGCGTGGTGGTGCACGCTTGTAATCCCTGCGCTTGGGAGGCGGAGACAGGAGGATGGTACAGGTTCGAAGCCAGCCTTGCTGGCTTAAGAGACCCTGTTTCCAAATAAAAATATAAAAAATAAATAGGTCTGGGAGTATAGCCTGGAGATAGAAGGGTTTCCAGGAACCCCAGTACCACCAAAATAAATAAATAAATAAATAAATATAAAAATAAAAAAGAAGTGAAAAATGTAGAAAGGGATTTGAGAGAAAGTGACAATACTTAACATAGGCACAAACCACAGCATTAAGATAACTGAAGAAAGCCAAAACAAGAAAACAGAATGAATACTAAACAAAACTCAAAAAGACATTCGTAAATTGCAAAAAAAGTAATATGCTTGAGAATAAACATTAAAAAACGCTCCTGAATTTATGATGGGTTACTCTTTGATAAGCCTGTCATAAATTGAAATATCCTAAGTCAAAAGTTCACGTAATACCCTTACTGTATGGAACATCGCAGCTTAGCGCCACAGGACCCTGTCTAATACAGGCTGTTGACCCTCAGGATCTAGGGCTGACCAGGAGCTGTCCAGTGGCCGACGCCCAGCATCAAGAAAGAATATCAGACCACATATTCCTAGGCTGGGAAGCAACCAAAATTTGAAATTCAAAGTTGCTTTCCCATTAACATAAAGTTAAAGAAATTTAGGCTATTTAGGTTGAACCATCATAAAATAGGGGACCATTTATATTAGTAAACTTCTTTTTTTTTTTTTTGTAATGAAGATTGAACCCAGGGCATTCTACCTTCATGTTACACTCCCAGTCCTTTTTTTTTTGCGGGTCTGGGGGTTGAACCCAGGGGCATTCAACCTCTGAGCTACTCCTCCTGCCCTTTGTTTTATTCTGTATTTTGAAACAGGGTCCCACTAAGTTGCGGAGAGCCTCACTAAGTAGCTGAGGCTGTCTGCGAACGTGACCCTCCAGGGTCAGCCTCCCGAATGCTGGGATTACAAGCGTGCGCCACCACGCCCGGCTCACCCCCAGCCCTTTTATTTGTTATTCTGAAACAAGGTGGCACTAGGTTGCTGAGAGACTTGCCCAGTTGCTGAGGCTGGCAGTGGACTGCAATCCTCCTGCCTCGGCCTCCCAAGTACTGAGATTACAGGTGTGTGCCACCGTGCCCGGCTCATATTAGTAAAATTCTTAAAGAAAATGAAAAAAAAATATTCACTGGGCATCTCAGCAAAAAGAGCATGCTTCTTATGAGAAAAGGAAAATTAGTTCCTCATCAGAATTTTCAACAGCAATGCTATAGGAGCAGATGAAGTCACATATTTAAGATACTCAGAAAGAAAATGTGAAAAAAAAATTTTTTTGAGGTGAGCATCTTACTCTGTGGTCAAGGTTGGTCGCAAACTCCTTCCTAAGTAAAAGCTGGGATTAGAAGGCTGGGCCACTGCACCCAGCTTGAACTGAAGGTTTTTAATCCAGCAAGGTTTACCTTAATGTAGAAAGAACACAGTCACATTTATTAATATGACAGAGTTCAACATATATTGCTCCCGTGAGCCCGTCTGCAGGAATTTACTAAGCAGTGTTCTTCATCCAACTCAAATGACTTGAGAACAGCCAGCAAGCTGACTGTTGTTGAACATTACATATAGTCACTTGTAGAATTACACTGCGAAGGCCAGGCGTGGTGGCACATGCTTGTCATCCCAGTACTTGGGAGGCCGAAACAGGAGGATCATGGTTCACCGACAGCCTCAGCTACTTAGGCCCTCTGCAAATTAGTGAGATCCTGTTTCAAAATAAAGACTAAAAAAAAAAAAAAAAAAAAAAAAAGTAGGGCTTGGGGTGTAGTTTGGAGGTCAAATGCCCCTGGGTTCCATCCCCTGTACCACAAAAATAGAGTCTCCCCATGACATATTATAATTAGAATGCCAGCCGGGCGTGGTGGTGCACACTTGTAATCCCCGAGCTTGGGAGGCTGAAACAGGAGGATCGCGCAGGTTCAAAGCCAGCCTTAGCTACTTAGTGAGGCTCTCAGCAACTTAGTGAGACCCTGTTTCCAAAAAATATATAAAATGGGTCTGGGAGTATAGCCCGGAGGTAGTAAAGCCTCTGGGTTCCACCCCCAGAACCACCACCAAAAAAAAAAAAAAAAAAAAAAAATTAAAATGCTAAATGGCATTCAAAGCCTCATCTGTCTACACGGTCCTAGCTTATCTATTCTGTGCTCCACTTTCTTCAGCCCTCTCGTTTCCTGCTAGTTTGCCTGATAGATGGTATCAAGACAGTTGATTTTGGTAATGGTTTAAAAGGAGCTGTTTAGACATGGTCAACTCAATATTCTCACAAATGTGTTGCAAGCCATGACTCAGAAAAGCAAGTCAGAGGTTAACGCCAGCACCCAGAAGATGCAGGGGAACTTGGGTTTTCTAACAAAAGCTTCTCTCCAATGAACCTATGACCCATGATGAATGCTTTGCTGGCAGCGGAAGTGTTTGCTCTAACTGGACCCTTACCCATCCTCTCTCTCTTTCTCTAGGCCTCCGTAGATTGGAGTCAGTTACCTAAGTGCTCACAGTCATCCTGGACCATCGAGTACCAAGAAAGTACCCAGAATGAGGGAGGAGGAACATTGAGTTCACCTTCTGAAAGATTTTTCAGGACAGAGGCTTAGCATCCTCTGTTTTGGATCAGTTAATTAATATAGTCTGGTCACTCTTCCCTGAGACTAGTTGGGGTACATGGTTGAAAGTCATGAGTGCGTGAGAAATTCATGACCCCCATAATATCTGCATCGCCCCAGAGAAAGGAGAGCAGAGGCATTTGGTGATGGGGAATTGCCTGTATTTCCTGGGCTCCCTCTTTGGCATTTAGCCCGTTCATAGACACAGTGTGCACGGAGCTCGGCTTCTCGGCTCCCCTTCCCTGCATGCTCTTGTCAACGGGTCAGACAGAGTATAGCCTGGGAGAAGCTAACGCTCTGATTCCAGCTCCAGCTTACACAATCAATTTCAGTCCTCTGGTGTGATCTCTGACCTTTGAGGCAAAGAAATTATGCAGGAGAAAAGGGTGTTTGGGTATCTGTCCCCTAGGGGTGACTGTGTTTGTATCACAATATTTTTATTGATGGCTTCCTCTCTTTCTCCTTTCTCCCTGGGGATGCCCAAGAGACTGGCTTGGGAATTGTTTGAATCCTTTTACATTACAGGACTTTTAAGATCCATATTGGTCTTCAGAGAAACCATGAGCCCTGTGAAGTTGTATAAACATTTGATGGATATGTGTGTTTTTTTCCTGAAGAGTTTGCCAATAGCTTTTATCAGATTATGTTTTTGTGCATCAGACTTCAAAACAGGTCATTTATCCCTGCAAGATCAAACATACACTCCTTTTCAATTTCTAGTATCTTTTCATAATATTTAGTTGCCATTTAGAACTTTTTTTTTAACAAACCAACCAACCAGGAGCAGAGGTGCATGTCTATAATCCCAGCTACTCTGGGAGCTGAGGCAGGAGGATTGCAAGTTTGAGGGCAGCCTGAGCAATTTAGCAAGACCTTGTCTCAAAATAAGAACTGAAAAAGTACTGAGAAGGTAGCGCAGTGATAAAGAGCCCCTGGGTTCAATCTCCAGTACCACACACACATACACATACACAGCAATGAACCCAAACATATTTGTCCAGGGCTTTACAGTATCCAAGGCTTTCAATCGAACTTTCACAGAGGACCTGTGTGGTTAAGTCTTATAAACACCCGTTTTACATAAGAGGAATTTGAGGCTCAGAGAGGCAGGTGGGGAGAGGAGACCCAGGTGGTTGAGGATTCCAATTTGGGTCTCTGTCACTCTTCTCTGATGGCTGATCTCATTTTTATCGGTCAAGGGTCACCACTCCAAGGAGCTTTACAGTCAAGTTCAAACAGCCACCCACTCGCATTTTTCTAGCCCACGGACTGTTTTCCAATCCAAAAAGGATGGTCGCGGTCACTGCAGCGCTGCCTCTTGCAACAGTAACGATGCCCTGAAGACAGAGCTGAGTCCAGGAGCTCACACTTTGGTTAAGTTCCTTACTCCTTTGCCACCTGACTTCTTTTGGCCTTGCTTCATCATTTCCTAAACCTTGGGAGGATTGGATGCAAGAGAACTGGGCTGTGCTGACTCAAAACTGAAGCTCTATTTTACTGTTCTTTTTATTTTTAAATGTATTAATTTCTTTTTGGCACTGGGAATTGAAGTGAGGGGCATCCTACCTCTGAACAACAACACCCCAGGCCCTTTTGATTTTTTAATTTTGAAACAGAGTCTCCCCAAGTTGCTGTGAGGGTCTCGCTAAAGGGTATCATTCTCTTTAATGTGCGTCTATAATGCCTAGCAGTTCTGCTATATCCAGGGTATCCTGGGTCCACAGCCACTCCCTGGCAAGGACAGACTTTGCCTCAGCTTTCCTGAGACCACGGTTTCCCATCCCCTTTGCTGTCCCCAGCTTCGCCTCTTTCCTTCCTGCCTCCTTTAGCCTGGGCCCTGTGTGTACACACGTGGAATCTATCTGGTTATGTAAGTTTCCTGGGTGACTCAGCCTGCCACGGTGGTGCCCTGCTTTTTCCCAGCCTGGGGCAACAAACTGGAACAGAAAACAAGCTCTGCTAATGGGGTCCAGCTGAGTGGCTCCTGCAGAGCCCACTGCGCCCTCGGGACTGTCCAGGCTGTTGCAAACTTACCAACCTGTGGAATTCTCCATCTTGCGTGCTCCTTCCTTTCCTGCCTCCTTCCTGTCTCACCTTTGGCTGGAGACTACAGAAGTTCCCACACAGGCCCCCTCCTCCCTGGGGCTGCTGTTGTCTAGGTCCTTGTTAGAGACAGTTTGTCCCTAACAAGGTGATTAGGGCAAGAAGGTGGGGCCTTGGGGAAGTGATTAGGCCCAGGTAAGGCTCTGAGGATGGAGTGCTCCAGGTGTGGATAACACTTTTTCAAGAAGATGAGTTTAGGTATGGTGACACATACCTGTAATCCCAGTAGTTGAGAGGCTGAGATAAGGAGATCACAGGTTTGAGGCCAGCTGAGTGAGACCTTGTTTCCAAATAAAGAATAAAAAGGGCTGAGGGTGTGGCTTGGAGGTAGAATGTCCTTGGGTTCAATCCCAATACTACCAACAAACGCACGCACAAAGACAGACACAGTCAGCAGGCAGTGATCTCCAAAACCCTCATCAGAACCCAACCACGCCCGCCCCCTGATTCTGTACTTCCTATCTCCAAAATGATGAGAACTATAAAGGTCTGTCATTCAAGCTGCCCAGCCTCAGGTGTTTAGGTAGAGCAGCCCAGACCTCCTAAGATAGCCTCACTTACCTGCGCCCTCACCTTGGCACCCTAGCGGGGCTCAGGCAGAACGTGACTTTGGTGGGAGAGCACACGCTTTCACGTTGCTGCTCCACCTGGACCCAAGCGTTCCCTCTCCATCACGGAGGAGGAGATGGGCTGCAGAAGCTGGCTCCAGAGAGGACAGGCTTTGGTGGTGTCTGATCTCATGCCTGGCTCTCCCTTATCTGCCTCCCTCCCTTTCCAGCACCGGGACAGGAGTCGGTGTCCTGCTAACTGAGATTAGGAGCCAGAAGCCCCAGATCCTGACACAGGTGTGCTGTGGACAAGTATCCAGGGCGAGGCAGTTCGTCTTTTCTCTCTGCCTCTGGGACTCACCTGACTGACACCTGTTTAGGACAGTCACCGGTCCATCTGCCTGCTATCATTAATCGCCTCTCCCCAGCAGCATGAAGCCCACTAAGCAAGGCGTGGCGATCTCTGTCCTCCTGGGACCCGCGCTGCAGTTAGGCGAGGACAAACAGGGAAACAGGTAGACAGGACTGACTTTGATAAGTGCTGGGTGGGGCAGGCAGCAGGATGATAAAAAAGTGAGACTAACTCCCAGAAGCTATTTATTGAAAAGCCTCCATCTGCAAGCTGAGAGGGCGCCAGCCCTGTCAGCCAGGGAAGGGCTCTCCAGGAGGAGCTTGAGCCCACGGAAGTAACAACGCTTTGGAGAGTGTATAATACAGCCCCGAGATCAAGTTTTGTTTGTTTGGTGCCAGGGATCGAATCCAGGGGCATTCTACCTTGGAGCTACACCCTTCCCCAAGCTGTTTTTATTATTTATTTATTTATTTATTTATTGGTGGTACTAGGGGTGGAACCCAGAGGCTTTCTACCTCTGGGCTATACTCCCAGACCTATTTTACATTTTATTTGGAAACAGGGTCTCACTAAGTTGCTGAGAGCCTCACTAAGTAGCTGAGGCTGGCTTCGAACCCGTGCAATCCTCCTGTCTCAGCCTCCCAAGCGCGGGGATTACAAGTGTGCGCTGCCACGCCCAGCTATTTTTTATTTTGAAACGGGCTCTCGCTGAGTTGCTGAGGGTCTGGTCATGTTGCTGAGGCTGGCCTCCCAATCTGCTATCCTCCTATCTCAGTCTCCCAAGTACTGGGATCACAGGAATATGCCACCTCACTAGGCAGAGATCAAGTTTATTTTATTTTTATATTTTTGTGGTACTGAGGATGGAACCCAGGGGCTTTCTACCAATGAGCTACACCCCCAGCCCTATTTTTTTTTATTCTTTATTTTGAAACAGGGTCTCACTGAGTTGCAAAGGGCCTCACTAAGTAGCTGAGGCTGTCCATGAACCCTGATCCCCCGGTCTCAGCCTCCCGAATGCTGGGGTTACAAGCGTGTGCCACCTTGCTTGGCTAGAGATCCAGTTTACTATGAGAAGAGCAACCTTCATTCTCTGGCCTTTCCTTGTTCTCTGGTTAGAACCTGGAGTTGGCACAACTGACTAGCCTCTAGAAAGCATATGAGGGACCGTTGAAGTCCCACAGGGGCCAGGGCAGGGCTCCTGGCCGGTGGGCGTGGAGAGAGCAGGAGCACTGAGAGCGCTGTTCTCTTTGAGGAAGCACCATGCCGTCTGCAGAGTCTCCTCTTACAGCCTCACGTCCCCAGATGCTCAGTCCTTGGTCACCCTTCTCAATATTCAGCTGGCATTTACGGAACACCTGCCAAGAGGGGTCCCTCGTCCTCTGAGCAAGGGCTCAGGAGTGACAGTCCCTTCCCCCACATCACAGGCCCTGCAGAGGTCCCTGCCCAGCCTGTGACCTTTGGGCGCTGGTGCTGCCCCACTGTGTGGACTGTTGGCTCTCCAGCCATCTTCCACTGGCCAGCCAGAGGGGCCCGTCCAGATTCACAAGGTTTCAGCACACAGGTTTCTGTCTGGACGACTGTCTGGAGACATGGGGGCGGGGAGGTTTCATTGCCCCCTCCCTCAGAGAATACCAAGGCAAAGTTCACTGACTGAGCAAGGGGGGGGGCGGTAAGTTGGGGCGCGGTAGGGCACTGTTTCCCATTCTCTCTGGGCACCTTTCCTTAGCGCCAAGAAGGCCGGACAGGGAGCCACTCTCGCAGGTTCTCACTTGTTGAGGAGGAGACCCGACGTGAGTTTTACATCTTTTAGTTTTTGGCCGTGCGACTTTAGGGGGACAGTAGTGTCCTAACTTAAGTGGGTGCCAGGCTTCTTTAAGAGCCGGCAGAAATGCATTCAGAAACTCGGCAAATCAGTAGAGCATTAATCTGGGGCTGCAGGGATTTGCACCCCACGAACCACCTGATTGATTCTTATTTCTCAGCTCTCTCTCTCCTCTGAAACCCCGGGTCTTTCTGGTCTCAGAGCCTTTGGCATTGGTGCCTCTGGGTCTGAATGGTTTTTCCGGTCTTAAACGTCTCAATCTCCTGCTTCAGGTCTCGGTTCAGATGTTACCCCTGCAGAGAGGCCCTGGCTGATGTCGCTGTCCAAATAGCCCTCCCTCGTTTATTTTGCCTGTCACTCTAACATTAGTGACCTTGTTTATGTGCTTGTTTATTGTTCGGACCTCGTCTGTCTTAAGCTCTAGGCTAACCAGTGCTCAGCAAATCGTAGCATGAATGAATGAACAGGCAAGAGTAAGCCCAGCATTTGGGAGGCTGAAGCAGGAGGAATGTGGTTTGCAGACAGCCTCAGCTACTTAGGCCCTTTGCAGCTCAGTGAGACCCTGTTTCAAAATAAAGAATAAAAATTAGGGCTGGGGGTAGAGGTAGAATGCCCCTGGGTTCCATCCCCAGCACTACAAAAAAAAAAAAAAGATTTTTTTTTTTTTTTTTTTTTTTTAGGACAGGGTTTCTCAGGTTTCTACCTGTAATTCACCTGAAAGCTTTTAAGTACGAGATTGCTCAGTATTCATTCTGGAGTTTCTTTTTTTTTTTTTTTTACGGGTCTGGGGATGGAACCCAGAGGCATTCGACCTCCGAGCTATACCCCCACAGCCCTATGTTTTATTCTTTATTTTTGAAATAGGGTCTCACTGAGTTGCAGAGGGCCTCACCAAGTAGCTGAGGCTGTCCGCGAACCGCGATCCTCCCGTCTCAGCCTCCCAAATGCTGGGATTACAAGCGTGCGCCACCACGCCCAGCTCATTCTGGAGTTTCTGATTCTGATTATCTGGGAAATGAGCATTTTTAACAAGTTCCAGATGTTGCTGATGCAGCTTGTCCAGAGACTGCACTTGGAGAACCACCACAGGAGAGTGAACCCGACCCCTTTAGCCCACATACCACCATATAGGTGCATATAGGACACATATGTGGTGGTGAGCCCTTGAGCTGAAGTTCCTGTCACCCAGCGATGTCACAGCCATCCTAAAGTTGTAATAAAATGCATGATGTGTTTATGGGATGCTGGTATAAGCAAACCTACTGCAATGTCAGTCATCTAAAAGTACAGAAGAAGCTGGGCGCGATGCTACAGGCCTGTAATCCTTGCTATTGGGGGTCTGAGGCAGGAGGATTTTGTAGTTTGAGGCCAGTCTTACAACTTAGCAAGACCTTGCCTGATAGGAGTGGGAGAATTTGCCTAGTGTGCACAAAGCCCTGGGTTTTATTGTCAGTATTGCAAAAAAAAAAAAAAAAAAAAAGTATGGGAAGTAATAGTTGATCATGTTGGCCATGGTGGCAAATGCTTGTAATCCCCATACTTGGTTGGCTGAGACAGGAGGATCAGGGTTCATGGACAGCCTGAGCTATAGTGAGGCCTTCTGCAACTTAGTGAGAGCTTGTTTCAAAATAAAGAATAAAAAATAGAGTTGGAGCTGGGCATGGTGGTAGACACTTGTAATCTCAGTATTTGGGAGGCTGAGACAAGAGGATGGTGATTTTGGCCAGCCTCAGCTACTTAGTGAGGTCCTCTGCAGCTCAGTGAGACCCTGTTTCAAAATAAAGAATAAAAAATAGGGCTGGGGGTGTAGCTCATTGGTAGAATGCCCTGGTTCCATCCCTAGTACCACACACGCAAAAAGTAATGGTTGATCATGACAGTACATACATGGTTACTGGCTTGTGTATTTGCTATTCTTATTATCATTACTTGAGGATGTACCCCTCCTGTTTATATTTTTTAAAAGGTTACTGTAAACCAATATACCCTGTTGAGCCAGCAGAAGCCTCATAGATCTTATGTTGACTGCATCTCTCAATGGCATTCTCGAGTCTCCTGTGCTTGATTTTGTTTGTGAGGTACTGGGGATTGAATCCAGGGGCATTTCACCTTCAGGCTATACCCCTGACCTTTTTGTTGTTTTTGTGGTGCTGGGAATTTTATTCTTTTATTTTGAAACAGGGTTACACTAAATGACTAAATTGCAGAGGGCCACACTGAGGCTGGCCACAAACCTGGATCCTCCTGTCTCAGCCTCCCAAGCACTGGGATTACAAGTGTGCGCCATCACGCCCGCTGTTGTTGTTTTGAATCAGTCTCACTAGGTTGCCAAGTTACAGAGGCTGACCTTGAACCTGTGATCCGCCTGTCTCAGCCTCCCAGTACTGGAAATACAGGTTCCAGCTACCATGCCTGGCTCATGTGCTTGATTTAAACTCCTGATGTTCTGTTCATCACACACACACACACACACACACACACACACACACACCACCACCACCACCACCACCACCACCACCACCACCACCACCAGACTGTCTAGATGTGTACTCGGCTATCTAGGTCTGTGTAAGTTCTCTCTATAATGAAATCTCCTAGCGCCGGGTGTAGTGGTCCACGCTTGTAATCCCAGCGCTTGGGAGGCTGAGACAGGAGGATTGCACAGGTTCAAAGCCAGCCTCAGCTACTTAGTGAGGCTCTCAGCAACTTAGTGAGACCCTGTTTTCAAAATAAAATATAAAAAATAGGTCTGGGAGTATAGCTCGGAGGTAGAAAGCCCCTGGCTTCTGATAAGTAAAATAAAAAATTAAATGCGAGTAAAATAAAAATAAGTGAGTACGGCGGAGTGTGAAAAACACGAGAGAGGTCCGGTACACATGGCATGTAAAGTTTTAATGGCACGGCTCTCCCGGGGATCAGGGCAAGGCACCGTGGGGCCCGCGCCTGTCCGAAGCTAGAGGACGTGGGCTCTCCTTTTAAAGGCATGCATCTCGCGAGATGAGGGTTTACTCGCGGGAACGCCCAATTCTCGCAGGGGTTTCAGCCCCTCCCTTGCCCTGCAGAGGTCATGTGACACAAAGTCACATGAGTGCAGGACCCAACTTAACATTCCGGCCTTTTGATGGTAGGGATAATGGATGACGATTGGACCCTCTAGCTTCTTCCTGCTGTCAAGGGGCGTCGTCAGGGGCCCCAGGCCGGGAGGAGTCGGGAGTTCAGTCCCCCAGAAGGGGGTGCAGGTGGGTGCATAGCTACAGTGCGAATTGGAGGTTACCCTGGACAGCTTAGTGATGTGCGCTTGAGGAGGCTTGAACAGGCAAGGGCTATTAAAGAAAAAAACAAATCATGAGATTGAGCAGGCGACCAAAAAGGAGACTGGCTTACTCAGTACCTGGAGAGCTACCCTGAGCTGGCAAAGAGGATGGAGGTTGAGGGATCCAGGAGCCATCAGTCTTCAGCCAGGCTGAGAAGGGCCAGCGGCGGGGCCTGGTCTGGAAAGGTGCTCCCCCTGTGTTGAGGCACCTGGGGCTCACCCTTTTCCAAGGGCACTGTTCCAGTGGCCCTCCTGGCCACACGCCGAGCAGTCTGATTGGTAGGCGTGGCTTTACCCCACTTCAGGCAGGCTCCTGGAGGTAGTTGTTGTTGCAGTCCTCCACACCTAGGTGGCGCTCCAGAGGGCTGAGCCGCCACCGCCAGCCGAAGGGCAGCTACCAGGGATCCGCTTTTTGGCAAAGTCGGAGTGTACGCTCCATCTCCGCCTGTTTCTCTCTTGAATTAAAACTTAGATGCCATGTTAAGGTTCTGTCAGCTGCGACGGACCTATACTCACAAAGAGCGCGTCCCGGGGCTGGTGTCCGGCAAGAATGGCAACGCAGACTCCCCATGGGCAGAGGGTGTCGCCCCAGCCCCGGCCCGGCGTTTCCCACAGCACCTAGGGCGCGCCCGAGCGGGCCGCCCAGCAAAATTGCAGTCTGGTGCGGGCCAAGATGGCGACTGTGACATCACCAGGCAGCGACTATGCGCCATCACAAAATTGCAGCTGGCGGGAAAATAAATGGAAGCTGATGGGGGAGAGCATTTGGAGGGATACCAGACCACTTAGAAAAGTTCCTAACTGTTCCTGGGTCACCGCAACCTATTTCCCAACTCGTATCAAGGCAGACAGGCTCTCAGGGCATCTGCTAGTATAAAGGTTCGACTCCCCATAATTGGTTCGCGGGCGGAAACGAAGAACAGGAAATGGGCGTCCCCGATTTCCCTGCTCAATCGTTCGGAAACGGAGGTTAAGAGATAGGGAAGAACGTCTTCATTCCTTCTCAAAACCGGAGGATGACCTGGTCATCCGCAGCGTGGTCCCAGTGGACCATGGGACAATGGGTCACCAAGCGCTTGGATTTTAAGGTCCCAGTGGACCGGAAGACCCAAGTCCGGAACCCGCTAACCAAGGGAAGGAGGCAGTTTACTGGAGTATAGTGATGTCGGCCAGCGCTGGCTGTGACAGAAGCGCTGAGAAGCTGCTGGGGGCGCGGTGGAGCCAGGGCGCGCGGATGCCGGTGGCTGGTGTGGATGGCACTGGCGGCTGGCGCAGGTGGGATCAGTGGGGGTGCGCAGGCGGCATGGCTTGCCGGGCCCGCGGCGTGGAGACAAAATGGCTTCCAGGCACATGCCAGACGCTGAGGCTGGGCCCCGAGGAGCACCGCCAGTGAGCCTGGCTCGGGGCGGGTGGGGCAAACCGGCCAGAGGTCCCGGCGGTGACCGGAGAACCAAGCTGGAACGGTGCTTTAGGAGGTACAAGTGGCAGGCAGAGGTCCTGGCCCGCGCAGGCGGTTGGCAGGCAGAGCAAGTGCCAAGCTGCCTGGCTCGGGCCAGAAAGATGGCCGCCGACTCCTAGGATTGGTTAGGAGTGGAAAGTGGGAGGGATTAAAGATTGTGAGGCCTCCAGTGAGGCCATGAGGTGGGAGGGGTTAAGGATGGCGAGGCCTCCAGTGAGGCCATGAGGTGGGAGGGGTTAAGGATGGCGAGGCCTCCAGTGAGGCCATGAGGTAGGAGGGGTTAAAGATGGCAAGGCCTCCAGTGAGGCCATGAGGGAGGGGTTAAGGATGACGAGGCCTCCAGTGAGGCCATGAGGTGGGAGGGGTTAAAGATGGCAAGGCCTCCAGTGAGGCCATGAGGTGGGAGGGGTTAAGGATGATGAGGCCTCCAGTGAGGCTATGAGGTGGGAGGGGTTAAGGATGGTGAGGCCTCCAGTGAGGCCATGAGGTGGGAGGGGTTAAAGATGGTGGGGCCAAGATGGCGGCCCCCCCAGTGATTCCACGTGTCCAAGATGGCGGGCCAAAGCTGGCGACCCCCCCCCCCAGTAATTCCATGTGGCTGCTTACCGGAATGGCCAGGCCCAGGCAGCAGGGGTGAGCAGGCACAGGGTGAAGGGCGCCAGGGCGCAAGTCCGAGTGGAGGAACCAGCTGGAGCGCAGGCTGGACTTGGCGGGCTGGGGGCTGTTTAGCAGAGTGGCGGCCACCTAGATGGAGGAGGCAGGCGGCCCCGGCAGGCGGGTCTAAGCAACGCCAAGCGCGGAGAAGACATAGGCGCGCGGTGTGGCGCAGTCCGCGGGCGGCGCGGTCCCATTCCAGCGGCGGGCGGCGTGGGCAGGCGGGAACGGCGGTTTTAGGAGGTCCAACGGCAGGCAGAGGTCCTGGCCCGTGCAGGAGGTCAGCAAGTAGAACAGGTGCCAGCATCACCCAAGGAGCCTGGCTCCGGGCGGGTGGAACTAGCAGCCTGGCGGCCGGTGGAGCCTGCACGCCCCGGCGGTGGTGGCCGCGGAAGATGGCCGCCGGCGCTCCGGAAGAGAGCACATGGGCGGGAAAAGATGGCCACCGGCTCTCAGCAGAGCGCGGGGCCGAAAAGATGGCTGCGGGCTCTCAGCAGAGCGCGGGGCTGAAAAGATGGCCGCGAGCTCTCAGCAGAGCTCGGGGCTGGAAAGATGGCCACTGGCTTTCAGCAGAGCTTGGGGCCGAAAAGATGGCCGTGAGCTCTCAGCAGAGCTCGTGGCTGGAAAGATGGCCGCGAGCTCTCAGCAGAGCTCGTGGCTGGAAGAAGGCCGCCGGCTCTCCCGGAGAGCGCGGGGCCGGAAAGACGGCCTTGAGCTCTCAGCAGAGCGCGGGGCCGAAAAGATGGCCGTGAGCTCTCAGCAGAGCTCGGGGCTGGAAAGATGGCCGCGGACTCTCAGCAGAGCCCGGGGCAGGAAGAAGGCCGCCGGCTCTCCCGGAGAGCGCGGGGCTGAAAAGATGGCTTACGGTCCGGGCAGGCACGGGGCAGCAGCGGCGGCAGTGGTGGGAGCAACGCCTGCAAGCGGAGCGCTGGTGTGGGACCTCACAGTCGAGCTGCTGGCGGGTCGGAGAGTCCGGGGCTCAAAAAGAGTAAAAATAAAAAGAGAAAACAGAAAGAAAAAAAAAGGAAAAAAAAATGGGGAGGGACCCAAGAGTTCTCCCGGTTCGGCACCAAATGATAAGTAAAATAAAAAATTAAATGCGAGTAAAATAAAAATAATGTGCGTACGGCGGAGTGTGAAAAACACGAGAGAGGTCCGGTACACGTGGCATGTAAAGTTTTAATGGCACGGCTCTCCCGGGGATCAGGGCGAGGCACCGTGGGGCCCGCGCGCCTGTCCGAAGCTAGAGGACGCGGGCTCTACTTTTAAAGGCATGCATCTCGCGAGATGGGGGTTTACTCGCGGGAACGCCCAATTCTCGCGGGGGTTTCAGCCCCTCCCTTGCCCTGCAGAGGTCATGTGACACAAAGTCACATGAGTGCAGGACCCAACTTAACAGCTTCCACCCCCAGTACCACAAAACAAAACAAAACAAAAAATCTCCTAGGCAGGAAGTTCTCAGAATGTGTCCCACCCAGGGCCCAAGGGAAGGGAGTGCCTGCTGAGGGAGAGAAGGAGTTAGACTGACCTCAGAGGTGGCCCTGTGGGTCAGAGCAAACCTCAGGCCTTGGAGAGCAAACCTCAGGCCTTGGAGACTCTTCAGAGGCCAAGGCTGTTTTCTCAAGAGGAAGCCCCCATGAACCAACTGGCCCCCGTGAACCAACTGGCTGCCAGAACACAGACCCCAAAGCTGGCTCCGCTCCCAAGCGGGAGATCCAATATATTCTTGCGTTGTAGCGGTGACCCATGTTTCAAAATCAATTCTGTCTTCCACAATTCCAAAAGATATCAATCAGAAGTTGAAAGTAGGAAAGGAGATCTTTATCTTTATTCCAAGGTAGCTTCTCCTAAAGTGCATTCCAGCGACTATTAGTCCTTTAAGTTGCCCAGGAGGAGAGTGCCGTGCTCAGGTGTGGTTAGGGGAGGCCCAAAGCCATGGCCCCTTCTAGGAGACTCACGGTGCACGCCTGGAAAGGTTTCAGTCTGGAAGTCAGTTTAAGATTGTGTTCAATCTTTGGAAAGGGGACCAAAAAGCACTTTTGTTCAAAACACATATTTGGAGGCATGTATTTACAGAGGCACTGTCTCTGGATCTGCCTCTCTTCAAAGGAAGGAAGTTTGGCTTGTTTTGGATAGAAATTTTAGGCAAGCATCTGAAAACACTCTAAGCCTGGCACTGCAGAGCATTCCTTGGGAGCCTAAGGCAGGAGAATCACAAGTTTGAGACTAGCCTGGGCAACTTAGTGAAACTCTGTCTCAAAAATTACAAAAAAAAAAAAAAAAGAAAGAAAGAAAAAGCTAGGTGTGTAGGTGTGGTGGCAACTACTTGTAATCGCAGTAATTGGGAAGCCGAGACAGGCTCTGCAATTTGGTGAAATCCTGTTTCAAAATAAAATAATAAAACCAGGCTGAGGGTATAGTTCAGAGGTAGAATGCCCTTGGGTTCAATTCCAGAAACACATACACACACATTCCCACTCCCAGATAGGCAGGAATGGAAGCTTTGGGAATTAACATTCCAGTTCTCTTTCCTTCCAGATGTGAAGCTGCCCAGAGGTGCAACATCTGTGGCGGCCTGGGTGGGGACCTGGGCCTGGGGCAGTTCGGGCTGGAGGTTAAGGAGGAGGAGGAGGAGGAAGAAGAAGCTCTGGGGCAAGTGATGGGCAGCCAGGGAAGTGTGGGGGCAGCAGAGTGGAATTTTCCTCTGGAAACCCTTTGGAACTAGAGTGGATTTGAATGTTGCACCCTGTGTCCTCCTAGACCCCAGGACTAAGCGACTTCGGTCTTCATTTCTAGTAATGAAGAACATTCTGCATTGGCCGGGACCAAAGTTTGGAGATGGCTCCTTCTAGGAGAAGGAAGGCACTCCTCCAGCCCCCAGCACAATCTGCTATCAACTAGCCGGGCATGGTGGTACACACTTGTAATCTCCGCATTTGGGAGGCTAAGACAGAGGACTGCAGATTCTCTGACAGCCCCAGCTACTTAGTGAGGTCCTTTGCAACTCAGTGAGACCCTGTTTTGAAATAAAGAATAAAAAATAGGGCTGGGGGTGTCGCTCGGAGGTAAATGGCCCTGGGTTCCATCCCCAGTACTGGAAAAAAAAAAAAATCTGCTTTCAATTTCTGAGCACAGCAAACCTTCCCTCATTGAAGACTGCTTCGTATTTTCTTAAATCAAACCCTGCTCAGAGCTGGTGTGGTGGCACTTGGGAGGTTGAGACTAGAGGGTCACAGATTTGAGGCCAAGCTCAGTGACTTAGTAAGACCCTATTTCAAAATAAAAATAAAAAATAAAAATAAAATGGTCTCAAGGAGTACCTCAGGGGTAGGATGCACCTGGATTTTATCTCTAGCATCAAAAAGAAAAAAAAAAAAGCCAAACCTGCTGTTCAATATCTTATTATGTTTTTGTTTTGTTTTATTTGCAAATCACCCATTTTAGGCAAAGGGACAAAAATTTCATTAATTGTCCAGGTTGCCACTCCAGAGGCAGTGCTCTTAGATCAGAAAACAGCGGAGCAGCCACAAGATCTTTTTGGGGTCAGAGCAGGGAGCGATACCTCATCTCCTGACCCATGGGAGGCCTCAGCACCACGCGCTTATGATGCTCAGTGTAGATGAACACGAAAGTTGGATCTGACGGGCTGGTGAGGCCCGAGGAGGCCTCCAGGACAGCCTGGCCAGCGAGGCGCGCCCCTCCCGGCCAGCAGCAAGCCCCAGCGACCAGCTGCCTGGGCTGTTTCTTTCTTTCTCTCTCTTTCTTTCTTTCTTTCTTTCTTTCTTTCTCTCTCTCTCTCTTTCTTTCTTTCTTTCTTTCTTTCTTTCTTTCTTTCTTTCTTTCTTTCTTTCTTTCTCTTTTTCTTTGTTTCCTTTCCTTTCCTTCTTTATTTCTTTCTTTATCTCTCTCTTTCTTTTTCTTTCTCCTTCCTTCCTTCCTTCCTTCCTTCCTTCCTTCCTTCCTTCCTTCCTTTGCAGAACTGGGGATGGAACCCAGGGGCATTCTCCCTCTGAGCTATACCCCCAGCTCTATTTTTTATTCTTTATTTTGAAACAGGGTCTCACTAAGTTGTGGAGGGACTCACTAAGTTGCTGAGGCTGTCCGTGAACCGCAATCCTCCTGTCTCAGCCTCCCAAGTACTAGGATTACAAGTGTGTGCCCCATGCCCAGCTTGCCTTTGTTTTCAGTTTTGTCTGTTTCTAAAGGTTTTTCTCCTTCCTTCTTGCTTCTTTCCTGTCACCTCCCCAAGAAGTAGATCAAAATATCACTGCACTTGAGGAAGATATGAGTAGGAAGCCCTCAGAGTCCCTCAGGAGTAAGGAGAGAGCCTCTGTGTCCTTGACAAGGCCAGGCCCTGGGAAAGCAGAACAAAGGGGGCCCTCAGGGACATCCCTGCCCACCTCTCCAGAGAAGGTGGAGGTCAGGCTCTGGACCCTTATCACAGCCCACAAGGCTAGAGCTCCCAGCTCCTCTGAAACCTGGCTCAAGGACACTTTTTGGAATATATATATATATATATATATATATATATATATATATATAATGTTTTTTTTCTTTTTTCTTTTTTCTTTTTTGTGTGTCTGGGGCTCAGCCTCCCAAATGCTGGGATTACAAGTGTGTGCCACCATGTCCAGCTTCTATTATATATATTTTTGACAGTACTGGGGATTGAGCCCAGGGGCATTCTACCTCCGAGCTACATCCTCAGCCCTGTTTTTTAATTTATTTATTTTTTATTATTTTGAAACAAGGTCTCACTAAGTTGTGGAGGGCCTCACTAAGTAGCTGAGGCTGGCTGCAAACCTGGATCCCTCTGCCTCAGCCTTCCAAATGCTGGGATTACAAGTGTGTGCCATCACGCCCAGCTCACTACTATTATTATTATTTGGCTTATATTGGGCTGGGTTACATCTATAGAGCTCAGGACATGGTGATGGTGATGGTGGGGGGGGGGAGAGAGAGAGAGAGAGAGAGAGAGAGAGAGAGGGAGAGAGAGGAGTTCTCACATCATGGAGGTCAGAAGCAACAGAGCTAGCAGGCAAGGAGATTCAAAGACGAAAGCACAGTCCCTAAGGCCACACACCCAGGACCGGCTCCTCCAGCCACACCCCACCTGCCTAGGTTACCACCCAGTAAATCCATTACAGTGAATTTACACAGACGAGATGACAATCCTCGTGCTTAATTATGTCAACTCTGAACATTAATACTGAACTCTCAAGGGACATTCTGTATCTAAGCATAACACCATGAATGAAACAGACCTCAGAACTGCCTACTGAGGAAGAGAGATTTGTAAATCGTATTCCACTATCACTATAATCTGGCAAATGTTAAGATGCATACCAACTTCTAAGGAAATCTAGAGGAGGGTTCTTGTCCTAACATAAGGATTTTGGGAAAAGACATCCAGTAATTTGTGTTCCTCTTGAAGGATGAGGTGGATACAGGGGTCAGGCGAGGATGGGTGACGGTGCTCCACCGTGCGATGGGGCCTGTGGAGAAACCTTGCTCCTCTAGGAACTAGTGATATCCTTGAATCCTAGCATAGAATCGCCCCATCTTGCACCTCTTCCCTTTCCTGCTCCCTGGGGCTTTTTTTCCAGTGATTTCCTGGGTACGGGAAGCCTTGAGGTTTTCCCATTCTTTATAAGTGTTATCTATTTCCAGAAAGCCACTTCTGTCTACAGACCTGGTTTTAATTCTAATCATGTGTTTCAGTCTCAAAGTCTATAGTTTTAAGGAAGATGCTCAGAGATAGTAACTCATGAAGAGGAAGAGAGAGGGCTCCAGATGCAGCGTCCATGCTGCTGATCGGCTGAGGTGAGTAGTGTTAACTAAACTGCGTTTCATTTAGATCGCTACCCGAGCCCTTTTTTCACAGCTACCACCTACAGTGGTAACCAATGTTGTGGAAAAAAGTCCAATCCAGGCAGACCTGGATTTCCATTCTGGCTCTACTTCTGATTCTCTTCTCTTCTTTTCTCCCTCTCTCTTTTTTTTTTTTTTTTTTTTTTTTTTTTTTTTGTGGTACTGGGGGTGGAACCCAGAGGCTTTCTACCTCCGGACTATACTCCCAGACCTATTTTTGGAAACAGGGTCTCACTAAGTTACTGAGAGCCTCACTAAGTAGCTAAGGCTGGCTTCGGACCTGTGTGATTCTTCCTGTCTCAGCCTCCCATGTGCGGGGATTACAAGCGTGCATCACCACGCCCGGCTCTGATTCTCTTCTTTTCTGAGCCTCAGTCTTCCCTCCCTCCCTCCCTCCCCCTCCCTCCCTTCTTTCTTCTCTTTTTTTTCTCTCTCTCTCTCTGTACTGGGGATGGAACCCAGGGGCATTCTACCTCCAAGCTACGCTCCCAGCCCTATTTTTTATTCTTTATTTTTATTTTTTAATTTTTATTTTTTGCTGGTACTGGGGATGGAACCCAGGGGCCTTCTACCTCCGGGCTACGCTCCCAGACCTATTTTATATTTTATTTGGAAACAGGGTCTCTTAAACCAGCTGAGGCTGGCTTCGAACCTGCGTGATCCTCCTGTCTCAGCCTCCCAAGCGCAGGGATTACAAGCATGAGCCACCACGCCCGGCTTATTCTTTATTTTTAAAGAGTCTCACTGAGTTGCAAAGGGCCTCCCTAAGTTGCTGTGGCTGGCTGCGAACTGCCATCCTCCTTTTCTCAGCCTCCCAAATGCTGGGATTACAAGCGTGTGCCACCATGCCCAGCTGAGTTTCAGTTTTCTTACCTGAAAATTGGTATCAGAATGAGGATCTGTCAGGGCTGCTGGAGGAGTAACCAAGACGAGGGATGGAGAGGACTGCAGGGTAGACGCCCAGTTGTGTTGCTTTCTTTCAGGCTTCTTTGTATGGAGAACTGGCTAAAGGGAAGTACTTCAAGGCAACTCCTTTACAAAACATTAGAAGAAATTGCCAGTAATTTTGCACTTAAAATCTTACTTTTAGCAAAAGCACTCTAAACCTAGGGATTTTCCCAGAATTAAAAGAGTGAGTGAGTCTACGGCCATACCACCCCGAACGCACCCGATCCTGTCTGATCTCTGAGGCTAAGCAGGGCCGGGCCTGGTTAGTACTTGGATGGGAGAAGAGTGAGTGAGCAGGGTGAGGTGGTGCACACCTGTAATCCCCGTACTTGGGAGGCTGAGACAGGAAGGTTGCAGGGTTTGAAACCAGTCTCAGCAATATAGTGAGAATCTCAGCAAAACTTTGTTTAAATAAATAAATAAATAAATAAATAAAAAAGCAAGCCAGGCATGGTGGCATGCTTGTAATCCCAGTACTTGACAGGCTGAGATGGGAGGATTGCAGGTTCGAAGTCAGCCTCAGCAACTTAGTGAGACTGTTTCACAATAAAAGAACAAAATAGGGCTGGGGGTGAAGCTCAGAGGTAGAATCACCTGGGTTCAGTCCCAGGTACTACAGAAATACATACATGCATGCATGCATACATACATAAAAAGGGCTGAGATGTAGCTTAGAGTTAGAATGCCTCTGGTTCAATCCCCCAACACCGTGCTTGTGTACGCCCGCACGCGCGTGCACACGCACACACACACAGTGAGCAGATTTTCAAAGGCAATCCATCTTGAAGATCCCTTTCCAGCAGACACCGTTAGGACTACCTAACAACGGGATAGAGTCCAGAAATGCATTAATGCTTTGTTAGGCAATTTTGTCTTTGGGCAAACATCATAGATCATTTACACAAACCAGATGGTATAGCTTATTACATACCTAGGCTTAAGGTAGTGTGTGTGTGTGTGTGTGTGTGTGTGTGTGTGTGTTGCAATTAAGAGACAAAGACAAGGTACACGAGGCTGCTGTTGGCATAACATGACACACTGTTTCACAGTAAACATTATTTTATGAGTAGAAACACTACCCACTAAGCTGGGTGCAGTGGTGTGCACCTGTAATTCCAGTCCCTGGGAGGCTGAGACAGGAGAATGGCAGGTTTAAAGCAAACTTGGGCAATTTAGAGAGACCCTATTTCAAAATAAAATAGAACCTGAAAGAGGCTAAATCATTCATTCATTATTCTTTTATTCAACATTTTTGTTAGTTTTAATTCTCAGTGTATGTGAGATACTCTAGTAGGCCCAGAATATATCGTAGAAATAAAATAGCTGGCTTTGGTGATGCACGCTTGTAATTCCAGTACTTAGGAGGCAGGGACAGGAGGATATCATGTTTGAGGACAGCCTCAGCAAGCAGTGAGACTCATCAACCTAGTGAGACCCTATTTCAAAAATAAAAATTAAAATAGGGCTGGTGGTGTAACGAGAAGTCGAATGCCCCTCAGCTCAATCCCTAGTAACACACACACACACACACACACACACACACACACACACACACATACACACAGGCAAACACACGCGATCCTTATTTTTACAGCACTTACGTTCCAGTGAGAGAATTAAGAGATAAACAATAAACAAATAACACACAAAATATCACCCTATGCCTGTCTGAGAGAATAAAAGATAGAACTAGTAATGAACTAGACTACATTTCTCTCTGGGTCTTATGTTAGCGCTTTCCTTTCCCTGAGCCATAAAGGCTCCTCTGGTCCTTCACCTTAATTGTTTGGTCTCCTGCGCTCTGGCGTAGACTAACTCTTCTTTTCTTCTGCCTCTTATTAGAAGCTGAAGTCCAGGTCTCTAGAAATCAAAAGCAAGTGTGTTGGGCCCCAGTGCTTCCCCAGCGCAGTGTCCCCGTCGGCTCCTGCTTGTGCAAGCCTGCGTGCTCCGAACACTCCCGAACATAGACCACCGCGACGTGCCGGTGAACTTTGAAGATTTGTGAACTATCAATTAGGCTATTGTTCAGAATTTCTGTTTTCTGAGATTGGGCATTGCTGAGTAACTTTTCCCATGTGGAGGATATCAATTGCTTTAAAAATATAAGTGATTAGCCGGGCATGGTGGCGCACGCTTGTAATCCCCGCGCTTGTGAGGCTGAGACAGGAGGATCACACGGGTTCAGAGCCAGCCTCAGCAACTTAGTGAGACCCTGTTTCCAAAAAAAATATAAAATGGGTCTGGAGTATAGCCCAGAGGTAGAAAGCCTCTGGGTTCCACCCCCAGTACCACACACACACACACAAATCTTAAAAAAATATATATATATATAAGTGATTTACACAAGCCCTCATCCCCAATTCTTACAAAACAATCAGGACGGTGCAGCGCATGCGATTAGAATCGCTCTTCATTTTGAATTGGCGTGGTTCTAAAATCACCCATGGGGATAGGCAGTAAAGAGAAAGGGGTGACATTTTGAAAGTTTCACAATTCAATAGCAAAACTGAAATCCAGATCCGGGACACCTGATTTCTAGGTCTCTGCTCTCCAGGTACCAGATTAAATTCAACAGCCCCACTGAGATTAGATATGGCAAGTGTATACAATATTATCACGAATGCCGTGGCTGGCAGCTGATCAGAATTTCCTGTCCTTGCTAATTCTGGGGAAAATGTCCCATCGTTGACTGAAAGGCCAGTTCTGATTTAGAGAAAAGAAAAAAACATGTTGGTGAAGGCCATGGATATTGCGTGGAGGGAGAATCACATAATAGACAATAGTTAAAAAAAAAAAAATTCATGTCAGTACCCAAAGTTCTGTTTGTCCAAAGGAGGCCTGAATTAGGTTTCTTTTTTTTGGTGTTGTTGTTTTTATACTGGAAATGGAACCCAGGGACATTCTACTTCTGAGCTATACTCCCAGCCCTATTTTTTCTTATTTTGAAACAGGGTCTCACTGAATTGCAAAGGGCCTAAGTAGCTGAGGCTGTCCTCGAACCATGATCAGATTCTCTTGTCTCAGCCTCCTGAATGCTGGGATGACAAGCTTGAGCCACCACCCCTGGCTGGCCTGAATTAGTTTAAATGAAGCTGTTGGCTTCTCTTTTTCTTTTATAACCTTTCTTCCTGTTTCTTTCCTTCACTTGGCTTTCCTTCTCATTTATTCATATCTTAGATTTGGTGGAAAGGTGGCATCCTCTTCTGCGAATCCCATTCCAGTACTTGGGAGGCTGAGACAGGAAGATCATAGGTTCAAAGCCAGCCTTGGCAACTTAGCTAGGCTCTCAGTAACCTAGTGAGATCCGGTTTCCAAATAAAAAATAAAATCAGGCTGGGAGTGTAGTTTGGAGGTAGAATGCCTCTGTGTTCAATCCTCAATACGCCCTGTCCCCCGCCAAATTTTTTTGAAAGAGTCTCACTAAGTTGCTGAGGCTGGCCTCAAACCTAGGATCCTACTGTCTCAGCCTCCTAGGAACCAGGACTACAGATGTTCACCACCATGCCTGGCTTAGGTCATAGTACCCCAGCATTAGAAATTAGTTAGCATAAGCCGGGCGTGGTGGCGCACGCTTGTAATCCCAGCATTCGGGAGGCTGAGACCGGAGGATCGTGGTTCGCGGACAGCCTCAGCTACTTAGTGAGGCCCTCTGCAACTCAGTGAGACCCGGTTTCAAAATAAAGAATAAAAAATATGACAGGGGGTGTAGCTCAGAGGTCTAATGCCCCTGGGTTCCATCCCCAGACCCGCAAAAAAAAAAAAAATAAATAAATAAATGAGTTAGCATGAGGCCATCCTTTAGACAACATGCCCTTGGCAGTCCCCCAGCACACACATGGGAAAAATGTCAAAAAAGAGAAGTGGAGAGAGAGAGTCAGGCTTACTTCCCCATTAAATACTTATGGAGAGCCCAACCCAGAATCTATGCCCAGTACTGAGAAGGTATCACCGTCCAGAATGAAATACATTAGGCAGTACCCGTCCATTTCCTAAGCCCAGGCGCATGGGCCCCTGGCTAAGTAGAGGGCCATCTTGTAGGAGGAGAGACTGAAAGCCATACCACACAGGAGACTTCTCTCCCTTCTAGTGTGAGTCAGCCCGTTTCCACACGTAAGCTTAGTCCTAGTAAGCCTCACATTCAGTTCTTTGGGGAAATACCATCTGTTAGGGGTATTTATTTCTGGGCAGCAATAGTACTGTTAGTTCTATTTTAGTGTAGTTGCTAAGAGTATGGCTCCTCTTCCCTCTTACCCTGAGCCGCAAGGGGAAAGGGGTGGGATCAGGCATCTGCCACCATTAGAGCCACTCTCCTTTGGTAAGTCTTTCTCCTTGCATCAGCTCACAGCACACCCTCGCCCTGTGCCTACACACCGGACCCCTCCCTTACTTCTCAGGCCATTGCTCAATTAAAATGCTCAGATGCGCTCTGTATACAGTCCCGCCATTGTATCAAGTGTGTGCTCAAGCTCAGCATTTGCGTAGAGTGAACAATGCCGTCTGTTAGGAAATGGGTTCCTTCGGGCCTTGTTTATGTCTTCAGCTGGACCAAGGCCGCCTCCACAGTTGTTTTTATAGTGACATGCATGTAGGCTTGCCTTTTTGACCCCTCATTTGGAATGCAGCACTGGTCTGGTCCCAGAATAAATTTCTATCCTTTTCTCTAATTAGGGGGGCAAATTCATGTGCTACTTTGGGTATATTCACCTGTTTGGGGCTGGGAAGATTTTGAATAGGCTACCTTCCCATCACTTCTTTGGCCCAAACTCACAGGAACATTTTTTTCCTGAGGAATGTGATCCTGGCAGCAAGGAAGCTTGCACATCTCTGATTTCAAACAGTCAGAATCACAGGCAGCAAGAGAGGGAGGGACAGACAAGTCTGCTGGCTTGAGATTCTGGAGACCAGTACTGGCTCCACACCAGGAAACCTGGTTTTCTGACTCCAGACTCAGGGCTACCAGAAAAGACAAACAAAGGCTAGACGCGGAAAAGGCCCTAGGAATCCATGTGGTCAAGCCAAATGAAAGGTAAATTCTCCATCTCTCCTTCCTCCTACCAATCTACTAGTAAGTCCTGTCGGTTTCGCCTTCAGAGCAAGTCCCGATGTCACATCTCTCTACTTTCATCATGGTGACCCAGCCGCGTCTCTGCGGGGTCTTTCTCCTGGGCAACCCATAGGAGCTTCCTAGAGCAGACGCTGTGTGTTAGGAACAGAAGACCCAGTGGGCTTCCAGGTTAGCGTTTTGGCACACCTGACTTTCTGGTGGCTGGATCCTTTTGCAAAGAGTAAAATCATCTTACCGAGCCACTTTCTAACATATGTCTCTCCTTACGACACCGTGGAAATTTATTTCTAACAATTTTGCTGTGTCTTCCTTTGAGAGGGCTTGTGTGCTTTCTAACTCAACTGAGAAGTCATTCGCAGTTACACTGTAGGTCACACCGACGTTACTAGGGTCTTAAAACCCTGCAGGGTCCCCTTTAAAGTCCTCGCTCCCCGGGGGGGGGGGTGGTGGCACAGGCTTGTAATCCCAGCGCTTGGGAGGCTGAGACAGGAGGATCGCACAGATTCAAAGCCAGCCTTAGCTACTTAGTGAGGCTCTCAGCAACTTAGTGAGACCCTGTTTCCAAATAAAGTATAAAATAGGTCTGGGAGAAGAGCCTGGAGGTAGAAAAGCCCCTGGATACCCCAGTACCACCCCCAGTACCACCACCACCAAAAAAAAAAAAAAGTCCTCTCTCCAATCTTCCTTGTTCTGAGCGTGCTCTGGTCCTGCACCTTGATGCCCCAGGCTTTCGTCCTTACTTTTTCTTCTGCCCGGCTTGTTTTCTCTGCTCTTCCTATGCCCAGTCCATTTCCACAATGGGGTACCCACTTACCTGTCCCCTCTTCCACATGATTCCCTCACCACACAAAGAAGCAACTTCGTCCGAAGGAATTTCCAGTGTTGTAGAATGCCAGACAAAAGGGAAAGTGGGCATCCAGGCTCGGTGGCCCCTACCCGTACTCCCAGTGCTGGGGAAGCTGACACAAGAGGGTTGCAGATTTGAGGCTAGCTTTAGGCAACTTAGTGAGAGCTTGTTTGAAAATAAAAAATAAAGAGGTCTGAAAGTAGAGCTCAGAGGTAGGGTGCCCCTAGGTTCAATCCCCAGTACCAAAACAAGACAAAATAAAAGTAAAGTAGTACTACTACTCCCATTCCTATCCCCAATTGTTATATAGCCAATTTTATACCTTTTCTAGCATTTGTAATAATCTATAGCCTTCTTCTTTATGAACCTTTTTATGACTTACTATTATTACTTGCTCCTTTATGAATTTTTTACTTACTTTCCAACTCACTCAGAAGTTTAATGCCAGAAACATCTCTAGGCACATCTGTGCTACACAGTATGGTAGCCAGCGGGGTCACACGTGGCGACTGAGAACCTGAAATGCAGGTAGTCTGAATTGATGTGGCCTTTATGGGTGGAATGCACACCAGATTTTGGAGGCTTAGCATTAAAAAAAAGTGAAACATTTTTAATTATTAGTATTTTTTTTTGGTACTGGGGATTGAGTCCAGGGGTAATCGACCTTCAAGCTATACCCTCAGTCTATTTATTTATTTATTTAGTTAGTTAGTTTCAAAACAGATTGTAGAGAGTCTCAGTACTTGCTGAGGCTGATCTCGAACCCGTCATCCTCCTGTCTCAGTCTCCCAAGTACTGGGGTTACAGGCCTCTATCACCATGCTTGGCTTACATTTTTTTTTTTTAATGTGGCTAAGAGAGGTTTTAAATTACGTGGGTGACTCATAATTTCTACTGGACAGGGCTAATCTGGCTAAAATCTCCTTAATGTACATTAAATACTTGTTTACTGAATCAACGTTTTATTTGCTTTTACTTTCCCTTTGAAATTCGCCAAAGATAAGTGGCTTCTAGAATTGTCAACTGTTCATTTCCTCCTTCCATCTGCTTTGAATTAGGAGGAAGACC
Organism: Muscardinus avellanarius; assembly: GCF_963383645.1. NCBI lineage: Eukaryota > Metazoa > Chordata > Mammalia > Rodentia > Gliridae > Muscardinus > Muscardinus avellanarius. The sequence goes on from NC_137793.1 coordinate 105,197,549, forward strand.
AAGCAAAAGACCAACATCAACAAAAGAAAGCCCCTGCACCACCCAGCTTTCAGCCCGAGGGGAATGTGAGGAATGGGAGAGTGGTACCCAGAGCCTGGCAGGAGGGAGTCGCAGTTTGAGCAGCCAGAGACCTCTGTCAGGCCTTGGAGGTGACATAGCAACTTTCCAGGATGATCCTGACGCAAGCAGAAAATCAAGTAAACAAGCACAAGTTTGCCAGATCCTGGTCTCCGCCAGTCCCCGCGTGGGACTCTCTTATCAGGAGAGCCAGGGAGCTGCTGGGGAAGTCTCCTCCTCCACCAGAGCAACACATCCTTCTGCCTCCTGGTGCAAGCACTTGCAGAAATCGGAGAATCTGTCTGTGGTGGGGGAAGGGGAATAGTTACAGGGACTGAACTAAGTCATCTTAATGATTTTTCTATTTTATTTATTTTTATTTTTGTTTATTTATTTATTTATTTTTGCGGGTCTGGGGATGGAACCCAGAGGCATTCAACCTCCGAACTACAGCCTATTTTTTATTCTTTATTTTGAAACTGGGTCTCCCTGAGTTGCAGAGGGCCTTACTAAGTAGCTGAGGCTGTCCAAACTGTGATCCTCCTTTCTCAGCTTCCCAAATGCTGGGATTATAAGCGTGTGCTACCATGCCTGGCTGACTTTTCTATTTTAGCTCTTATTGTAGGGGCCTCCAGAGAACTTCAAACTAGGGAGGAGTAAAAACTCAGTTCACACAGTAATTAGCTGGGTTTATTTAATTAATCTTGGGGAGTCTGGTTCACAATTCAGTCCAAGAAAATTTACTTAAGTATGGAGTGTTATGGTTTGCGATGATATGGTTTTGGGGAAACTGCCCCCGAGGACCCCTGTTAGTGTTCCGGACACTTTCCCTCAAAACACAAAAACAGAAAAACCGTGGGTTCTTGTCCTAAGCTAAGGATAAACACATATTAGCCTGGACTCTTGCTGAAGATTTAAAGAAGTTTATTAAAAAGATAGAAATACAGAAGATAGTTACAGCCCCATGCCAGAATGGCATGGGGGGGGTTGGTTCAAGAGAATGCTCCACCAAAGATACAACATGTGGACCCGACTTTTTATACCCATGACCTCCATCTTGTTTATGTAATTCTGATGTAGTAAATGTAGTAAAGTCCCTGTAAGTTTCCTCCCCCACCAAGGTGTCTCCTTTTCGGAGGAAGGTCAACCCCTCCTCCCATCCTAGCTAGATTATCCAATTATATAAACCTGTCTTTAGAATGAGGATGAGGAAGTCCTAGTTCCCCTCTCCTATAGACTTGCTAATTACCTTTAGCTAGGTTAATTTACTTTGGAATAATTGCCTGCTTCTAGGCAGAAGCCAAGTCCTTTCACAGATTTGCCCCTCACCCAATTTTTGGAATGTATTAATAATCATAGCTTTCTCAAATCTTCCTAGGCCATTCCCAATACTGGTACATGGAGAGTTTAATAAAATGAAACCAGAGGCCCCACCCTCGTTCCTGGGGCAGGGTGTTGGGTGGAGGGAGGTGGAGAGGAATGAGATATGGCTTGGAGCTCACAAAGGACAAAGGAACCCAGGGGCAGGGTAGAGTTGGCACAAGTTATCAGGTGCCTTCTAAGGACGAGGCCTTTGCTAGGGCTGTACATGGAATATAATTTTGAATAAGAGACACAAGATCTTCAGCTTCTTGAAATATATCTGGTGGAAAAGCAAACAAAAAGAAAGCAGATGTAAACGGAGAAGTTCTATGAAGCTGTTAAAGCCGTGTCCCGAGATCTTCTGAAGAGTTCATTTTTTCCCCCAGTACTGGGGATGGAACCCAAGGGCATTCTACCTCCGAGCTATATCCCCAGCCCTATTTTTTTCTTCTTTATTTTGAAATAGGGTCTCACTGAATTGCAAAGGGCCTCACTAAGTAGTAGTCGAGGCTGTCCGTGAACAGAGATCCTCCTGTCTCAGCCTCCTGAATGCTGAGATTCCAAATGTGCACCATCAGGCCTGCCTTAAGAGTTCATTTAATCCAAGTTCTGGAGGAAAAAAATTCTCACTGAAGTTTTTATATCTTGAAGATCTTATAAGTGAATTTATTCATCCATCAAAGGGTTGAGGAGTACCTTTTGTGATCAGGCCCTTTGCTGGACACTGTCAAAAAAAGATGAGTCAGGAATCCTTCTTTGAAGAAATTTTAACCTGGTAGGAGAGACAGACAACCCAGTGTGGTGGTGCACACCTGTAGTCTCAGTACTTGGGAGGCTGAGTAAAAGGATCACAGGTTCAAGGTTAGCCTCAGCAACTTAATGAGACCCTATTTTCAAAACGAAATAGGGCTGGGGGTAAAGCTCAGAGGTAGAATGCCCTGGGGTTTAATCCCCAGTACAAAAAAAAGGAGGAGGCGGAGGGGACAGACAAGTCAACAGGAAAATACAGCTGAGCCTGATCTCCAAGACTACTCCCGTACCTAAACATTCTGTTGTCTAGGAAGTCGCTACCACATTTCTAATAGTTCAGGGATGCCCATTCTCTCCAGGATCTTATGACCAATGGAAGATAGAAGGCACGTGCTATGGTTTGGGTTTAAGTCGTCCCCTAGGCCTCACATGGTAGGCAAGGCAGCCATGTTGGAGGCGGGACTTGCTTCTGGGGAGGGTCCCTGGGGGCGTGGACAGGTACAGTGTCCTCCCAGCCCCTCTGCTGCGGCTTTCTGCTCCTCTCTCCCCCACCACCTGCGGCTGAAAAGCTCTCCGTCTCTGCTCCCTCTATTATGCCGTCCTCAGGACCTGCAACCCCAGGTCCTGCTTTGAAGCTGGTGTAACCCATGGATGGAGAGCAAAGAGTCTTGTTCTTCTCTGAGTTTTTCCTGTCTGGTGTTTGGGTCACAGCAGGGAGGAGGCTGGCTTAAACAGACACATTGATGAAATACTGAGCATGCAGAAACCAGTACCAAATTGCATTATTCCCTTGGTCTAAGCTTGGTGCCTATTGATTCAGAGAGACTATAAAGGCTTTTATAATCAAGTAGGCCTTCCTAGCTCCACCCCCTTAATTACTTTCTGATTTATCTAGTCTATGGTAAAATCTATGCCCCGCTGTGAGTTGGATGTTGACTTTCCCCAGGGTACTGAAGGCTTGGTTGGGAGGGTCTTAGGTCTCTGAGTGCATGCGCTTGGAAGGTAGTCCAGATATGACCTCTAGAGAGTTTTCCTTTTTCCTGTGACCTCTTTTTTTTTCTTTTTGGTGGTACCAGGGGTGGAACCCAGAGGCTTTCTACCTCTAGGCTATACTCCCAGACCTATTTTATATTTTATTTGGAAACAGGGTCTCACCAAGTTGCTGAGAGCCTCACTAAGTAGCTGAAGCTGGCTTCAAACCTGCGTGATCCTCCTGTCTCAGCCTCCCAAGCGCGGGGATTATAAGCGTGCACCACCATGCCTGGCTTCCCATGACCTCTTGAGTTCTCACTGGAGAGAGGGTTGTTATAACCATCTGCCTCTCACCAGAGGCCAACCCAACCTCGCCTTAGACATTGAACCTCCAAAGCTGTGAGCTAAATAAACCTTTTCTTTATAAGTTAACTACCTCAGGGGCTGGGGATGTAGCACAGGTAGAATGCTTGCCTAGCACGAGCAAGGCCATGGGTTCAATCCTGGCACTGCAAAAAAAAAAATGATATGACACAGGTATTTATTTTAGTAACACATAGCATGTACATTTTCTTTTTTTTTCCAGCTTCCATTGAGATGGTATAGAATTAGGGTTCAGATACCTCCACCATCTGTTACTTATTTTAAGAGATGCACTCCTTCCTCTCTTCTACTCCATCTGTGGTATTCAGTGGGCATAAAACTGAAGACTAATTTCTGATCTTCTGAGTTGCAGGGAAGAGGATGGGCATTACACTAGAAAATAAACTAATCTCCTGGAAGTAAGAGTGAGGACACTCTTGCTATGAACTTCTAGAGGCACTGACTATCCTTTGAGAAACTACAACTACAGCTTCAAGACCTTTAAACAGTAAGAGTGTGCTTTGTACACATGACCAAATAGGTGAGTCCTCTTCCTTTTCCTTTTATTCCATCTCTATTGCAATCTGTAATCCCGACCACCCCATCCCTTTGCTATTTAGCTGATATTACTTCCACTAAATTTTTCTTATTGCCAGACTATTATTGCTCATCCAGGCTAGACTGTGAGCTCTTGAAGGCAGTGACTTATTCGGTATCCAGTTTACTGCCCGTCTTCTGTCAGGCATTCAGCACATATTTGGGCCTATATCTCTCCCTTTTTTTATAGTGTTGGCTTTGCCATTGCAACTCTTATACATTTGCAAAGGCTTGGTGAAGCTATAACTCAATTCAAGTAAAGAAATTGAACAAAACTAGCTGGGCGTGGTGGCCTCACTAAGTAGCTGAGGCTGTCCACGAACCGTGATCCTCCAGTCTCAACCTCCCAAATGCAGGGATTACAAGTGTGTGTGTGTGTGTGTGTGTGTGTGTGTGTGTGTGTGTGTGTTTGTGGTACTAGGGGTTGAACCCAGGGGCTTTTCTACCTCTGGGCTATACTCTCAGACCTTTTTTATACTTTATTTGGAAACAGGTTCTCACTAAGTTCCTGAGAGCCTCCCTAAGTAGCTGAGGCTGGCTTCGAACCTATGGGATCCTCTTGTCTCAGCCTCCCCAAAGCGGGGATTATAAGAGTGTGCCACCACGCCCGACATAATACGCATGTATTTTAATGCATCCTCTTCTCCATTCTCTGCTTGCTGACCCCTTTCCCTTCCATCCAGATTGAAAGGTGTAGACAAAGCCCAACTCCTATTTTTTCCAGCTGAGCCAGCTCAAAAGGACATAGCAGGCCCTGAGAAATAGTAATAAGAATGAAAGATCAAGGACGGGTAGAACAAAGAACGCATTGAGTTTTTTTTCCCCCCCAGTAGGGGTGCCTGGAATTGCACCCCCCTTTCCTAAGTGCTTGCTCAGAAAATAACAGTCGTGCTTTACAGCCTAATCCTGCCTTACACTTTCCAAAGTGTAGGCCAGCTGGTGTTAACGACCTCATGGTCAGTCAGCCAAGCTGTGTATGTGTGTGCTCCTGAGTGTTTTCTTGTAAAAAAAAAAAAAAAAAAGAAAAGAAAGAAAAGGAGTGGGAGGTATTGTCTCTATTTGGGAGGTGGGGCGCGAGGCTGGAATTGGACTCCGGAAGTCCAGTTCTGTAAGGCAAGTCCCATCAACTGTTTCTATAAACACACTGAGTATTTTAGGCGAGGTGGGTCCCCCTCCACCTACTCAGCTCTGTTGTTGGAGCACAAAACACCCACAGAGGATACGGGAATGAATGAGGGGCTCTGTGTTCCAGAACCATTTGGTTTGCGGACCCTGAAATCTGAATTTTGTATACCTATCATGTGGCCTGAAATCTTCTTTTTTTAGTTTTTTTCCCCATTGTTTAAGACATGCCAACCCCTCTCAGTGCTTGGACTGTGGGCAGTGGGCAAGGTTTGGCCCCCAGGCTGTACCTCACTCTCTCTGAGTAGCTGCAAACTAGGAGAGGTCAGGCAGGGCCCGGGCCTCAGGCTAGGAAAGCAGTGCCCTTCGCCTGCTGAGCGCCAGCTATACGCTGGCCTTCAGCACAGACCGACACGGACACGGTGCACCCTCTTGTTATTTCTCCCAACAACTGTGCAGGGGAGGAAGCAGGTCCTCCCTGCTTTACAGACAACCAAACTGCTCCCCATCTGTGGGATCCGAGTCAGGCTCTCACTAGGTGTGGGCTCAGAGGTGCAGGTTCTAACCACTACGTTGACCCGGGCGTGGAGGCACAGACTTGTTGTAATCCCACCATCTGGGAGGCTGAGACAGGGGGATCCGGGTTCACAGCCAGCCTCAGCTACTCAGTGAGGCCCTTTGCAACTCAGTGAGACCCTGTTTTCAAATAAAGAATAAAAAATAGGGCTGGGGGTGTAGCTCAGAGGTAGAAAGGTAGAATGCACCTGGGTTCCATCCCCAGTTCTGAAAAAAAGAAACAAAAAAGCTTGTTAAGCACTACGTTGCTGCTTTCCACGGCAAAGTGGCATTGTTTCATTGTTTTGTCCATCAGAGGTGATGGGTTATGTTTTTTAAGAACACAGCTATTTTTTTTTTATCAAAAAGGGCTCAATTTTCATAAAGAAAAACTGGGGACAGAAAGAAAGATGTCATATCCAGCTATGGGAAGACTGGTTCAGAATCCACTAAGACTTCCAGTGGTGGTAGATTTTTTTGTGGGGGGAGATGAGAACTGAGGATTGAACCCAGGGTCATTCTACCTCTGAATTACACCCTCAGCCCCTTTTTATTTTTTATTTGAAACAAGGTCTCACTGAGTTGCTGAGAGTCTTGCTAAATTGATGAGGCTGGCCTTGAACCTCTGATCCTCTTGTCTCAGCCTCCTGTCTCAGCCTCCTGGGTACAAGGATTACAGGTGTGTAGCACCACACTCTGCCTCTGAACTTTAATTTTAATTTTATTTGTTGTACTGGGGGTAGAACTCAGGGGCTTTCTACCTCTGGGCTATACTCCCAGACCTATTTTATACTTTATTTGGAAACAGGGTCTCACTAAGTTGCTGAGAGCCTCACTAAGTAGTTGAGGCTGGCTTCGAACCTTTGTGATCCTCCTGTCTTAGCCTCTTAAAACGCCAGGATTACCAGCATGTGCCACCACGCCCAGCAGCCTCTGAACTTTTAAGTCTAGTTCTTTTCCCCAGGAATTTGGAGGAATGCAGACTCTCATTCTCCAGGAAGAGAATAGTAACACACACACACACACACACACACACACACACACACACACACACACACATCTTAGGCCTTAGGTATGAGTCTTTAACTTTTACAAATAATCCACTTAACATTACTATTTTGTGTGTGTGTGTGTGTGTGTGTGTGTGTGTGTGTGTGTGTTACTATTCTACCTCTGAATTACACCCCCAGCCCAGTTTTTATTCTTTCTCTCTTCCCCTTCCTTCCTTCCTTCCTTCCTTCCTTCCTTCCTTCCTTCCTTCCTTCCTTCCTTCCTTCTTTCTTTTTTGTGATGTTGGGGATTAGACCAAAGGGCAGTTAACCTCTGAGCTTCACCCCCAGCCCAAATTTTTATTATTTATTTATTTTCTTTTTAAATATATTTTTATTGGTGCATTGTAGTCAAATATCTTGATGGAATAAAAAACTTGTGGAGATATACATGCACACATCACCCAATTACCCCTTATCCAATCCCCATTCTGTTCCCTCCCCCTCCCTCCTTCCCATGCTTGATTTAGTGATTGACTTTGATATATTTGTTTAAGTATATCATGTGCTTTAAAGAGTTTCCATCTTCCCCCTTCCCATCCTCTCAGCTAGGTCACCTTAATTGCTCCTCTATAGGGCCCCTTCTTCAACTAGGGTTCCTCCTATTACCCATTTCTCCCTAGTTTTTGCATATTAGGGAAAACATCTAATTTCTTATTTTTTGTGTGACATTTCCCTGTAGATGCCATAATTTTGTTCTCCTTAATGGCTGGGTAAAATTCCATTGTGTACATATCCCATAGTTTTGTAATCCACTCATCTGTTGATGGACTTGGCTGGTTCCATGGTTTGAGAATGATGAATTGTGCATCTATGAACATACTCGGGCATCGCTTTGGTAGTTTGGTTTCCATTCTTTTGGGTAGATACCCATAGGTGGTATTGCTGGGTCATATGGTCAATTCGTTTTCATTCTTCTGAGGATCTTCCATGCTGTTTTCAAAGTGGTTGCATTAATTTGCAATCCCACCAATAATGTGTTAGAGTTTCTACTTCTCCACACCCGATCATGATACAGGGTCTCGCTGAGTTGCAAAGGACCTCACCAAGTAGCTGAGGCTGTCTGCAAACCTCGATCCTCCTGTCTCAGCCTCTAAATGCTGGTATCACAAGCACACGTCACCATGCCCGGATCCAATGAGTATCTTTTCTAAATTTGTTTTTTGGCACTGGGGATTGAACCTGGGGGTGTTCTACCTCCAAACTGCACCCTCAGCCCTTTTTATTTTATTTTTGGTTTGAAACAGGATCTCATGAAATTGCTAAGGGTCTCCAGAAGTTGTTGAGGCTGTTGTTGAATCTGAGATCCTCCTGTCTCAGCCTCGCAAGCACTGGATTACAGGGGTGAGCCACCACATCTTAACACTAGTGTCTAAAGAACAGGCATCAACCACTTGTAGGGGGCTGCCAGGTGAATGCAAATGTGGGCCCTGCTCCCTGTAGGGCCCTCGTGCCCCTCTTTCCTCTCCCTGGAAGCCCACAGCAGTGGTATGGGGTCAGGGACGGTGTGGGGCTGGGCACTGTCAGCCAGCTCTCTCTGCAGTTCTGGGAAGTCCACCCCAGGCTCTGCTTCTCTGCCCTGCCCTCCACTTCCTCCCTGACTTCATAATCAGCTTTCGCTCCAAAGACTGGGGTGTGACTGTCACCAGGCAGCCACAGCTGCAGGCCCTGGGGAAACTGCCTCCATGAGGGTGATGCAATAGCACTGGGTGGGGTGGAGGTTGGGGGAGGGAGATAAAAGAAACACAAAAGGCAGTTAAAACAACTGACCAGAGCTGGGGCATGCTGGCACACGCTTGTATACCCAGCATTTGGGAGGCTGGGAATGGAGGTTCGGAGTTGAGTTCTTAGCCTCAGCTACTACTCCTGCGAGCCCAGGAGTTCAAGATGACCTGAGCAACAAACCAAGACCCTGTTAAAAACAAACAAACAAACAACAACAACAACAACATCAAAACTGGCGCCATGGTGAGGCACACCAGAAGGCTGAGACAGGAGGATCACGGTTCGCGGGTAGCCTCAGCTACTTAGTGAGGCCCTCTACAACTCCACGAGACCCTGTTTCAAAATAAAGAATAAAAATATAGGGCTGGAGGCATAGCTTGGAGATAGAATGCCCCTGGGTTCCATCCCCAGTACGGCACCCCAGTACGGCAAAATATAAAATAAGTAAGTAAATAAATAAGGCTGAGGGTGTAACTCAGAGGTAGAATGCTCCCCAGTAAACTAACTCTCTCTCTCTCTCTCTCTCTCTCTCTCTCTCTCTCTCTCTCTCTCTCTCTCTCCCAAAGCAGTGATCAACATTTAATAAATAGATATAATAGATATTTGCCTTCTGAGACCAAGACAGTGTTTTTGTCTAGGAACGGGTATTGAATTAGCATTGAGAACATCAACATTTCCACTCGACCCCTCGACTTTTCCTGTCTAAAAGTTCATCAGGAAGGCAGGGATCAAGTCCCCCTCACGTGAGCTTCGCCGGCGCATTTGGGGCAGGAAGCCAGGGCAGGAGTGGGCACAGGGTAGGAGTGGGCAGAGAGGGCAGTTTCTCAGCTGTTCTTGTCTCTCTAAAACCCCACCCCCTGACCACAGAAGTTCCTCTGGGACCCAGTGTGTCAGCTACCTGACAACCTCAAAACACTGAGGGTGCCTGTTTTGACGTTAAAGAAAGCAAAACAATCCAACTTGAGATCTGAAAGAAACAAAAAACAAAAACAAAAAGCAAAACATAGAACCGAGTTGGACGAGGGAGTTTTATCTGTTTTCTTGCGAGCACCAGAGTTGTTCTCTTGCAGTGCCATTTATTTTCCTGGTTCCTTGGGTTGCCCTTACTGGTGCACAAACTCCAGAACAGAATGCAGCCTTTCCCACGGGACTGGGGCCGGGAAGCCCAGCGCCACCAGCACAGCAAGCGCCTGGTTCTTAGGCAACAGCTCTTGGTGGCATTTGTGTTTGCAGGCAAGTACCGGAGGGGGGGCAAGAGACTGGGGTGCAGGTGGGAAGAGCAGCTAACAGAAGCTGTGAACCCTCCCCAGACCTGCTGAGCACAGGGGACCAATCCGGAGGGTGGCTCCGGGAGCCTTGGTGGTTAGCAGCGGACAATTTTTTTTTTCTTCTTGTACTGGGGATTGAACCGAGGGGCATGCTACCTCTGAGCTATACTCCTAGCCCAATTTTTTATTCTTTATTTTGAAACAGGGTCTCACTAAGTTGCAGAGGGCCTCACTAAATAGCCAAAGATGGTCTTGAACCTGCGATCCTCTTGTCTCAGCCTCCCAAATACTGGGATTACAATCCTGCACCACCATGCCTGGCTTAGACTTAAATTTTTTTTTTTTCACTACTGGGGAGGGAACCCAGGGGCATTCTTCCTCCCAGCTACACCCTGGCCCTATTTTTTATTCTTTACTTTGAAATAAGGTGTCACTGAGTAGCAAAGGGCCTCACTGAGACTGAGGCTGGTCTCGAACCTGCGGTCCTCTTGTCTCAGCCTCCCAAGTACTGGGATTACAAGCTTGGGCTACCACACACGGTTTAGACTTTGAAAAAAATTTTTTTTCTGTACTAGGGATGGAACCCAGGGACATTCTACCTCTAAGCTACACCCCCAACCCTATTGTTTATTTTTGTATATTTATTTATTTGTTTGTTTGTTTTTTGCGGATCTGGGGATGGAACTCAGGGACATTCAATCTCCAAGCTACACCTCTGCCCTATTTTTTATTCTTTAGTTTGAAACAGGGTCTCACTAAGTAGCTGAGGCTGTCCTAGAACCATGATCCTTCTGTCTCAGCCTCCCAAATGCTGGGATTACAAGTGTGCACCACCATGCCCGGTGGTAGACTTTGAAATTTAATAGTGTACAAAGCCTGCCCTTGAGTGCCTGGGCAGGACTAGAGGAGAGCTAAGATGGAGAAGGAGGGGGTGCTTCCCCTTGGGTAGTTAGGGCCTCGGCTATTGTTACTGAAGACTCAACAGGTCTTGAATGAGCAAGTAAGAGATAGGAAAGGAGAAAATCACAGAGAAAGATGGAGGACAAAAGAAGAGAAAAAATAGTGAGCATAGGTGGGTCATGGCGTTACATGCCTGTAACTCCAGTACTTGGGGGGCTGAGACAGGAGGATCACAGGTTCAAGAGCAACCTCAGCAACTTAGCAAGACCCTCGGAAACTTAGTGAGACCTTGTTTCAAAATAAAAGAAAAAAATAGGGCTGGGTGTGTAGCTCAGACGTAGAATGCCCCTGGTTTTAAGCCCCAGGTTTGTTTGTTTGTTTGTTTATTTATTTATTTATTTATTTATTTATTTTGGTGGTACTGGGGTTCCTGGAAGCCCTTCTACCTCCGGGATATACTCCCAGACCTATTTTTTAACTTTTTAATTTGGAAACGGGGTCTCTTAAGCCAGTGAGGCTGGCTTCGAACCAGCGCGATCCTCCTGTCTCCGCCTCCCAAGCGTGGGGATTACAAGTGTGCGCCACCACGCCCGGCCCAGTTTTACTATTTATTTATTTATTTATTTATTTATTTATTTATTTATTTATTTGCAGGTGTGGGGATAGAATCTAGGGGCATTCGACCACCAAGCTACATCCCCACCCTAATTTTTAGTCTTTATTTTGAAACAGGGTCTCACTAAATTGCAGAGGGCCTCACTAAATAACTGAGGCTGTCAGTGAACCACGATCCTCCAGTCTCAGCCTCCTAAATGCTGGGATTACAAGCGTGCGCCACCATGCCCAGCGTCAAGACCCAGCTTTAAAAAATAAAGGAAGCATGGTGTCTGTGTACAACCATGTGCTGAGAGTCTGCTGTGTCTCAGGCTGTGTGCAAAGAACTGGGAAGATAGAATTGAAACTCTCAGGCCCTGTCTTCAAGGTAGCATGGTGGGGAAAAGTTGTCCCTGAGACCCCTGCCCACGTGATGGCTTCTAAGACCTTGACTGGATGACCCAGATAACCCTAGGCTTGGGTCCTGCTGAGGCAGAGGCTGTGTAAATATACCTGGTTGTGTTTGCTGGGCCGCATGGCCGCCCTGCAGGAGGAAGCGAAGCCTCCGGGTCTAGATGTACAGTCATGCCCTGCAAACCCACAAGTAGGTCAAGGACAGACCCCTGAGGTTATGGGGGTCCCACAAAATGACACCAGAGCTGAACACGTCCCTACTGTCTAGAGACGGCGCAGCCCTCATAGCACAACGCATCACCCTCGCGTTGGGTTGATGCTGGTGTAGACACACCTATTGCCCTGCCTTTCATAAATGCCGAGCCAGGGGAAGTGAGTTCTAACCTGTGGAAAAGAGGCAGAGGCTTCTGAGTGGTGCCGGTGAGGGCGCTGCACTGTGTTTATGGGGCAGGGTCAACTGAAAGAGGGAGATGCTCATATCAGCGGAGACTTCAAAGATAAGGAAGATGCGCAGGCAGAGAAGATGGATGTCAGGCTAATAGGAAAGCGTGCTTTGGGCTCCAGGAAAAGCAGCTCTTCCTTCAAAGGAGCCTTAAGGGAGAAAGAGCGCACAGAAGACGAGTGAAAGCCATGGAAAGGTGATGTGATGGACCTCGAGGAAGAAACCCAGCAACCTGCCCATGACGAAGGGTCAGGTGGGAGCGCCCAGGGACGATCAGGCAGCTCGGTCAACGAGCGCGGTATTCCATGATTCCCGCACTTCGGGGTCCACTCAACTCCATCTTGGTATTGCAGATCGACTCTACCATGCTACTTAACCTCTCTGAACCTCACTGTCATAGTACATAAATTGAAGATAATCTGCTTGCTTCTCAGAAGAGGATGTGGCGTAGGTGATGTACTCAGAAAGTGCTGACCGGGTGCACGTGTCTGGCAGACCCTCAGGAAGTGCTGCTCCTGCCTCTACAGCTGCAGGTGGAGCGAAGGCAGAAACACAGCCGAGCCTCAGAAAGTTCTCTCTATTGTCATTCAGTTCACAAATAGTTATCGACCACCTCCAATGCGGTCAGCCCTGGGCTACAGGCTGCAAAGTATTCAAAGACGCAGTCTTTCAAAGAGAGGATGACATAGTTGGAGGGATGGTACAGGTATGCAAAGAGATCAGAGGTTACGCTGCAGTCAAAGTTAAGAAGCCCTGAGAGCCATCCTGAGGCGGTGCCACACTGATGGGCAGATGAGCGTCCACCATGTGCTGGTGGGCAGCGAGGGCTGGGAGCTGAGCAGGGCGAGGTCACCGAGGGCTGGTGGGCTAGGGAGGCTGCAGGAATGGAGGTGAGCCAGAGCCAGACCTTAGAGGGCAGAGGAGGGGAGGGATCACAGTAACTGGCCACACACCAGCCACGGAGCCAAGTGCGCCTAGAGGTCAGTCCTGTTTGATTGTAGAGAAGGAGTCCTAAGAGGAAAGGCTGAGCGGAGGGCGGGGCCTCTTTATGGAAAACACTGGAAGTCAGGGTTAGTTTTGTTTTGTTTTTTTTCAGTACTGGGGATGGAACCCGGGGGCATTCTACCTCTGAGCTACAGCCCCAGCCCTGATTTTTATTTTTTATTTTGAAACAGGGTCTTACCAAGTTGCAAGGGGCTTCACTAAGTAGTAAGCTGAGGCTGTCCATAAACTGCGATTCTCCTGTCTCAGCCTCCCCAATGCTGGGATTACAAGCGTGTGCCACCACACCCAGTTTTGTAAGGTTTTGATCAGACAAAACCCCACAGAATCTAAAAACCCTAGGACCCTTCTGCAGAAATATGTTCTGCCTCTTCTACTTATATTTGAGGATTTTGTATTAGTAGACAAAATACAAAATGACACCAAATATGGTCTATAGAGCTATTGCTCAACCCAGACACCTACATCCTCGAGCAACTGCCAGAACATTAAAGTAACACTGAGAAGCTTCAAGTGTGGGGACAGCACAGGGGCTGGGACTCACTGCAAACCCATCACTGGAGATGTTTCTTTCACTCTGAGCTCTGGGCCTCCACCCCCACCCTGCATTTTTAAAATGCCACTTCTCCTTTAGTATACTGCCTTGTGCTATTATCTTTGTTGTATGTGTGGGTCACAGTGAGCCTTAAGCAAGACTGTAAATTCCACAGGATGGGTCACATAAAGTTTTCCCAAGTTGATATGACTTGATAGGGTAGCAGATCTGAGGCTGGGAGGTCAAGGGGCCTGGAGGGGGCCCATGGGGAAGCTGGGGCTGAGGGTTTTTGGTGAGTCCCAGCCCCTGTGCTGGCCCCACACTTGAAGCTTCTCAATGTTGGTCTGAATGTTCTTGGAGCTGCTCGATGACATAGGCCTCTAGGTTGAGCAACAGCTCTATAGACCATGTTTGGTGTTATTTCCCATCTACTAATACACAATCCACAAATATAAGTAGAAGGAGCGGAATATATTTCCGCAGAAGGGTCCTAGAGTTTTTAGATTCATCTGGGTTTTGTCTGATCAAATTGGTTGACCATTCTCCACCAACCCAAGAACCCTTAACAAAAGAACTGCTATGTGGCTCGAACCCTTTCGCTCTCTGGAGTCTCCTGCCCTTTGAGATCATCGGCTGTCATCTTCAGCTGAATCCTGAGGAGGAAATCAAGCCAGGAACCTTGGGACTCAGGTGACCAAGGGCAGAAAGCAAGAACTGCACAGAGCAAACACGGCCTGCCCGCTTGTTTGCTTTGGTTTAAAGAGTTACCGGGGATCATACACTCACCTTTTGTTTTGCACAGGGCTTTGCTTTCCTTGTAAATAGCTGTTTTGATGCAGCAGTTTCTCCATCTCACCAGTCAAACAAATCCTTAAAATAGACCTGACTGCCTTCTCTGTGGATCAGCCAGGTTGGCCACAGTGATACCTGGGCCTTTGGCCCCAGCCAAATGCCAGGGACATGGCTGCCCAGGAGTGATGTCTCTGTTCGGGGCACCACCATTAATCTCACTGTCTCTTGAAGATATGGCCTTTGGGGACCCCAACAAGTGTGTCTACACGCAGACACAGCTAGTCCTCTTTATGGTGGGCATGGACATGCATGGTCCTATTGGTATGGAGCTGACTACTTTTTGTGTGTGTGTGCTACTGAGGATGGAGCCCAGTGTCATTCTATCTCTGAGCTGCACCCTCAGTCCTATTTTTTTTTCTTTATTTTAAAACAGGGTCTCACTGAGTTACAAAGGACCTCACAAAGAAGCTGAGGCTGTCCACGAACCTCACCGTCTTGTCTCAGCCTCCCAAAATGCCGGGAGTATGAGCGTGCGCCACCACGCCTGGCTGACTACTTTGGTTTTATCTGTTAACCTGGTTCTTCAGGGCAAGGGAAATTGACGAGAGTGGGGGTGAATATGGGCAAGACATTATTTGCAGTGGTCCCTTCATGAAAAAAGTGCAAACTCTCCCTTCCCAACAGGACCCTGCCCGTGCTGTTGAGGGTCTGCGGCTGGTGGGTCAACTGGGCCTGCCGAGTCCTCAGGGCCCTGCCCATCCTCAGCCTGTCCCGCTCCTCGCGGGTGCGTTTTCCACTGGAGTCCAACCAGCTCTATGGGGACACCTCAAGCCACACACAAACGCACCTCGTGTCAGTTCTCTTTTCTGGCCTGTGTTCATGGTGTTCTTTTCTCCTGATAAGTCCTTTCTTTCTCCCTGTCTCCGTTCAAATCCTCCCCATCGTCAAGATCCAAGGCGACCTACCTCCTCCCCAGAGCCTTTCCAGAATGTTCCTCTCAGTTTGGCCTTGGATCTAATCTCCCTGCTTTGTATGGGTCAGTTTGGTTTCCCCACACAGTCTGCAGACTCTGGGAGGGCAGAGGCCCCATCGAACCCTTTGCATGTGTTGCCCGCGTTCCCTAAAACATCTCTCATTTCTGATGTCACTTACGTCCCCTCTGTGACTTCTGAAGTGCTCCTAGCTACTTGCACAAGGTTGGGGATCAGTAAGCATTGCCGAGAGGCTGATTTATCCATAGCTTATATTAGAAGAAAATAATAACTAAAATGGTAAAAGGCTGAGTGGGATCCATGTGTCTTATTTTGGATCTTTGGAAATGAACGTATCTAAACGCACAGTGGCCTCTATGGGCTTTTAGCTTTTGTTTAATTGTCTCCCAAGGGGGTCTGAAGTTAGCCTTTCTGGGTTCAGCTAGAACACGTCCCATTAGTAAACATTAAGTTAGCATCTGTTAAGTGCACCGCACGGGGCTGGATTCTGATACTGGAATCTGAGACTCTGTCTCTGGAGAAAAGAGTGGAAAAGACCTTTATGAGTCACCAGTCACTTCCTTCTCAGCCCTAAGAGGAAATGATCGTGGCCACTATGAGTGGTAGCCACAGACTGTTGAGGGCCAGGTAAAAATGAAGAAGGAGGCCCAGGGGGTAAGAAGGGCATGAAGGACTTCAGTTTTCCCCAGAGCACAGACTGACGGATGCTCACAGTACACACCGTGGCCTGAAGAGACTCAAATGACAAGTTACGTAAGCGGCACAGAGGTCAGCAGAACTAGATGAGACTTCAGAGTGAGCGGGGTCTGCCCAAAGCTCTTTCTGGGGAGCAGCCAAAACTACGATTGTGGAACAAAATCAGAAAAAGTCCCTGAGCAGAGCTAAATTTATCCAGGTGCTTGAGGGCATGAACTTCAGGGGAGAAAAGTGAACCACTTGCATGCCCGGGAGAGAGACACCAGAAAGGCCAGTACCTATGGCTGGTGATTCACAACAGCCAAAGAGCAAAATCTCACCAAGGCCGACTAGGAGCAACTGCCTAGCCACATCAGTGTGTGTGTGTCTTTAAAACTGAGAACCTTGAGACATCCTGGCAGTTTGGAGATTGACAGATGGTCAGGAGCCACATATGATTCCTAGAAATGTAATGTTTTTTTCAAAGAACTGGGTAAAAGGTTGGAAGTTACAAAAGCATGCCAACTTGTATCCAAGGGCCGGAGCATGCAGTACTCAGCGTGCAACAGCTTGGTGATGTGATAGAAGAATCCCATCTACTGATGGATTGTACAGAAAAATGCTGACATCACTCTCCATCTGGACGGTGTGTCTAATTTTCAGGGAATCAGGCAAAGCGTGATGAAGAGTTATCTTTCCCATTTAACGGTGGCTCTCAAGGGGAAAATGGGCCAAAGCAGGGGGGAGGAGAAGGAGGGCTTGCTGAGTAGCTATTGGGACCTTTTGATAAATATTATCAATCAATTCTTTAAAGTGTCATTTCTGTCTTACAAATGAAGAAACTGAGATTTATAGAGTTGATCTAACATTAACAAGATCACACTGAGGATCAAAATTAAAGTTAGGGTTTATTTTTATTTTTTTGGTGGTACTGGGGTTCCTGGAAGCCCTTCTACCTCCGGGCTACACTCCCAGACCTATTTTTACATTTTTTTAAAATTTGGAAACAGGGTCTCCTAAGCCAGTGCACGCGGCTGGCTTCGAACCTGCACAATCGATCCTCCTGTCTCTGCCTCCCAAGCGCGGGGATTACAAGCGTGCGCCACCACGCCCGGCTTAAAGTTAGGGTTTAAATCAGGCTGCCTGGTTCAAAGCTTGGGTCTGTCCTTTCTAGTGGGATACAATGATTCTTAGCTCGCTCTGCTCCCTTTAGAGATGAAATACCAGCCAAGGAGCATCTCTAGAGAGGGTAGCATAATCAGGACGGAGGGGAGGAGTTTGGGGGCCTTGCTCATAAAATCTCCTGGATCTTGGGCCAATCAAAAGCTAACAATCAGCCAACACCCCCCTCTGAGCCAGCTTAAAGCTTTCTGACTTGGATTTTTTTTTTAAGGTGGGTGCCATTGCTTTTTTTTTTTTTTTTAATCTTTGTTTTTAGCATAGAATTAATTTTTTGGTCATGTCCTGGTCCCCTTGACCTTTGTCCTCGGTGCCTGGAAAATGCATTTTGCCCAGAGTTACTACCACACAACTCTGAGCAGTGCCCGCGTGAATCTGGACAGGATCTGCTTAGCAGAGGGGTGGATGGGTTTCCACTGACCCTTCCAGGAAGCTTTCTTCCTCCCCAAGTTCTCCTGGGACCTATGCTAGTGGTCAGAGTGTGAGGATGGGCCAGAGTAGGTCGAAGCCTACTCTCCACAGCAAGTTCCAAAAGTGGTCCCACCAAGGGTTCTCAGGTTAACCTTAAATTCCTTTGCCCACCCTTAACTCCTCCAACATCTTTCCACTGGTCACTACAAGCATCAGCTACAGTACAGGGGCATTCTACCTTCAAGCTACACCTCCAGCCCTATTTTTTATTCTTTACCTTGAGACATGGTCTCACTGAGTTGCAAAGAGCCTCACTAAATAGCTGAGGGTGTCTGCAAACCACGATCCTCCTGTCTCAGCCTCCCAAATGCTAGGATTACAAGTGTGCGCCACCACGCCTGGCTAGCTACAGATTCTTGTAGCGCGTGTCCAACACTCAAGAGGAGTGAAGAGTGCTCATCCATTCCCAGCCCCAGGCACCAAGGCACGCAAGCAGACACAGGTGTTGTCTCGAGAAGTTTCTTGTCTTCTCCTTTACTCTCCCTGTCCTAAAGTGCCATGGTGTTCCTTAGGGTTTTGTCCTGGGCATCTTCTTAGTGTGTTCACTCACTCCCTATGGGGAATCTCATTGTCCAACATGGCGGTGATCACCACTCGTAAGTAAACAACTCTGAGATTTTTCTTTATGACCCCAGTCCTCACCTGTCCACTGGACACCTCCACTTGGAAGTCCCTCAGGACAGCGTGGGCATTCAGTAGGTCTCGCTGAATGCCAAGGACCATTTCACCCTCAAAGGCTGGCATCTCGGGCACTCGGACTTGTGGATTTTGTAGTCCCCTCTGGTCACGGCTGCTTTGTGAGGTCATTTGGAGTGGCCGGAAGATCACAGCCTGTGAATTACAGATCCTGACCTTGCTGTAACGTCTGTTTCTGTTTGTCTGTCAGTTATCTGAAGGTTATCTGTCTATCTGAAGATCAAGATCTGGGGTTTGTGGTATTCAGTGCCAGCTGGGATTCTAGACCTGGTTGGGATACAATTCTGCTGTGTAGTTTGGGGCAAACCCTTTGTTTCTCTGGATCTTGGGAGATGGTTCAATTGGATATCTAAGATCTTTCTGTACTTATCTTTCAGTGGAAAGCATTCTAGCACTTTTAGGTAGGATTCCTCCTTCACCCAGATTAACTAGCTCATAAGTAATTTTTGTGTGTGTGTATTTTTGTAGTATTGGGGATTGAACCCAGGGGCATTCTACCTCCCAGCTACACCCCCAGCCCTTTTTATTTTGAAACAGGGTCTCACTAGGTTGCTGAAAGTCTCACTAAGTTTTTGAGGCTGGTCTCAAATCCTCTTGTCTCTGCCTTCGAAATACTGGAATTACGAGAGTGCCACCATGTACAGAAATGGCTGATAGTTTTTGCTGAGAGATGCTACAATCTTCAGCAATTCAGCAAATTTCATTCTGTTTTTCTATAGCTTTGTCCAGATCTTTCTGAATGAGGCTGAGATTCCTTGTTAGTTTTAACACTATCCAAAATTCAGACCCTGTTGTAGTTGATGTCTACGTAACAGGCTTTGAGGTGAATGTAAAAATACTGTGTCTATCTGAAACAAGAGACTTGTGTTTTTTTGGCTTGTCCACTTTTCTTTCTCCTGAGACACAGACTGGCAGAGGCGGCTGCAGCCTGAGCATACCGGGCAAGAGTTTCCCTGCAGTAATGATGGTGCCTAGGGGAGCTGTATCTGCAGGCTGATGACTGCTTGACAAACGAGCCCAGTACAAGAGTGATGTAGCTAAGTAGGTTAGAACCTTTCCAACCATCCACCATGGTAGGGACAGAGTTTATAAGAAATAATTTTGGGGCTGCTATTTAGTTCTGATAATAAAACGGATTTATTCTGATAATAAAAATAATTTTTAATCAAAGTTTAAACAAGACAAGTGTTAAAAACACTTAACACAGTAAGCTGGGCGTGGTTGTGCATGCTTGTAATCTCAGCATTTGAGAGGTTGAGACAGGAGGATCATGGTTCACGGACAGCCTCTGCTACTTAGTGAGGTCCTCTGCAACTCAATGAGACCATTTTAAAATACAGACTAAAAAAATAGGGCTGGGAGCCAGGCGTGGTGGTGCACTCTTGTAATCCCAGCATTCAGGAGGCTGAGACCTGAGGATCGCGGTTCGCGGACAGCCTCCGCTACTTAGTGAGGCCCTCTGCAACTCAGTGAGAGCCAGTTTCAAAATAAAAAATAAAAAATAGGGCAGGGTGTGTAGCTCAGAGGTCGAATGCCCCTGGGTTCCATCCCCAGACTTGAAAAAAAAATAAGGCTGGGGGTATAGCTCAGAGTTAGGATGCCCCTGGGTTCCATTCTCAATACCGCAACAAACAAACAAACAAACAAAACACTTAACACAGTAATCTAATGGTTTCCTGGACCTCTGTCCATCTCCCTATGGCGAGTACATTTTAATCTTTCAGCTCCTTCTTGTAATATATATACATTTTTGTGTATATATACATATTTATAAGCGTTCATGTTTTTTTTTTTTTTTTTTTTTTGGTGGTACTGGGGGTGGAACCCAGAGGCTTTCTACCTCCGGACTATACTCCCAGACCTTTTATATATTTTATTTGGAAACAGGGTCTCACTACGTTGCTGAGAGCCTCACTAAGTAGCTGAAGCTGGCTTTGAACCCGTGCGATCCTCCTGTCTCAGCCTCCCAAGTACTGGGATTACAAGCGTGCGCCACCACGCCAGCTCTTTTCTTTCTTTTTTTTTTTTTTATCTTTTTAAAGATAATTAATGATTGCCTGCTATTTTCTTTCCTCTCCTCCTCCTCCTCCTCCTCCTCCATTTCCTTTGAATCTACAAATAAATCCCTCTCTCCCATTCAGTACTTTCTCTCTCTACAAATTTCCAAGTGGCCAAGCCAGATGTCTATAGGTGATAGAAATAGTTTTGGATTAATCTTGAAGCCTTCTTTATGTGTAGCTCTACATCTAGGAATTACATATTTCTATACATATTTTATACATTTTTTCTGTAGCCCTCCCTCAGGGGTTTTTGTCTTCTCTCTCCACACTGACCTGGTCCCAGGCCTGCTGGGAAGCTGTGTCCCCATGGCACTTCTGTCCACAAGCACCCTCATTCTCCTCTGACATTGTCCCCATGGGACTTCGGTCCACAAACACCCTCATTTTCCTCTGACATTGTACTCATGGCACTTCCGTCCACAAGCACCCTCATTCTCCTCTGACATTGTACTCCTGTTGCTTGAATCCTTTGTCTTCCCCTTTCTTGAATTACACCCTTATTTTGTTGTGTCACATTACCTAAAAATCTCTGATAGTATATGGAAGTAAACTTTTTGAAGTTTGTTTGTATGAAAACTAGACGCTATGTTTACATTAAAGTGAGAGTCTTACACCGGGCGTGGTGGTGCACGCTTGTAATCCCTGCGCTTGGGAGGCTGAGACAGGAGGATCGCACAGGTTCGAAGCCAGCCTCGGCTACTGAGTGAGACCCTGTTTCCAAATAAAATATAAAGTAGGTCTGGGAGTATAGCCCGGAGGTAGAAAGCCTCTGGGTTCCATCCTTAGTACCACAAAAAAAAAAAAAAAAAAAAGTGAGAGTCTTAGTTGGGAATAGTTGAAATTATTTTTTCTCCAAAATTGTTTTTGCCTACTGACTTTTAGTATTGATATTGTGACATCTATTGCTAGTCTTACTACCCATTTCTTTGTATGTAACCTGTTTTTTCTCCATTTATTTTATCCCTAGTATATTAAGATTCTAGGATTCTTAGTGTGAATTTTTTTTTTCACTTTGCTGTATTTTATAGTGTGTGTGTGTGTGTTAGTTACTAAGGATTAAACTCAGGGGCTTTCTACCTCTGAGGTACACCCCTGGGTCTATTTTTGTTTTTAAATGGGCCTTGCTAAGTTGCTGAGGCTGTACTGGGACTTCAGGCATGGGCCATTATGCCTGACTTTTATTGTATACTTGATTGGCTCTTACAATCTGGAAATTTGTGTCTTGTATGTTGCCCTGATAATTTCTTTTTAATTATTTTTCCCATAAACTATCAATGGTTAGAAAAACAAGTAACTAGCTGGGTGTGGTGGCGCTTGGGAGGCGGAGACAGGAGGATCGCGCAGGTTCGAAGCCAGCCATGCTGGCTTAAGAGACCCTGTTTCCAAAAATAAAAAATAGGTCTGGGAGTGTAGCCCGGAGGTAGAAGGACTTCCAGGAACCCCAGCACCACCAAAAAAAAAAAAAAAAAAAAAAAAAAAAAAAAGAAAAGAAAAGAAAAAGAAAAGTAAAGAAAAGAAAAACAAGTAACTGGATTGATTTTCTACTTGCCAATCATTTTTTTTCTTACTTTTGGGGAGATTTCCTCAACCTTATATTTTTCTACTAAGATTATTATTTTTAATTCTCAGGCCCTTTTTAATTATCATTGTTCCTTTTGTTACAATTTTCATCTTATTTTTGTTTCATAGATATAATCTCACCTATATTATTTCAGATGAATACAATTTCTCTAAAGATATTAATAGATTCTAATTTTATATTATGGTGTTTTCTGATTCTACATGGTCATTGCTTCCTCCGGATTGTTTTATTGCTATTTTTTTTTTGCGGGTTTGGGGATGGAACCCAGGGGCATTCTACCTCTGAGCTATAGCCCCTGCCCTATTTTTTATTCTTTATTTTGAAACCAGGTCTCACTGAGTTGCAGAGGGCCTCACTAAGTAGCTGAGGCTGTCCGCGAACCGTGATTCTCTGGTCTCAGCCTCCTGAACACTGGGATTACAAGCGTGCGCCACCACGCCCGGCTTATTGCTATTTTCTTTTTTCATCTCCACCTTACATTGGAATGATTCCCTAAAGGTCTGATGTTTCTTAGTCATCTGCTTTTATTTAAGAATGAGGTTTGGCCGGGCATGGTGGCGCATGCTTGTAATCCCAGCATTTGGGAGGCTGAGACAGGAGGATCACGGATTCATGGACAGCCTCAGTTACTTAGTGAGGCCCTTTGCAATTCAGTGAGACCCTGTTTCAAAATGAAGAATAAAAAATAGGGTTGGGGGTGTAACTTGGAAGTAGAATTCCCCTGGGTTCCATTCCCAGCACCCCCCCACACACACACACAGTGAGGTTTGTCACCAGGTGCTCTGTATTTTAGAGTCATCAGGTGGCAAGTGGGCTTTCCCCTACATACACCTGCCCATGTTTGGAAGACAGAAAATGTAGTGCCTTATTTCCCTCTCTCCTCTCCCCTCTCCCCTCTCTCCTCTCTCCCCTCCCCCTCCTCCTCCCCTCTCTCTTCTCTCCTCTTCTCTCTCCTCTCTCCTCTCTTCCTCTCTTCTCCCCTCTCCCCTCTCTCCTCTCCCTTCTCCCCTCCCCCCTCCCTCCTCCCCTCTCTCTTCTCTCCTCTCCTCTCTCCTCTCCCCTCTCTCCTCTCCCTTCTCCCCTCTCCCCTCTCCCCTCTCCCTTCTCCCCTCTCCCCTCTCCCCTCTCTCCTCTCCCTCCTCCCCTCTCCCCTCTCTCCTCTCCTCTCCCCTCTCCCCTCTCTCCTCTCCCTTCTCCCCTCTCCCCTCTCTCCTCTCCCTTCTCCCCTCTCCCCTCTCTCCTCTCCCTTCTCCCCTCTCCCCTCTCCCTCCTCCCCTCTCTCTTCTCTCCTCTCCTCTCCCCTCTCCCCTCTCTCCTCTCCCTTCTCCCCTCTCCCCTCTCTCCTTTCCCTCCTCGCCTCTCCCTTCTCTCCTCTCCTCTCCGCTCTCCCCTCTCTCCTCTCCCTTCTCTCCTCTCCTCTCCCCTCTCCCCTCTCTCCTCTCCCTTTTCCCCTCTCCCCTCTCTCCTCTCCCCTCTCCCCTCTCCCCTCTCCCTTCTCCCTTCTCCCCTCTCTCCTCTCTCCTCTCTCCTCTCCTCTCCCCTCTCTCTTCTCTCCTCTCCCTTCTCCCATCCCCTCTCTCCCCTCTCCTCTCTCTCCTCTCCCTTCTCCCCTCTCCCCTCTCTCCTCTCCCCTCTCCCCTCTCTCTTCTCTCCTCTCCCTTCTCCCATCCCCTCTCTCCCCTCTCCTCTCTCTCCTCTCCCTTCTCCCCTCTCCCCTCTCTCCTCTCCCCTCTCCCCTCTCTCTTCTCTCCTCTCCCTTCTCCCATCCCCTCTCTCCCCTCTCCTCTCTCTCGTCTCCCTTCTCCCCTCTCCCCTCTCTCCTCTCCCTTCTCCCCTCTCTCTTCTCTCCTCTCCTCTCCCCTCTCCCCTCTCCCCTCTCTCCCTCTTTCTGTGTGTATGGACTAAATCCTTCAAATCCATAAGTGAATAAATCTTCCTTCTTCTAAGCCTGAGTGTGTGCCAGGGATTTTGAATCATAGCAGCGCGAGAAGGCCGATTAACAGATACAAACCCGAAAGTTCTGTGAGTATTTTACGATATCACTGTGTGATTACTGCTGTTGCGGAGGAAGCTGTCTGAACCAGGCCGCTGTGCATGTAGTAACTGAGAAATTATAGATAAAATTGCCTGCGGATAAGTTGACAAATCTTCTCCATTGTCTGAAAACAAGTTTTCAGTTTACAGTGTGTCCTCAAATCTAGCCATGGCCTGCAGTGTAAATGTGTTTAGCCCATCCCTGAGCCCAAAGGAAATGTTCTCCTGTCTTTTTTATTTTTATTTATTTATTTATTTTGCAGGTCTGGGGATGGAACCCAGGGGCATTCGACCTCTGAGCTACACCCCCATCCCTATTTTTTATCTTTATTTTGAAACAGAGTCTCACTAAGTTCCGGTGGGCCTCACTAAGTAGCTGAGATCCTCTGGTGTCAGCCTTCCGAGTGCTGGGATTACAAGTGTGCGCCGCCACTCCTGGCTGTTCTCCTGTCTTCTACTGTCATATCTACCCGTCCACTTACCCACCCCATCACCCATCCCTCTTCCACCTATTTATCAAGATCGAACCTGCTGGGCGTGGTGGCGCACGCTTGGAATCCCCTCGCTTGGGAGGCTGAGACAAGAGGATTGGACGGGTTCGAAGCCAGCCTCAGCTCCTTAGTGAGGCTCTCGGCAACTTTGTGAGACCCTGTTTCCAAATGAAATATAAAAAACAGGTCTAGAGAGTATAGCTCGGAAGTAGAAAAGCCCCTGGGTTCCACCCCCAGTACCACCAAAAAAAAAAAAAAAAATCAAATCTAAGAAGCTTTGATAACTAATTTTCTGAATACCTGTGGTAGAGCAATGATCCAGGACTTAAGTTGTCACAAATGCCGACTCAGGGCTGGGAGATAATGCAGATGACAGTATTCCTTGAGTCAGATGACACCGTGTGCTGGGGACTGGGCTGGAGGGAGATGGAGAGGGGTCGCTCTTGGCAAAGGGCAGTGGATACAGTCAAAGGTTGCAGATCTTCCAGTTTTTCAAGAAAAACCAGATATCTGGATATTTATGACTTTTCCCAAATGATGGTTTATTTTTACACAAACACGTGTGGGATGGTCACACGAGTGTTTCCCTCTGTTTGCAGCCTCTGGCATCCAGCCTCTCCAGCAGCTTGTTTCTGAAATTCCACAGGGCAGCTCGGACATAACCAGCATATATGGTAGGTACTTGGTACATACTTGCCCAACTTTCCAGAGCACTACCTTCTGTAGGTGTTGCAAAGAAAAATCTACCCACTTAAAGCTCATATTTGTACTAAGGGCATCCTTACTCTCAATCATGGTGGGGGTAAGGTGCAATTGCCTGGCAGGTGTAAATGAGCTATTATTGCTTTATTTACCTCCTCTTATTCTATTTCATTCTAGTCTAGCCTAGTCTAATCTAGTCTATTCTTTTGTGTTTGGTGTGTTTGTGTGTGTTGTGTGTGTGCTACTGGAGATTGAGCCTAGGGGCATTCTACCTCTGAGCTACACCCTCAGCCTATATTATTTTTATTTTGAAATACAGTCTCATTATGTTGCTGAGGTCTTACTACTTGCTAAGGCTATTCTCGAACCAGCAATCCTTCTGTCTCGGCCTCCCAAGTATTGGGATTATAAGCATGCACCACCATGCCTGTCCTATTCTTTCTATTCTATTCTATTCATTTATTGCTGGCACTGGAGATTGAACCCAGGTTTTTTTGTGCATGATAAACAAAACATCCTCATCTCTTTTTTTTTTTCTTTCAATTTTATTTAGAGACAGTGTCTTGCACAATTGCCCAGGCTGGCCTCAAATTTGTGACTCTCCTGCTTCAGCCTCCAGCTCCAGGCTGGAAGTACAGATGTGTGCCACTGCACCCCACATTTAGAGTTTAGACAGAACTCTTTCCATTCCATTAGAGCTACTACTAGCAGTGTGTTTGTTTTTAAAAATCATCTCGTATGCTTCCTAGATACCCTACTCCCCCAAAGTCCCTCTCAATAATGCCACCAGCCGGGCTGTTGTTCCTCCATGGTCCTTGCCTTGCCGATTTGCCATCAGTGCCATTCTGGGCTCTCTCCTTCTCCCTCCACACCGTCACCCCGGTGACCTCTCTCCCATGACTCCCCACGTGAGCACTGATGATGGCCAGTTCCCGTCTCCGCTCCAGCTCCAGGCTCATCCGATCAGCTGCCTTCTGGCTGGGTCTGTCTCCATTGATACTGCAAGCTCCGAGCATCCGAGGCTGAGCTCATCAGATCCGCTCCACCTCCCACTGCTCCTCTTCCTGCATCCCTGTCCTCTGTGAGGACCATCCTCCGTCATCCGCCTAGTGGCCCAGACGTGAATCCTGCTACTTTGTCTCGGGTTCCATTACCAATCAGCACAAACAACCACAGGCTTGGGACACTGAGAAAATAAAACTGGGGGTGCCAGGAGAACATCGTGAAAGAGCTTAGTGCTTAAAAAAAATCAAAGTGGCCAAGAAAAGCAGAAATTTGTGGGATTTTCTTATGTATATTATAGCTACATATTACTTATATTGTGGATGATGCAGTGGGGGTGATGTAACCTGTTCAGAGCTGAAACCCCTGCCGGTCTTACTGTACAGCCTGGCGAGGCTCAGTCGCCTCTTCGGCATGCCCAATTGGTTCCTAAGCCCTGTTGATTTTGCCTCACTGACAGCAACTGAGCCATCTCTACTGCTGTCTCAGCGCTTTGCTATCTGTGACCTAGACTGCTATGGTAGCCTCTTACCCAGCTCTCCCGCACCCTCACAGAGCTGTGCCCTCCCCCTGTCCGTCACCCTCCTTCCAAAAATCCCTCTGCTGCCAGTCAGTAACTTAGGGAAGTTCTAATACCTAGCCTAGCCAACAATGCGTGGCTGTCTCTCTTGGCCTTCCTATCTCCATGCTAGTCGTCCATAGGTAGCCTCTTCAGATTTCTTCTCCTTACTCCCCCCCATGAGAACCTCACCCTCTACCCCGGGCCCAGCTAGGAAAAGAGTTTGTCTGAGAAATAAATAGAAATGGTGGGATTCCTAAAGTGATGGTGTCCAGAGAGGAAGACCATCTACATACCATTGTTTGAAGATGGGCTGTTCCTTCCAAAACTCATGTTGAAATGTAATCTCTAGCCAGGTGTGGTGGTGCACGCTTGTGATCCCCGCGCTTGGGAGGTGGAGACAGGAGGATCGCGCTGGTTCGGAGCCAGCCTCGCTGGCTTAAGAGACCCTGTTTCCAAATAAAAAAATATATAAAATACGTCTGGGAGTGTAGCCCAGAGGTAGAAGGGCTTCAAGGAACCCCAGTACCACAAAAAAAAAAAAAAAGAAAAGAAAAAGAAATGTAATCTCTATTGTGATTTAGTAAGAAGATAGAAAGTAGCTGGGCGTGGTGGCACGCGCTCATGTTCCTAGTACTTGGGAAGATAGCAGGTTTGTGGACAGCCTCAGTTACTTAGTAAGGCCCTGTGCAACTTTGTGAGACCCTGTTTCAAAATAAAGAATAGAAAAATAGGGCTGGGTGGTGTAGCTCAGAGGTAGAATGTCCCTGGGTTCCATCCCCAGTACTGCAAAACAAAGAAATAAAGAAACAAACAACAACAAAAAAATGCAGGTAGACCTGCTACTGGGGCGGCGCACAGAAGGGGACGATTGTCTTTCTCCTCTCAATGCTTAGCTCAGTGAGAGCATCTTCGTGTCACCACCACGAGCTGCTGCTCAGCTGACAGAACCCGTGTCCTCTGTCAACAGAGCCCGGGGAACACTCCGTGCACCTCCGGTGGGGATCAGCCTTGGCAGGGAGAAGTCATCGCTCCCCGAGCTTGCCCTCTCCCCGGTATTGTTTGTCCATTTTCACAGGGGGCTCTGGGGTGGGGGAGGAGGCGGGAGGGTGCTGGAGAGCAGGAGCTGTTTGTTTTCCCCTTCGTGTTAACAATACAACATCTGTTCCCCAGCCTGGCAGCTGGACCAGAGTGAAATGATGTGACCATTCATGGCTCTCTGGATTGGGGGGGAGGGTGGCAGCGGGGAGGAGGGAGGGGAGTGATGAGGCCTGCAGCCTCCCGGAACAATAACAACAATAATAACAAGAGCGTCTTCTGTACCATTTGGCAGGCAGGGAGCCAAGAGTCCACAGAGCCCTGTAACCTGATGTTCTAGCAGATGCACTTATTGTAATTCGTACACTGAACAGAGTTCTGTGCCATTTTAAAAGGAATCACTCAATAAAAAGGATAATATTTACCTAGTAAATATCTATTTTGGCTCATGCACTTTGATTTTAAAATAAAAGTCTTTACCTAAAAGTAAAGGGGACAGAGGTGGAATGAGACCAAAAGAAGAACATGAGGAAGAGGACCCACAGCCTCCAGGTTTTCCTCCTGCCTCCCTCCTCTTTTTTCTCATCCCTGGCTAGTTCCTTTTAGTGCCTCTCTCTCTCTCTCTCTCTCTCTCTCTCTCTCTCTCTCTGTGTGTGTGTGTGTGTGTGTGTGTGTGTGTGTGTGTTTATGGTACTGGAGATTGAACTCAGGGGCATTCTGAGCTACACCCCCAGCTTAATTTTTTAATTTCTTTTTTATTTGGAAACAGGGCCTCATTAGGTTGATGAGAGTCTCACTATTTGTTGAGGCTGTCCTCAAACCTGTGATCCTCCTGTCTCAGCCTCCCAAGTACTAGGATTACAAGCATGCACCACTATGCCTGCTCTGCTCAGTCTCTCTTAGCTGTACCCACTTTCAGTATTCTCATGTAGTCTGGTGGCTAAGGGAAACAATTTAAATACTGGCCATTCCCAATATATACCCCTAGCCTATGCCCACTGCCTGAATTCTGGCCTCATTTTTTCAATTGCCCTCTTTCCATTTCCAACGAGATATCTGAGGTCATGTCAAGCTAAGGGTCCCCAAAGTGAGTTTTGAAGCCCTCCATTCTCTAGGCTTGCGCTCCTATAGTTCTTCCTCATTGCTGATAATGGCAACTTCATTCTTCTTGACTTCTACTCTCATTTCTAGTAACAAACTGTTGGCAAAGTCTATCGACATTAAGTGAATCCAGATCCGATCACTTCTTCCTTTAAGAGGAAGAAGAGTGGCTTTCCTGGCTGACTTTTCTCCCTGTTCTAACCTAGATGATTACAGCAACCTCCTCACTGATCTACTTTCACTTTTGCAGCCCTGCCTCTTAATTGATCTATTTTCAGCCCAGTGGTCAAATGGGACCTGTAGAATTATAATTTAGACCTGGTTCTTCCTCTGCTTACAACCCTTAGCAACTGTCTCGGTCAACATTCTTACTGCTGTAATCCAAAACAACTGATCACACAACTTAGAGGAAGAGAGATTTATTTGCTAACAGTTTTGAAAATTTGAGGTTCAGTTCATGTGAGGCCAGGTCTGCAGAGCTTAGGGCATAGCAGAGAAAAGGAGAGAGAGGGAGAGAGCAAGGGCTCTGCTGAGAGAGAGAGAGAGAGAGAGAGAGAGAGAGAGAGAGAGAGAGAGAGAGAAGAGAGAGAGAAGAGAGAAGAGAGAAGAGAGAAGAGGAGAGAGAAGAGAGAAGAGAGAAGAGAGAAGAGGAGAGAGAAGAGAGAAGAGGATTCAAAGACAAAAGCACAGTTCCTAAAGCCACATCCCCAGGGATCCATCTTTTCCAGCCACATTCCTGCTGCTTAGGTTACCACCCAGTAAATCCATTTGGATTTACCCACTGATGCTATTAGAATCCTCATGACTTAATCACATCAACTCTGAACTTTAATACAGGAACTCTTAGAGGACATTCTATACTTAACATATGTAACAGCAATGCCCCATCTCATTCTCCCAATGGCTTACATGTTTCTCTGCAACCTGACCTCCTGTGGTCTTGCTGGCTTTTTTCCCTGCTAACTCTGCTTTGACTTTGTCCCCACCTCCCTTTGTGTTTCTAGAATATGCTATTTATACTTCCAGCTCAGACCTCTTCCTGGACTGTTCAACTAGATTTTTGCTTATCTTACTTTTTCCTTCCTTCCTTCCTTCCTTCCTTCCTTCCTTCCTTCCTTCCTTCCTTCTTGTACTAGGGACTGAACCCAGGGGCATTCTACCTCTGAGCTATACCCCTAGCCCTATTTTATTTTTATTTTGAAACAAGGTCTCACTAAGTTGCAGAGGGCCTCCTAAGTTGCTGAGGCTGTCCTTGAACCTGTGATCCTCCCATCT
Source organism: Muscardinus avellanarius (assembly GCF_963383645.1). Classification (NCBI taxonomy): domain Eukaryota; kingdom Metazoa; phylum Chordata; class Mammalia; order Rodentia; family Gliridae; genus Muscardinus; species Muscardinus avellanarius. The sequence continues at coordinate 105,227,905 of NC_137793.1, forward strand.
CAAGTACTGGAATTACAAGCAGCTCTCCATCTTCTTTTCTGGTGTATTTTGTTGCAATAACCTTTGTCACCCTTGCAAGATACATCTTCTGCTTGTTTACTTTATTGTCTTATCCAGTGGCAACGGAAGTTCTATTTTGTACTCTCTGTATCCCCAGTTCCTGGACCAGTGCCTGGCATATAGGCACTTGATGAATATTTGATGAATGCTGAATTGATGGGTAAACAAGTATGGATGTATGAAGCCTGCTATTGTTTATGGCAGAATTGCTAGGCCACTGGAAGCTCATCTCACAGTCTCTGGACCATTTGTTGGGTGTTTATTCTGAGTGTAACATCCCTCTTCCCCTGACAAAATAGTGAGCCAGGAAGCCAATGGGACCTTCAATCCTGAGGACATACTCTAGTTCTTGGGGAAGGGATTTGAGGCTGCCTATTAAATGACAGGAATGTAGGCCTTTGTTCTAGTTCTCAAAGTTCCTTCAGGTGCCTATTTGCAGATTGGTTGCTACAGAAGACTCCCGGGTAAAGGCAGTACTAGATTACAGGCGATGGTGGCCTGAGGACAGCCATCATTCAGACCCAAAGAGGAGGTTTGAACACATACTGTCAGGTTGTAGCCTGAACTCTATGCCTCAGGTGGAGACCACACCCTCTGTTTCCTGAGCCCCGCTGGGTCCTTGGAATGTGGTGAACTCTTCTATGACTTTTTCTTCTCAGTTTATGACTTCCTATCCCTTAGAAACCAGAATGGAAAGAAAGACAATGCAATAGATAGTCTTTCCCTGTGTTAATCAAAACTCTTTACCCAATTTGCTGAGGACTTCCAAATGTATTATTTGCACATTTTTTAGATATAAGGAAACTGTGCTAAGTATTAATATTAAAGGCAGCTCTAATATGACAAGGGCTAACATAATTAATGCCACACCAGAAAGTAGTAGGCAACCAATTTCTTTTCACAGATTCAAAGCAGATCTACAGGGTTAGTTGCTCAGAATATATGGGGATTAGAATAGCTCCAGAGATAGAGTTTGACCCCAGGTGCTCTGGCAGTCCAGTGCTTTGACCTTTGAATTGTGTGCTACTTGAGGATAACTTTCCTAATCATCTCATAAACCCATACCAACAGTCACATTAGCTCACAGCCTGTATCTACCTGGTCCAGTAACCCTAGGCTAAGTGGTGTGTGTGAGATAAATTTCTTTCTTTTTTTTTTTACTTATATTTTTAATGGTGCATTGTAGTTATACATCTTAATGAGGTATAAGACGGTAGAGGCATCATGCACACATCACTCATTTAGCCCTTCCCCAATTCCCATTCCATTCCCTTCGTCCTCCCTCCTTCTCATGTTTGGCTTAGTGATTGACTTTGATGTGTTTATGAATGGACATGATGCACATTAGGGGATTTTCCTCTTCTTCCCTCCCATCTCCTTCAGGTAGGTCACCTTATTTGCTCATATGTGGTTTCTCTTTCTTCGTCTAGAATTCTTCCCATGACCCCTTTTCTCCCTTGTGTCTGCATATTAGGGAGAACATCCAATTTCTTACTTTTTGTGACTGACTAATCTCACTTAGCAAACTGTTCTCCAGTTCCATCAATTTCCCTGTAAATGACATAATTTTGTCCTTTATGGCTGAGTAAAATTCCATTGTGTATATATCCCATAGTTTTTTTCAGAAAAATGAGAATGAACCTACCATATGATCCAGCAATACCACTTCTGGGTATCTACCCAAAAGAATGGAAACCAAACTACCAAACTAATACATCTATGTTCTGAGTCACACAATTCATAATTGCCAAACTATAAAACCAGCCAAGATATCCATCAACATTTGTTTTTCTTGAAGTCAGCCTGCTCAAGTTGGAGGCAGGACCTTGATGTCCGTGATGACCCCTGAGGGCTCCATCACTCCTGATTATCCCAGCTCTGCTACGTGTGAGTGAGTGACACTGGTGAAGTTATTTGGCTTCTTTAAACTCCAGGTTCTTCATTTATCATGTGGTGATAATAATAGTTACTACATCAAGGCATAATTAACAAGGATTAATGAGTTTATACTTCTAAAGTGCGGTATGAGTTTGCCTGTGCTGCCATAACAAAAATACCACAGCCAGGGAGGTTTAAGCAGCAGACATTTATTTCTCAGAGTTTTGGGGGGTGGAGGTCCCAGGTCAAGGTCTCAGGGCTGGTTTCTTCTGAGGCCTCTCTCCTGGGTTGCAGACAGCATCCTTGTCACCATGTTCCCATATATTCTTGCCTGGCATCTCTTGTGTGTCCTAATTTCTTTTCTTTCTTTCTTTTTTTTTTTACTTTTATTGGTGCAATGTAGTTATACATCATAGTGAGATTCAGGGTGATACATCATCCATGCATACATCACTTGGCATATAATTTAAGGACATTAGTCAGACTGAGTTAGGCCAACCCTAATGACCTCATTTTCTCTTAATCATCTCCCTTAAAGCCCCTGTCTTCAAATACAGTTATAGTCAGAGGTTCTAAATGTTAGAGCCTCAGCATGTAATTCTGGCCCCCTGCCCATTGGAAATGAGCATGATTCAAAAAAAGCAAAACCTAAACTATGCTTGGCAGTGCTGTGCTGATCTCAGCCCCTGCTTCTCCGGAGCGGAGAGTCCTGCAAATTCATTACCACGTGTGCACCATGGCATCTTTCTTGCTTAAGCTTCCAGAATGGTCCACAGTCCTAGTATTTTTTTATACCATTGGTTTGTGTGTGTGTGTGTGTGTGTGTGTGTGCAGTACTGGGGATGGAACCCAATGGCATTTCACCTCCCAGCGACACCAGCTACAACCCCAGCTCTATCTTTTATTCTTTATTTTGAAACAGGGTCTCACTGAGTTGCAGAGGGCCTCACTAAGTAGCTGAGGCTGGCTGCGAACCACGATCCTCCTGTATCAGCCTCCCATATGCTGGGATTACAAGTGTGCACCACTACGCCCAGCTACATCATTGGGTTTTGAAAGATTCTAATATCCCTTGTGATTTTCTAGAGTTTAGTAATATCCTCTCTCAGATTTTCCTGTTTTGAACTGAATGGTCTCATGGTACGGTAGGAATATCCTGGCCTGGAAGTCAGGAGACTTTGTTCAAACCTCAGATCTGCTACAGGCCAGCTTTGTGCACAGTCTTGTCAACTTTCTGAACCTCTGATTCTCCAAATAAAGATTGGGAACAACGGACTGAGTGCTAATTAAGGTTGGTAATCATTACGTGGACCTGGTAGTCAAGAGCATGGGATTTGGAGTCAGGAAAAGTTGGGGCTGGAATCCCATGACTTTTCAGCTGGGTGCCATAGGGCAAGTTACTCTTCCTCACTAGGCCCCAGTTACTCATCTGTTCAATGAGAAGAACAGTAGTATTATTACGTTCCTTCTAGGGTTGCTGCAAGGTTTCCATGAAGTAGTGCATTGAACATTACCTGAGGCCTGTGCCTGGCACACCCCAAGTGTGCCTGTCCTTCCTTGCTTCACTCTTTCCCCAGGTCACTTTCCTGTGTGCACATCTTTCCAGAGAGCCAGCATCTCGCACCACATGTACTCTCTGTCTCAGCTGAGATGGGACTTGGATTTTGTTTGAAGGAAGACTAATGTTCTCTGTTTTTGTTTCTGGTTCATGACGACATTCAGGATTTTCTTTGACTTTTTTGTTTGTTTTTGTTTTTGGCCAAAGCAAATTCATTTAATGCCCTCTGGGTTATTGGTAGATTTTTAAAAATAAGTGTCCCCCAAAGCTGCATGGGTTAAAGGATTGGCTCATAGGTTCATTGGTACATAGGTTAAAGCCTGTGGTGCTACTGGGAGGTGGTAGGAGCTTGAGGAGATGGAGCCTTATGGAAGGAAGTTAGGCCCTGAGGATTATGTCCTTGAAGGGGATCTGCAACTCCAGATCTTCCTCTCTCTATTTGCTTCCAGGACATAATGAGGTAAGCAGGCTTTCTCTGCCACGCACTCCCACCATGACGTACTGAGCCACCACAGGCCCAAGACTGCAAGGGACAGGTGACCATGTGCAGAAACCATGAGCCCAAATAAACTTCTCCTCTTTTTAAGTTGAATATCTCAGGTCTTTTGTCACAGCGACAGAAAGCTGACTAACATAGTTATAAATAAATTTAATAGCAGAGTGAATAGTTATATCATGGTGAGGTTGCCCATTGAAGGCTTCCATTATAACCAGGATATGAAAATCAGTGTCTGCCAGATATTTTTCACTGGATTTTATAATAAAAATTATTTTGGTATTAGGGATTGAACCCAACGGCTTTTTGTCTCTGGACTATATTTCTAGCCTTTTTTAAATTTTCATTTTGAAACAGAGTCTTACTAAGTTGCTGAGGGTATTTCTAGGCTGCTGAGGCTGGCCTCGAGCCTGAGATCCTTCTATCTCAGCCTCCCAAGTATTGGGATTATAGGCATGCGCCTCTGCTATAAAAAGCTTTATAATAATATGAAACTTTTTATAGCCTTTTATTGTAGCAAAGTGTCAAATGCTTTCTTTTTAGATTTTCTAAGCTTTTTTTGCAGCATATAATACACATCAATATTAAGAGGTAGCGATACTAACTGCACAGCATTAAATGCATCTTTCTTTCCATTGATACATCAAATGGAAAAATAGGGAAGGTGTTGTGTCCTCCTCTTTGCCAGTCAAGGCAAATATCTTAGTGCAATTTCTTCTCGGCTGGTAGACATCCGAATTCTAAGTAGAAGGCCTACTTAGACCTATTATAATAGCTCTTGGCCATTGCAGGAAGCGACAGCTAAGTTGGTGGCAATAGTGGCCCCTGCAGGAGTAGATGGCTAAGGGGGGGTCCTTAAAGCTGGTGACTCCATTTTAGATCAAGTAAAGTAACAGTTAAGATTGAGTTGAAAGAACATTTTGACACTTCAAGTTTCTTCTGCTTCATCTGTTTTTATAATCAGAGGTTTTAAGGCAACTCAAGTTATTTCTGTAAGTGTTCTTAAAAGTACTTCTGCATTTTGTGAAAAGAAAGTCTAAGTTTATTGCAGCCAAAGGGATGTCAAAGACTCATCTAAATTTGATTCCCAAATGATAGTTCATCAAGTGCCTGAAGACAGCTGTTATGTCTCCTGGGCGTCTGTAATTTCCTTGGCTAAATATCTTCACCTTCTTAATGATTTCTTCCGTGACAGGGCTGTCCAACTCCGAGCATCTTGTCTAGTTGTCATTCGGTGTGCTTGTCAGTCTGAAAGGGTGGCGCCCAGAGATGAACTTACTATTTCAGGTGTGGATTGATCTGTGCAAAATAAAGTGCTTTCCCTCTTAAGAATTTGATACTTCATGGATTCCAGCCACATAGACATTATTTATCAGACACCACAGTTTTAATTTACATTGTCTCCTGTTCTATTGAAATCTCTGGCCGGGTGCGGTGGCGCACGCTTGTAATCCCAGCGCTTGGGAGGCTGAGACAGGAGGATTACACAGGTTCGCCGCCAGCCTCAGCTACTTAGTGAGGCTCTCGGCAACGTAGTGAGACCCTGTTTTCAAATAAAATAGAAAATAGGTCTAGGAGTGTAGCCCGGAGGTAGAAAAGCCCCTGGGTTCCACCCCCAGTACCACCAAAAGAAAAAAAGAAAAAAAAAAAAAAAAGAAACCTCTGAAAAATCTGTTATTTCCTTCTCCTGAACAAGACTATTTGTTTTAAAAAAAAAAACATGTTTAATTTTGAAATAGTGATAGTCTCAGGAATTTGCAAAGATAATACAGACAAGTCCCCAGTGCCCCTGCCTCAGTTTCTCCCAGTGAATACATCTTTCTTACTCATAGTACAGTGACAAACCAGGAAAGTGACATTGGCACACACCTACCTATACTTCTATGCTGCTGTGTCTATTTCTAACTTCAAAGAGTAAACCAGAGCTCATTAAATTACCGCCCTGTAACTACATGGGTTTCTTTGGCTATTACCTTCCTTCCTTCCATTTGGGAATCCTCTGTAATTACATTGTCAGAGTTGAAATTCTGAGAGCTTCTCATTTCACTTGGGCTCTCCTCTCTTGATACTCTCTTGATATCTCCTAATACCCTTGCCAACGACAAACAACAAACCAAACAAAAGCCTCTTTCCTCGGTGTCTCCGTACGAGTTAAGGGCATCGCCATCCCTCCAGGTGCCGGAGCCCAAGTCCTGGAGCCATCTCTGCTCCCCGCCTTCACTCTCAGCCCATATGCAATCCACTAGCAAATCCTGTTGATTGAACTTTCAAAATTCCTCCTGAATCTGGTGACTCTGTGCATTCCCATCACCACCCCCTTGGTCTAAGCCTCTATCACTTTGGCTTGACTCCCTCTGGCCTCTGGATCCCACTCCTGCCAACCAACTGTGTTTGCTACAGAGGACCCAGAGAGAATCTCCGGAGTCATAATGTAAGCCCCGGGTACTCTTCTACCTAACATCCCCAGTGGCTTTCCATATAAAGAGCTGGATACTTACTGTACAGCACTCAGTAAGTACTGATATTAGTGTTTTATCCAGTAACTCACTTAAGCCTCATAACCACCAGGTTCGAGTATGCTCTACATCTTACATCTACATCCCCTTGGACAGAGGGCAAGAGACTTTCCCAAGTTCCTGAGTTCATATGTGGAAGAGACAGGATGAGATGGCGCAGGTCAGCTTCAGAGAGCGTCTATGCTATTCTTCTTTGTCTCTCAGGCATAAAATTTCAAGTTCTCATATGCCCTAAAGACAGCCTTCCGCCCCCCAGCCCTACTACCTCTAGAATCCTGTTTCATGCTTCTTGGCCCTCCGTGCACACTGGCATCCTTGCTGCTCCTTTCATAAGCTTCACAGCGTGGCAGTACCTTCTACTTTAGCACTTACCTGCATCAGCACCTCCTGTACCAGCACGCTCAGTCAGTAGCATCTCTGCAGCAGCGCCCCCCATGCACCAGCACCTTCCTTCATCAGCTCGCTCCAGCCTCAGTGCCTTTTTGCTGCAGCTCCCACTTGCACTAGTACCCGTCAGCACCAGCTGCCTCCTACGCCAGCTTAGTCCTTCACAAGCATCATTCTGTTCCAGCTCCCCACTGAACTAGTACCTACCTGCCAAGTTTCCTCAAGCATCATAACTTTCCTGCATCAGTGTCCCCCAGTACCAGCTCCCTTCTGCACCAGCACTCTCCTGCTTCAGTATTTTTGGAGCAGCTGGCACTTGTAAGAGCACCCTCCTGCACCAGCTCACCAGTGGACTAGCATCCACCTGCACCAGTGCCTTCCAGCATCAGGACCCTTCTGCACCAGTACCCCTCTGCATCAGCTCCTCCTGCAGTATTACCCTCCAGCATCAGCGCCCTCAGTACCCTCTTGCAGCAGTTCCCACTTGCATTAGCATCTTTCTATACCAGCTCCTCCCCCTTCACCAGCTTCCTCCTGCATCAATATCCTCTTGCTCAGCTACCTCCTGTACCAGCCCCTGTTGCTCCAGCTCCCTCTGCATGCATGCCTTCTTGTACCAGCACCCTCCTGCAGTGGCACCTTACCTCTTGCTTCTCTTTCTGCCCCAATTATTCTTCCTCCACCAAGACTCTTGGTTTGGTCTCATTTCATTTAAGTTTCTGCATTTAAGTTTCTTCTTTAGACAGACCTTCCCCAAACACCTAAGTAGCATTGCTTTATCCGTGCCACTCTCCCCTGGTCTGGCTTTACTTATTTTCTAAATAAACTTCAATTTTTGCTGGGCTTGGCAGCGCAGGCTTGTATCCCAGCATTCAGGAGGCGGAAACCAGAGGATCGTGGTTCACAGACAGCTTCAGCTACTTAGCAAGGCCCTTTACAACTCAGTGAGACCCTGTTTGGAAAACTAAAAAGACTAAAAAATAGGGTTAGGGATATAGCTTGGAGGTAGAACGCCCCTAGGTTACATACCCGGCACAGCAAAAACAAAACAAAACAAAAAAAAACCCTTCATTTTTTAGTTGGCTTTAGATTTACAAAATTACGAGTGTAATACAAAGTTCTCATATATCCCCTCACCCAGTTTTTCCATTTATCAAGATTTTATTTTGGTATGATTGCATGTGTTAAGATTACTGAACCAGCTGGGTGCAGTGGCATACACCTATAATCTTAGTGCTTGAGAAGCTGAGGCAGGGGGATTGCTGGTTCAAGACCAGCCTCGGCAAGTTAGCTGAGAATCTCCACAACCTAGAGAAATCTTGTTTCAAAATAAGACAAAAAAATAATAACTGGGGCACAGTAGCACATGCTTAAAATCCCAGTACTCGGGAGGCTGAGACAGGAAGATGGCAGGTTCACAGTCACTCTCACTACTTAGTGAGGCCCTCCACAACCTAGTGAAACCCTATTTTAAAATAAAGAATAAAATAGTGTTGTGGGTATAGCTTGGAGGTAGAATGCCCCTGGGTTCAGTCCCCAGTACCATAAAAATAGATAAATAAATAAATAAATAAATAAATAAAATAAAGCCAGGTGTGGTAGTACACGCTTGTAATCCCAGCATTTGGGAGGTGGAAACCGGAGGATTGTGGTTTTTGGACAGCCTCAGCTACTTACAGAGGTCCTTCGCAACTCAATGAGACCCTGTTTCAAAAATAAAAAGACAAAAACTAGGGCTGTGGGAGTAGCTCGGAGATACAATACCCCTAGGTTTAATCCCTGGTACTGCAAAAGAAAAAATAAAATAAAATAAAATTAAATTAAAATTAAAAAGAGCTGGGGGTAAAGCTCTGAGACAGAATGCTGTGGGGTTCAATCCTTAGAACCACACACACACATATACCCCCCCCAAAAGTTAACAGACCAATATTATACATTATTACTAAATTAATGAACTAAATATTTATAAATTATTACTAAAGTCCACACCTTGTTCAAATTTCCTTAATTTGTACCTTTGGTCCTTTTTCTGCTCCGAGATTCCATTAAAGAATATCTCATTTCATGGTAATTTTCCTGTTTCCTCTCAGCTGTCACAATTTTCAAATGTTCCATGATTTAGATGACCTTGACAGTTTTGAAACAATGTCTCTACTACTGATATTTATCTGCTTTTTTTTTCTCATGGTGAGACTGAGCCATGTGTTTAGTGAGGAAGGTCACAGAGGTAAAGTGCCCTTCTCATCACATCAGCCAAGGGCAGGTGCCACCAGTGAAGCTTAGCATGGTTGCTGCTGACCTTGGTCATCTGGCTGTGGTCATCTTTGTCATGTTTCTCCTCTGTAAAAGTCTTCGTGTTATTTTATCTACCTCTGTCTTAGGGTTCACTAGAGTAACAGAACTCACACGATTCATATGGGAAAAGGGATTTATCAAATTGGCTTTCAGTACAAAGCAGGCTAGTCCCAAGTGGCTGCCTGCTTGCAGAGAGCTGGAATAGCCAACAGCTGGTCCAGCAGTCCAAGAGCTGGAGTCTCAGAATAGGAGCGACTGATGGTGCAGTCTCAGTCCAAGGCGGAAGGACCAGAAACTCTTCACTCTGGAGAAACAATGGTAAAAGTCCAGTTGGAAGAGCGGGAAGGCTGAAGGCTGATATCCCAGGCTAGAGCAGATACGTTTTTCTCAAGAAGAACCACCCGTGGCCTGGTGCAGCCTTCTCGTTCTTATTATCGAGGTCCGGTGCCTATCAGAAGAGTTCTGCCATGCCCAGGGCAGGACTTCCCCTCAACCTGCTGTTCTAAAAGCCACTCAGCTCATAAGTGCACCCAAGAAAAAGTTTCATAACCAGGAAAAGGTGTCAATCCAGACTGACCACCCCAAAGCTTTTTTCTACAGAAATAAGTCACCATGCCCAGCCCACAGGGAAAGCGTGAGGGAGTGGGATCCATCTTCAGAAGGATCATCTACACAAATTACTCGGATCCTTCCGCATGGGAGAGTTCTGTTTTTTTTCCATTTATTTCTTCTGTCATTTATGTATATCAGTATGGGCTCATCTACTTACTCAGCACTTTGGATTATAATTGAATACTACCCCCCCCCTTTGGCACTAGGGATTAAACCCAGAGGCATTCTATCTCCAACTTACACTCCCAGCCCAATTTTATTTCTTATTTGGAAATAGGATCTCACTAAGTTATGGAGGGCCTCACTAAGTTACTGAGGTTGGCTTTGAACCTGTGATCCTCCTGTCTCAGCCTCCCAAGTACTGGGATTACAAGCGTGTGACACTACACCCAGCTCAATACTACTTTATTTACTTATTTATTGAAAGAGAACTCAATAATTGTGACCAATTTTTATTATCTAATGGCATCTATTTAATGATTGTTCTATTTATAGTTTTGGCTTGTTGAAATTCTGAACAGATTGATGAATACAAAAACTGTTATGGGTAACAGAATCATGATAGAAATATTTTTACATGTGCTCCATTAAAAGAAAAAATCTAGAAAATAATTTAAGCAGAGTAAATATTAAACCTACATTTATTCTACCTCTTCTTCCTCCTCCTCCTCCTCCTCCTCCTCCTCCTCCTCCTCCTCTTCCTCCTCTCCTCCTCCTCCTCCTCTTCCTCCTCCTCCTCCTCCTCCTCTTCCTCCTCCTCCTCCTCCTCCTCCTCCTCCTCCTCCTCCTCCTCCTCCTCCTCCTTCTCTTGTAGTGCTGGGGATTAAATCCAGGGTTGTTCTACCTCTAAGCTATACTCCCAGCCCTATTTTATTTTTTATTTGGAAACAGGGTCTTCCTAAGTTGCTGAGAGCCTCACTAAATTGCTGAGACTGGATTCGAACTTGTGATCCTCCTGTCTCAACCTCTCAAGTACTGGGATTATAGGCACCCACCACCATGTCTTAGTCTCTCAAGGACTGGGATTACAGGCATGTCCCACCATGCCCAGCTACATTTAGTTCTTAAAAGCAATTTGCAGAAAAACAAGTTGAGGAATACATGGAAAAAAGCAGATTAATGAACACAAATTAAGTTATATTTAATTATTTAAAAGATGAAAGCTTTAAATTTGAGCTCCCATAATGTACCCATTATGTAGCTAGAGCTGCAGAAAATACAGCAAGTCAGTATTATTAATATTATTTAGCTAACATTTATATACAGCCACTGAAATATTTTGTATTCTTTAGAAGCTGTCATCTAGCTCAGCTTCAGATACAATAATTTTATTGAAGAAAATTTGACTCCTTTTTTTCTTTTCTTTTCTCTCTCTTTTTTTTTTTTTTTTGCAGTACTGGGGATAGAACCCAGGGGCATTTGACCTCCGAGCTACACCTTCAGCCCTTATTTCTGAAACAGGGCCCAAGTTGCAGAGGGCCTCATTAAGTAGCTGAGGCTGGCTGAGAACCCACGATACTCCTGTCTCAGCCTCCCAAGTACTGAGATTACAAACGTGTGCCACCACGCCTGGCTCTTTTTTGTACTTTTATTGGTGCGTTGTAGTCTCACATCACACACAACCGATGCAGTTCAGAGTGATGGTGACATGCACGCACATGGAATTATTTTATTATTTTGTTGCTCAGATCACCCCAGCTTTGGCTGCTGGGGTCTGTTCTGCTTGCTCCTGGGTCCCTTTGACATTCTCCCAACAGTGCAGATTTTTGTTTTTTTGATTTTGTGTTTTGAGCACTTCCTTACTTTCTGGCACTACAAGATGTTTTGAATTTATCATATATATTTCCTGCCCTTTCTCCAAAGCACTTACTGTACTTTTTAATAATACTTAATCACCATCTGACAATATATGATACTTATTTGTATATTTTCATTTTGTTCTTCTCTTCCCCAACTATACTGCAAGTTCCATGAGGATAGGAAGTTTGCTATATGCCTAGTTATAGAAATAATTCGGTCAGATCAGCTCTCACATGAGATCAGATGATTTTTCCCTCTGGACTTTCATTTGTCATTCAGGAGTTGGGAGAACAGAATCCACCACTTACTTGTTCAGCTCTGAGGGACCTTGAGTAGCATCGTTATTTCCTCCTAAAGCTTCTGTTGTCTCTGCAATCCCCCCCCACACCTTTTTGGTACTGGGGATCAAATCCAGGGCCATCCTACCTTCCAGCTGCCCCTAGCCTCAGCCCCTTTTTATTTTTTTTTTTTATTTTGAAACAGGATGTCAGTAAGTGACCGAGGTTAGCCTCTAATCTGCTATTCTTCTGTCTCAGCTCTCGAGTCGTGGGACCACAGGCGTGCGCCTCCATGTTTGGCTCCTCTCATTTCTGCAGTTTCGTTGACTTCTTACTTGTTGATGAAAATTAAGCCTAGGATAACAGTTCCTTTACTGCATCTACGATTCTGCATACAAGAGGAGAAATTAGTGAAGTTCTGTTTTTAGACAAAAAGGATGCTTGCAATAGGTGTTCAGATGCATGAAAATACCGTCTCACTGCATCCATAATTTCTATGCCATGCTAAGATAGCATCAGCCCCAGTTCAGCCTTGTGGCTACTACTGGTTTGCCTTGTCTTTTGATTCCCCTGAAAGGCTCCCTTTTGGCTCCCATCCTTGGATTTATGGGCAGCCAAGATTTACCATACCCGCTAGGTCAAGGAAATATGCAAAAGTTGTGGTCATCAGCTATTGCCCACCAAATCTCTGAATAATTTACAAGATTATATTTATATTTTTATATGGAAATTTACAGTTTATTACTTAAGCTCTGATATTACTATGCAACTCAATACTTTACTATCTTCTTATTTTAGCTATATTTTTTTTATTATCTTAGCCATCTTCTGGGGTCTTTCTTTGCTAGTGTGTGTGTGTGTGTGTGTGTGTGTGTGTGTGTGTGTGTATTTAGTGGGGGGACTAAATCCAAAGCTTTGATATGACAGGCATTCTACCACTGAGTTACAGTCCCAGCCCTTTTTTATTTATTTATTTTCATTTTGAGGCAGGTTCTTGCTAAGTTGCTGAGGCTGGGCTCAAACTCTTAATCCTCCTGCCTCAGCCTCCTGAGTAGCTAGGATTATAGGTGTGTGCCGCCATGCCCAGTTCTTTGCCATTCTTAATAATCTGTGTAGAATCGGACTTTGTACTTTCACCTAGGAATGTCTCCTTGCCCTTCAAATATTAGTGATATCATCTACTGGTAGTATCCCCTCTGTCTCTCTCACCCCGGCCCTGGTTGGATTTCCTCTGCCTTTGGCCAGAATTTCACTATTTTTTTGTTGATGCTAATCACGGGTCACAGTGCTGACTCCTGTGGGGTTGTCTCCTAGTGTGTTTTAGTACATTTTTGTAGTCATCTTTTCCTTTCCACAATCTGAGACAGATTTTGAAGGCCAGCAGTGATAAGGGAGAGAAAGAAAAGAAAATAGAGGCAAGAAGTATTCGAATGGAGGTTGATGTTTTTAGATAGCCTGCCCCAGGGAGGCTCCGCTGAGAAGGGGGAACTGAGTAAAGTGTTGAAGGAAGCCGGGAGGGAGCCGAGTGGCTGTTCAGGGAAGAGCGTGATTCGCAGAACAGCAAGGCAAAGAGTCCTGAGGCAGGAGCCAGTGTGACCTGGGTCTAGAGCTAGCCGGGCAACCCTGTGGCTGGAGCCAAGAGAGCAGAGCGGGGAGGAAGTGACAGATTAAATCAGGGAGGTAATGGGACAGGGCTCAGGGTGGAGAGGTCAGGGTAAAGACCCTTTGTTTTTATGTTGAGTGACGGAATGCCATTAAAAGTTGAGGAGGTGACCCATGCTGTGTGTACAATATGTCCCTATCACTCTGAACTATATTATTATTATTATTATTATTGTTGTTGTTGTTGTTATTATTATTAATTATTATTATTATTAATTAGTGTGTGTGTGGTATTGGAGGTAGAATTTAGGGGCTTTTCTACTTCTGGGCTATACTCCCAGACCTATTTTATACTTTATTTGGGAAACAGAGTCTCATTAAGTTACTGAGAGCCTCACTAAGTAGCTGAGGCTGGCTTTGAACTTGTCCGATCCTCCTGTCTCAGCCTCCCAAATGCTGTGATTACAAGCGTGCGCCGCCATGCCCGGCTGAACTATATTATGATGTGAAACTATGATGCACCGATAAAAAGAGATTAAAAAGATTTATTAACACTAGCCGGACGTGGTGATTCACGCTTATAATCCCCGCACTTGGGAGGTGGAGACAGGAGGATCGCACAGGTTCGAAGCCAGCCTCCCTGGCATAAGAGACCCTGTTTCCAAATAAAAGTATAAAATAGGTCTGGGATGTAGCCCGGAGGTAGAAGGGTTTCCAGGAACCCCAGTACCACCAAAAAAAAAAAAAAAAAAAAAGATTCATCAACACTAAAAAAAATTAAAAAATGGAGTGTGTGAGTGTGTTTCAGACTGTGTGCACATGCATGCAGAGGCAGCTCATAGCTAGGGTGAAGCTGCAAAGGTCGAGTAGTGTTAAAAGTCTCCAGGCTAAGGAAGTGGGCTCCTTCCTTGAGTGGAGCACAAGGCCCCATAAGCAGAAGAGTGCGTGCATGTGCGTACCAGCTGCAGGACAACAGCCTAGTTCTGAGCATATTGGGGGAATCTATTGATTAGTTTATTCCCAGTGTCTACATTTTGCAGGTGGAGAAAGAGATACATGACTAATCAGAGAAGTTGAGCATGGGTTTTTGATAACAAGTTCTGTGCCATCTCTGTGCAGCAAAATCAATTGCAGTCAGAAAGAAAGATGAACCAGAAGAAAGTATAGATAGAATTATTTATGGTGGGTCTCCACTGTCTCCTGCCCTGAGTTGCCAAAATCTTTGAAGACTTCTTCCTATATCTGCTGGAAGGATGCTCCTAAGGATATATTCATTAAATTGTCCTGTGTCTTTTATGAGGGCTCTTCTGAAAGACTTGCTCCTATCAGTTTTTTTGAACAAAACATGTACTGAGGCCTCTAATTAATTTTCCAGACACTATCCTAAGAGGTACAGGCTAGGTTCTTGTGTTTATGAATCTTATATAACAGGAGAAATACATGATAAATTATTTGCAAATGAATTAGGATATTTCATATGGTAATTAGTTATTATAGAAAAGTTCAAGAAGGTGAAGCAGTCTGGCCTTGGGGTGGGAGAAGGGAGGCTACTTTCATGCAGTGAGAAATCACTTCTTTGAAGATAGGACTTTTAGTCAAGACCTGAATGATGAGAACAAGTTAGACATATAAAGACTGAAGAAAGAGCATTCCAGAAAGATGAAGAATAAACCTGGCACAAAGGCCTCAAGTCCCGGAGTGTCTGAGTGACCCTGGTGTTTTGAAGGAGCATCAACAACAACAACAGAAAAAAAACAGTGGCCTGAAAGGCCACGAAGAGGCGAGGAGGTGCCCACCCATGAGGTTTAAGGGGTCAGAAAGAGCCTGCAGGAATCCTGGGTGCCAGCAGAAGCTGCTAGATCTTAGAGACCCATCTGGGCTGCTCCGGCTGCTGAATGAGCGGTCAGCATACGTGTCTCGCAAACTCTGTGGACTCTATGTACCCGCCCACTTCTTCTTCTCATCACCTGATCAAAAGCTTAGCACCAGACATGTGACCTATGTTTGTGAAGTGCCTAGGAGCCTGCATACCATGAGCTGAATGTTTGTGTCCCCCCCAAATGCATGTGTTGAAGCTTGCTGTCTTCAATTTGTTCTCTGACCCATGAGGATCCAAGAAGATAGCCAGCTAAAACCCAGGAAGTAAACCCTCACAGGACACCGGGTCTGATGACACCTTGAACTGTGGAATTCTAGCCACCAACACTGTGAGAAACATCATCTCATGTTTGAGGCACCAGGCTATGAATTATTTGCTACAGCAGCCTTAGTTGACTGAGACACTGCATTTTGAAGTGACTTTATTTTGGGCACCTCCTTCTGCTCCATGCTATGACTTCTTTTTCATGCTAACACTTCTTATTTTACCTACTTTTGGTTTATGTTACCTTTTTGGTAAGATACTTCAAAAACGATTTTTTATGAAGCTGTGTTTACAAATATAAACATACCTAGACAGTGGTGGAGGGACAGAGGGAGTGATGGTCTCTTTCGTAGAGTCTTGAGGTCAGGGAAGACTGTTATCTATCTACCTAGAATGGTTTCAGCTTGGATGAACTCAAAGCTAGGACCTTCTTTCCCTTGGGCATTTTATGTGGCTTTGATTTTGAAAGAGAATATAGTCATTACGCATTATATTTGCATTAATTACTATAGAATTGATAAATGCTGGACCATTGTCCCAAGGAGAAATATAGGGCTAGGTTCCTCTGATCTCAACATTTAATCAGCCAATCGATCCGTACCTTTGTCTTGCATGTGTTTCTGTTTAAAGATTCCATGTTGAATGTCTGTTTTTGATTCACTGAACTCACACGTGGCCAACAGCACTCTAATTCATTCCTGAGTCCAGCTCACCCAACATTTTTTTTCGGGGACATACATCTCACATCCTTTTTACGCTTGAGGACACCAGGCAGCAATTCTGTTCCACACTTGGGAGCCATTTTAAGCAGTAAAATTGCCAACAAGAAGCAAAAAATAAAGGAAGAAAAGTCATGGTACTAACTAGATTTGTTTACAGCAGGAGAGCTGCCATGAGGGCAGATGAGCACCACTTGTTCCGTCTTTGCTGGGAACTTGCATGTACAGCAACTCAGATTTTTCTAAACTCTGCACATTTCTGTGAATAGCCAGGAAAGTGCCTTGAGTGTTGATTCTGGGTTTCAGAATAAGTTTCAGTGAGTAGGCAAATTTTCAGACACAGAATCTGTGAAGAATAGGACTTGACCATATAAAATCTTTACCTTTGAAGCAGACCAAGGTAATCTAGGTATTGTGATATATGTCTGCAAATCTGGGAGCTTTTTTATTTATTTACTGGATTTCTGAGATCCTTATGTAGACCAATCCTTATATTTTCCCCAATATAAAAAAATTGTAATCCATAGTTCAAGTTTATATACACCAAGTAATTTTGTCCTTGTACAACTGGTATGTGAGATTACTTTTACCCCTTGAAGCTAATAACCTGTACTACTGGGGCTATTGGCAAATGAAATGAAAAATGTGTTTTTCAATGGCTTTCCATATGGTAGCGAAGGAACCAGAGGTATAATCAAAATGGTAAGAAACTGTATCAGAAATTTCTTGAAGCACCATGGTCCAGAGGAATCAATAATCCCATCCTTTTGAAAAGAGAGTCTGGATCTCACAAACAATTGGCCTCAATGTGGCCATCTGGATGGAGTGGACCAGAGAACAGGGAGCAAAACTGGATTCTTCCTTCCTTTTTTTTTCCTCCGTTTTTTCCTTGGCCTGTGTTTGTGGTCTCCACCCTTCTCCTAGGCCTAGGGCTCAGCTCTTCAATCCTGCTCGGTGCTCCTTCCTCTCGACCCCTCTAGTTCCCAAGTTCTCTCAACTCTTACTCTAGAGTCAGGGCCTTCCTTTCCACTCGCAGACACCACCCAGCACCATATCTCCATCACTGCCTTCCAAAGCGATTACAAGACATGCCGAAGTGTTTTCTCCACCTCCACAACAGATCTCTTACAGCCAACTTCTTCCTCAAAGAACCCCTGATAAACAAACCTTCTGAAGCTCACTGCTTGTGCTGATTTATTTATTTATTTATTTAAATTTTTGGTACTGGGGACTGAATCCAAGGGAATTCTGCCTCTGAACTATACTCTTGGCCCTTTTTGAATTTTTTATTTTAGAAACAGGGTCTTGCTAAGTTGTTGAGGCTAGCCTCAAACCTACAATTCTCCTGTCTCAGCCTCCCAGGTACTGGGATTACAGGTATGCACTACCACACTCAGCTTCTGTATGATCCAGTTTAGACTCAAACACTTCTGACTTCAGACTGCTCTACTTACATTCACAGTTCTTTGCTAAGTGATCCCAGATACCTTTTCTGGTCTTATTAAGTGCCACTCTTCAATCTGTGCTCAAAATTTTAGGCAATTTCTTTGCTTTGCTATTTTCAAAACACAACCCAATTCCCTACCTCCATGCTATGAGGCACCTTCTACCAGATATGCCTTCTTTCTAGTTCTAGTATTTAATATTCTGCACAGGGTTAATGACATGTTTCCCAACTCTCCAGAAACAGATATAGTTTTTTGTTCCTAAAACATTTATAGCACTTGACATTTACCTTAATGATTTTTTTTGTAGTTCTAGGGATTTAATCCAGGGGCATTCTACCCCCAAGCTACACCCTCAGCCCTATTTTTTTTATTCTTTATTTTGAAACGGAGTCTTACTAAGTTGCAGAGGCCTCACTAAGTAGCTAAGGCTAGCTGTGAACCTGAGATCCTTCTGTTTCAGCCTCCTAGTACTAGGATTACAAATGTGCACCACCATGCCCAGCTTAGTGATATTTTAAATTTTGCTTTACACTGATTATTTTTATCTCTATCTTTTTACCATTAATCCCCACTATCAGGGACATAAAACTTTCTTTCCCTTTTTACAACCCTTAAAGGAAGCCTTATGCAGAATAGTTGCTCAACAAATGTTTATGGAACCTGCAGATTCTTAACTTTCTCACAGAAATTTGTAAGCCGTCTCTCTAGAAAAGACGGGAGGAGGCAGTGAGGGATGCCACCAAGATTCTGTAGCTAGGGCTACCACAAAAGGTATAGAATGGGCCCAAACAAAAATGGGGAATGAACCCCAGATCTCAGATATCTAAGAGGCCACAGATCAGTCTTGAGATTCAAAAGAAATATGTTGATTTGATGAACGTTCACAGGTGAAGTATCAAGTAGAAATGGAAATCTCAGGAATTTCCCTCCAAAGTTATCTGGAACTGCTGTAGGCATCTCTAAAGTGCCACGGCCTCTACAGATCCCTGGCTCCAGGTTCATTCCAGATGTGGCACCGCCCTCTGTGGCTGGACATAGCCCACTGGTCATCTCTGATAGGTCGGGTCCCTCCCTTCCTCCACGGGACCCGGGGAAAGGAGGCGGAGCCCTGGAAGCCAGAGAGGAGATATCACAAGACTCCAGATATCTCAAGACTGGCTCCAGATGCTGTTAGACTATGGATGTTGTGAGAGAATCCTCATTCCCACACTGCTAGCCCCACCCCCAAAACCCTCACTATAAATATATACGCACTTCCTCTCTGCACGGTGACTCTGCTGACCATGTGGCTCATTGGTTCCTTCCCCCACGGTTGGCAGACCCGCTCGAAGGTGCCAGTTTTTTACTAAAGAGGCCTTTAATAACTAGGTTGATGTTGCCCCTTTCACGACCCCAACCAAATTTCAATGTTACAATCTCTAGCCTTGGGTTGACCAGAACTTAAGGCTTTGAGGAGAAGATATACAGCCCAAGAAACTTGTCATATAGTGGCGACCACTCTGCTCCCTGTTCAAACCTCTGTCTTTAGGAAGAAGTCAGGTACTTAGTGTGGAGGTGTGACTAGGGGCAGACCAGGGAGATTTATGTGTGGCTTTCCTTTGGGAAAGTAGACAAAAGAGAAAAGCCAAATCTTTTCTCTAGGCAAGAAAGTAACATGCCTATTGTACTTTGAAATAACATTTTTCTCTAACTCCAATGTTAATTTCAGTGGAGATTGGCTCCATGTATTTACTCCATGGTTACCCATTGAATGTCCTTTTTCTGGGCCCTGGGATACATCACTGAGCTCACAAGCTTCTCATCC
Source organism: Muscardinus avellanarius (assembly GCF_963383645.1). Taxonomy (NCBI): domain Eukaryota; kingdom Metazoa; phylum Chordata; class Mammalia; order Rodentia; family Gliridae; genus Muscardinus; species Muscardinus avellanarius. Next base: position 105,247,501 of record NC_137793.1, read on the forward strand.
ATCCAGGGCAGTCTGAGCCATCAGTTGGTGATGACCACAGGCACATCAGTGTTTTCTACTTCCCTGAGCTTAGTGCCCCCCCCTTTTGTGGTGCTAAGGATGGAACCCAGGGACATTCTACCTCCGATCTACACCCCAGCCCAATCTTTTCTTCTTTATTATAAGGGTCTCACTAAGTTGCAAAGGGCCTCACTAAATAGCTGAGGCTAGCCACAAACCTGCAATCCTTCTGGCTCAGCCTCCCAAATGCTGGGATTACAAGCGGGCACCACCACACCTGGCTTTAGTGTTTCCTTCTTGAACACAGGACAGTCATTCTTCATGAACGAGAGGCGGCTTCCTGCAGGAGGGAGTGGGTGAATGCAAGGGAAGAACTTGGGCTTTAGTTCTTGACAGTGCCACGCTCTGCCAGCCAAGTGCAAGACTGAGAGCTCCGTACCTCTGGGGCTAATTCCACAGGGAGACGGGCCGCTTCCAGCCCACCTTTGCAAACGTTCCATGAGCCTAAATGTTCATCGTTCAGGGTTATTGTCTTTCCCCCCTACATCTTCCCCGGAACAGAACAAAATGCCAAAACAAAGCAAAAAAAAAAAAAAAAAAAAAAGGAAAATATATTTCTTCTTCATCATCTTACCTTTTCTGTACCCTTCACATCTGGTCTCTAGCACAACTGACAACAGAAGTGCTGACCTATTCTGAGAAAGGCTTTTGGGGGGACGTGTGGCCAGGGTGGCGGCGACAGCAGGAAGTGCAGGAAGTCTCATGAGCTGGCCTGTTCTTGAACACTTGCCAGCCGGCTTCTGCAGACTCATGAGGTCAAGACAAACAGCCAAGTTGCTGGGGAGGCTCCTGGAACAGAGCTCTGATCCTCAACTGTTTGAGGTTCGCCCATGACTGGCACAGCGACCACAGGGCACTCCAGTCAGCGCTTCCGCTCCAGCCACGAGGAGGCACTTCCTGTGGAGATACTTCTTAACATCTTGGGGCACTCTACCTCCAAGCTACACCCCAGCCATATTTTTTTATTCTTTATTTTGAAACAAGGTCTCACTGAGTTGCAAAGGGCCTCACTAAGTAGCTGAGGCTGTCTACGAACCTGTGATCCTCCTGTCTCAGCCACCCAAGTACTGGGATTACAAGTACGTGCCACCACGCCGGGCACTTCTTAACATTTTCACAGTTTGAAGCACCCAGGAAGCCAGCAGCTAATACTGGCGGCCAAGGGCAAACAGGCCAGGCTTTCTGGGCAAGTGCTACACAGTGCTGGCTCACGGGAACACTCTGCTATGGTCCTTGTAAGGTCACAGGACAGGGAGGGACGATAATCTGTTTTTGCAATACCAAAAAGTGGCTGATTATGAGGGGGAAAGGGAGCAGTCTAGGTCTTGGAGCAGAGATAACTTCAGTGGAAGACGCCCCCGGATGGGGCCCTGTAACTACTGTTTTGAGTTTCTGGACAATTTAGCTAACTGGCCACATGCAAATATAAGCTCTGGGGTTAAGACACTGACATCAAGCCAGTGGGCTTCTACAAGTTTCATCTTTTATTGAGAGAGAAAGTGAAAGGGAGAGAGAAAATGAGAGAGAGAAAGCAATAGTGAGAGAGAGGGGGGGAGAGAAGAAGAAGAAGAAAAGAAGGAGGAGGAGGAGGAGGAGGAGATAAAGAGGGAGAAAAAGGGAAGAGGAAGAGACGGGAGGAAGGTGTGGAGAGAGAATTCTTCAGTTCCATCTCTGGCAAACCTTGTTCCTGGTGGAGCAAGCTCCATTCTTAGAAGTGGCTGGCCTTCCCAGCTGGGGTTTGCTGAAGGCTTCACATTAAAGCCCACGTGGAAAGACCAGACACAAGCCCAATGCTCTGACCCATCTAAATGCACCCGGCACCAGCTGGATTTCCTGCTTCATCCGATCATCTGGCAGCATTCCTGCCAGAATCCTGGGGTGCTTTGGCTCTACTGCCTCACTCACACCTCCGACCCTGGGCCCGCCAGTGAGGCTAACAAGCCCAGGAGATGCCTTCATCAAGCCAGCCCGGCAGGTCTGATTTGAAGGGAGAATGAAAGTCAAAGTAAAATACCTTGAGATGAGAGACAGGACCTGGACCAACTAACCTGAGCCTTGGATTCTGAAAATGTCCTTCGTTGCTGCTCTTGTAGATGGGGACCTTTTCCTAGGCTGGGGATGTGAAGAGAAGCGTTGGGTACTGTGAGGAGCTGGGTGGATCCCAGCCCTGAATCTGGGCCTGTGATCTGGAGACTAGGGCTGCGGCCTCAGTGTCACCAGGGTCAGCTGAGAAGCTGAGAATGAGTGGGAGTGGTAAGAGGGTTCCTAGACTATTGATAATCTGGACTGAAGGTTTTTTATTTTATTTTATTTTATTTTATTTTATTTTATTTTATTTTTGTGGTACTGGGGATAGAGCCCAAGGGCATTCTACCGCCGAGCTACAGCCCTATTTTTTAATTCTTTATTTAGAAACAGAGACTCACTGAGTTGCAGTAGGCTTTACTAAGTAGCTGAGGCTGTCCTCGAACTGCAATCCTCCTGTCTCAGCCTCCTAAACACTGGGATTACAAGCTTGTGCCACCACACCTGGCGCGAAGGTTTTAAATAATTGAATTATAAATGCAATGATGACATTTATATCCTAAGAGTACTTAATTTCTCTAAGGAAAGCTCACAGGTGCTTCAGTAGATCTGCTCCTGTTTCCTTTCTCACACAGCTGGCTTGGCGTTTGAACCAGTTGGCACACACTCTTCAATCTGCAAGCAAGCGCAACTGAAGAGCTTTCTTTAATAATACATGTTAATTCAGACAATACAATTAAATCTACTTATTTTAAAAATCCTTTTCTAGCTGAGCGTGAGGCCCTCTGCAACTTAGCGAGAACTTGTTTCAAAATAAAGAATAAAAAATATGGCTGAGGGTGGAGCTCAGAGGTAGAATGCCCCTGGTTCCATCCCCAGTACCACACACACACAAACAGTAAAGTTCTCTTATAAGCAATACCAATATTATAAAAAGGCCACAGTGAAATAAAAAAATTCAAGTTTATGTCCATGACCAATATATGTCTAAACAACTTCCAAAGTAAAAATATTTTCTACAATAATGGAATTGTGGAATATTTTCACCTGCCTTATCTGGTTCTTAGGACAACCCCATGAGTCATATTGTCCCAATTCTACCATTTTACAACAGTGCTTTACCAGGTGGGGCCATTTCATACAATTTGCTCCTAATGCCTATGTTCTCCAGGTGCGGTGCTGAGCTCTGATGGAAACTCCTGACCTCAGGACACTGTGTGACTATCAGACCTGCTTGTGTTTTATTTACTTATTTATAAATAGGAGTTGGAGCTGGGTGTGATGGCTCACGCTTGTAATCCAGTACTTCGGAGGCTGAGATAGAAAGGATCACAAGTTTGCGGCTAGCCTTAGCTACTTAGGCCCTCTGCAACTTGGTGAGACCCTGCTTCAAAATAAAGAATAAAAAATAGGGCTGGAGCCGGGCGTGGTGGCGCACGCTTGTAATCCCCGCGCTTGGGAGGCTGAGACAGGAGGATGACACGGGTTCGAAGCCAGCCTCAGCTACTTAGTGAGGCTATCAGCAACTTAGTGAGACCCTGTTTCCAAATAAAATGTATGTATGTATGTATGTGTGCATATATATATATATATATATATATATATGTGTGTGTGTGTGTGTGTGTGTGTGTGTGTGTCTGGGAGTATAGCCCGGAGGTAGAAAGCCTCTGAGTTCCACTCCCAGTACCACCAAAAAAAAAAAAAAAAAAAATAGGGCTGGCTGTATAGCTTGAAGGTAGAATGCCCCTGGGTTTCAAAATAAAAAATAAAAACAAGGCTCGGGGGTGTAGCTGAAAGGAAGACTATCTCTGGGTTCAATTCCCAATTTCCCAATAATGTGTGCACGCAGACACACACCTGGATCAAGACACCCACGCTTGTCCTATAGACAGCTTGGCTTAGCATTTGTGTGCAAGTGGAATGTTGATAACAGCTGGGCTCTAGAATCACTTAGGCCTGACCTTGAAGAAGACAGGGGCCAGAGAAAATCCTTCCAGGGAGCAGAGCTCAGAGTGCTGCCTGTGGTTCTCCTCTTCCTGTGGAGGGAGAAGCACCCCGAGGTCAGGATACATAGGCAGCATATGTCCTGGGGTATAACTCCCTGACGTCTCACCCAGCTGTGCAGTCAGAGGTGCTGGATTTTATTTTGCAAACAATAAACTGTGTTCCCTTGGGTCAGCTTTGCTTTGCCTCCAGGACAGACCAGGGTCCTTGCTGGGACCCCCGAGGGCCCCACATAGGTTTTGTAATGCTGCTTTCACCTTCTAGGGACCTGATGGTCCAGTATGCAGAGAGTTCACCTCAATGACGTGCCCCAAACAAATCCCTTCTGAAACTCCATCCCCAGCTCGGGTTGGGGCCCCACCTGGCACCGACTTCTGAGAGAGCTCAGCAGGGCCATGTGATTTTCTGTACCAGGATTAGCTAAGGATAACACAAATCTATTGTAAACACACTTGGGGACATGGGGAAAGTGTGTTTCCATTTGCATTTGAAATTGGTCACATGTTGAGGGGGAAAGAGAAGGAGGAGATACCTCAATCAGACACCTGATTGACAATATAACTTAAATATTTCAGACTGAGATGCAGTCCATAGTCAGACTGGGTGGGGGATGAAAAGCTCTGCTGAGATCTTCTAAGAAAATCATTTAACACAAAGACGCTATTTATTGTACAAAGACTGGCCTTGAAAGCTGTGACCCTTTCTGCTTCTGGTTCTGCAGGTAACTCAAAATCACTATGCCCTAAGAAAGCATAATCAAAACAGGGCCAAGGGACAGGAGGATTGCAGGTTCGAGGCCAGCCTCAGCAACACAGCGAGGCCCTTGGCAACCTAGTGAGACTCTGCTTCAAAATCAAAAATAAGAAAATAGAATTGAGTGTGTAGCTCAGAGATAGAATGCCCCAGGATTCAACCCTCAGCACCACACACGCGCGCGCACACCCACACCCACACCCACACCCACACCCACACCCACACACACACATAGGCTGAAGGGCCTCAAGGATAATGCCTTTGTGGCAATATATTCTTCTCTTCTCTTTTCTTCTCTTCTCTTCTCTTCTCTTCTCTTCTCTTCTCTTCTCTTCTCTTCTCTTCTCTTCTCCTCTCTCTTCTCTTCTCTTTTCTTTTTTCTTTTCTGCTATAGTGGGAATGGAACCCAGGGGCATTCTGCCTCTGAACTATACCCCTAGCCCTGTTCGTTTGTTTGTTTGCTTGTTTGTTTTGCGGTACTGGGAATGAAACCCAAGGACCTTCTACCTCCAACCTGTACCACCAGCCCTATTTTTTAGTCTTTATTTTGAAACAGGATCTCACTGAGTTGCAGAGGGCCTCACTAAGTAGCTGAGGCTGTCTGCAAAACATGATCCTCCTGTCACAGCTTCCCAAATGCTGGGATTACAAGTGTGCGCCACCACGCCTGGCTTGTTCTTTTACTTTTATTAAAATTATTTTTATAGCCAGGCGTGGTGGCGCACACTTGTAATCCCAGTACTTGGGAGGCTGGAACAGAAGGATCACACAGGTTTGAAACTAGCCTCAGCTACTTAGGGAGGCTCTCAGCAACATAGTGAGACTCTGTTTCCAAATAAAATATAAAATAGGTCTGGGAGTGTAGCCCAGAGGTAGAAGGCCCCTGGGTTTCATCTCCAGTACCACAAAAAATTATTTTTATTAAGGTGCAGTCGAATAATTGTATGTATATAAAATGGGCCATAAATTCTTGTAAAATTAAATCGGCACATAAGCATGCAGGAATAACAATGAGAATCATACAATATTAACAACGAGGAAGCAAAACTATTATCAACCTTTCTATAAGGGATTTTAAAGACACAAACACTTGAGCTCTATTCCCTGAGATTTCACTTGAACTTAATGAGAGGCCTCTGTATTTCTAGAGAGCTCCCAGGAAATTGAATGTGCTGCCAGAACGTGGAATCACTGAAAAAGAGCTAGATAGTAATCCTTATTCTCACAGAAGATTATTCACTATGTGGTGTGTGTGTGTGTGTGTGTGTGTGTGTGTGTGTGTGTGTGTGTAGATGTGATATGTGTAGGGAATAATAATAAAAGAATCATCTAAAAGAGCTCTTCAGCAGGCACGGTGGTGCATGCCTATAATCCTAGTATTTGGGAGGCTAAGACAGGAGGATTGATTGTAGGTTTGAGGCCAGCCTGAGCAATTTAGGGACACCCTATGTAACTTAATGATACTCTGTTTCAAAGAAAAAAAAAGAAGCCAGGCGTGGTGGTGCACACTTGCAATCCCAGCATGCGGGAGGCTGAGACTGGAGGACCATGGTTCGTGGACAGCCTCAGCTACTTAGTGAGGCCCTCTGCAACTCAGTGAGACCCTGTTTCAAAATAAAGAATAAAAAATAGGGCAGAGGGTGTAGTTCAGAGGTCAAATGCCCCTGGGTTCCATCCCCAGATCCCCCCCCCACACACACACACAAAAAAAGACTGGTGATATGGGGGTATAGCTTGGAGGAGAATTTCCCTGGGTTCAATCCCTAGTACCAAAACAAAACAAAACACCAAAACTGAGCTCTGTAGCAACCAGTTTAACTAAAGGTACTTTAAATGAAAGCTCATGAGTCTCTATATCAACAGAGATCTTTTGAACCTTTCAAAACACATTATTCTATAAAATCCTACATTTCCAGTATCAATGTCGTATTGTTTGATAATAATTAGATTATAAACATAAGATTGATGGCCAGGTGCAGTCGTGCATGCCTATGGTCTCAGCCACCCTGGAGGCTGATGTAGGTGGATTGTTTAAGCCTGGAGTTGGAGACCAGATTGGGCAACATAGCAGGAGCCATTCTTAAGTAAGTAAATAAATAGTTATGCTAGTGTTTTGAAATTTCTTTTGATTTCAATTCTATGTTCTGTAAATGGGTATGGGTGTGCCAATAAGGAAAAATAAGGAAGTCTACTGTTGTGTTGATGTTATGACAGGGGGTCTCTAAGACCCATCAGACTGTTGGCAAACTGTCACCGGGATAGCTCACACACACCTCACTGTGGTTCAGAATCAACAGGACACACATCTTTGTTCTGTTTCTGACACTTGTGTGTTGGTTATTTACCTGAGACTCTTTTAAATCTTTGAAATGGGCATAATAATAATCATTTCAACAACTTGAAAAGCAGTTGTGAAGCTCAATTAAGATGAAGGCTTAAATAGCTAATTATTTATTTGTATTATTTTAATTATTTTATTTATTTATTTTTTTGGTGGTACTGGGGTTCCTGGAAGCCCTTCTACCTCTGGGCTACACTCCCAGACCTATTTTCACATTTTTATTTGGAAACAGGGTCTCCTAAACCAGCACGCGCGGCTGGCTTCGAACCTGCGCGATCCTCCTGTCTCTTCCTCCCAAGCGCGGGGATTACAAGCGTGCGCCACCACGCCCGGCTTAGTTATTTTTTATCTTTATTTTTATTTATTTATTTTTGCTGGTATTGGGGATAGAACACAAGGGCATTCTATCTCCGACCTATACCCCCAACTCCATTTTTTAGTCTATTTTTGAAATTTTTGAAACAGGGTCTCACTGAGTTGCGAAGGGCCTCACTAAGTAGCCGAGGCTGTCTGTGAACTGTGATCCTCTGGTTCACAGCCTCCTTAATGCTGGGGTTATAAGTGTGTGCCACCATGCCTGGCTATTATCATTATTTAATATTACTTTATTATATTTTCATTCCACATGTTTTAACACAGTAGGTCTTCGGCTTGTTTCACAAAAGGAGAGTTTGGAAAATGATTTCTCTAGTTATAATCTTCATGATTAATGCCTTAGTTTTATTTTGGATAGCTTATATATCTCAGTGGCAAGACACTAAGGGAAGTGCTAAAGAAGTAATCCCAGAAAAAAGAAATTCTCAAAGATAAAATTATTTTTAAGGGTCTCTCTTTACCAGGTTAACCCAGTAGTATTTTTCTAACCTCATCTCTAGTTTTATGGTAGAAAAAAAAAAAGTTCCCTTCCAGGCCCAAGGGAAAGCAAGTGATTTCAGTATCTACGATCCCAACCACAGAACTGTGGACAGAGGGCTGTTGTTACATGGGACGAGGAAGCCAATGTGAGTTAGACTTAAGTGGCTGATGCTGGTGGTTATGATGATGGAGATGACGGCGTTTATTCAGTCTTCTAACACTGAATAAGTAGATAAAAACACAAACCACTGGTCCCTATCTGAGTAGTAGAGGTACTAAAGGAAACAGGGAAACCAACTGACCGGTTACGAGAGGCTAGTTCTAGGTTTCTAGCACGTCCCTCTCAAATCTGAGAGGTTTCAAACCACGTCCATGGAGTCTTCACTGGGTTTCTTCCCCTGAGTGCTTCTCTTTAGCCTAGTGCCCTTCAAGCCTCCTCATGCCTTGTCTTTTATCCTACCAAGTTCCTCTTCCCATAGCATCTGGGCGGCTTCCACTCTCTAGATGGTGGGGTGGGATGTTAGCGTTGGTCAAGGGGTGGAGTGCAAGGAGACAGGGGCAGGAAGGTGGGGAAGGACGTTTATGGAACCTCGGTGCTGTGGTTTGAATGTATCTTCCCAAGTTCATGTATTGAAAACTTGATCCCCACTGTAATGGTGTTGGGAGATGAGGCCTAATGAGAGGTAGCTTGGTCTAGAGGACACCATCCTCATGAATGGGTTGCTGCTGTTATTGTAGGGAGTGGGTTTCTTCTGAAAGAATCAGTCTGACACCTCTTCATCTCTCCTGCCCACTCATGTCCTGCAGCCGCCTGCCATGGGTTGACCAGATGCCGGATGTGGACTTGACTTGATCTTGGAACTGGGAAACATACATTTCTGTTTGTTATATTTAGTCTCAGGTATTCTGTTATAGCAGTACAAAACAGATTAAGACTCTCAGGAAAGTTTTACCAGTTACTAGTCCTTATATAGTCCATGACTGCTCATCTTCTAATGGTTCTATTCTCTTGAGACAGTCACGTACTTGAGAGAAAACCTGTGGGCTAAGATTGGAAACCATGATACTTGTCCTGAGTCAGTAACTAACTTCCAGTGTGGTGGTGGATACCTCGGTGAATGGGAGTAACAGTGCGAGCACTCTCTTTTAGAAACTATAAACTAGAAGTCCACGTGCTAAAATTTAGCTCACAGATATATTTTGTTTTGGGGCTTTTAAAAAATTAATACTATAAACAGGTTGTATACTCAAACACAATTCTCACCACTCATTTCCTTATTGTTTTCCCTAAATAGTAATCTAACTGAAAAGTTGAACAAGGGGAGACAATTAAGTAACTGATGGGTTGCCCTGAGATTCATTCACTCTTTTAACGAATACTTCAGTGCTTACTAAACTCCAGCAGTGTGCCAGGCCCTGGGGGTATCAAGAGGAATAAGATGTCATGGACACTGGAGGAGTTTCCACTTTGGTGGGGAAGGCAGACGTAGTAAAACATTTGAAAAGTGTATGCAGGCTGTTCAGGTGCCCAGAAGAGGCAGCTGCAATTCCATTTTGGTTGCAAGATAAGCAGACATCATTGGGGAACAGGTGGGAGTGATTGAAAAAATTACATTGAAAACTAAACAAAGAGTTATTAATCTTCCAAAGAGGTTCACTCCCCCGCCCTCTTGCAAATAGGAGAAAATAAATATCATTTCCCTGTTTGAAATATGGGGGAAAATGATACCAAAATGATTTGAACCACATATAAGGCCAAGATAAAGAAAACCTTGGTGGCCATTCCTGAGCTAGGGAACACTCTTTGCATGAAACGCTGGTCTTCAATTCTCTCTTCTGCCCTGGAGTTTACCACCTCCCCACTCATTCACATTTAGATACCCCTCTTGATCTTCTCCTCTCTGTTTTTTTTCTCATGCAGATGTAGCCTTCAGTTGTGTGCTCTTTTTTTCTTCTCTGTTTAATCTCTTTCCTCTGATTCCCTCTGGGTTTTCTATTCAGCCTTAAGGTAGCTGGCCTTAAAGGCAAGGGTCTGGTACTTGTATTATAGCAAGTTTTCTCATAAGAGTTTTGAGGGTGGATTAGACATTCTTCCTATTGATGCTTTTTATAGGAAACAGGGTGGAAGGTAAGGAGTGCACGTATCTAGACAGGCCCAAGAGAATGCTTTGTTTTGGAACAAATCCTGAAAATGCATTCAGTGGGTAAGGGAGCTCAACCAGAATCTTGTGAAGGCTTAATCCTTCCCTCAGCCCCCTGGCTCACTGCAGAAACCATGGCTGTAGAGGGTCGGCTCCCTCCTGGTCCTACAGCCCCTTGTGACAGATGGCTCTGTTTTTGCAAGATGCGGGGCTACCTGTGGAGCCATGGCGTGGGGTCACTAGGAAAAACTCAAAACAAATTCTCATGCTATTGTAATTGTCACTTGTGGAGTTAAAACAACAAGCAAGGTTAAGGGGTCACATATGGTGGACAGGGAGTGAGGGAAAGGAAGAGGTGACAGCTATGGCCAGGGAGTCCTTGGGGCCTGTTGACAATAATGCTCCCAGGTACAGCAATAAGCAGACATCTGCATGAACCTGGAGTAAGCTTGTGCAGTGTACATCAAAATCTCCCTAACGGTACCATAAGAGGGGCTAAACTTTCGTTGAAGTACATCTTCAAACATCTCTTCTCAAATATCTTGTATGTATATTTTTTTCACTTAAAGGTGTGTTTGTGGTGTGTGTGAGTGTGTGTGTGTGTGTGTGTGTGTGTGCGTGCATGTGCATTTAAAATATTAAACTGTAAATCAGTTTAAACTGATTAAAAAATTAAACTGTAAATCACATAGCAAAGCATTATTTATTTTTGCCAAGTCAGGAGACACCTCCCAAATGCTCCAAGGTAGACTATTTTAATACTGTAATAAATAAATAATAGATAAATTTAGTACTATAACTATAATAAAATAAGCAAACTACAATAAATTTAGTATTATAGTAACTATAAGTAACTGAAAATGGATGCTATGAGACTTGGAAGATTGTGTCCTCTCCTCTTCTGGAACATCTTCTAACAAGAAATCATCATGGTTCCAGCTTCTTAAGAGCGAATGGATAAAGGAGTTAGGCTGTTCTTCTTGGGGAAAGTTAAGGGATGGCCAGATTGCATGAAGAATTATAAAACGACAAAGGTTCACAGCTTCGGATTTACTCAGGTAAAATCAAGAGTAAATGAACAGTGGAGAGAATTTTGATGAAAAAAAAAAATCTCGCGGATGCCAAAAGAAAACAATTGTGTCCTCCCCAGTAGGTTCCTGACAGACTCTACTTGGTGTTGAGTAGAGAGGGACAAGCTCTGTCTGCAGGCATTGGTGAGCAGATTGGATGCCCCAGTAGCCTGCTGGTAGTCTGTTTCTTGAGATCTAGACCTCGCTAAGATGCAGTTGAAGCTGCGTTTTCTGGTAGTAAATAAACAGAGCTCCACCCAATAGGCCCTTCCCAACCCAACAGGCCCTTCCCAAAGGTGTATCCCTACCCAGAATCCTCCACTGCAAGTTCCATCTGAGTTAAAGCTTTCTGGACTTTCTCTCAAGGTTTATGCACTAAGAAGATACTTCCTTTCCCTAGACAGCAAAAGTTTCCATGTTTCCCGGAGGATGTCAGGAATCGCCAAGGGTCACGGCCGGGACTCAGGACACCTAGGTCCTGCCTTGCCTCTGCTGTTACCTGGCCGTGACACGGGGGCAAGTTGCTTAACCCGGTTGGGCCTTGTGCTCATCACCTGCATTGTGAGGGGTTGGGGGCTAGATGATCTCTAAGATCCTGCTCAATGCTGACCTGTTATAATTTACTGCAACCTGTGCTTTGCCCTGCGCTACAGCTGACGTGGGTTCCACTGGAGTCACCGTAACCCTGGTCATTGTTATTTCACAGCTGCCTGTAGTCTATACCTCCTCTGTGTGATCTCTCTCCACAGCAGATTTCCAGAATCCCCAGAGATCCTCCAGGGCTCACATGGCTCCACGCGGCATCTACCATTTTCTTTCTCTGCTTCAGTGCTCACCGTGTCCCCCTTATTGATATCGCCGCCTGATCTCCGCAGCACCCTCCTTAAGGATCTCCGGCAGCACCCTTCGTGACAGCGGCGCTGTCCACCAACGCTGTGCCCCAGAGCCCTCAAAGCGACACACCAACAAGCTATTACAACTTGGAAGAGCTGTTTGCCCCAAATGCTACAACATGGGTACAGAAGCAGCTAGGATGGACTCCTTCCCCCTCTGCCACCCCTGCCACTTGGCATCAAATCATGCAGCTGACATGCCCTCCAGCTCCCCCAGACTGCTTGTTGGAGCCTCAGTTTGCAGCTCTTCTTTCCCTGAGCCCAAAGAAGGAGCCCGTTGGTGGCTGCAAAACCCAACTCTGTTCTGCTTCAAGGTCTGTAGCTCAGGCCACCAAAGTAACCTTTGTCCCATTTTTTTTTTTTTTTTTTTTTTGCTCACCACACCCAGACAGGTTTGAATTGCTGAAATGACCCCTTCTTGGGCTGAAGTAGACGACCCTGATATGCTATTTAAAGAGGAAAACAAGTGAAATCCCAGGGATTTTGAAGCTATTCATCTTGAAGACTATTCATGGAAGCAGGGAAATTAAACACACACAGCCTCCGTGAATATATACCCCTCCACACATACGCTGGGGCTATTGTTTCCTTCATAATGACAATTCACCTTTGGGAGTTGACAGTGGGGCCCTGGCCCTGCGCAGCACAATCCCCAGGGCGCTGGAGCAGGTAGCGGCGGAAAGGAGAACAAAGCTGTATTGTCAGGAAGCCGGAGGGCTGACCCAAACACAGCAGAGCCACAGAAACTTATTTTGGAAAATATTTCCTCTGCAGACGCCTGTGGCTGTTCAACCTGATTCTTAGTCAGACTGGCCTGGAAGGGGAAATCTACTTATTCAGCTGAAAAGGCTTTATATCACTATTCTACTAGGGAGAGAAACGAAAAAAAGAGGGAAATAAGGCCATGGCGTGAACCACGACTCATCAGAACCCCAGGGCTGTGTCCTCACTCCGTCTCTCTCTCTCTTTTTCTCTCTCTCACCCTCTCTTCCTACGGCTCGAGCCTTCTTCTAGTTCTCTGAGCAGATGCCACTAGAGGGAAAGGTTGGTTCAACCTAATCACATCTTGCTATTACAGCCTTGCTACCTTCTCATCTGTCTGACTTACTTGGGGCCCGATTAGGGTTGGTGTCACGATCCCAGCCCCATTGTGCCAGGAGAGTGGGGCACATTGTGGAGGGGCCAAAGAAAGTGTCCAGAGGGTTTTATGGGGACAGCTTACAAGAGATCGATGATGGCTGAGAAGAGCTCAGTGTTGACAGTACCTCTGTCCCAGAAGGTGTCTTAGAAGCCAAGGACTTAGCTTCACCTCTCTCCCTCAGGAAGCTTTGTCCAGGGGTGACCAGCAAATAAGTGGCAGGCATCCTTTTCTTAGTGGACTCTGTTCTGCACCAGGCCTCACTCAGAGAGGGGTTTTATGTGTTCCACTGCAGACAGTGGCATCATCAGACTTGTATGACTTGCTTGTATGACTAGCATCCCAAGGAGCGACTGTCCTGGTGTACATCCAATAAAGGAAAAGTGTGTGTGTGTGCGTGTGTGTGTGTGTGTGTGTGTGTGTGTGTGTGTGTTACTGGGGATTGAAGCAGTACCTCCGAGCAACACCCTAGCCCTTTTTATTTTATTTATTTTTGCAGTACTGGGGATGGAACCCAGGAGCATTCTACCTCCAAGCTACGCCCCCAGTCCTATTTTTTAATTATTTATTTTGAAACAGGGTCTCACTGAGTTACAAAGGACCTCACTAAGTAGCTGAGGCTGTCCTCGAACCACAATCCTCTTGTCTTAGCCTCCCAAATGCTGCGATTACAAGCATGTGCCAGCATGCCTGGCTTATTTTATTTTTACTGCTTTTTTAAAGATTTTTGTTGTTTTGAGACAGGGTCTTGCTAGATGGCTACGTCTTGCTAAATTGCTGAAGCTGATTGTGAACCTGGAATCTTCCTGTCTCTGCCTTCCAAATATTGGGATGACAGGCATGCACCACTGCATATGGCTAAGGAAGAAACTTTTTACAGATAGCACTAACTTGTCCTCGTTCCCAGGTGCATGAGAGAGAGCGCGAGCCAGTGGCCTTCAAGATAATCTGTATCTTGACTTCCCGGCTAGGATTGCACTCATTGTTCCCTTAACTTGGCCAGGATTTTGGGAAAAGAAAGGGGGAATTCAGGCACATGATGTTCTACTGTCCCTTTTTGTCTTTAATGACAATACAGAAAGGTAGGGGGGAGGTAGACCCAAGATGGAGAACCCAGAATCTTTAGAACTAAATTATTGGCCTGGAAAACAAAAAAGGTCTAAAGAGAATCTAACAGAGCTTGCCATCAATAAGGTACATTAGTCCTTCTGTTTTTCTTTAAAATCACATGAACTACCCCTAAAGTAGATCTAAATGTCCTAGCAGAAGATACAGAGGGCACCGGGCATGTGCCCTTAGTCACAGCTTGAGCAAAAACCATGATCTGTCAGGACTCAGTGGTTGGTTTTTCCATGTTACTAGTAAATCATTTTCCTTTTTTTCCCAAACAAATGAATATAGGAGAAGTTATGGAAGAATACTAAAAAGGAGAAGAGTAGTGAGGCTGAAACTAAAGTATGGCGAGCTAGCCGGCTGCTGTTGATCTCGGATCCATCGTCCTCCCACCACAGGCCCCTGGAGCCCCATTCCATGCTGAGCACACGTGTTAGGGGTGGCAAGATGGGCAGCCTCCCTGTTTCCTTAGAGCTCGCAGCCTGGTGTAGGAGCCAGACTAACGCGACACTGATCAATTATGTAATTGCCACCGTGGTTAAGAGCCGGGAAGGAGAAACACGGGGCGCTGTGAAAACAAATAGCAGCAGTGGTGAAGGGTCAGGAAATTTTCCATGCGGAGAGCTGAGCTCTGAAGGATTAGCCAGATGTAGGGTGAGGGGGGCTGGGGCTGGGTGGTTTAAGCAGGAAATGAGAGCAGGACTGAAGAGACAGGTGAGAACAGGAATCCCAAAGAGATAAAGCCACCAGGAAAGATCAGGCAAGTGACACCAAATAAAGGGACAGCTAA
The DNA here is from genome assembly GCF_963383645.1 of Muscardinus avellanarius. NCBI lineage: Eukaryota > Metazoa > Chordata > Mammalia > Rodentia > Gliridae > Muscardinus > Muscardinus avellanarius. Next base: position 105,262,684 of record NC_137793.1, read on the forward strand.
GTGAATTAAAACCACACCACCAGGGGGTGGGGATCTGCTCCCGAAAGCTGCCACTGGTGGCAGGAAAGCGGGCACAGCGCCTTTCCATCCACGCTGGCTCCCACCACGAATTCTTTCTCACATTACTGTGGTTATCCAATAGGAGAAAGTGAGAGGCAGGAAGAAAACAAAAAAATGGCTGAGCAGTGTCAGAGGGCAGGCAATGTTGACACACTTTGTGTTCCCGGTTTTGTTTAATATTCCAAATAGCCCTGAATGGTGGATAGTATACACTGCATACTCTAGGAAAACAAACAAAACAAAACAAAAATCTGTAGCCCTGGGAAGGTCAGTGAGCTGTCCAAAGAGTCAAAGATGGAGCTGAGCCTGCTCAGGTTGGGTCAGATTCGCCTATTGTGCCTTGGTCCTTGGAAACACCACATAGCTCGTCTGGTCCAGGCCTGGTCTTTTCTAGAGGAGGTGATCGAGGATCACAAACGTTAAGAGACTCTTGGGTAAGGCCGAGGAATTAGTAGCAAATGTAGGGCCAGACCTTCGATTTCCCATTGCTAATCCATACATCTTTTCTGTTTCTTGCTAGGTCACTAAGCAGATAAAAAACATATCCTTGTTGTGAATAATCAGGATGCCAAAAGTACACATAAATTCTTCATCATTTTCCTTGAGTTTCAACCTTTTATTCCATGAAAAATCTATCAAAATATGTAGTAAGAACTTCTCTCACAAAATGAAACAAAACTCTACTAATGACACATTTGTAATAAGCAATCACACTTTAATTGCCTATATCTGTATATATGCAATTATATATGCAATATATCTGTATCTGTATATATTCTTTAATTGAATATATACATATGTATATATACATACATATGTATATATTGTATGTGTACATATATATGTGTATATATATATATATATATATATATATATATATACTTGGTACTGTGTATATATATATTTGGTACTGAGGATTGAACCCAGGGGCATTCTACCTCCCAGCTACAACCTCAGTCCTATTTTTTATCTTTAATTTGAAATAGGATCTCACTAGGTTGATGAGAGTCTCACTACTTGCTGAGGCTGTCCTCAAACCTGTGATTCTCCTGTCTCAGCCTCCCAAGTAGTGGGATTTCAGACATGCACCCAAGCCTGGCTAATTGTACTTTTTTATTTGAAAAAAAAATTTTTTTGAGCTTTTGTAAAGTAGGACATACATACATTAAGCAAGTGATCTGTGCCTTTTGGTAATATTAGCTTACATGCATCTAATAAAACCTAAAGTATATTGAATTGATTAGCTTCTGGAATAAAATCTCATATCTGAAATAATATCTCGACCCAAACCTTGAATATGGTAAATAATATTGTAAAAGAGAAAGATAGAAAATGGGAATTATTGTTCCATTAGAGATGAATTCTACTTTTGCTATTGCAGTTCTTCTTCTTCTTTTTCTTCTTCTTCTTCTTCTTCTTCTTCTTCTTCTTCTTCTTCTTCTTCTTCTTCTTCTTCTTCTTCTTCTTCTTCTTCTTCTCCTCCTCCTCCTCCTCCTCCTCCTCCTCCTCCTCCTCCTCCTCCTCCTCCTCCTCTTCCTCCTCCTCTTCCTCTTTCTCCTTCTTCTTTTTGTGGTACCCAGGGCATTCTCCCTTTGAGCTACACCCTCAGCCCAACTTTATTTTTTTATCTTGAAACAGAGTCTCACTCACTAAGTTGCGGAGGGCATCATGAAGTAGCTGAGGTTGGCCATGAATCTGCGATCCTCTTGTCTCAGCCTCCCAAGGACTGGGATTACAAGCGTGTGTCGCCGTGTCCGGTGAAGAGTAGTTTTAACTTTAAATATATCATGTCTATCTCCAGGCCTTCAGTTCTACATCTGGGAAGTGGAGACATTTTACCTGATAGTCTACGTGCCTGATCTAGCTTTGAAATTCAAACAATCGCTGGGCCTTGGAATCCCTTCACAAAAGCCTGCTTTCTCGTTCTTGATCAATAACCCGCAACTGTCATTCTCACTTGCTGGGTTTCTTCATTTGACTTCCAGCCCTTCCCTACTAGATTCCAAAAATACTAAAGGGGAACTTCTGAGATTTTTAACTCCTGGGCCTGAGCGCCCCCTAGGCACACAGAGGTAAACTGTGTGCCTTTGGAAGATAGCAGGATTGTGGGAAGTCAAAATCTAACCGAGGTCAGCCTAAATTCTTGACCTTCCTTGTTTGTAGTATGAGGCAAGCACTTGGGGCTTTCCTGAGTTGGCGAGACGTGTGCGTGGAAGGGCAGGAGGGAGAGGGGGGCCGCTCTGTGAGCCAGCAGGCGGGGCTAGCCCTTCTGAAGACAGAGGGTGAGCTCTGGAGGGCAGAAGCCAGAGACCCAGGGGCACAACTCAGCGACCCACAGAGAGAGCCTGGGGGCTAAAGACCATTCACTTGAGAAAAATGACTGCTAGAACGTGGAATAATCCAAAATCTTCACACGTCAGTGGTTTGTTGCTTGTGTTGTTCTCCTGTCCCGATCAATGCTGTGCACGCATTTTGATAGAGCTTTTTGTCCTTGTGCATTACCATTTTTGCTGCCCTTTCACTTCTTTCACTGATTTGTATACCTATCTCCTATTTTCATAGCTTGCAAAATCATAATGAAAGCTTCTTGTGATTTGGTTCTATTTTGGTGACACACTTTTTGAGGAGTATATGCATAGCCATGTGTGTATGCGTGTAGACAGTGTGTGTTTGTGTCTATTTGCGCATATATATGTGTATCATAGATGTCAATGTCTCTGTGTATGTGTGCTGTGGAATGTACATATCTGTGTGATGTGTGTGGTGTGTCAACAGCATGTGTCTTTGTGCTACATATAGTATGTGTGTATAGTATGTATGTATGTCATGTGTGTGTATGTATGTGTGAGGGAGTATGTGAGTGTCTGTGTGTGGTGCATTTATCTGTGTATATGTTTGTGCTATGCATGCTTGTGTCTCTGTGTTTATGTGGTGTGTGTGTATGTGTGTGTGTGTGTGTGTGTGTGTGTGTGTTCACTCCTGAGTGCTGACTTCTGCCCCTGTGGTCTAATGCTGGGCTCCTCCCTTGGGTCTTAGAATCTGTGCCAGAATACCTGACTTCCCAGGTATTCTGAGCACTGGGAAAATACTTCCCGTGGCAGGTGCTGGAGAGGCTGCGCAGTGCTCGTGTGACTGGGGATGCGACACGCCAGCTCCTAGAGGATGGTGCTGTGTTTATCAGCACAGTCGGCACACCCAAGAGTCCTTATCACAGGCCCCAGAGAGCGTGACTCTGTGGACATGTTTTTTTTTTCTTTTTCTTTTTTCTCTAAGAACATTTTCATTCTCTACTAAAAGAAAAAAGATGTGTGTGTGTGGGGGGGGGGAGAAAATATCTCATGGGTAAATCAATCATGGATTCTCATTAGGCCCGTCCATATCCACATCCTTTGGTCCTCTTGCAGAAGACCAGGCAGAGGTGGCACACGTCCAAATCCACAACACGCGCAGCTTTCCCCCTACATGTGGGCCCCCTTCCTGCCTGATAGGAATTCAGGGCTCTGCCTCAAGCACACAGGTGTGCGAGTCTATCCCTTTCTCTCAGTCAGCCTTCTGCTTTCTGACCTGGGTCATACTCAGAAGATGAAGACGCCGTGTTCAAGGCACAGCACTAGTTTAGTTTTCTGTTTAATCCCATGATGAATCAGCTCCTTTAATAGTCATTGAGGAGGCGTGGACACTCAATGGGGTGGAGACAGAGAGATGATGGGGTGGCGGAGAGCATGGCTTGGCATAAGACAGAACCTGTTCCCCTCCCTTGTACCCTTACACTGTGACCCAGGACAGACGGCTAACTTCCTCGGGGCTCTGCTTTCTCATTTGTGAAGTAAGTGTCAACTACCCAGGGTTACTGGCATAGATTTGCAGCTAAGTACTGAGTACCTGGAACATGACATTCAGGTCAGTGTGTGGGCTGGCTCACTCATCCAGCACTCCAGGGTCCTTCTAGGTAGGAAGAGTAGAAAGCTGAGCGCCATGCTTCCCAGAGGCCTCTGCAGTCAGGGTTCTAGAAGGAAATCATTTCCCACCAAGTAACCACGTTGAACCTACGATGTGCAAGGCTTCCCATTTGGTGTTATTGTTGCTGCAGGCAGAGTCTTGGACACATGGGGGTTTCTGGATGATGCCCTAGCGTTTGTTCTCCAGCCTTTTGGGTTGTGAAAGGCTGGGGTTGCTGCAGACGCAGCAGCGGCACCTGACTTCTGCACAGTTCCAGAGCAGGGAACTCCCTGGAGAGCCATCTCTTCATCGTCATGGGAGCCCAGCCTGCAACCTGTTCATTGGTCCTTCTAATAATCTTGTGAGCACTCTATTCCTTGATTCAATTCTTTCCTACTTAATAGAAATAAGTGGTGTCTGTTCTCTACACTGAATCCTGATGGATACAACGATTGTCACTTGTATGTCAAGGACCATGTTACAATGATAGCAGCTACCACAGATTGGTTGTACCAGAAGGTCAGATTTTTACAGATGGTGTCTAATTCTATTTCCCAAGAAAAATCCTGCATCAAAGGACCTTAATCAGAGTGTGAACCTAGGTCTTTCTTCCACCAAAGGCCAGGTGCCTAACCACAACCCTACTGTTCATTCTCTGGAGGAGTTCACAGATCACAAGGATAAATTCAGGTCAATAGACAGCTATAGCACAGCATGAGAAATGCTGAAAAGAGCTGTGGACCTAGGGTGGGAGCCAGAAAAGAAAGTTTTCAACTTGAACAGGGGCTTAGAAGTTCAAGATGGCATCTGCTTTTCACCTTGGCAAGGTCACAACTTCTAGACCCCTTTTGATATTAGGTCTTTGTGTTGAAGGCTCAGTGGCCTGTTTCTCAAGTAATTTTTATTTAGGAACCCCAGATGTGTGTATCTGCAAAAGCATCCACTCATTCTTGTGTTGCATGCGTCATTGCAGGTCCTGGGACATTCAGATTCCTTGCAGACTCATTCCTGCAGACTCTCGGAGAAGCCCACAGGGCTCAGGCTCAGCCAGCCTGGGGCAGAGGAATGTGCTGATCCTCAGCATTGCGCATGTCCTTTCTTCCTTTCTTTCTTTCGTTCTTTCCTTCTTTCTTTCTCTTTCTTTCCTGCTTACTTGCTTCTTGGTGCTGGGGATTGAACCCAGCATTTGTGTAAGTATGTAAGTGCTCTACCACCAAACTATATCCGCAACCCTTTTTGAGATCTTTTTATTTTGAGTCAAGGTCTCCCTAAGTTGTCTAAGATGACCTTGAAGTTGTCTAAGATTACTTTGAACTTGCAATCCTCCTGCCTCGGCTTCCCAAGACTCTGAGATTATTGGATATGCCACTGCCCCTGACTTGAATCACTTTCTTCAAGCCAAATCCTTCCTTTTGGAAGCATGATTTCCTTTTAACACAAACTATCATGTTCACATCTATTATGCATAATGTATTAGTCAGCTTTCCATTGCTATGACAAAATGCCTGAGATAATCAATTTAAAAGGAGGAAAGGTTTATTTTGGTTCACGGTTTCAGAGCAATCCACCCATGATTGCTTGGCACCATCACTTTGGGCCTATGGTGAGGCAAAACATCATGACAGGAAGCTCACGATGGAGCCAAGGTGCTCACCTGATGGCAGACAGAAAGTGATGGTCTGTGTGTGTGTGTGTGAGAGAGAGAGAGAGAGAGAGAGAGAGAGAGAGAGAGAGAGAGAGAGAGAGAGAGGGAGAGGGAGGGAGAAGAGGAAGAAGTGGCTGGGTTGTCAAAATTTCCTTCAAGGGCAGCCCATGGTCAATGAGGTCAAGTTCCTCCAACTGGCCCCCTGTTCTAAAGGTTCCACCTCATCCCAATAGCATCATCAGCTGGGGACCAAGTCAACACATGAGCTTTTGAAGGACATTTAAGATCCAAACTGTAACACATAATTAACCTATATCTCTTATAATTTTTTTCTGAATCCTTTTCTCTTTCCTTATTAAACATCAATGTAAAGCCCTCTTTTTTTTTTTTTCTGCAGGTCTGGGAATGGAACCCAGGGGCATTTGACCTCCGAGCCACATCCCCTGCCTTATTTTTATTCTTTATTTCTTTATTATTTCATTATTATTATTATTATTATTATTATTATTATTATTATTATTATTATTTTGGTGGTACTGGGGTTCCTGGAAACCCTTCTACCTCCGGGTTATACTCCTAGACCTATTTTTATATATTTTTTATTTGGAAACAGAGTCTCTTAAGCCAGCATGGCTGGTTTCGAACCAGCATGATCCTCCTGTCTCCACCTCCCAAGTGCAGGGATTACAAGTGTGCGCCACCACGCCCGGCTTTATTCTTTATTCTGAAACAGGGTCTCACTAAGTTCTGGAGGGCCTCACTAAGTAGCCGAGACTGTCCACGAACTACGATCCTCCTGTCTCTGCCTCCCGAATGCTGGGATTACAAGTGTGCGCCACCACGCCCGGCTTGTAAAGCCCTCTTGACCAGTAAACAAAACAAAACAAAACAAAACAACAACAACAAAAAAAAACCCAACAACAACAACCCGGCCACACTGTTCTTTTCTTGCCAGGAGCCTGCTGCTCTTTATTATCATAAGCCATAGTCTAGGAAAATCAAACCTGTTTTTCAACTCGCGGATGTGGCTGGCACTTCCTTTCCAGCACCTCCTTTTCTTTTCTGAGGTCATTACTTTGAGCAGCAATGTGAGACCACGTGGTCCCCATGGCTCCTCAGCGTGGCCCTGGGCATTCTGTTCACAGTACACGGCCATCTGAGGTGCACGCCCACATTTCTTTGCCTTGTGTCATTCCTCTTCTCAAGGGGCCGTGGTAGTGGTCATCAAGTTTGGGGACTCTTAGCAGACTCTTAGATTTCAGGCACCTATGTCAAAAACACAACAAACCAACCAATAACTATTTTAAGCCTTATTTTATTTTAAAACCAGAGGTATTTACATGTGTGTTGAAGTAACACTGCACGTAGAGTGTGGGATCTTGCTTCATATTTCAGAAAAAGTGCCCTCCTCCTCCTCTGGGGACAATTTCACCCCACTCCTCTGCTCTTGGTAAGGAGAAACCTAACCTAATCCTAATGAAACTCTAACTCTACCAGCGATCCTGAACTAGTACTCTTTTCATTGGACCTTGGGAGGACCTGAGATGGCATTAAAAATGTATTTGGTTTCATCCACTAATAAGCTTCTTTGTGTTGAACTTTTGAAAAGCTTTATTGTATTTTATCATTTAGATAGCCATTTGTTATTCTCTCCTTTGTTTTTCTTTTTTTTTTTTTTTGGCAGTACTGGGGATGGAACCTGGGAGCATTCTACCTCTGAGCTACACCCCCAGCCCTATTTTTTTATTCTTTATTTTGAAACAGGGTCTCACTGAGTTGCAAAGGGCCTCCCTAAGTAGCTGAGGCAGCCAGGAATCACAATCCTCCTGTCTCAGCCTCCCGAATGCTGCAATTACAAGTGTGCACCACCATGGCCCGCTTCGTTTTTCTTAGTAACAGAATATAATTTTATTCTAGGCAGTTTACTAAGCTTAGGGACGCAGCTCTTTGTGCCTGCCTTGCAGCTAGACGTGGTCATGTTACTAAGCCCTGGCCAATGAAACGTAAGCAAAAGTGTTTCGTGGGGCTTGTGGGAAGGCTGCCATAACATGATGTTAGCACCAGGAACCCTCTTGGATTTGAAGTTGACCTTGAGAATGAAAGTCACTTACTGAAAGTCAGCCCTGGGTTACCTATTTTAGATTCCTTTTAAACTGCTTCCAAAATAAATAGCTATCTTGCCTAAGTAGTTGTTATCATGGGCTTTGGCGAAGTACAAATCAAAATGTCAGGAGGATTTATTCATTTGGAACTTGATAGACTGTTTCCAAAATCAATATGGGAAACGAAAGACACAAGGATAGCTAAGATCCTGCTTCAAAGTATTATAAGGTAGATGAATCCACCCTATAAAATATTGATTCTCATTACAAATCAGAGTGTATCGCTCAAATGGTGTGTTTTTCATAAGGAGTAGACAGACGGATTAAAGAAATAAGCAGAATTTTCAGAAACAGAGCCACGAGTATATGGAATTTGGACTTAGAATAGATGAGGCTCATCATAGGGGTGGGATGAGTTGTTCACTAAATAAGTTGGGATAGTTGGCTATTCATGGGAAAAAAAAGTAAGAAAGTGGGCATTTACACTGTACACGAAATATCAGTCCTTAGCAGGTTAGTTCCCTAAAATTAACAACAATAAAACTTAAGTATAAGAAGATGTGAAAAGAGCAGAATTGCAACATTTTTAGAGGCAAGGAGAATCTCTATGAATGCAGAAGAGGGAACCATAGCGTGAACAAAGCACAAACCTACTAGCTGCAATAGAAATAATTTTTAAATTTAATACCTTAAGATTTAAAAATCTACCATAAAAGACAACATGAAGGAAAAGGGAAGGCAAGCTACAATACAAGAGAAGATATTTCCAACACCCAATTGATAAAGTATTAGAGTCTAGAACATATAACAGAAATCAATATACAAAACGTGATTCAACTGAAAAATGAGCATCATTTTTTATGAGAAGGCTTTTCATTGGTCAAATAAACACCTGATGATATGCTCAGTAGCATTAGAAAATAAGAAGATGGTAATTAAGGGTACAGTGAAGTAGCATTTTACTCCTACTAGACTGGCAAAAATTAAGATAAAGGTTAATGCCAAGTGTTGTCAGGAATGCAGAACAATAGGAAGGTTTACACACCGTGGGGGTGTAGACTGATAAAACTTTGGAAATGGTTTCCCACGCCCTCTGACTCAGCAACTCTACTGTGAACTATACATTCTAGAAACACACTTATACACCAGGGCCATGTTATAAAAACACCCATAATATCATTGTCTGTAAGAGCCAAAGTGCCTTTTGGTAGGAAGACCAGTGAGCACATTGTGGTATATTCATACCTTGTACTGTAATACAGCACAAAAAGTAAGGTAAGAATTTCAGCTCTCACAACTTCAGCCCAACATAGTATGAATTAATTTTAGAAAACTGATGTTTAAGAAAAATACAATGAAGCTGGGCTTGGCTGAGACGGGAGGATCACAGGTGTGAAGCCATTGTGCAATGACTTATCAAGACTCTGTTTCAAAGTAAAAGATAAAATAGGGCTGGGAGTGTGGCTCAGAGGTAGAAAGCACTTGGATTCAATCCCCAGTACCATACACACAGAAAGAAAAAGAAAAAAGCAAAGCAAACAACACGCCGCACTCTCTATTATAAAGTACAAAACCAATCAAAATTAAACAATAGGTGTGTGTGTGTGTGTGTGTGTGTGTGTGTGTGTGTGTGTGTGTAAAGCAGAACAAAAAAAACCTTGAAAAACCAAGATAGCAGTTATTTCAGGGTTGGGAGGAAAGTGATAAGAAACTCTGATACGCTAATAATGTTATTAATATTTTCCTGATCTGGGTAATTCTACCAAACACTAACAATTCTACACACATATTTTTTGAAACTCATTTTTATAAAGCCTGCATTACCTTGATGCCAAAATCTGACAGAAATATCCAAAGAAAATTATAGAACCATACTGTTCATAAACTTTAGTTCCCAGTAAATGTCCACAAATCAAAACCAGAAGCATAAAAGAAGTATGACCCATCATGTCCAAATGGGCTTTATCAGGGAAATTCAAAGTCAGCTTAAGATTTGAAAGTAAACCTAAAGAATTCACTATATTGTAGACTAAAAACAAGTTATTCAAGTAAGCTTTATTTCACTTAACAATGGCTGCAAAGCGTGAGCACTGATGTCGGCAATTCAGATTTGCCATAGAGAAGCTCAACACTGCTTCTTTTATGTGAAAAGGTGGAGGTTCTAGACTTGGGAAAGTAAAAAATTGTATGCTGAGTTTGCTAAGATCTGAGGTCAAACAAGTCTTCTATCCTTGGAAGAGTGAAGAAGGAAGCAGAGATGTGTGCTACTTCTGCTGTCGCACCTCAAACTGCAGAAAAGTTACGGCCACAGTGTGTGATAAAAGCTTGGTTAAGATGGGAGAGGCACCGCCATGTGGGAGGCTGAGACAGGAGGATCACAGGGTCGAGGACAGCCTCAGCATTGCAGCAAGACTCTCCGCAATTTAGAGAGACCCTGCTTCAAAATGAAAAACAAGGACTGGGGGAAGAGGTTGGATGTAGAACACCCGGCTTCAATCCCTCTACCACATACAGGGGGTCTTGGAACATATCCCCTGCCGATTAGGAAGAATTATTATATTAAGTGATATAAGGTTCTTAACATCAGTCTGATAACAAATGATAAATTAGAAATTTATAAGGCTGCCGGGCGTGGTGGCGCATGCTTGTCATCCCGGCATTTGGGAGGCTGAGACCGGAGGATCGGGGTTCGCGGACAGCCTCAGCTGCTTAGTGAGGCCTCTGCGACTCAGTGAGACCCTGTTTCAAAATAAAGAATGAAAAATAGGCTGGGGATATAGCTCAGAGGTAGAATGCCCCTGGGTTCCATCCCCAGTAACACACACACACACACACACACACACACACACACACACACACACAGAAACATACACACACAGAGAGAGGAATTTATAAGGCTAATTTTCATGACTGTTTCTGATAAAAGCAAAAAAATATATCTATATATATTTTTTGTGGGTCTGGGGATGAAATCCAGGGGAATTCTACCCCCTGCCCTGTTTTTTTTTTAATTCTTTATTTTGAGACAGGGTCTCATTGAGTTGCAGAGCCTCAGCTGAGGCTGTCCACAAACTGTGATCCTCCGGACTCAGCCTCCTAAATGCTGGGATTACAAGCGTGCACCACCACGCCCGGCTTATTCTTTATTTTGAACCAGGGTCTCGCTAAGTTGCGGAGGGCCTCGCTAAGTAGCTGAGGCTGGCTGCGAACTGTGATCCTCCAGTCTCAGCCTCCCAAATGCTGGGATTATAAGTGTGCGCCACCACTCCCAGCCGCGAAATTTTTTTTTAGATTAAAGTTGGAGAAGCATAAAGGCAAATTTTGGGGGGATGATAAGGTAATGAGGTTTAAGTTTATGAATTTTTACAGTCCAGGGTAATCTGACAATAAAAGAATATTTAGAGATATCATGTTTCTTAGAGTCTCTTAGCTAAATAATTAATGTAATAACTTTCAAATGGATTTTTTTGTTAAGAGTCGACGGTTGAGGTTAGACTTTCAGTAAGATGTTCTGTCCTTCTGATTAAAGACAAATGAGTATGTTTTGGAAACCAGGCGATCGACTGGAAGGTCAAGGTCTGTCCTGGTAGTAGACGGCCCTGACATTAGTTGCATGCAGGAGGAAGCATGCCCCTCTCAAGTACAGGTGGCCCCCATTAGAAATTGTCCTTAGTGGGGACTCCAGGCTTCCTGGAGATAGAGTGACTGTAATATTTCAAGTTGGACCATCACAGCTAGAGAAAAACTTCTTTAAGGCAGGGGTGGAATGCATAGGTAGTGGCTTTCTAATTGGCCACCAGAATAGATTAGCCACAATCAAAACTTTCAGGGAACTGTATAATTTACTTATAGTAAGGATTCATGGCGTATCAACCAATTAAATTTTTTCTGTGTGTGTGTTACTGGGGATTGATCCTAGGGGAATTCTACCTTCGAGTTATATCCCGAACTCTATTTTATTTTTTATTTGGAGACAGGATCTTGCCATGTTGCTGAGGGTCCTGCTAAGTTGCCGAGGCTGTCCTTGAACCTGCAACCCTCCTGTCTCAGCCTCCCAAGTACTGGGATTACAGCCAATTAAATCTTAGAGTTTGTTCCATCCAAGGACAATTGTTTTTGTTTTGTTGTAGTTAATTTTCATCTTTTTCCTGTTTAGTGTAATAAAATCATACTGTCTGTACATGTATTTGTACTGTCTTCTTAAATTGGTATTTTTAGAAACTTTGCCTGCCTTGCTGATTTTAGAAGCGGAATTAGAATGCAGATTTTGCCGCTCCACCCGGAGATCTACAAGGCATTCTTCTGCGGCTTAGTTCACGACTAATAACGGGGAGCGATTTATTCATCTTTGCTAGGCTCATAAAAATATTCTTAAAGGCTATTTTTGATTGATTGATTGCTTGATTGTGTTAATTGGAGGGCTTCTCTCCAGAAATTCCTTGCCCTGAAAGAATCTTTTACAGTGCAAATCACATCAGGTCAACATTCAATCAAATTTTTGTATGTTTTTCCATCGCTATTTTTTGGGGGGGGTACTAGAGATTGAACCCGGGGGCTATTCTACCTCTGAGCTACACCCTTAGCCTTTTAAAAAAATTTTAAATAGAGTCTTGCTAAGTTGCTTAGGGTATCACTAAGTTTCAGAGGCTGGTCTCAAGCCTGCTATTCTCCTGCCTCAGCATCCCAGGTCCTGGGGTTACAAGCGTGTGCCCTGTACCTGGCTTCTCATCACTCTCAGGTGAGAAGTAAAGTCCCTAGGCTCCTGCAGTCTGTCTCTGCCCTCACCTCCAGCCACTCCCTTGGCTACGCTAGATCTGTCTGCTGCTCAGAACGCTCACCATCTGCCCAATCTATCTTGCCCTCAAGGTCTCAGATTAGATGCTCCTTCCTAACCCTCTCCCATCGCAGACTAGGTTCTCTACCCGTGGCCTCCCATAGTGTCCTGCATGTTTTTCTGCATGTTTAACTCTGACGTTTATTTGCGTAATTATAGGTTACCAGCGGATGACAAGTTCCAGGAGATCAGGAGTCTGCTTGTCTCACTAAGTGCTGAGTGCCCCCATGACGGGGGCTCAGGAAGTGTTCACTGAGTGAGGGAGGCTTCGAGCTCAGGGTATTAGCTCCCATGATGATGGTCGCTCCACGGGGCACTGCGCTTTTAATATTCATTTTTTTTTTGTTCTATACAGTAGAACTTTAAGATGAACTTTTTTTTGGTGGTGGTACTGGTGTTCCTGGAAGCCCTTATACCTCCAGGCTACACTCCCAGACCTATTTTTATACTTTTTTATTTGGAAACAGGATCTCTTAAGCCAGCGCGGCTGGCTTCAAACCTGCACAGCGATCCTCCTGTCTCCGCCTCCCAAACGCGGGGATTACAAGCGTGCGCCACCACGCCCGGCTAAGATGGACTTTTAAGTAGATTTTCATCACTTTAAGATGAAAGCTAGCCAGGCGTGGTGGCGCACGCTTGTAATCCCAGCATTCAGGAGGCTGAGACAGAATAATTGGGGTTCAGAGACAGCCTCAGCTACTTAGTGAAGCCCTTTGCAACTCAGTGAGACCCTGCTTCAAAATAAAGAATAAAAAATAGGGCAGGGGGTGTAGCTTGGAGGTCAAATGCCCCAGGGTTCCATCCCCAGACCTGCAAAGAAAAAAAAAAAAGCTATAGGAAACATTCCTTCCTTTTCAGTATTCCTTCCCCTTTGCTCTGCAGATGGGTTACAGGGAAATATCTTCTTTCACGGAAGGGAGGAAGGGGCACTCATTCTCTGAGAAGAGGGAAGATGGAACCCAGTGTGAGATTTTCTTAGCTCAGCAGAGGGCTTGGGGTATCCTGGGAGGCCAGGGAGGGAGGTCAGGGCCTAGCAGCAGGATGTCCACCACTCAGGGACCACCCAAAACAGAGAGTTAGCAGCAGCCCATTGGTCCTCCCTTCCTTAGGGAAGTTCAGGTCAGGGCCAGCTCCTGTCTAGATCCTCCGGGAGCCAGGCATCCAAGGGAAAGAAGCAACCAAATGACACCAGAGCCTGGGAATGTGAGATGCAATAAAAATAGACTTTAAGTTGTGATCTCCCTGTTTCTTTGTCGACCAGGTCTGAATTCACAAAAAGCAAGTGCTATTTCATGGTGGGTGTAAGTTGACCAAGAAGGAAAGAGAAGCAAAAGAACTGTATCCTCGAGGGGAGATGCTACCTGCCACGAAGGGGCTTGCTGGTTTGGAGCCAGTGGGGTGGAATAGGAAAAGAACTGGGCCAGAAAGTTGGGAGACTGGGGCTTGGTTCCGGTGCAGGTCTGTTCAGCTTTGGCACATCCTCTGATGGGGCCTCAATTTTCTCACTGTGAAGTGAAGGTCATGGTAGAGATGATCCCAGAAAAGAGAGAAGAAAGAAAGGGAGGGGGGAAGAAGGAGAGGGAAAGGAAATAGGGAAGGAAGGTTAGTTAATGTTTAACATCAGAGACTGGAATTAGTTGAATTAACCGGGCGTGGTGGCACACACTTATAATCCCTGCATTCGGGAGGCTGAGACAGGAGGATGGCAGTTCGCGGACAGCCTCAGCTACTTAGGGAGGCCCTTTGCAACTCAGTGAGATCTTGTTTCAAAATAAAGAATAAAAAATAGGGCTGGGGTGTAGCTCAGAGGTAGAATGTCCCTGGGTTCCATCCCCAGTACTGCAAAAAAAAAAAAAAAAAAAAAGTATTAGTTGAACTAACAGTGACAGAAAACCTTCAATAATGGTGACTTAAACAAGATCAAGGTTTATTTCTTCTCTCAAGTGAAAGTCTAGAAATTGGCCATGTCTGGCTAGAGCCCCTGAGTTTACCAAGAGAGTTAGGCTCCTTTTAGCATGTTAGTCTACCCAGCATGGCTTCTATTGCCAAGGTCTTATCAGGCTCCAAGATGACAGATGATGTTGGCCAGTGTCTACCTCCATCAGTGAGGGCTTAGTCTTATGCCCATACCCACCTGCAAGTGGATAGATCATATGGAGTTTCATTCTAGACCACTTGTAAGTAATAGGAGAGCAGAGAATAGAATAGGGCACATTTAAAATCCGATTCTAGCAGGACCTTGATTTTTTCCAGCTGCCCAGAATGTTCAACATCTGGCTAATTCTATCTTGTCTCTTAGGTTTCAGATTAAGTGCCCTTTCTAACTCTAGATATATAAAACAGGCCTTGCTAGAATAGGATTTCCAAGAAAGGTTAGTTAGGGAGGGGTAGGGCAACTGTACAGTAGACTGTCAATACTGAGACTGGAACTCTCCATGGCCATGTTCTCACTTCTTCTCAGTCCTTTATCACTCACCTCATCATCTGTGGAAGCAGAAAGAGAGAGAGAAGAGGGGTGAGGACAAGATATCACAATATACCCTTATCCAGGTATGATGGTACATGCTTGTAATCCCAGTACTTGGGAGGCTGAAACAGGAGCATCGTGGATTCGAGGCCAGTCTCAGTAACTTAGCAAGGCTCCCAGAAACCTAACAAGACCTTGTTTCAACAACAACATAAGGCTAGAGGTGTAGCTAGGAGGTAAAATGCCCCTGGGTTCAATCCCCAGCACAAGAGAAAAGCCAAACCAAACAACCATATATACATATATACATATATACAATGTCCTTTAAGAGCACATCCCCAGGAACCTACTCCATCTTCTAAAGGTTCCACTTCCTCCCAAAAGCCCCACCAGCTGGGGACCAAGCCTTCAACAGGAGCCTTTTAGGGATGGTCTAGATCCAACCCATAACATGACCTGATGTGAAAATCAGATCCATCGTCTCAGAGAATTCCTGTGCAGTGCTCAACGCCCACCATCTTAGGTTTGCTAAGAACTCTAAGTCAGTCACATCCAAAGGTTTCTTGAAAACCACTATATAGTTCCTGCTGAAGAATGACTGCTTCTTACTTAGCAAGGCCCTTCGCAACTCAGTGAGACCCTGTTTCAAGGAACAAAAAAAAAAAAGACTAAAAAATAGGAATGGGGTACTAGCTCGGAGGTAGAATGCCCCTGGGATCCATCCCAGTAATGCAAAAAAAAAAAAAAAAAAAAAAAACCAACAACCAAAACTCAAAACAACAACAACAACAACAACCACCATACAATAGCCCGAGTTATTCGTTTAGTAGAGTATATTTTGAATGCATTCCCTCTCTCAGCCCCTTGAACACAAAATGGCAAAAAATCCAGGCCCAGCCAGGCACAGTGGTACATGCTTATAATCCTAGTACTTGGGGGGCCGAGACAGGAGTATTGTGGGTTTGAGGCCAGCCTCAGAGACTTAGTGAGGCTCTCCATAACTTAGTGAAACCCTGTTTCAAAACAACAAATAGTGGTGGCGCACGCTTGTAATCCCACTACTTGGGAGGCTGAGACAGGAGGATCACAGTTTGCGGCCAGCTTCAGCTACTTAGTGAGGCCCTCTGCAACTTAGTGAGACCCTGTTTCAAAATAAAAAAATAAAAAGGATTGGGGATGTAGCTCAGAGGTAGAATGTCCCTGAATTCAATCCCCAGCACCGCAAAAGAAAAAAAAAAAGGGCTGGGGATATAGCTTAGAAGTAGAATACCCTTGGGTTCAATTCTATGCCCAGTTCTTAAGATGTCATGGTTTTGAATATGTTTCTCTACTATTTTCATGATACTAGGGGCTGAACCCAGGGGCATTCTACTTCTGAGTTACAGTCTCAGGCCTCTTTTTTATTTTTTATTTTGAAACAGGGTCTCACTAAGTTGAGGAGGGCTTCACTAAGTAGCTGAGGCTGGCAGCTGAACTGTGATCCTCCAGTCTCAGCCTCTCAAGTACTGGGCTTACAAGCGGGTGTCACCACACCTGGCCTCTCTGCTGTTTTTGTGTTTGTTGAATTGAGCTGCAGATGACAGTTGCCGTGACTCTCCACTGTGCCGGCTGCCCAGGCATCTGGGGGATTACAGATATGATGCTGTAGTCTTCTCTCAGGTTCTGCTGTGGTTCTAATGTTTTTGTTTTTTCCAAATTTTATATTGTAGAAACTTAATCCCAGAGCCACAGCATGGGCTGGTGGGGTCTAGTGTTTATATCACGAGGACTCCAGCTACGGGAATGGATTAACGACCTTAAAAAGTGCTTAGAGGATTCGGGTGTGGTGGCGCATGCTTGTAATCGCACCATTTGTGAGGCTGAAACTGGAGGATGATGGTTCTTGGACAGCCTCAGCTGCTTAGTGACACTCTTTGCAACTCAGCAAGATCCAAAATAAAGAATAAAAAAATCAAAATAAAGAATAAAAAATCAGACTGGGGTTGTAGCTTGGAGGTAGAATGCCTCTGGTTTCCATCCCCAGTACTGCAAATAATAATAATAATAATAATAATAATAATAATAATAATAATAATACTTTGAGGAGTGGGTTCCCTCTCTTTTTCCATGTGAGTTACAACATTCCTACCCTGCAAAGGATCCGATGTTCAGCACCATCTTAGAAGCAGAGACTGACTGGGCTCCTCCAGAAGCCACACCTGCCAGCACCCCAATCTTGGCGCTCAGAGCCTCTGCCACTGTGTGAAATAAATTTCTGATCTTTAAAAATTGCTCAAATCAATACAAATAGGCTAAGACAACCCCTAATCAACCTCATCCTAATTTTCCCAAGAAAAGTCAATCCTGACTCCCATGGGGCATTTGGAAACTGCCTACACAACATTTTCCAAACCCTCTTGTCCCTGGAGGCACATTTTGGAACCCGTCCACTTGCACAATTGCGTCTCCTCTGCCTTCTCATTTAATGTTTCTAAATTCTGCCTCCGGGTCCATTTCAAAACCTGTTATTGGATCATTCAGGGGCCGAGCCTGCTGCAAAACGTCTGAGCACCCTTGTCCATCTTCATCTGAGAAAAACAGACACTAGAACATACTTTTTGTTGCAAAGCCTGTTCACTCTTTTTATTTCAGAGCCGCATCTGAAAAATCGTCACTCTCCTCAAAGCCATCTTCCACTTTGTGTCGCCAATTCAAAGTGTAATTTGTACCTAGGAACCAGGGCACTCTCAAAATTGCTTTGGAAGATATTCTAGAAGGCCACCTAAAGACCCACAGGATCATCTTTCCTGACCACCTCCTTTCTTCCTCCATGTACAAATCGACTCTCTCACTCTTTAGAGTTCTAGGGTGTCCTGCAGATAGAGTCCCGATCTCAGCTCTTGGCTTTGACTCTAAAAACTCTTCCCCGATCGATATATCACACTCTGCGGTGAAGTTGGCCATTTGGGGATTGGCAAGCAAAAGTTCTTAAGTCCTCCTGTTTCAACATCTAGGCAAAGCTCATTATGTTTTTAAGCTCTACTCATTTCCTCCTACTGGTCTCTCCCTGTTCTAAACGGCCCTGGAATGTCTTAATGATGCAGAGAAACCAGCAGGGGTCCCGATGCCCCCGCTGCAGGTGAACCCATTCTGTACTCTCCACCACTCTGCTCCGCCAGGCTGGTTCCGTTATCCCAAAGCTGCACACAAGGGAACGAAACAGAATCAGGCCAGTCACCTGTCTACGGCCACCAAACTGGCTGGTGAAATTCAAATTCACGTATGTCCGACTTCGAAGCCAAAGCTGTCTACTGCTCCAGCTAATTAACTTTCTTATTTGAAGGTTGGAACTAGTAAGGCATGTAACCCTGAATAAGCCAATTAACCTCTGAATCTCGGATTCCTTCCCAAGGAAGAAGTAGGGCGAGACAAGGACGAGGTCCCCTATCTCTGCCGTTCTCTCTGTTCCTGATTTTCCGGGACTAGATGATTGCAGAGAAGGAATGGTAATAGCACCAGATCGACACTGTCCATTTATTGGGTTCTTGTTCTATATAAGGTAGATAATAACTTTATTTAATCCTTCTAATAAGCCTTAGAAGGTCTAATTATTATCCCCTTTTTATGGATGAGGAGACTGAGGCTCAGAGAAGCTCAGAAACATACCCCACGTCACACAGCTAAGAAGCAAACCTATTAGTATATATTTTCAAGTCCATGCCCAAGTGTCCACCGTGTCATATTTGGAGGAGAGGACAGCACGGAGGACGGGTATAGTGAGAGACGGTCAAGCTCCATGGTATGATACATCACACTGTATTCCCTTAGTATGTACGATTTTCATGTTTTTAGATATTGGTTAAAGTAAATTTAATTAAAATAATAATAACGAAGCTGGGCCTGGTGGCGCACGCTTGTAATCCCAGCATTTGGGAGGCTGAGACTGGAGGATCGCGGTTCGCGGACAGCCTCAGCTACTTAGTGAGGCCTCTGCAACGTAGTGAGACCCTGTTTCAAAATAAAGAATAAAAAACAGGGCAGGGGGTGTAGCTCGGCGGTCAAATGCCCCTGGGTTCCATCCCCAGACCCGCAAAAAATAATAAATAAAATAATAATAATGAAATACAATAAGTCAGGGTTTAATAAAAAGTGGTAAGCTGGGCGTGGTGGTGCATGCTTGTAATTCCAGTACTTAGGAGATTGAGACAGGAGGATCGCTTTTCGCGCACAGCCTCAGCTACTTAGTGAGGCCCTTTGCAACTCAGTGAGACCTTGTTTCAAAATAAAGAATAAAAAATAGGGCTGGGAGCCGGGCGTGGTGGCACACGCTTGTAATCCCAGCATTCGGGAGGCTGAGACCAGAGGATTGTGGTTCGCCGACAGCCTCAGCTACTTAGTGAGGCCCTTCACAACTTACTGAGACCCTGTTTCAAAATAAAGAATAAAAAATAGGGCAGGAGGTTTATCTCAGAGATAGAATGCCCCTGGGTTCCATTGCCAGACCTGCAAAAAAATAAAATAAAATAAAATAAAAATAAATAAAAATAGGGCTGGGGATGTAGCTCAGAGGTGGAATGCCCCTGGGTTCCATCCCGGCAGGGTGGTCAGAGCTGAGTCAACAGGGATTTGAGAAGGGGTGCTTGGGAAGTAATTAAAACCCTGTCCTAGTCTCCCCAACTTTGCTTCCTCCTCTAGGCCCATGTGCTACCGACTTCCACACATAGGGTCCTGCTCTGGAAGGCGCTCTGCCCGGAAGAGCGTGGCTTGGCTCATGGTCTCATTCATGGACCTTCTGTAGCTTCCAAGTCTCTAAACCTTTTCCTCCTTTCTCATCCTTGGATCCATGCTTTTCTTTTCTTTTTCTAATTTTTATTGGAGCATTGTAGTCATACATCTTAATGGAGTATAAGATGGTAGAGGCACACATGCGCACATCACCCAATTAGCCCTTCCCCAGTTCCCTCCCCGTTCCCTCCCCCTCCCTCCTCATGTGTGATTTAGTGCTGGACTTTGATATGTTTGCTAATGCGCATGTACATTAGGGAATTTCTCTCTTCCCCCTCCTATCACCCCCAGCTAGGTCACCTTATCTGCTCATCTATAGTATCTCCTTCTTCATCTAGAAAAGTCTGGGTCCAGACTTTTCTGATCTCTACGAACTTCAGCTGACAATAGAAATGGACAAACTCGCAGCCCAAGCCCCACTGTGGTCAATGCCTTCAGTGGCTGCCCGGGGCCTGGTGTGTAGTAGGGAAGGCCGCTGGAGAGCGAGTGATCGCCGGCCGCGACGGGAAAGGACAATCACTGGGAAGAAAATGGGTGCTGAAGACGAAGCAGGAGTCCACATGGCTTACTCAGAGTTCAAGCTGGGTTTGGAGAGCAGGTGTGGGGCCCGGTGGGGTGCAGGAGCGGGCTGTGGGGCCCAGGAGATGTAGGTTTAGACAAAACTATCCACCACTTTTATTTGCCGTAATCTGGGCCAGGCCTAGGACAATAGGAACAGAGAGAAGGGCAGAGGTAGGGATCTAGCCCTTTGTCTAGTCCTACTTCTTCATTAAGAAGGGATCTGAGATTCAGAGGTTAATTGGCCTGTTCAAGGTTATATGCCCTACTAGTTCTAACCCTCAACTCAAGAAATTAATTCACTGGAGCAGGAGACAGCTCTGGCTTTGAAGTCAGATATGTGAATTAATTAATGAATTACACCCTCCGTCAGTAACGTGAGGGCGACTGGAACCTAGCAGGGGGCTGTCAACATTAGGAAAAGTATGCACCCTGATATCTATTATTCTTATTAAGGAAATAGGGTGAGGCCATTTCCTAGCATGAATACTCAAGCAAGCATCACCATTTTTCATGCTGTTTTGCAAAAGCTGGGGTGTGGCCACTGGGCGAGCCAGCTCTGACGATACTCACTGGACACCAGTGTTCAGAGTGAAGCAAGATTTGGGAGTTGAAAACCAGCTCCCGAGGCCGTCAGAACACACCGCCCAAAGCCTTAACAGAGGAGTCATACAGCGTCTTACGTGGGGAATTTTCAAAAACCTTCCTCTTTCCTCCTTCAAAAATAGAAATTTAACTATTGCCTGAATTCACCATCATACAAGGAAATGAAGGAATGACGGCCCAACACCAGCAGAGGGGAAAGACAAAGCAATCAGCAAAAATGAGCCACTTGTGCGTTGGGTATGGGGGCGCACAGCTGTAATCCCAGTACTTGAGAGGCTGAGACAGGAGGATTGCGGGTTCTAGGCCAGGCTTAGCAACTTAGAGAGACCCCCCCAGCAATTTAGCAAGACTCTGTTTCCAAAAAAATGAGGGGGAGGGCTAGAGGTATAGCTCAAAGGTAGAATGCCCCGGGGTTCAATCCTCAGTACCCAACAGTCACCTGTGAAGAGAGCAGGCCGTGGAGGGATGGGATAGTCAAGATTCTAAACAGACCCACTGTCCACGCAGGCAGCCTCTGCTCTGGTGAATGGCTTTGTCCTGGAACTATTTCCAGTAACACCCCCGCCTCCATTAACGATCCAAAGAGTCTCGGTGTGGACAATTCAATCTTGAGCCACGTGGATGCAGACTATAGAGCATTGCTCACACTTATACAGGAGGGAGAAGCTATCTGTGCTATTTGGGTTACAAAACCTTAAATAATTCCAAGCAGAGGGACATGCTCGGGAAGCAACTTTGAAAACTTTGCGCTCGAGCCGGGCGTGGGGGCGCACGCTTGTAATCCCCACGCTTGGGAGGCTGAGACAGGAGGATCGCACAGGTTCAAAGTCAGCCTCAGCTACTTAGTGAGGCTCTCAGCAAGTTAGTGAGACCCTGTTTCCAAATAAAGTATAGAATAGGTCTGGGAGTCTAGCCTGGAGGTAGAAAGCCTCTGGGTTCCACCGCCAGTACCACCAAAAAAAAAAAAAAAAAAAAAAAAAAAAAAAAAAACCAAAAAAAAAAACCCCCCAAAAAAAACTTTGTGCTCTGAGCCAATGCACCCTTCCTCATAGTTCTCGAAGCTTCCCTTGATGATTATCCAGACTCATCTCTTGGCCGGTGAAATGGAAATAGAGTCAGAGAAGATGGGAGAGTTGCAGGGCTGAGGCAGGCAGAGAGGGTCCAATAAACCTGAAGAATCATAGGATCGTCAGGCCGTGATTTGAGGCCAGGAAGTCAGACGGGAAAATGTGTCAAATGACTGTCGGCTCAGCAGCTCTGTCCGTCTCTCTGGAAGGCAGAAGTGTGGTGTAGAGTAGACACCCTTCGTCAGCGGCCTGGCTGGGCCTGAGTCAGAGCCCAGTCTATCCCTCGCACACCCTACGTCCTGGGGATCCTGCGAAGGGGCCTGAAGGATATGGCTCGCTTTTGACTTGGTGAGGCTGGGACATCTGGGTGTTTGACGTCTTTCCAAACCCCACTGGTAATGAGTTTGTGCACGTGTGTTGTCCGTTGGGTGGCGTGGGTGGGCTTTGCTGATCTAGGGTACGCACAAAGGCAATCTCCTCCCCTGACCTCCCCGCAGGCCCCCTGTGTCTATTTAAAAGCTGGGGGTAGCCTGATCTGAGGTCTGTCCACCCAGTCCCCTCCTTGTTTACTAGAACATTGGGTCACTGCAGTGCAGCTGGGATGCGAGCACGGCGACTCCGCGAGGCAGGCCCTGCCAGGCCTCCAGTCTCTGTGCTGTTTTTCCTTCCCTCCCACTGAGTTTTCTTGGAAGTTCTGAGCCAGGCTCAGTGTGTGTCTCCAGAGATGAATTCCAAACTCCCAGCTGCTGGCAACTCAGCAAGTCTCACGCCTAGCCTTTAAAAAAAAACAGGTGCCCTGAAAAGTTAGAGATGAAAATATCAGAGGAAGAAATAAAATGAGAGAGAGGGAATCAAGTGCTGTGTGGCCCCAGGAATCGGGGCATCCAACATTCTCCCTGGGGTTTGTGAGCGCATACTGTCACACACAGTTCAGCCACTATTCTTCTCTTAAGATGCAAAGAGAAGCCAGGCTTTGTGGTGCATACCTGTAATCTCAGTACTTGGGAGGCAGAGACAGGAGGATCTGTTTTGAGGCCAGCCTCAACAACTTAGCAAGGCCCTTGGTAACTTTGTAAGACCTTGTTTCTAAATTTAAAAATAGAATAAAGCTGAGGGTATAGCCTGGAGGGAGAATGTTCCAGGGCTCAATCCCAGTACAAAAAAAAAAAAAAAAAAAAAGGAAGAGGAAAATAATTTCTGTGTAAGATATTTTTGTGACTTGGTTGAAAAGGAGAAGTGAGCGTGTGTCTTGGGGGCCTGAGGCGACAGTGCCACCCCTTTCCTCCCCAGCACAGACCCAGGACCCAGGACTGCGGCTCCATCTCAGCCCTGCTGCCTCTTCCCACCAGCCTTCCTGACCCTTGTGTTTTCTCTTCAGTCTCTTCTTTCTTTGGCCTGATTACTTCACTTTTCTCTGGACTAGAGGATCTAATGAGGGGCTAGGGGAGAAAAATGAAATACGTCAACTCTGTAAAAATCCCATTTGCCTTACGAAGAGTGAAAAGGTGCTCGCACCTTTCTGTAGATTGTTCTTAACACCGAGTGATATGTTGATGATTCAGGGAAGACTTTGGTTCTCAAAATGTGGTCCTCTGACCTGGAGCATCCTGGAAGCTCACTAGACATGCACATTCTCTGCTGGGTGGGGTGGCGCATTCCTATAATCTCAGTACGCGGGAGGAGGAGACAGGAGGGCTGGGGCGGAAGGCCAGCTTCAGCAACTTAGCAAGACCTTGTTTCATAATAAAAAATAAAAAGGGCTGGGGTGTATCTTGGAGGTAGAATGTTCCTGGGTTCAGTCTCTAGTACATGAGAGAGAGAGAGAGAGAGAGAGAGAGGGAGAGAGAGAGAAGAAGAAGGAGAAGGAGGAGGAGGAGGAGGGAAGGAAGGAAGGAAGAAAGGGAAGGAAGGAAGGAAGGAAGGAAGGAAGGAAGGAAGGAAGGAAGGAAGGAAGGAAAAAATACATATTCTCTTTCCCTCTACCCTACAGAACTACCAAATCAGAAACTCTTGGTGAGGCCCGGCAATCTGGATGGGAGCAAACCGGCCAGGTGATTCCAATATACGCAAACGTTTGCAAAGCCTTGGGACTGGCAGTGTGGGGGTGTTGAGATTTCTCTGTCCTCTAGATGTGAACACAGAGTCTGGGCCGGGCTGGTGAGGTCTTGCTGGCGCCCTTTCCTTTCAAGCTGCAGCAGGGGTGAGCACGACCTTGAGGGGAAAGGCTGGGAGGTATTGGTGGCCCCGTAGGATGTTCTCGGGAGCTGGTTTCATGGCCCACCCTCTGGTCCAGGACCTGGCGCTTTCTGACTTTTATGTTGTGTCTAGCAGCCCCTCTAGGAGCATGAAGGCACACACCCGCAATCCCAGTACTTGGGAGGCTGAGACAGGAGGATTGCGGATTCGAGGTCACCTTCAGCAACTTAATGAAACCCTGTTTCAAAATAAAAATTCAAAAAAGGGCTGAGGTTGTAGATTGGAGATAGAATACCACTGGGTTCAAATCCCAGTGCTCTCTCCCTGCAAAAAATGAAAAAGGCCCGAGGACTCCGATTCCTGTTAGTAATTATGTCGCTGCAGTTACTCTGCTTTTTGTCTGTTTTACGCAAACAAACTATTAGTTGTAGTGGAAATGGTGTAGTCTATTGCTTATTTATTTATTTATATTAAATCAAGCAACTATCTAAGAACACACTCTTCATCTTGGCCCTTTTTTTCTTCCTGCCCTTTGAAAAGGGCAAAATAGTCCCTCAGACTATGAAGAGGGTTGGCATATGTGAATTTAGATCTGTGATGTTTGATTTGGTAACTGTGAGGCTCACGTGGCTCTTGAGCAACTGACATGCAGGCAGTCAGAAATGAAATGTGCTCTAAGTGTAAGAACACACCCAAGGAAGGCTTAGTCCATGAAAACTGTAAATTATTTCCATAATTTTTATATTGGTTTCATGTTGAAATGCTAAGTTAAAATATATTATTAAAATTAATTTTATCTACTTTTACCTTTCTTTTTTGTGGTACTGGGAATTGAACCCAGGGGCAGTCTAACTTCTGAGCTACTCCCCCAGCCCAGTTTTATTTTATTTTAAAACGGGGTCTTGCTAGGTTACTGAGAATCTTGCTAAGCTGCTGAGGCTGGTCTTGAACCTGCAATCTTCCTGTCTCAGCTTCCCAAGCACTGGGATTACAGACATGTGCCAGCCCACCAGTTTCTTTTTACCTTTAAAGATGGGGCTACTGGAAAATTTAAAATTACAAATATGGCTTGCATTTTCGGCTCACAATGTATTTCCGCTAAATGGTGCTGGTCTTGGTAGCCAGGGGCTGAGATCCAAGCCCCTGGGATTTTCTGCTGTTATGCCGGGAGCAAAGTGGAGGGATCTGGTATAAACTGTAACATGTCCAGTTGAGTGCCCAGGTGAAACAAGTAACAAACCATGGCCATTAATGTCCTGGCCTTTGGAGCCAGACATCCGAGGGTTAAATCAAGACTGTACCACTTACTTGAGCAAGTGATTCAAAGTCTTTGAACCTCAGTTTTCTCATCTGTAAAACAAGGTTGTCTTGGTTCCTAACTCAGAGGGCTGTTGTGATGGTTAGTTAAGACAACGAGTATAAAAAGCTTAATATTATTCCTGGCTATTAAGAAATACTCAATAAACACTAACTTTCCTAAAGTAAGAAGAAATTGTCAAATGGATCATATCAGGTCCTGATCGTGGGGTCTTCATTTCTGAGGGTCGTTAGTATTTAGTTGGGTTCTCCTGTATCAGGAATGGCTTGTGTGTCCATCCTGCCCCCAAAGTATTGGATGTTTATAATGTCTTTTCAATGTTTCTTCAGCTGAAAACCCACAGTTGGCTATGGGCCCCTCCACGATACCCTGTTCCTTGGTAATGAAGGTCTTCATGGTGAAGAACTGGATCGCACAGTGGACGGAGCGTTTCTAGACAGAGACCATCTAGTCTGTTATGCCTTGATGGTGTATCTGGCACAGAAAATGAATGGATTTTAAGAGTGACAAAAGACACATTCAGAACATGAGCTTTCTGATGGAGAAAACAAAGTCTCTTCTCTTGCAAATACTAGAAGCATGGAGTTGGAGCACTGGGAGGACACGGTGGTCCGCATGTTGAGATCACTGACTGGCCCCGGGAGAGGAGTTTTATCCCTTCTGTCCACGTGACAGCACAGAACGCTAGATTAGATTCTTCCAAAGAGAAGGCTGTTCTCTTACAAAGTTTACATAGAGATGAGGATGGAAGAAAAGAAATGAAGAATGGAGAAAATCCCACACAAACAAAAATAATAGTTCCTGGCTCCATTTTGGAAAATGCAGAGTGTTACATCCTGAGAGCAGAACTTCCAGGTGCAATGTCTCTGAACTCCTAAGATGCTGACATCATAATAAAACCTCTTCCAGTTTATTAGCCACTGTTATGATTGGCTATAGAATATCCCCAGAAGAGCTCATGTACGAAGGTTCAGAGTTGCTATAATTAAGACATGAGGGTTGTAATCTCATCGGTATATACTGTAAAGGATTTATTTGGTGGCAATCGAGGCCAGCGGCTGAAGAAGATGGGTTCCTGAGGGTGTGGACTTCCAGACTATGTTTTTGTCTTTGAGTCCCCTGGCTTTCTCTCTGGTTTCTGGTACCCACGATGTGAGAACAGAGCCCTTGCTCTCTCCTTCTCTCTGCTTCCTGCTCCATGCGCCGAGCTCCTCAAACCGGGCCTGATGTGGACTGAACCTTGAGATCTCCAAAAACCCAGCAAATGAATCTTCTTTCCTCTAAGTGGTGTAGTCGGTTGTTTTGGATTAATAGTTGAGTATGTTGACTGAGGCAGCCACTAACAACAACAAGAACAACAACAACAACAACAACAACAACAACAACAACAACATCCTTTTTTCCTCAATGGATACTGCACAAAACAATGACAGGAATGAAGAAGCAGAGGTCACGTGGGGGATTTCCGACTGAGACTGGGTGTTCTAAGCATCTGCTGTGAACGGCATTCTACCTTGAGGACAGCAGAAAATGTACAGATGACGTACTTGGCTGAGCAAAGATTAAAGACTCTTTGGGCTCTCTCTGAATCATGCTACTTAATTTATTATTACTACCATTGTCATCAAATTATCAAAACAGGCACCTTGTATTCAGTCGGCACTTCCTACATGCCAGAAACTTTGCTAAGTGCTTCTCCGGGTTGATCTTATTTAATTCTCTCGACAGCTGTGAGGTAAGTATTATTATAATGTCATGTCTACAGATGAGGAAACGGGAGCATAGAAACATTAAGCAGCACGCTCAAAGTTAATGCCTTGCTGATGGGTTTGTTGGAACTTTTATGCCCCATAAATAAAGATGCAAACTGAGACTGCCTTACTACAGATTGCGAAGGGAATCCCTGGGTCAGAAGTTCTCAACCCCGTGTCAACTCTAAGGTCTATTTTTGTAAGAGAGATTTCATAACACCACATTTGTTATCTTAAAATAAAAACCACAGATTATATAACCCACCTAAACATAGCATTTGAAAAGCAATATTCCAGCTGGGAATGGTGGTCATTATTTATGATCCCAGAACTTGGGAGGCTGAGACAGGAGGACTGCAGGTTCAAGGCTAGCTTCAGCAACTTAGTAAAGTCTCCAGCAATTGAGTGAGACCATTTCAAAATAGAAAACAAAATAGGGATGGGGATGTAGCTGATAGTAAAACACTCCTGAGTCTGATCCCCAGTAACACACACACACACACACACACACACACACACACACACATACACACACACACACACACAGACACACACACACAAATATAAAAGGAAAGAACAGCAATATTTTGTGATAAATACATCTACGAGCAATATATATTTTAATAAGTAAACGTTCAAACACAATAAGATCATCAGATCTCACAACCAGCATGGAAACCACACTTACAAATGCTAACTACTCAAGTATCACAGGTGGCGCTGACATCAGAGATGTGACCATCTGCAAAGGTAGACAGCTCCAAGGAAAATTTTGATGGAATAAAATATACTTTTATGTATTGACTACATTTCAGACAGATATGTCTATTAATTGAAATGGTGCAAAACATACTTTGTGTTATATGTAAGGTAAAGTTGCAGATCTTGTAATTTTCTCAAGTATATCAATATCCAGCAGGACATTCAAAAGGTGGGCAGATGTTTCACTGGGAGGGAATCACCCTGGGCATGGGGCAGCGTTATAACAACATCTGGCCTGAATCCCTGCCAAGGAAATGTGCATGACACCCTTACTTCTGTGATGGGGTTGACAGTGATTCTTTGAATACTTCTAAAACACCTCGGGACAAAGGTTCTCAACCTTGGCTGCACATTAAATGACCCGAGGAAGCTGAACTCAAATGCTGTTCGATGCCCTCTGCAAAAACTGAAGTAATTGGTTAGGGCCACTGTCTGGTTGCTGGGGTTTTGAAATACTGCTCAGTTGAGTCTATTTAGTAGCCCTAACTGAATCAGAACACCAGACCATTAATCTGGCAATCTTCCTTTCCTTTCTTTCTTTCTTCCCTCCCTCCCTTCCTCCT
This sequence comes from Muscardinus avellanarius, assembly GCF_963383645.1. Taxonomy (NCBI): domain Eukaryota; kingdom Metazoa; phylum Chordata; class Mammalia; order Rodentia; family Gliridae; genus Muscardinus; species Muscardinus avellanarius. Next base: position 105,291,316 of record NC_137793.1, read on the forward strand.
TCCCTTCCTCTCTCCCTCTCCCTCTCCCTCCTCCTCCTCCTCCTCCTCCTCCTCCTCCTCCTCCTCCTCCTCCTCCTCCTCTTCTTCTTCTTCTTCTTCTTCTTCTTCTTCTTCTTCTTCTCTCTCTCTCTCTCTCTCTCTCTCTCTCTCTCTCTCTCTCTCTCCCTCCCTCCCTCCCTCCCTCCCTCCCTCCCTCCCTCACTCCTGGTCGGAAAGAGCCTAAGGTCCCTATTTTTGTGGGGAGGGAAGGGGTACTGGAGATAGAACACAGGACCTTTTTACCTCTAAACTACACCTCCAGTAGTTTTCATTTTTTTAAACATTCTGAAACAGGGTTTTGCTATGTTGCTGAGGGTCATGCTAAGTTGCCCATACCTGTGATCCTCCTGTCTCGGCCTCGGCCTCCCAAGTACTAGGATTACAGGGGCATACCATTATATCCAGCTCCCAAATTCCCTTACCCCAAAGAATAACGTTTCTAAATAAAAGTTGGGGCATGGGGTGGAGGGTGTGACTCCAGATTTTGAAAAGTCAAAAGCCACTTGTCAACAAATCCTAGGAGTTGAGTAAAGGATTAATAGTTTACTTCCAAATGTAGAACAAACAGAAGAGCACAGTTAAAGCAAATAAAAAACAAATCACTAGTGATTGATTATTTAGAAAACCAACTTGTACTATGGTATACTAAGCCCCTTCTAAAATCCCCGATCACCTCTCCTCTGGCTAGACTTGGACCTTTAGCCTCGTAGGAAAAACAAACCTACAGTCACTCTTCCTGGTCTGGAGGGGACATCTGCCAAACCCTTACATTAGGAATGGCAGATACATTTTAACTCCAGAGCCAACTTTATTTTATTTTACTTTTTAAAAATTTTATTGGTACATCGTAGTCATACCTCTTAATGGGGTACAAGATGGTGGAGGCATACATGCACACACATCACACAGCCCCTCCCCAATTCCTGCCCCATTCCCTCCCCCTCCCTCCTTCTCATGTTTGGCTTAGTGATTGACATTGATATGCTTGTTAACGTACGTCATGTTCATTACAGAATTTTCCTCTTTCAGAGCCAACTTGGATCGGGTGTGGCTGCCTGAGAAGGATTTAAAGCCTGATCCCTGTATAAGCACCGAATGGGGAAAGGTAGGGAGGTAGGTCCACTCCACTCTTAAACCTTAAGGTTATCGTGGGGGAGAAGGCACCTGGCCAGCTTTGGGACTTGAATGAATCTTATTGCCATTATCATCATCACCACTACCATTGTTATCATCATCATAAAATGGTAGTTTACATTACTGAAGTCCAGTTCTGTGCTCTGCACTTTACATTTATAACTTCCTTGCCCCTTATAATTACTTTATTTATTTATTCATTCATTCATTTATTTATTGTGGTACTAGGGGTGGAACCCAGGGGTCTTATACCTCTGGGTTATACCCTCAGTCCTGTTTTATTTTTTATTTGGAAACTAGGTCTCACTAAGTTGCTGAGGCTGACTCCAAATCTATGATCATCCTGTCTCAGCCTCCCGGGTACTGGGATTACAGGCGTGTGTCACCATGCCTGGCCCTAACTTTTTAAGTTAGACATTTTCATAGCGTCTGGGATCTCAGAGGTGATAACAGGAGCCAGTCTTCAAGTATGGGTCTGCGTGGCTCAGAATTCTCATAGTTTAATAATATGAAGCGAAATGTGCATCCCTTGAAGCACTAATATTCTTTATCCTGCATCCACATTTTTGGATTCTTGGTCAATGGCACAAGATTCTGAAAGACTAATAGACCGGCCTCATGTACACATTCCTGTTTCTCAGAATTTCCCACATTTCCTGGTATTAGATCCTATCTATGAGTTTAAATGGAAAGAATTTAGAATATAATAGGAACATTTGGATTAATGAAAATGTCAATGCTTTGTGTCACTCCTAATTATAAACCTTTCTTAAATTTCCTTTTTCCTGTTGTAGTCCAGTATAATGAAGGGAATCCAATTCATTGCCCCCAGCACCTAGAAAGGTATTGGTACCTGGTGGGCAGTAAACATTATGAATGAATTAATCAATGCAATTGACCTGCCCAAAAGAGTAGCTTTTAATTTTGGTAAAGTCCTGTTGATTAATTTTTCCTTTTATGGTTTTTCCCTTTTGTGTCAAGTCTAAGAAATCTCAGCCTGATCCAAGGTGGCCAAAGTTTTTTCCCCAAAATTTTATTGTATTAGCTCTTACACTTATGTCTATGATTCATCTAATTGACTTTATTATTTATTAAGATTCATATAGCACTTAGGGTTGGCTTTCTAAATATATCTTCATCTGCTTTGCAGAGCCATGCAAAACAGTTTAAGAGTATAAAGATATTTTCTGTCTTGCAACATGGTCTAGAAGTTGTTTTTCCAGACAAAATCTCTCGTGGTATTGTCGTCTTTATCATTTGGCACTTTCAAAAGAAAAACTGTCCTTATCTTTTCTTTCCCCAACTGTCCTCCTTTCCAAAACTTCAGGAAACCAAGACTGGACTAGTTAGTCATGTTATCTAATATTTTTTCTGTTTCAGAATTACTCTGTCAAAAAAAAGGAGGTATTACTCAATACTTTTTGCTCTCTAACCACTTAACTAGATAACGGCTCTCGAAAGAAACCCTTATATTGTCTGCAAAATATAACCTGGTATTCAAGGAACAGACCACCAGCGGGATGATGAGGTCTGTGGGTGGGAGCTATAATTACAGAAGCCGAGAACCCCCATTATGGCTAATGTCTAGTTCTTCCATCTTCCTCCTGTGAACACCCCCTGAGCAGGATTTTGCTGTTTAAGAACCTTTTAGGGAGAGGAGGGTGTGATGGGAAATATTTTGTTCTCTGAATTTTTAATGTCACTGAGAAGACTTGATTTCAGAGCTGGAATTGGAACCAAAGTTTCCATCTGCTCAAAATTCCAATCACAAATTTATACCATATTTCTATCCCCCCTTTTTATAATATACCTTTATTGGAGCATTCCAGTCTCACATCATAATGGAGTTCAAAATGATAGGGACATTATGCACTCAGCACTCGGTGAGCTTCCCTTCACTTCTGTCCCTTTGACAGTCTTGGAGGGGCAAGAAATGGTAGGCTTCATTGGCTCCTTTTGTGACATATGGAAGAACACTTTGCCTCTTGCAGTTGGGCTTGAAGGCTTTGCTGTTGATTTTACATCATCTTGTTCACAATCACTCTCTTGTCAGAAAGGACCTCCTCCTGCCCTTTCAATTCCTACCTACCCGTTGGCCAAAATCCAACCCAAGTATTTTTCTATGACTCCAACCACTCAGATGTCCTCAGGAGCCGGGTGTGGTGGCACACACTTGTAATCCCAGCATCTGGGAGACTGAGACAGAAGGATCACAGGTTCACGGCTAGCCTCAGCTACTCAGTGAGGTACTCCACAATTTAGTGAGACCCTGTTTCAAAATAAAGAATAAAAAGTAGGGCTGGGGGTGTAGCTCAGAGGTAGGATGGCCCTGGGTTCCATCCCCAGTACTGCAAAGAAAACCTTCAAACAAACAAACTCGCAGGGATCTTTTACCCTGATTTTAAAAAGAACACTAGTTCACTGCAAAGGCAGAAGCTAGGAAAGATGCTAGGATACACAGAAAAAGTGAGACACAACCCATACCCGTGTTGGAGCTTCAGCCTAGTGAAGGGGTCAGATGCATGAACAGTTTATTATAATGTAACGCTGATGAGAGCTGTGCACTAGTTGCCATGGAAACACCAAAGTTGGCCACTTTGTACAGACCAAGCTGGACCACAGCATAGTATGGAGTCAGGGGAGATTTTATGCAGGGAATAAATAGCTTTTGTTGAGTTTTGAAATTAACTTGGTATAGACTATCAGTGAAACTTGAAAAAACATAGAGGCACCTACCAGAGAGCACGGGGAATCCAGACCACGACAGGTGGCTCAGTGAGCCGTGAGCAGCCCACCCTGGGACTCACAAATAGCTCACAATTAGGTGCCCTTTTTAACTGATTTCTCAGTTTTGTTTGGAGGAGAGGCTGTGTGTTGCAGTGACGTTACAGTAGCGCCTAAGGAGAGCTGTCTGACAGCGTGCCGTTGTCCCTATTTTTCACAAGTGAGTCAACCCCTTGGCTCTGTTGAGCAAGGCTCTACAGTTCGGTGGACCCACTCTCCTTAGAAATAATTTAGAAATGTTTCACTGTCTTTTGAGCACATCCAGGGGGCTATGACTCCTTACTCTTAGTGGCTTATCACAGCATCGCACCTCAGGTCCTCTCCCCGAAGAGTTCTGACAAGTCTGGACTCTTATCTCTTGCTAGATTTCTAGTGATGTGTAAGCAAGCCTCAGAGACGGGCTCCCTGGAGGACCTCCCCTTCAGCCAGGTCAAAGGGTAGCTGAATCGTGGAATATAAGAGAGGAGTAGTAAGAAATGTGTCTAAGCAGGGTGTGGGTGGGAAACCAGATTGCAAAGACCTTTGAATGCCAAATTAAGGAGTTTGGGCTTGCTCCTGTGGGCAGAGGAGTCCAAAAGATTACACTCTTGACAGACAGACTGAGCCAGGTAAAGACTTTCTCACTACTTACTGCTCTCAGGTGTAGATTGGTTTCTCCAACTGAATTATGCATACGTATTCTGAGGGTAAAAATCCTGCCTGGTATTTTCTTTACATCATCTGTGATTCCAGAAGCATATTTGAGCACATAGGGAATGACCAAAAATATGTTGGTTGGTAGGCTCCAATGGGCTGTCAAGGGAGGCTGTAGAGAGCGTTAGAAAGAGATCTTGTCTATACCTGCATCGAGTCAAATCCCTAAAGAAGCAGAGGACATTTTTAATCTGGACTCTGAGATCCTCTCTGATCCCTGCGGTTGTTTTAAATGGCTTCCTCTCAGTTTCTCCTTTTCTACCAGTAGGAGGCAGCATCTTTCCCTTTGCCCTCAGGGACCTGGATCCTTCAAATTAACAAATACACAATACACATATAAATATATGTCCCGCAATACGAGCAAGAGTGTTAAGCTTTGGCCTTGACTGATTAAGAGAATGTAGCCCGGAGTGTTGGCCGCCCAGCCCAAAGTTGAAGACAGACTGTTCTGGAACATTCAATTCTCTGACCTCCAAGTACCTCAGAAGGATCTAGCAGCTCCATGTAATGACTGAAAACTACTTTCTGAGATGGGTATAGTGGTGTGCACCTGTAATCCCAGTATTTGGGAAGCTGAGACAGGAGGATTGCAGGTTCGAGGCCAGCCTCAGCAATATTACAAGACACTTAACTTAGTGAAACCCTGTTTCCAAAAAATAAAAAAATAAATAAATAAAAAGGTCTGGGGGTGTAGCTTGGAGGTAGAATGCCCCTGGGTTCAATCCCCAGTACTGAAACAAATGACCAAACAAACAACAACCCCCCCACCCCTACTTTCTGTGACTCTTCTTCCTGGTAGATTGGTTTTGCAAGCAAAAATTGGCTAGTTCAAGGATTTCAGAACTGTGTGGTGGTGAAAGAGGCTTAGACGGTGCTGTGCTGTCTTTTCCCGTTGGAATTTATGCAACCCCGGGTCCTTAGGGAGTTTCTGCAGAAAGTCAGTGCGGGGCCAGGGCTCCGGCACGGAGCCAGCTGTTTACCTCACGTGATTGCAATGTGACGGTCTTCCTCCTTCTGTTAGTGGTCTAAAGCCTCTCAGAGCACTGGGGATGCAATGCCCTTGCAAGCAAAGAATGTTCTAGGCTGTTTTTCTCAAGGCCAGGGTGTCCCATGTGACATCTGCCACGGTGACAGCAAAGCCCAAGAAAAGTGATTTAATTTGACCATCCGTTGTCGATCTGCTTAGTGTACAATATTTGGGCGGCTCAGGCCTTCCTGGGAAAGATTTGCCAGTCGGTTTGGCAGGACTTCCCAAAGCTCGTCACATCAGGTTATTTCTGAGCCACGAGAGGGGACGACTAAGGCCGAGGACCTGGGAAGCCTTTTCTAAATGTGCAGCTTCTATAAAAACAAAGCCTTGGGCTGGCCTCCTGCTTAAGCCGTTTGAAGAAAGATTTGTTTTGACAGGTGACCAGAGCCGAGTTAAGAATTAGAGGTTCCTAGGTGTGTGAGGAGGGCAGGGACCCTGAGATGTTGTACCAGGAAATTCTGCATTTCTCCCTCTGAGCTTTGCTGAAGCCCTCCAGGTTTTTCAAAGGAAAAGTCTCAACCAATATGTGTTGAGCTGGAGTTCTCTCTAGGGCACAGGCAGATAAGGGGTGGGGATAGCTTTCTTTGTATATGTAACAAATGGTAGCTGCTAAAAAGGGCTCAGAGTTCTGTTAAGGAGCTCTGCCCAAGTCCTCCCACTCTCTATATGATACATTCATGAGGATAAGTAATAAGGAAAAAGGATATATTATTATTATTATTATTATTATTATTATTATTATTATTATTATTATTTTGGTACTGGGGGTGGAACCCAGGGATATTTTACCTCCAAGCTACACCCTTAGCCCTAGTTTTTATTCTTTATTTTGAAACAGGGTCTCACTGAGTTGCAGAGGGCCTCACTAAGTAGCTGAGGCTGTCCGTGAACCACAATCTTCCTGTCTCAGCCTCCTGAATGCTGGGATTACAAGTGTGCGCCACCATGCCTGGCTGGAAATATTATTTTTAAAAAGAAAACAAACATTACAGCAAAAGAAAACTGTTGATCCTGGCTTCTAGCAGCTTCTATTAAAGTGAAAGAGACATGCCCACCCGTATCTAGTATCACAGATGACTGTGATATAGATCATTGAAAGTCATATGGTATAGGTATTTTTTAAATTACTCTGAGAATGTAGAAGGAGTTACTGAGAGGAGCTAACTTTTTCCAGTAAAAAATTTTGTACTATTAGAGCTGGGTGTAGTGGCACACACTTGTAATTCCAGTAATTGGGAGGCTGAGAGAGGAAGATCACAGGATTGTAGCCAGCCTCAGCTACTTGGGGAGGCCCTCCACAACTTAGTGAGATCCTATTTCAAAATAAATAAAAAATAGGGTGAGGCTTGTAGCTCAGAGGTAGAATGCCCCTGGGTTCAATCCCCAGTTTCTTAAAAAAAAAATCAATATTAACAAAAGAGAAAGCCTGGTGGGATTTCCTTCCGGGAAGACCGTGGTTTTAACTTTAGGCAAATCTACTTCATTTACTGAACCACTGTTAATTGAACATCTCTCATGTGTTTGGGTCTTGGACTACAGCAGTGAATAAAAGGGGGACCATTTTCCTGTTCTTATATTCTAGCAAAAGTAACAGCAAACAGGCAGGGACTAAGGAAAGCACTTCTTGTTTAGTAACACGTAGAAATGAATTTTTGTTGCTGTTGATGGAGATGCTAAAAGCTATGGGACCTGAGCGCTCCCAATCTGAAGTCCCACTAAACAGTAGTATCAAGCAGGATGTTAGCATGACAGTCATTTGCCTGCAAGGGCGTACCTCAGACTTATTGTAGGTTTTGTCCCAGATGCCTGCAATAAAACAATACCACAACAAAGTGAGTTGCATGACTTTTTAAAAATTTCTAGTGCATAGAAAAGTTATGTTTACATCATAGTGTGCCATTAAACATTCAATAATATTATACATAAAGAGACAATGAGCATATCTTCACTGAAAAATATTTTCTTGCTAAAAAATGCTGATGATCATCTAAATGGTCAGAAAAACGATGCCAAGAGACTTGCTCCATGCAGACTGGTCAGAGACCTTGCATTTGTGCATAATTAATGCAGTATCAATAAAGCAAAGTGCAATAAAATACAGTAAGTATCCTGGATAGTATAGTATTAAGTTCGTGCAGCGGTATGCTGGTGAATGTTTAACAACTGACTCTCAAATATGAGCGGTAAGAAGTAAAGCTTTGATTCGTAACATTTCCCAATTTCTGTGACATAGATTTTCTCACCATGGCTGCTAGTGAGAAGTCACTGAATGGAAATTGGGGAAAGATATGCACACTGGCTTTGGAGAGCCCATAGGAGCTGGCTGCACCCTGGTAGAGGCATAGAATAATGTAACATTACAGATAAAAGGGACTTTGGTAGTCCTCGGGCCAGATGATCTTTTCTGTGATGGGAAGTGTATGTGCGTGTCACACCAGTACATTGGTACCAGGGTTCAAGCTAGTACCCAGGAGTGTCTGAGCACTGAAACACACCCTCTGCCTTTTTAAGTTTTCAATTTTGAGACGGGATCTCATGAAGTTGCTGAGAGTCTCACTGTGTTGCTGAAGCTTACTTTGAACTTGTGATCCTACTGTCTCAGCCTCCCACATACTAATTACAGGTGTGTACCACCGTGCCCAGCTGAGATCATTTGTTTTAGAGGTGTTATTTTAGAAGTAAATTTCACAAACAAATATTTCCTTTACTACCTTACGAATTCAACAACAACAAATGCTTCTTTGGGGACCATAGTGAACACATACAAAAATTATTTCATTTACTATTCAGTACTTAGAGTCACTTGTGATTTCCTCTGGGCCGTGGACAGCTATGCAGAGTGTTAGGGTGAGGGGTTGCTCTTCGTCGGAGCTTGACTGCTCTTGCATGGTTAATATTGACCTATAACTTGAAGGAAGCATATTAAAAAGAATACCTGGCTTTGTCTACATTTCCTACTTGATGAAGCATATATTATTCTCATTAATTGATGTATCCTGAAGATTGCAAAAGGGCTCCTGTTGAAAATCAGCCAGGAGGTTTTGTCAGATCCCTGCATATTCAAGGTCTGAGACACAGTCCCTGGTCCATGAGTCAGTTACACCAGATTCCCCCACCTACACTTTGGTTGCCTCTAAGTTCATTATGCATCTCTCAAACAAAATTAAATCCTTTTTAGGCTCTAAGGGACACTTGGTTGTTGCTTTACCTAAAAAAGAATAAAAATGTAAAAAACAGACAATCTGGAAGGGCGCTTACCCTTTCTTGGCCAACTGTAATTCACCCCTCGTGGCTAGATTTGCTTGAACTTTGTGTACAGGGAACAGTTCACCTCAGTACTCACACGTGCAGTCGTGCTTTGGTGAACTTTTAAACCATATTTAGGGAATCACACTAAGAAAAATCCAACCACATTTGGGGCTACCAATGGAAATAATTCAATAAAATGAAAAATGACCTTCTACTTGCCACAAGTGTAGGCAGTAAACACCACCTTTCAGCATGGCCTGGAAGTTAAGTGTGTGTGTGTGTGTGTGTGTGTGTGTGTGTGTGTGTGTGTGTGTGTGTGCATCCACACGTATTACCCAGGAGCATTGTACCACCAAGCTACACCCTCTGCCCTTTTTATTTTTTGTTTTGAAACAGGTGTCTTGTAGGGTCGATGAGAGTTTCGCTAAGTTGCTAAGGCTGGTCTTGAACCCGTGATCCTCCTGTCTCAGCCTCCCAAGTACTAGGATTACAGATGAGCACCAACACACCCAGTTAGGTAGTGGGTTTTCTTTTGCTGTCAGTTGTAGATAGATAGCCTGATTTTGGAAATATGAAAACAATATGAGAACATAACAACAACAATACCCCACAGAAACACAAAATCTGACTCAGACTCAAAGTGAACCGGTAGGTAAGGTATCAACATTTATAAGAGATGCAATGCTGTTAGCATAAGCCGAGGAGTACGAGGAGTTTCAGAAGCTAGAAAAGGCATGGAATCAGACTTCACCTACCACCCCTAGGATGAAAGCTGCCCCGGGGACACCATGATTTGAATAGGGGATCCAAGTTGGACTTTTCATCTATGGAACTATACGAGAATGGATGTATGTTGTTTTAAACCACCAGGTTTGTAGTGATTTGTTATAGCAGCAACAGGAAGCTAATACACACATATGCCTCTACATTTTCCAGCCTCCCTACAGTGTAGGTAGGGCAAAAAATTCATGGAATGTGGGTGGGCAAGGTGTATCTTTCTTCACCCAGGCCCAACTTTTTTTTTTTTTTTTTTTTTTTTGCACTGAGGATTGAACCTAGGGACATTTACCTCTGAGCTCCACCTCCAAACCTATTTAATTTAATTTTTTATTTTGAAAAAGGGTCTTACCAAGTTGCAGGGGGCCTCACTAAATTGCTAAGGCTGGGGCTTCGAACCTGGAATCCTCCTGTCTCAGTTTCCCAAGTACTGAGATTGCAGGCATTTGCCACCATGCCCTGGTTTCTCAAACTGTTCTTTTTTGGTGGTACTGGGGTTTTTGGAAACCCTTCTACCTCCGGGCTACACTCCCAGACCTATTTTTTTATATTTTTTAATTTGGAAACAGGGTCTCTTAAGCCAGTGCTGCTGGCTTCAAACCTGCGCGATCCTTCTGTCTCCGCCTCCCAAGTGCGGGGATTACAAGCGTGCGCCTCCACGCCCGGCTCAAACTGTTCTTAATGTTCAAAATGGGAACACCATTGGACTCCCTTAGCTTTATTTTGTAATTTGACATTTTCAAATAGTAGATGAGGAGCACCTTAGGAATCTCTTTGCCTAGGGCTTAGGAAGTTCTTTATCTCTGCTTTCCTGAACACAGAGGTCTCTTCCTTCCTCTTTAGAGTGAAAACACTCTTTGCTGGTGTCTTCCCAGGGTCTTCTAGGCCTTTCCTAAGTATGATTTCCCTTCCACAGCTTTATAATTTGGTTCAGGGATTCCCTTTTCTTGGAATGCTTCAAGTTCAGCTCAATTCCATTTTTTCCAAAAACACATTTTTGCTATCTCCAAGGAATAATTTATTTTCTTTCTCTACAATTCCATATATTCTTTCCTAATACGCGTGTCTGTAACTGATTCCTGCCTAACTTAAAACCCTCTCCTGAACCCACTAAATTGTAGCTTCTAGAAAACATGTCTTACTCCCCATGTGCTCTGAAGGTAATAAAAGTTCACCTATTTACAAATTTTAGTAAAACCACATTGCCGCTGTTTTGCAGGCAGAAGCATGCAGTAGCTTTGGAATTGTCATAAATGGAGCAAGGGTCTCTGCAACAAATCTATATTCCTTCATTCAAGAAAGTTTTGGAAGGCAGGTGTAGTGGTGCACACCTATAATCCCAGTACTTGGGAGGCCGAGTCAGGAGAACTACAGATTGACACCAGCCTCAGCAATGTAGTGAGACTCTCAATAAGTTGTTTCAAAACAAACAAGCAATAAAAAATAAAAAAGGCTGGAGGTGTAGCTTGGAGGTAGAATCTTCCTGGGTTTAATCCCCAGTACCATATACACAAAAAACGAAATTAAAAAAAGAAGAAAGGATAGAAGGAAGGAGAGAGGGAAGGAAAGAAGGAGAGAGATAGAAAGGAAGAAGAAAGAAAGGAAGGAAGGAAAGAAAGAGAGAAAAGAAAGTGTTGGAGTGCATTCTCTAAACCAGGTACTGTTCTGCATGCAGTGGACCCCCTGTGGAGTGAGCCTACTATGTGTGGACTCAGTGCATAGAAATCACCGTTGGCTGAGCCTGGAGCCAAGGCTCGGCTTTGTGGAACTTGCTTCTTTCAGGGAAGCGCATCCTCTCACCACTCCTGCGTTTGCTCACACCCCAGGAGTTTTAGGAACAAGCTGTTGACATTTCTTTGTTTCGGATCTCAGTGTTCCCATATTATTATTTATGATGTAACTTAGAATCTATTTTATAGGGCTGAACTCAATTCAATTTTGAAATTGTGTAAGAGAGCTACCCCACCCATTTTCTTTCCATTGAAAAGCAAGAGGGGCGTGTAGGAACAACTTAGTAAGGGTCCCTGGGGCGAGTCCCAGCCTATTATTTCAGTTTCCTTGCAGCTCACTGAGAGGGGTGGGGTGAACAGGAAAGGGGAGACCTGTCCTTTCCTGAATGATTGTTTGGTCAATCCACAGGGACCCCCCTCCCCAAGAGGACCATCCTCCCCCCATTAGGAAAGCGGGGCCCAGAGGCATCCCAGGGCTGGCTGTGGCCGGCTGTGATGAATGGTCCAGACCCAGAGCTGGGATTTGGCCAATAACAAGGAAGGCAGGATAGGAGGTTTTAGAGATCAGACCGGGACACTCTGAGACCAGGACCTGATATAGCCCTGGCACCAACACAGGGGTTTGGCTTACTCACTGCGCAAAAGTGGTTAAATGAATGTGAAATGAATAAGCAAATGGTAGAGTGAATGACCGTCATCTCTTTGCTCCCTTTTCCAACAAATTATTCTGAGAGCTTCTCATTCGTGACTCCTCTTTTTGGTGCTACTGGGGTTCCTGGAACCCTTCTACCTCCAGGCTACACTTCCAGACCTATTTTATATTTTATTTGGAAACAGGGTGTTGGAAATTTGGAAATCTAGGTGTTGAGTGAGACATGTCGTCCACTGTTCTAGGAGCATTCTGCTCCTTACCAAGGCTAGAGGCTCTTAGGGAGACAAGCACAGGTTAGAGAGGGGGAATATAAGAGATTCTTTCCAGAACCTTTGCAAATAGGCTAGAGCCTCACTTCCCGGCATGGTTAGTTTCAGGCTTCTGTGTCATCCTCAGGAATCAGCAACATAAGTCAGTGATTTTTTGTTTGTTTGTTTCTGGTGATTGAACACAGGGGCATTCTTTCTCCAAGGTAGAATACCACCCCACCCCCTGCCCTTTTTTATTCTTTATTTTGAAGCAAGTTCTCACTAAGTTGCTGAGGGTCTCACTAAGTTACTGAGGCTGGGCTTGAACCTATGATCTTCTTGTCTCAGCCTCCCAAGTACTGGGATCAGAGGTGTGTACCACCATGCATTGCTAATGTATGGAAACAGTTTAACGGGTTCTGCAGACATAGAATACTGGGTTTTATAATAGTGAGGGAGTCACCAATCTATCCCAACCTTCAATGTGTCAGTCATAAAATAGAGATGGCCACAGTCCTACCTTATGAGGTTGCTGTGATGATTAATTTATATACCATTCATATGAAGTACTCAGCCCAGCCACTGGGACATCACAAACTCTGAATGAATGGGAACTATTAGTGAAATTAGCCCAAGGGATAGCATGTGGCACTTGATGGACATTGGGTTGTTTACTAGAGCTGTCTTTGAATGTAGGATCCTCCTGTATCAGCCTTGCAAATGGTGGGGTTATAGACCTGTACCACCAGAGAAAGCAGAACTTCTGAGCCCCAGGCTCGTCTTCGGTAGTCCTGCTGCGGATCGGTGCTGAGGAGTTCTGATTGGGTTCCTTCCAGCCGTCATGGTGCAGTGCAACACTTTGGCTTGGCTCAGTCACAGTAAGGAGAATGGGGACCTTGCAGGGACAGCTCACAATCTGGAAAGCCTCCTGCAGGGTGGTTTTCAGGGGACTAAGTGCCTTTGTGAATCTGAGGATGGTTGGAGAACTAGTCCGCCCCCTGGCCTCAGCTTTATTAAGGAATAATTGACAAAGAAAAATTGTATATACTTTCAATATACAATGTGATGTTTTGATATATGGACATAGTGAATTATTAAGTCATAATGAATGAATTGAATCTGTCATCTCACATACTTGTCAGTTTCTTGTGGTAAGAATACATAAAATCTATTCTCTTGGCAATTCTTTCTTTCTTTTCCTTTCTTCCTTTCTTCCTTCCTTCCTTCCTTTCTTTCTTTCTTTCTTTCTTTCTTTCTTTCTTTCTTTCTTTCTTTCTTTCTTTCTTCTTTTTTTTTTTGTAGTACTGGGTATGTAACCCAGGGGCATTCTATCTCCGAGCTACACCCCCAGCCCTATTTTTTTTATTCTTTATTTTGAAACAAGGTCTCACTAAGTTGCATAAGGCCTCACTAAGTAGTTCAGGCTGTCCACAAACTGCAATCCTCTTGTCTCAGCCTCCCAAATGCTGGGATTATAAGTGTGCACCACCATGCCCGGCTTCTTGGCAATTTTAAAGTATTCAATACGTTATTATTAATTATAGTCAGCATGTTGTTCAGTAGATCTCCATTCCATCTAACTGAGGCTTTGCAACCTTTGGCCAACATCTTCCTAGTCCTTCCTCTCCAGCCCTTGGTAACCACCATTCTACTCTCTGCTCCTGTGAGTCAACTTTTTAAGATTCTACACAAATCCGATCATGTGATACTTGTCTTTCTGTGCCTGGCTGATTTCACTTAATAATCTCCAATTTCATCCATGTCGTAGCAAATGATAGAATTTCGTTCTTTTTATGGCTGAGTAGTATTCCACCGTGTACATATATATCAGTTTCTTTACCCATTCATCTGTTGATGGACATTTAAGTCGCTTCTGCATCTTAGCTGTTGGGAATGATGCTGTGATGGGCCTACAGAGAGACAGATTTCACAGGGTATTCTTCATCTCAGTTGAGGGAAAGGTGAGAGGAGGTGGTCCCCAGTGACTACTGGAACACTTCCTGCTAGACAGGAGGAAATCCTGAAGCAAATTAGTCTCCTCCAAGAGGGAAAGTAATAAAGCTCCCTCCCCAAAGCATAAGTTATATATGACAAAATGCATTCAGTCATTAAAGTAGAATTCAATGATTTTTGTGTACGAGTGTGTGTGTTGTGGGGGGATTGAACTTGGGGGCACTCTATCTCTGAGCTACACTTTAGCCTTTTTTTAAATTTTGTGGGTCTGGGGATGGAATCCAAGGGCATTTGACCCCCGAGATACACCCCTCTCCCTATTTTTTATTCTTTATTTTGAAAGAGGGTCTCAATAAGTTGCAGAGGACCTCACTAAGTAGCTGAGGCTATCCACGAACCGTGATCTTCTGGTCTCAGCCTCCAGAATGCTGGGATTACAAGCGTGCGTCACCACGCCCAGTTAGCCCTTTTTAATTTTTTATTTGGAAACAGGGTCTTGCTAGGTTGCTGTAAGTCTCACTAAGCTCCTGAGGGTAGTCTCAAACTTTCGATGACTCCCATCTCAGCCCCCCAAGCACTGGGATTACAGGCATGTGCCACCATATCTAGTTTAATGAATTTTGGCAAATGAGTATGCTCACTATACGACCACCAGCATATCCGTAACATCCAGCTTAGAGAGCAGTAAATGGTCAGTGTAGCGTACCCGTTTACTGGACTGCGTTGGATACCAGACACAGGAGCCCTGGAAAGCGCTCAAGGGATGTGAGTTGGGAGAAAGTTCTTAGCTGCTGATGAAGCCAAACGTTATTCATAGACTTGGTGTAGGGGGCTAGATTTCTTCTCATGTGAATTGTTTTCCCTTTGCCAGTTTTTAACTGGATTTTCATCTTTTTATTGTAAATTCAGAAAAAGAAAGTTAAATTTTTCATAGACTTGCCGATATTTTCTCCTGATTTGTCATTTGTTTTTAAATATAGGGTGTGGCTTAGTGGTAGACTGCTTGCCTAGCAGGTGCCAGGCCGTGCGTGGGTTCAATCCCGAGTAGCACATACACACAAATAAATAAACAAACAAACAAATAAATACACGCTGCTGTTTTTTTTATTTTTTATTTTTTGGTGTACTGGGGTTCCTGGAAGCCCTTCTACCTCCGGGCTACACTCCCAGACCTATTTTATACTTTTTAATTTTTGGAAACAGGGTCTCTTAAGCCAGTGCGGCTGGTCTCCACCTCCCAAGCGTGGGGATTACAAGTGTGCGCCACCACACCCGGCAGCTTCATTTTTAAAATATGCATGTTACATCGTTTTGAGATGATTCTAAGGTAACGTATAGGTGTATACACATGCACATACACAGGCACACATGCCTAATGTGGTGATAAACACCTGTAGTCCCAGTATTTGGGGGGCTGAGACAGGAGGATTGCAGGTTCAAGGACAGCCTCTGCAACGTGGAGAGACTCTCAGTAATCTAGTAAGAACTTGTTTAAAAAAACAAAAAATAAAAAAGAGTTGGGGGTGTCGCTCAGAGGTAGAATGTCCCTGGGTTCAATCCCTAGTATAACAATAAACAAGCAAGCAATCAAACAAACATACATATTTGTATGTATTTGTGTGTGTGTGTGTGTGTGTGTGTGTGTGTGTGTGTGTGTGTGTGTGTATATATAATTTCTGCTGTAAATGGCACCTAATCTGTGGTATTTTGTTAAAATAACATGAAGACAATCAGCTTCTCACATTCTTTCTGTAACTTAATACAAAGGCCCTAATTTTTTTCATGACTGCAGTGGCAACAACTGTTAGGTCCATATTAAAGTTCTGCCACATACTAAGAAGACAGACATCATATTACAAAGAGCTTTCATAAGGAATGCTTACTCAGATTCCTCTCGGTACCTGTTGGAGCGACTGTCTGCTTCACTACTTACTAACCAATTACACAGTCCCACCTGTGGTTCTAATCCAAGATTCTCCCCTTCCGTGGCAATTACTGGCTAAAAAAAATCAGAAGTAAAAATTTCATGAGAAATTTAAAAATAACTTTTCAGTGGACACCAGGAAATTAAGTACTCTCCAACTACACGGGTAGTCTCAGAATAATTTTGAAAAAGAAATAATTTTGAGTAGGCTATTTTATTACATGCATGGTCAACTTTCTAGATACGTTCTATTTCCTTTTGACATGTAGAGTCAGTTCTGAAGATGTCAACTTATTTTCCTTTCTCTACCTTACGTTTCTTTATGGAAAAAATCTATAATCCCTATTGTGGTTTTATCCAACATTTATTCAGCAGAAGTGTACTTACTATACTTTGATAGACCCCGAGGAGCAAAGACTAAATGAATACCAGCCTTGTTCTCTGAAATTTTGTCCTGGGGGGAGGTACCAAGGGGAGGGAAGGTCACAGAGTCAAAAATAAGTGTCAAGGGGATGTGATGAGTTCTTCAAGAAAGATGCAAGGGGATGGTTAGAACGATTGGAGAGACACAGAATTCTGTGTGGGATGTCTAGCAGACGGGTCAGGGACCAATTCTCTAGATTCTGCTACTCAACCCAGTGGACATCTCTTGAGATCATCTTCTTATCTGCCACTCCACAAGTGCTGGAAGTTGGCAGGCTTTGCCTCTGTGTCACCTGGTTTATTCTACCAGGGCAAACCCTGGCTGTCGCATAACACCCATCATCCCCGTGTCCCTTGTAATCGCTCATTATGCTTCCTTTTGTTCTCAGAAAAGTTTGAGTTTGAACAGTATAATGGTAAAGCTCTCCATCTTTTTCTCTCCTTCTTAGCCAGACTTAGCCAATCAAGCAAAACTTTGAGGAGAAATTGAGTTTTGTGGGCAGATAATAATAATACTGATCAATAGTCATTTGTTTTCAGTTAAGTTCTATTTCTATTTTAACCCACGTAACATGTTTTAAAAGGCAAATGGAACTATAAGGCTTACAATATATCAAGTTCCCTGCCTCAGACATTTGCACACTGTCTTCTACTCTTAGGCAATCTCTTATATCTCTTATCTATTTCTTGTATTTCCCACTCTTTTTCTAAATAATCTGCTATTTCTTCATTTTTACCATTTTCTATCTTCTGTTGATTTTTATTATGGACTTAATTGTCTCCTTTAAAATGTATTTGTAGACACCCCAGTCTCCAATGGGTTTGTGTTTGGAGATAAGGCCTTTAAAGAGGTGATTAAGGTTAAATGAGGTCAAAGGGTGGTGCCCTAATCTGACAGAAACTGTGTTCTTAGGAGAAGAGAAGCCAGAGCTCGCTGGGAGCTCCTGCTGAGGAGAGGCCACTCAAGGACACACTGGAAGGCAGCTGTCCCTGAGCCAGGAGGAGCAGCTCACCGAACTGAACTGGCCCGTGCCCTGACCCGCACCGTCCACCCTCCGGAACTGTGAGAAAATTAGTTTCTGGTGGTGATGCCACACAGTCCGAAACGACTAATACAACTTCCTACAGTGCAGAGACATTAGCTCTTTCCTACAACCTCTCTCTCTCTCTCTCTCTCTCTCTCTCTCTTTCTCTCTCTCCACACACACACACACACACACACACACACGCGCGCGCGCGCACCCTTTGATTCTCTCTTTACCCCTGATTTCAATGTTTCTTTCCTAGCAATGCCGCATGCCTCTCTCTCTCTCTCTCTCTCTCTCTCTCTCTCTCTCTCTCTCTCTCTCTCTCTCTCTCTCTCTCTTCTTAAAGATTTATGTGTAATGTGTTTAAAGTCTTTCCCTCAACCTAATAGTGATCCCGTGTTCCACTCCCACCTTGCCAGAGCTCTTATCAGGCACCTCTGCTGCCACAGCGGCCTCTGTCCACTCCCCCTGCCCACTCTCTGCTCATTTGCTGAGAGGTGGCTCTGAGAAGCGCCCATGCCAACCCCTTCCTGTACAAAAGGCTTTGGGATCCTCCTGTCTCAGCCTCCCGGGTGCTGGGGTTACAGATGTGCGCCACCATACCTGCCAAGAAAGTGATATTTAAATGTGTGTGTGGGGGGCATTGTTCAAATAGAAATATCATTCTCATCATCAACGGTACCAAACTGGGGAAATGCACATTCTTTTAAGACACTGCCCTCAGCACCTTTGTTCATTGAACTTTGATCTGCATTTCCAACTCTGCAACATTTAACTAAGAAAAGGCTTTCAGTCTTGATTTCCAGGAAATAGTTCTAATTGCAGAACAGAGTGACTTCGGGCTTTAAATGACTAAATCAGCAGGGACGTCTAAGGCCCCTGATTCCCGGTAGCTCTCCTTTTTTTTTTTTTTTTCTGTACTGGGGATGAAACCCAGGGGCATTCTACCTCCAAGCGACACCCCAGCCCTATATTTTATTCCTCATTTTGAAAGAGGGTCTCACTGAGTTGCAAAGGGCCTCACTAAGCAGCTAAGGCTGGCCGCAAACCGCGATCCTTCTGTCTCAGCCTCCCGAATGCTGGGATTACAAGCGTGTGCCAACACGCCCAGCTCACCCTTGTTATTCTATAATGGCCATACAAATTCTGAATGGCATCATACTTTTCTTGTATATATATAAAAGTATGAGTAAAATATATATATTATATACAAGTAGGTTCCACCCATATATATATATATATATATATATATATATATATATATATATATATGTGTTGGGGGGGGGTGTGGGTGTGTGTGGGTGTGTGTGAAACCTATTCATATATATTATATATATGAGTCAAACCTATTATATATATATCATATATAATTCTAAATGACATTGGAATCATATGTCTTATATATTATTATAATTATATATTTTAACTCATACATGAGTAAAACTTGATGAGTATGAGTATATATATAATTACATATATGTGATAGATGAAAGGAAAAATTAACATTTATATACTGCTTATCACATTCTAGATTTGTATAAATTAACTCATGTAATTTTCATAAAGATCCTATGAGAGAGCTACTGTTATAATTCCCAGTTTAGGGATGAGAAAACAGAGGCACTTGCTTAGTCTCCACCAGAAGTTCCTCGGCCCGGAGTGGTCTCGACCCTCTCCTAGGGCTCATTCGGCAATGTCTGCAGATATTTTTAATTCTCATGACTGGTGGCGGTGACATTTTATAAAGCCCAGAGGTGCTGCTACACATCCTACAATGCACAGAACAATCCCCCCAAACAAAGAGCAGGCCAGTCCAAAATACCAGTTGTGCTGCTATTGAGAAGCTTTGATCCGTACCAACCATCCATCGGAAGGGATTCTCCTGACACTTCTATCAGGCCAGTGATGGACAGCTGGCTTTCTCTGGCCCAATGAGAAAGGGAGGGCTTGGGGAATGGTCACTTTTAACCGTCCTTTCCCATGGGTATGAACAGGCAGCATGTAGCTGTCTCGTTACACCGAGAAGAACCAGCCTCCCCATGAAGCTGGTGCTGAGGACAGCAAGAACCAAAGAACAGAAAGAACCCATGTCCTTAAAGACATTACTGAGTAGCACTGAACCCTGTCCTTCCCGGAACCCGAGCGTCTCTGGACTTGGAGTTACGTAAGACAACACATTTATATTATTTAAGACTGTTCGAGGGGGAGCAGGTTCTGTTTCAGGCAGCTGCAAGTGTCATAACCAAGACACTTTGCCAGTCGCAGGAGGTTTCCTGGAAAATTCAGCAGTCTCTTTACATATTCCTCTTTAGAAATGTACACATCTCCCTTCTGACTGAACTCTGCCTCGTGAGGAGATTCGGAGACACCTTCCTTGGCCTGAGACTCCTGTCTGAATGGATGCCCACGACATAGGCACTTTATAATCAGCTGACAGGCAGTTAGAATGCAAAGTCACGTGCCAGCAACGAGGGAGGGAAGGCCACGGAGGGAAGTCTCCACGTGTGTGGGAACAGGGGCAGTTGTCTGCAGTAAGAACAATCTGCTTAGTGGAATAAAGAGAATGGTAAGTGTGAACTGGAGTTACTTGAGGAAGGAGGGCTTGGGAGTGAAGGCCATTCCCAGGTGTTCCCGTTGACTTGGAGGATGCATTGAGGGAATTCAAAAAAGGCGAGCTTTAAACACGTGGCTCCAACCTAATATCCTATCATTTGAAACTAAAGGAGAGGGCGACCTGAATTGTTCGGCATCCTAGGGTCTCCAATGGTGGCAATTTCCACTACGTTTTTATTCTTTTATTGGGTACAGTGTAATTATACATTACAATGAGATTTAAAGCAATACAAACATACATGCACACATGCATTATTTCCCTCTCTACACCCTTTCCCTTTTTCTCTCCCCATACATGTTAGCGACATTGGTTATGAAAACTTGTATGGATGTAACCTTATCTGAACTATTCCCTTCCTCAATCATCCTTTTTTTTTTTTCTGTCTCCATCCCCTTTTCCAAATCCCTTCCCCAATTCTACTGTTTTTTTCTTCATTTGATTGAAGTCCCCTTTGTTTTCCTGTTTTTGTTCTAGTTTCCACATATAAGAGAAAACACAATTTTGTTCTTCTTTATGGGTGGAAAGTTCCTTCATGTGTCTATACCACACTCTCATCATCCATTCACCTGTTGATGGACTCCTGGGTTGGCTCCATAGTTTAGTTATTGTAAATTGTGCTGCTATAAACATGGGTATACCGCTCTAACTTTACTATCCACACAGTATCGAACTTTAATTCTTTTGCGAAGATACCTAGGAGTGGTATGGCCGGGTTCCATGGTAATTCTCGGCCTTGTGTTCTGAGGCACCTCCAAACTGACCTCCAAACTGTTCGTACTGATTTGCAATCCCACTCACTGAACAGGAGAGTTTCTATTTCCCCATATCCTGACCAGCTTTTATTACTGTTTATGTTCTCGATGAACAGTTTCCATTTTTATGCTGGAAACTGCTGTCTTGTTATTGGCCAGGTACCTGCCTGAGACAGATCAACTGTACCCACCGTTGAGTATCATTAGGCACCTCTGTGAGAGGCAAGGAGCAGAGGCAGGGCGAGCTGGCCTCGGGAGCGGCAGAATGTGCTCAGTGCATCATCGTGCGTGACCTCATAACCACCAGCAGCACATCAGGGAGTGTCTGGTCTGCACAGACAGGCCTTGTTTTGTTTTGAAAGTGTGTTCTTAGTTTGGTTTCTGAGGCCTGGAAAATAGAATAATTTCAACAGAATCTGCTAAAAATCGTGTTTTTTGAGATACCTGGGTCGTGTCACTCTCTAAAACCTGCTTTCCCACATGATCTCGGTGATGGTCAGTATGCATGATCTGGCAATTGTCTAGTAGCATCCAAACCTGCAAACCTCTCTGATCTGCCCAGAAAAACAGTGAAAACAGATAAGAGATCTCAATGGTCTGCACATGGGAACACAGCAAGAAAAATAAGAGTTAGAAGTGGGATGAGTCACCAGATTCAGGGACTCTCCGAAATATATGGGTGGCACCTCGGGAACCCTCAAACGTTTCCCGACTTTCTCTTTGCGAAACCGTAGCAAAGTGCACAGATTCCTCTCCTTACCGAAATGTTTAGCAAGACCCCAGAGCTTCCTGTCTTTGCCTTTCTTCCTAATTGCCCAAATTAGACTGGATTTTATAATTCTCCGCAGGAGCATCCAAAAAGGGTGACTTTGTTGACGTCCAGACTCAACAGTGCTGCTGCAAGGCAGACACACGATCCCAGCCTCTCCCGCGCAGCCCTGCTGAGTCTCCGGGCTGGGGCACCGTCGTTTCGCAACTGGTTCCAGTGTTACCACAACAGACTTTCCCCTCAGCGACCAAAGAGAAATTGACCTGCTTGAAGATTCTTCTTGCTTGCGAAAGAATGTCACAGGAGTTTATCCCTTTGGAGTACGCAATTTGGTTTTTACCCGATGACTGGGGCACAGGCCATATTAGGGACAAGTATTATTTGGCAAGACTTCAGCTGTTGCTTTGATTATATAAGTTCATCATTCCGAATGCACATTTCCGTCGTGATGTAAAGTTCATTTCTCACTGTGGGTTGCAACCAAAATAATTTGAAATCTACTGAAGCAGTAAGTTGGAATTTTATTCCATTACCTCCAAAATGCTTGTTGGTGGCAAGTGACAAATCTGGTTTGTTTAGGGAACAGAAGAGAAATGCTTTTAGTTGTTCAAAGCATATGCCCACTGACTCTGCAAGCTCACTCGACTTTAGAAAAGCGCTCGGTGGTTCATTCACCTTTTTTTTTTTTATTAATTTCTTCTACTTTTTTTTATGGAACCTTTAAGAAGAACAGGCATCAAGACCCTGAGGCTGATGAGGCGAATTGGAGAACCAGAGCCGATTCCACATCCCTCAGACAAAATTCACCAAGAAACACTCTATGGTAACATCTGTCCCTGTGGTTGAACGGGGCGGCCGTCCCGCAGTCCTGCTAGAGCAGAACGGCTTGCGCAAAACAGAAACTTCACACACGGCTTGCACAGCCTTTGTCTCCAAGCTTCAGATTTTATTTTATTGTACATAACATAGAATTTGCCATTTTCACCATTTATCGCTAATTAGAAAGCAGCTGAATTTCTCAAGAAAATTATGTTCCTTTATACCCATAATGGTGGAAAGTGGCCACTGTGGAAATTATATTACTGTGTGGGTGAAGGAGAAATATAGGAAAATTCTATGCATAAACACAATTTAAAACACCTTTTTTTTTATCCTCTTCCTCCTCCTCTGCCTCCTTCTTCCCTCCTTCTCCTTCTTCTCCTCCTCTTCCTCTTCTTCCTCCTCCTCCTTCTCTTTTCTTCCTCCTCCCCCTCCTCCTCCTTCTCCTCCTTTTCTTCCTCCTCCCCCTCCTCCTCTTCTTTTCCTCCTTCTCTTCCTTTTCTTCTTCCTCCCCCTCTTCTTCTCCTCCTCCTCTTCCCCCTCTTCCTCCACCTCCTTCCTTTCTTCTCTTCCTTCTCCTTCTCCTCCTCCATCACCTCCTTCCCTCCTCTTCCTCCTCCTCCTTTTCCTTCTCCTCCTCCTCCTTCTTTGTACTGGGAATTTGTACCCAGGGATACTCTACCACTGAGCTACATCTCTAGCCTTTTTTTACTTTATTTGGAGATGTGGTCTCACTAAATTTCCAGACTGGCCTTGAATTTGTGATCCTCCCGCTTCAACTTCCTGAGTAGCTGGGATTACAGGTATGTGCTGCCATGCCTGGCCTAAATACCTTTTCTTATGTGGTAAGATGCACTAGGAAATGAAACACTTGTTGCTGTTTTAACTATTTTCAAATGTGTTGTTCATGGCATTAAGTGCACTCCCATTGTTGTGCAACCAGCACACCATCCATTTCCAGAACTTTCTCATCTTCTCAACACAAACTATATAAACAGCTCCTCATCCTCCAGGCATCCACCATTCCACTTCCTGACTGAATTCAACTCCTCCGGTACTTTATGTAAGTGAAATTGAACATTGGTCTTTTTGAAACTAGCTCGATTTACTCAGTATGATGTTGTCAAGTTTCATCTGTGTTGACGCACGTGTCAGAATGCGATTTCTTTGTGAGGCTAAATCATATTCCATTTTGTGTGTATATGCAGATGTTACTTTTAAAATACCCTTTGCTTCTCTGTGGAGTTTGCTATGTAACATTAATTAACTTTGGCCCAGCAGTAGAAGAAAGAATGCTAATGGTGCTAATATGGTCCCCAAAAGGTCTAAAGACAGAAGATTAAAAAAAAAGAAAATCCCACAATCTGGTACAAAAATCCAATCTGTTGACTGACTTTTGTGTCTTTTGCTGACTCTGGGAGTTTTAAAAGGTTAGAAGGGCATGTTATTTTGTCTTGTATTTATTTGTTTATTTATAGAATGCCAAACTTGAAAACCTATTGGGATTTTCCATCCACAAGTGGGACTCATCATCCCTTGAAAGCAAGCTGACTGCGCTCTCTCTCTCTCTCTCTCTCTCTCTCTCTCTCTCTCTCTCTCTCTCTCTCTCTCTCTCTCCTTTCTCTCTCTCTCTCTCTCCTCTCTCCTCTCCCCCCTTGGCTGCATTTTAGCATCTGTCAGCAGAAACCATAAAGGCACGCGCCTGTGTTTTGGGTGCCTTTGCTTCTCTCATGCACCCTCCCACAGCCCCACCCCATTTCCTTGACTGTAATTTTCTGAGTTCTAGGGCCGGCCTTTTACTCTACCCCTCTCCTGGGGTTCCTCACTGTCCAGGTAAGAAGGGGACACTCCTACGGAGTGGGATTGCTGGAATTGAGACGAACTGAAGTGGGGAAAGGATCCTCCTTTAGGAATCTGGCACCCACTGATCAGTGGGGATCCCGGTGTAGACACCTGGCTCTGTAAGAGTCATCGATGCAGTTCATAAACGTAGAGGTGGAACCCCACCCGAGGGTCTGTGTGGCTTTGAGCCAGTCAGGTTTGGGTCACTATTTGATAAAATAATCATGGTCATGTTTTTGGGAGGCTGGGCTTCTTCCTAAGCACCTTATGCGCGTGCTCTCATTTAGTTCACGGTAACCTGGTGGGGGGGGATCAGGGATGATCCCAGGATGGGGTGAATTATTTGCATCAAGTTGCGCACGTAGGCAAGGCAGACTTGGCTTCGGATTTGGTCCAGAGCCTACACTCTTCAACACCTTCCTGTGCTGCCCTCCAGTACATCTCCAGCTGGGAAGCTGGAATTGCATAACCTTGATCTAGCACATCCTCTGAAGGATCTTATCTGGCTAGCATCCCTGGAGAGCTATTACAAATGGCAGGTGCACAAGGATGTTCTAAAGAAACATTGCAGGATTGCAGATCTTTTTTTTTTTTTTGTCACCTCATCCCAGGAACAATGTCTAGTAAATTTTAAATCCATCAGAACTGCTTTTAAAAAATCCATTGAATAGCCGGGCGTGTTGGCACACGCTTGTAATCTCTGCACTTGGGAGATGGAGACAGGAGGATTGCGCTGGCTTAAGAGACCCTGTTTCCAAATAAAAAAGTATAAAATAGGTCTGGGAGTGTAGCCCGGAGATAGAAGGTTTTCCAGGAACCCCAGTACCACACACACACACACACACAAAAAAAAAAAAAAACATTGAATAACCGGGACTGTCTGAATGTGTACTGTATGGCTTGGCCATGGGATGTCTCCCAATAGGTCATGTCTTAAAGGCTTGACTCCCAAGGCGGTAATGTCCAGAGGTGGGCTTTGGGAAGTGACTGGATCATGAGGGCTCTAGCTTTTTTAATGGATGATTTCCTTTGACAGATTAGTAATTTTTTTTTTTGGTGGTACTGGGGATGGAACCCAGGAAACTTCTACCTCCGGGCTACACTCCCAGACCTATTTTATGTTTTATTTGGAAACAGGGTCTCTTAAACCAGGCGAGGCTAGCTTCGAACCTGTGTGATCCTCCTGTCTCCGCCTCCCAAGTGCTGGGATTACAAGCGTACGCCACCACGCCCAGCTTAGATTAGTAACTGAATGAACTACTGGGAGGGTAGAATCTGTAGGCGGGGAGCATGGTTGCAGGAGATGGATCACTAGAGGAATGCCCTTGGGGGCTGTATCTTGTCCCCCCCCCCTCCTTCCCCATCTCTCCATCTCTGTTCTTCATGGCTGCCAAGAACTGAAGAACTGAGCACCTTTCCTCTGCTGTGTCTTTCTGCTCTGATGCTTCTGCCTTGTAGCCAGCGAGCCAACATCAGTCTTTCCCCCTTTAGGATGACCATGTCAGGCATTTTCACCACAGCAATGAAAAGCCGATTGGCACACCTACTAAATATCTAGAACCATGCCGGAAATTACAATGGGTACAAAGATAGATGACATGATTCCTGCCCTTCACGAAAACCACCCTCTGTGAACCTACGTAGAGTCATATAAAAGAAAGTGCTTGGTTTGGGGATTTGAAGACATTAGCAGTGGATGGTGATTCATTCAGGGAACCCCTGTGTTACCTTTATATTTTTATTTATATATATTTATTTATTTTTGTGGTACTGGGATTGAATCCAGGGGCATTCTACCTCTGAGCTACACCCCCAGCCCTGACTTTTAATTCTTTATTTTGAAACAGGGTCTCACTAAGTTGCAGAGGGCCTCACTAAGTAGCTGACGCTGGCCATGAACCTGGATCCTCCTGTCTCAGCCTCCCAAGTACTGGGATTACAATCGTGTGCCGCCACACCCAGTTTATGTGCTAAATTTAATATGTAATGGCAGTGCATTTCATCTAGAAAGCACCATCCATATATCTCTAGAGCAGAGAGCCCATCCCTTCCCACTTCCTCCCCATTGTGTACTCCTGCTCAATTTCTTTAAGGACTAAAATATTTCCTGAATATCTTTGTCTTGAATAGGGCAACCAATATCAGAGGTGGTACAGAGTGAAAAATATTCATCATGTACAAAAACAGAAACAACCTAACTTAAAACTAATTAGCCCCTAAGGAGAAAGTGAGGTTAATACAAACATTCTCTGTTTCCATCATGAGACAGTTGTCCCAGTTTTGTGGTCACACTCATTTCTGTTCCTTTTCTGCTTCATTTCCTGTGACTTCCCCTGCGTCTTACTCTAGTTCTTAGAATCAGAAATGACAACGACGAACCCACCAGTCAAGCCCTGAGCGGCCTCTGTTGTTCTTAGAGATCTTGCGTCCCCTTAAAGAGGGAATCAGCGCACACTGCACCAGGAAGAGAACTGGGCCCTCCTTTTGATTAGTTTTCATGTCGGCTGAAAGATGCCGGAGATACTTGGCAGCTCCAGAGGACCAGAGGAGCACATGCCTGGGGCGTGTCCTGCATCCTTGAAACCTGCATTAACTTGGGTGCACATGAGAAAAATGCAGATTTTACAACTCTAGTGGAGGCTTAATGACTCGAGTCTTGGAGCTGGGGCCCAGGAGCCCATGTTCTTTAACATTCCCAGGGTGCCTTGCCTTTGCCTTTAATCTGTCAGCCGCTGAAAGGGCAGAGGGACTGTGGCCAGCTCAGATTTGGGGGCAGGGCCATTAATTGACTTGGGAACAGTATCTGGCAGGAGACAGAGATGACCAGGGAAGGAAGAGGAGGGAGAGGCGACCAGTGGCCTTGGCTGCAGAAGAGCCTTGGGCCCACGCCAGAACTGCAAGGAAAACATAGGATCAAAATAAAATAAAATAAATTACCCCCCCACAGCCTGATTATGTATTTGCCTGGGGGGTGACTGTCTTTTAATTCTCAGACAATATGAAAACCAGGTCTCTTCTTCCCACTCCTCCACATCCCCATCCCCATCTACGCCTCTTCCAATACCTCTCATCCAACCTATTCTTTATCCAAAGTGTTGGTTGGATCCAAATGGAAAGTTTATTAGAGGGAAAGAAGGGGATGTGGAGCTGTTGGGGGAGCTGCTGGTTGCCATGGAAACCGTGATGCTGTAGGGTCTGAATGGCTTTCTGTTTGCTGACGTCCAGTTCTTTGGGGCAGGCCCTGGCCTGGGCAGGGACTGGGCACCGCATCCTCTGTCTCCCGTTTCCGGCATCCGGCCCGGTGGCATGCACCCCAACAGGTCTCCTGGTAGCAGGCAGGGCGTCCGGGCTTGAATGCTTCCTCCTGACCTCCTGTCCTGCTGCTGCCCTCCCCAGCTGGGAGGCGAAGGGAAGCAGAGGGTGTTTCCCAACCATTTGAAAAGAGAGTCCTTGTTCTCCTCCTGCATTTTATTCTTTCTTCCCCTGTCATCCAAACATGAGCCGCTGGCCATTTGCCTGCCTCCTGCTGGCCAGCGATCCAGGCTGTTCTCAATTCTGAATTTCTATTCATATGGTAAGAACTGCAGGAGCTGTCTTCGCGCAGCTCGGTGCACTGGGTGAGCTGCTGTCTCCAGTGCACCTTCTTCAATTTTGCTCCCAGCAGCTGATCACAATGGATAAAATGACCAGCACCCAAATGACCCAACTCAGACAGAGTTGGCCTACTCGAAAGGTTTGTTAGTCAAGGTTAGGAATGAACAAGGCCTCCAACAGTTGGTTCATGCCGAGTTTGGACCGCTATGCCGCTACATACCGATTATATACCGCATGCCGATCCCTCCGACTGCTGGCTCCTGTCCACCTCTAGGCCCTTGCACAGCCAATTTTTCCAGCTTGGAAAGTCCATGTCACTCATCTTTATTTTGCTGCCACCTGAATGCGCTGGGCCTGGGTTTTGTCTCCATCAGCACATCATAATCTGGCCTTTCTTTATTTCACCTGGCTCTATGCACACAGGCCTTTTTGCAGTTCCAAAACAGGCCTAGCAGTTTCCTGCTTCAAGACCTTTGCACCTCTGGGTTCACCTGTCTGAAACACTGCTATGGTGTGCATATGGTTCTGGTGTCCCCAGAGAGTCCATATGTTAGAGGTGTGGTCCTCAGGGGGGCAGTATGGGAGGTGGTCCTAGTGGGAAGTCTTTAGGTCATTGGGGGTGTGGGGTAGTTCTCCCCTGACCCCCCGAGTTCTCACCAGGGTTGTTATAAAAGGAGCAAGCTGGGCCCCTCCTGCTGTCTCTGCTTCTAGGGCTTCGCTGGAGACATATCCTGATGTCTGTAAGTGCTCCGGCTGCTGCTTTCTGCCATGAGGTAATGCAGCCTAGGGAGTCCTCACCCTGAGCCCGGGCTCTGTTCTTTGGGCTTTGAACCTCCCAAACTGTGAGCTCTATAAGCCTCTTCCTTAAAGTTTTCCCATCTCAAGTATTTCATTACGGTAATGAGAAGCTGACTAATGCACTCTCTTACCTGGCTGCTAACCACTTATAAAAAGGAATGACGAATGTTGGCTCATGATTCTGAAGCTTACGGTATAAGATTGCAGGCTCCATTTCCTTTGGGCCTTTGGTGGGGGAGCGCATCATAGTGGGAATATTTGGTGGTGCGGAGCCTTTGTATCTTGTGCTGGGAAGCAGAGAGAGACTAAGAGACTGGGGTCCCGGGATCCCCCTTCCAAGGCAAGCCTCCAGTGACCTAAGGTCCCACCTCAAATAGGACATACCACATTTCTGTAGCACCACCCTAGGGATGAAACCTTCAACACATGGACTTTTGGGGAAACACTACCCATATTTAAACCGTAGCACTTACAATAGCATCTGAAGAATAAACTACTTGGGATTAACCTAACTAAAGAGGTGAAAGATTTGTAAAATGGACATGATGAACATTGATGAAAAATTAAGGAAGATAAAAGTAAGTGGAAACACATCCTATGTCTATGTAATAAAAGGTGTCATATTATCAAAATGTTACTACCACCCAAAGCAGTCTATATATTCAGTGCAATTCCTTTCAAAACCCCAGAGACCATTTTTTGCAGAACTAGATGATGGAATCTCACAGGACCCTGAATAGCCAAGAAGAATAGCAAAGAAGAACAAAAGTGGAGAACTCACATTTTCTGCTTTCAAAATTCACAACAAACCTCTAGCAATCAAAACAGGGCAGTACTAGCATAAAGACAGACAGATATCAAGACTAGACAACTCAGAAATAAACCCTTATATATATGGCCAAATGACTTCTGACCCAGGTGACTGGACCATCTTTAGGTAAGTCCAGTCTTTTCAGTGGGTGGTAGCGGGGAAACTGGACATCCACATACAAGGAATAAGTTAACCCTGACCAAGCACCATGCATGAAAACTAACTCAAGATGAATCAAAGACCTAAAACTCTAAAACTCTTATAAGAAAACATAGGAAAAAAACTGTACAATGTTGGATTTGGCAGTAAATTCTTGGAAATAACACCAGAGGCACACCCTATGAAGAAAAAATAGACAAATTGGACCTCAAAAAGTTTTGAAAGTTTGTGCATCAAAACACCCTATCAATAGGGTAAAAAGAGAGCCCACCCAGAATGGAAGAATTATACACAGATTGTATATCTGATAAGGATTGATATCAAGTATAGAGAGAACTCCTAAACCTCAACAACACCAAAAACAACTTGATTTAAGAATAAGTAAAGACTTGAAAAGGAATTTTCCAAAAGAGGATACACATATGGCCAATAAACATACGAAAATGTGTTGGACATCATTAATAACTAGAGAAATGCAATTCAAAATTACAGTGGCATATCTCGCACCCTTTATGATGGCAACATAGCAAGACCCTGTTCCAAACAAAACAAAATAAAATAAAAAGGGCTGAGGGTGTGGCTTGGAGGTTAGAATACCTCTGGGTTTGATCCCCAGTGCCCCCCCCAAAAAAAAGAAAGAGAAAGAAGAAAGAGAAAGAAAGAAAGAAAGAAAGAAAGAAAGAAAGAAAGAAAGAAAGAAAGAAGAAAGAAAAGAAGGAAGAAAAGGAAAGGAAAGGAAAGGAGACACAACTCCTGTGAAGCATAGTGTGGTAATTCTTCAAAAAATTGAAAATGGAATTACTTTATGATTTGCCAATTCTGCTTCCAGGTATATGCCCCCCAAATCTTGAAAGCAGGGTCTGGAAGAGGTATTTTGTTGTCTTCACAGCAGTGATATTCATAATATGTAAAAAGTAGACACAACCTCAGTGTCCACCGATAGATGACTAGATAAACCAAAGGTGAGGCCCACGAGCGCACACATGTGAATACACAAGGGGATATTATGAGACTTAAAGAGGATTGGAATTCTAACATATGCCACAACATGGACATGGATGAAATGGAACATGATGCTCAGTGAAATAAGCCAATCATAAAAAGACAAATATTGTATGACCCTCCTTAAATGATGTAGTTAGAATAGTCAAAATCCTGGACACAGCTGGAGGCAGAGGCACGCATTTAAAATCCCAGTATGTGGAAGGCTGAGACAGGAGGATCACAGGTTCAAGGCTGACCTCAGTAACTTAGTGAGACCCTCAACACCTTAGCAAGACCCTGTTTCAAAATAAAATAAAATAAAATAAAATAAAATAAAAAGGCCTGGGGTTTTATCTCAGAAGTCGAATGCATCTGAGTTTAATACC
Organism: Muscardinus avellanarius; assembly: GCF_963383645.1. Lineage (NCBI taxonomy): Eukaryota > Metazoa > Chordata > Mammalia > Rodentia > Gliridae > Muscardinus > Muscardinus avellanarius. Next base: position 105,322,508 of record NC_137793.1, read on the forward strand.
TAGTACCCTCCCACACCCCCCATAAAAATCATAGACACAAAGTAAAATGCCAGGGGCTGGGAGAAATAGGGAGTCATTATTTAATAGTTTTACAAGATAAATTAACTTATGAAGATAGATGGTGGTGATGTTTGTATAACAGGATGAATGTATGAAATGACATTGAACTATACACTTAAAAATGGCTTAGATAGCCGGGCGTGGTGGCGCACGCTTGTAATCCCCGCGCTTGGGAGGGAGAGACAGGAGGATCATGCAGGTTCGAAGCCAGCCACTTGCTCTGGCTTAAGAGACCCTGTTTCCAAATAAAAATATAAAAATAGGTCTGGGAGTGTAGCCTGGAGGTAGAAGGGCTTCCAGGAACCCCAGTACCACCAAAAAAAAAAAAAAAATGGCTTAGATAGTAAATTGTTGTTATATGTATTTTTCTACAATAAAAAATAACTTTAAGTTACTAAGCCAAGTAATGGGTCAAGAAGTTTTAAAAAGATTTCTTAAGAAAATAGACAAGTGTCGAGACCTCTTACATGTTTTAGGAGGTACGTTTAGGTTTTGATGATGTAGTCAACTAATTGGTTGATTGGTACTATGGATTGCTGTGCATACTTAAAATGCTTATTACTGTAGATGAGACTCGGCAGCTGGGACTGGAGACAGGGCTCTGAATGAGTGTCGAGTCTAGTTAATGGCATCAATGCTGGCGTCTTGGTTGGGGCAATTGCATCAGGGTAAGGTAATATGTTGACACTAAGAAAAATCTGGGTGGAGGGTTTGATGATGAAAGAAAGCAGAAATTATTGGTTCAGTAAGGTTAACAGCAGACAGATAAATGGAATAATACAGGGGGAAAAACTACCCTTTTTATTAAAGAAATGCTACCAGGAATTTAGAACTCTAGAGGAAATGGAGCATAGATCAAAGAGGCCAGGGGAAGTTTTTCTTCCCCCCAAAGGCTTGGTCATACTTTCCCAATTGTTTAAAAGAGAAAAGTGAATAAATGTTATCTTTATTTTGCCCAAAGGACTGGAAGGGTTGGGCCAGGACGTGGTTGGGTTGATGAAAACATGCCTTCGATGGAATTAAATCCATGGTTAGTAGAGTCCTCAAGTGATCCGCTGAACCCCAAGCCTGGGCTGGACGGCGCTTCGGCTCAGCCCTGCTCATCCTCAGCCAGAGAGAACAGAAAACCACCGGCCAACAACACCTGGAACCTAGTGTTTGGGGAGGAATGGTGGGCAGGGGTGCAGCTCAAGGGATAGACTTTGAAAGAGGTGGAAAAGTCTTGTTGCCATGTAAAGGCAGACCTTTAAATCCGAACAGTAGTAACTAAGAGTGGACAGCTGCTGTTATCATTTCTTTCTTTTATTTATTTATTTACGTGGTGAGATGGTAGCGTTCGCAGATCTATTGGGCTGAACACATTGTTAATTCCATCTCTCTCTAGCTTCTGCCACGTGGCTCCTTGAAAGCTCACACTTCCGTGTGTGGCTGTCATTCGCCCTCGTTGGTGGCAGTGCCCAGAGCGATGCCTCAGCCTTTGCTGAAGAAACTCGCAGCTAATAAATAACGTGGCCTTGGGAATTGCTGGGCCGAGCTCTGAGAGGCCGAGTTCTTCCCCCAAACCTCACCACTGCTTGGACAAGCGCCCTGCTGTTGTTCTGCTACCAGCCTGTGGCAATTCCACCCCACCACCTCGGTCCAGGTGAGTGAACGTGGCGGCCAGCAAGGGAAAGGCATCTGCTCTCTCCCACCCAGAGGTTGCTTTATCTCCCTCACAGTCTCTCCACCTTACCAACTTCCATTTCCCCCTCAAAGTCTAATCCCAGAGCTACTGGTCAAAATCCTAGACTGGACCAGGCATGGTGGCCCATGCTTGTAATTCCCAGTTTTTGACAGGCTGAGATGGGAGGATCGCAGGTTTGAGGCCAGCCTCAGCAACTTAACGAGCCTCTTGGCCACCTTGTAAGACTCTGATTCAAAACCAAAAATAAAAAAGGGGTTGGCAGAATGGCTAGGTGGTAGAATGCTTCTAGCTTCAATCGTTGTACCATCAAAAGAAAAAGAAATCCTAGGTGGGTTTGTGAAAAAATAAAGATTACCAACCTCAGCTAAGAGATACTGCCCCTTGAATTTACATCCAGACAGGAAGCTCCTTACCTCGGTTGTTCTTTGCTCATCCCCCTTTTGATTTCTGCTATTCCTGGGCTGGCTTTGGTATTCTGATCTAGATGACATAGAATTAATGTCTTTAATATGATAGGAAAAGAAACCAAAGATTCAAATGGGCTGAAAACCCTTATTCTGCACATACTGTGATCTCCGTGAAGAGATCAATCCACGGTAACCTAATATGATTGCAGCAGTTACTACTGGATAATCGTGATTTCTCTTTGTTCATCCTCAGGTCTCTCTAAAATTGAGCAATTTTGGAACTGAAAGGCAGCTCTTAGGCTTTGATTCCTTGCAGAAATTACCTTTCGGTAATCTGTACATCAGCTGCCTTTGGGTGCATAATATATGTTAAATAATGTTAATCATTCCTGGTGTGTGTGTGTGTTGTGTAGAGAATGAAAGCTTGGCCAATACTAGTCACAAAGTATCGCTACAGCGCGCAGTTCTGCATCGTACGTGGGCCAGAAATTCAGGCCAATTCACGTTTAGATTTAAATATTGGGGGTGATAAATTAAACACTCAGTTTCTTTTGTCACTTTTGAGATTTTGCCAGTAGTGATGGCACATGAAACAAATGATAACATTTAAGATGTATAACTTGAGGCAAGGCCCTCGGCAACTTAGTAAGATTCTGTTTCAAAATAAAGAAAATAAAATAGGGCTAGAGGTGTAGAATGTCCCTGTCTTCAATCCCCAGTATAAAACACACACACACACACACACACACGTAACTTGAAAGAGTGCCTGGTGCAATCTCTATACTGAATGTAAGATAAGAGTATTTTTAGATTAAAGATAAGCAAAGTGATGCCATATGAGAGAGGTAGCCACACGGCTTTAAGGTGATGAAGACAGAGCCCCGCCCCGTTAGGATCCAGGAAAGGGTTCAAGCTTCCCAAGAAGACTTCAATATGTTACTGCAATTTTGAGTGGCTGGTTAAACTCAGAGACTGTTAAAAGGAGTGTCAGATACAAACTATAAAATATCACCCTAGTCTTGTATAAACTCAGGGTGACCTATCACTTGGAATGCTTCAAGCAATTACAGTTATCTCCTTCCGATCAAGAAGTGAGAATGTTCCAGGGAAGAAGTCAACCACAGTCATCCATGTACATATTCATTCACCCAGATACGAGTGCGTAATTGAATGCAAGTCGCTAGGAAATGTACAGAGACCCCGCAGGCAGCTGGTAGCTGCTATCTAGGAGAACCAGAAGACAGAATGTGCACCAAAAATCCAACAGAGAAGGTGACTAAGAACCGTATGAAGGTCACAGGGGCATGCTGTCCTATGGGCTCATTCCCTATTAGAGTGCAATCAGTTTCTTCCATCAGCCTAAGAAAATCAAAGGTGTCTCTTAGGGGAAATTGGCGTTTGCTAATCTTGTAGTATTAAAATTAAGGACAACATGTTAGTGATTGGAGCCAGTATTAATGGTGCAAATAAAAGGAGGAAGACAGTCCAGACTAATTTATTTATTTAAGCTTTTGTTGGTACATTGTAGTCATACATCTTAATACAGCACAAAATGGTAGAGACTAATTTAATTAAAATACTTTGCTCAAGATTTTGTGCAAGGAGAACATACAAATTCAAGGGTGATTTAATTAACTTAAAGATAACAGAACAACAAAAGTTGTTACTGAGAGAGGGAAAGAGTGTTGGGTGGGTGCGGGGGGGTAACACCAATCTTACAGGGTCAGTGCTTTGCAGAGAATGTGATTGTCTCTGAAAGTGCCTTGTCCCCAGAGTGTAATTGGCTTAAAGTTTGGGTTTGGAATTTAGACAGATCTGGATTCAATCCCATTCTATAACATGCAAAATAAATGACCATGGGTGGTTTACCTCATCTAAGTTATAGATTTATCTCTAAGCTGGCAATTATGGCTTTTGTCCCACAAGATCATTATGAGAACAACTATTGTAAATAAGATGCTTGAGCAGGGCTTAATGTGATTATTACTGTTGACCATACAGTTCAGTTGGCTGTTATTGTCATTGCCCGAGTTGAATGGACCACGGGCCCAATTTGGGGTGACCATTCCTTCAGTCTATACTTAAGAGTTTCATAGGATTAGTGAACGTACCAGAGCTTGCTTTCCTGGGGGGCCAGGTCTTGTGCTGCCTGCAACAACCTCATCAGCGTACTCAATGGCTGCCACTTGAGTAACTAGAGCAGTGCATGGCCTGTATCACAAGGAAATTTGACCTTCAATATCGAACGTCTTCAAGTGTCAAGCTAACAAATCCACACAAGACTAATTTCGCGTTACGTGGGCTGAGACTTGAGGTTTTTCAGGGTATTCTCTGGCAGTGCCAGTGTCAGGCTGGAAGAACAAGGCCTGGGTGAATGCAGTATTGAACTGGGACTGAAGTAACAGTGAGCCGGAGCCAGGCATGGTGGGAGATGCCTGTGATCCTAATAATGAGGAGGCTGAGACAGGAGGCTTGTAGGTTCAAAGCCAGCCTCAGTGATTTAGCAAGGCTCTCAGCAACTTAATGAGAACCCTGTTTCCAAATTAAAAAATAAAACCAAGCTGGGCATAGTGGCACATGCTTGTAATCCCTGCGCTTGGGAGGCGGAGACAGGAGGATTGTGCAGGTTTGAAGCCAGCTTTGCTGGCTTAAGAGACCCTGTTTCCAAATAAAAATATAAAAAATAGGTCTGGGAGCATAGCCTGGAGGTGGAAAGGTTTCCAGGAACCCCAGTACCATAATAATAATAGTAATAATAATAATAATAATAATAATAATAATAATAAATAAAACCAAACAGGTCTGTAGCTCAGATGTAGAATGCCCCTGGGTTCAATCTCCAGTATCACACAAATAAGTAAGTAAACGGAGCCAGGGATGGTCTAGGCCTAAAGAAGAAGTTGAAATTACTTGGGAAACAAAACAGACAAACAAACAAAAATAACCCACCAAAGACCACAGTCAAGGAAAATAAAGAGATTACTGACCCACTAAGAGAGATGGTCCAAAGTGGAGGCCATTAACGAGCCTGGCTGGAAAGGCTGAATTCTATTACTAAGCATTTACTCAAAGCTGGGCTATGAGGGTCAGTCCTAAGAATCTATAAAGAAATGCAGCAAACTGGGCTCTATGGCTCATACCTATAATTCCAGTAGTTAGGAGGCCAAGACAGGAGCATCTCAGGTTCAAGAGCAGCCTCAGCAACTTAGGTAGACCCTGCCTCAATATAAGAACTAAGAGCCGGGCGTGGCGGGCGCACGCTTGTAATCCCTGCGCTTGGGAGGCGGAGACAGGAGGATCGCGCTGGTTCGAAGCCAGCTGCGCTGGCTTAAGAGACCCTGTTTCCAAATAAAAAGTATAAAAATAGGTCTGGGAGTGTAGCCCGGAGGTAGAAGGGCTTCCAGGAACCCCAGTACCACAAAAATAAATAAATAAATAAATAAATTAATAAATAAATAAAATAATAATAATAAAATAAATAAGTAAATAAAAACTAAGGGTAGAAAATGTAGCTCAGAGGTAGAATGACCCTAGGTTCTATTTCCAGAACCACCAGAAAAGAAAGAGAGGAAGGAAAGAAATAAGGAAGAAAAAAGGAAAGAAAAGAAATGTAGTGGGCAGAGTGAGCTGGTAAGCAGGGTGACTCAGCTGTTACTGCTGTTGCCTGAGTTAAAGGGCACCTTAGAAGCCGGGCGTGGTGGCGCACGCTTGTAATCCCAGCATTCGGGAGGCTGAGACCTGGAGGATCGCGGTTCGTGGACAGCTTCAGCTACTTAGTGAGGCCCTCTGCAACTCAGTGAGACCCGGTTTCAAAAGAAAGAATAAAAAATAGGGCAGGGGGTGTAGCTCGGAGGTAAAATGCCAGACCCGCAAAAAATAAAAAAATAAAAAAATAAAGGGCACCTTAGGCTCCTTCCCCTTCGGTCACCCGTCAGATGTCCTCAGAGGACATCTGTTGTAATGCAGCAATGGCAGTCTCCACTCTCCATGGCCACCTGAGCTCAGGCTCTTCAGGACGCTCTCTGGCCTTCACGAGCTCATTTCTGGATACTGCACCCCTTTCCTGCTGAAGTTTCTCATGAGGCCCTGTGTCCCCAGTCCTTGGGAGCACCTCCTTCTCTCCCCCGACTCTCTCATCAGAGAGAATGTACCCTCTCTGACTTCCTCTAAAACCTAACCCCAGGCCCTCCGCAGAGGCGTCTTACTCAAGCATTCCAAGTTTACATAGTTTAATTGTTTTGAAATGAAACACCAGCCTTCAAAATAGTCAAGCCTTAAATCAGAAAGAATCAGAAAGAAGTTTGACCTTGAATAGAGACAGCAATAACCACAACCTCCGGTCGCCCACAAACATCAAACCTTCGAGCCTTGACGAGCCCACGGCCCCAAAACAGACAGACACCGGGTGGCGCAGGGGGAGACGTGCTAACATTTTTCACTCTTCTTCGCTGCATTGCTTATCCCTCTTCCACCCTGCCTCTCAAACTTAGCACATCTCCCTACAACCAGCCCATCACGGTTAGAGTTCTCCCTACTAACCAGAGAGCTTCCAGAAGGCAGCAGGGACAGGAAGAGGCTGGAGTGAAATAGGATGGTCCTCCCAGAGCTGAGACGTCCTACATGGTCAAGGACATTTTATCATTCATTTATTTACTTACTTACTTATTTGCAGTACTAGGGATGGAACCCAGGGGCATTCTACCTCTGAGCTACACCCCCAACACTATTTTTTTATTCTTTATTATGAAACAGGTCTCACTGCATTGTAGAGGACCTCACTGAGTAGCTGAGGCTGGCTGAGAACCCATGATCTTCCTGTCTCAGCCTCCTAAGTACTGGGATTACAAGTGTGCGCCACCACATCTGGCTTCAGTGGAATATTTTGAGTTTACTAAAACTTAAAAAAAATGTGTTGGAACACTGGCACTACAACTAAAACTCAAACACATCCTTTTCTTCTTTGGCATTTCTTCTTCTCCTTTATGTCAAACATTTTATAACTGGTTTCTCATTGAGCAGCTACTGTGTGTTGGAGACTCTAAGTTCTAGACAGATAGAGATAAATCAAAGTCTTTGCCCTTAAGGAAAGAGAGAGTCAAAGAAAAATTTCAATTATATTTAACATTTATTCATGCATGTCTGGGAGATCATATATGCAATTTTAGTTTTTCTTAAACATAGTATATAGGCTTAACAGGGATGACTTTTTTTTTTTTTTTTTGGTAGTACTAGGGATGGAACCCAGGGGCATTTTAACTTCAGGCTAAACCCTCAGCCCTGTTTTTTATTGTTTATTTTGAAACAGGGTCTTATTGAGTTGCAAAGGGCCTCACTAAGTAGCTGAGGCTGTCCGCGAACCGCGATGATCCTCTGGTCTCAGCCTCCCGAATGCTGGGATTACAAGTGTGCACCACCACGCCTGGCTAACAGAGATGATTTTGCTGGCACAAGAAAGGAGGTAGGAAAGCCGATGGCTGCAGCTGAGGGGCAGTACCAGCCATGAGAGGAGGGACAGAAGGAAGGAAGGAAGGGAGTGGGGTAGAGAGCAGCCCCAGGGAGGGGAGGCATATGGCTTCTTTCCAGGTTCTGGGGCCATGGGCCACCCGTGCACACTGATACCCACGCCCATGCCCAAGGTTCCTGTGCTTACTGCTTTCCAGGTGGGCCTGAGCTTGGAATCTGTAGCAGACGGATCCAATGTCCCCCCCGTGGTGCTCTTCTCTGCCAAGGATCTGGGCCAGGCTAAGGCTGGCTGGCCTGGGGTTCATAGTGGCTCCCACTGAGCCAGGGCTCTGATGAACTCAGCTGGACTTCAGCCTCCGACCCATAATGAGTGCTCTAATCTTCAGTCATTGGACCACTCTGAGCCTCAGTCTTTCTCAGCTGTTCAATGAGGAGAGCATCCCGACCGATGTAAATGGGTTGTTAGGAGAATCCACAGCTAAGGCTGCATCGTTGGTCGCTCAGGCTCAGTCAGAGGGAGCTGGCCTCGACGCCAGGGACCTGGAAACAAATCTAATCACTGAACCAAACTGAAATATATAAAAAAAATACTGTCACTGTCAGAAGCTCATGGTTTTGAACCCATCTGAATAACTAGCCCAACTTTGTTTTGAATATAGAGATCCTTGGAAAATGAAATACAGTATCTTTGTAGTTTTCTAAACCAGTATGTAGTAGTGAGCAGACGAGGAACCTGCTTCCCCTCACTTTCTTTTTCTTTTTTTTCCTTTTTCTTTTTCTTTTACGCTTACTTTTTCTTTTCTTTTCTTTTCTTTTTTTTTTTTCGGCACTGGGGATGGAACCCAGGGGCATTCTACCTCCGAGCTACACCCCAGACCTGTTTTTTTTTTTTTTTTTTTTTTTATTCTTCATTTTGAAACAGTGTCTCACTGAGTTGCAAAGGGCCTCGCTAAGTAGCTGAGGCTGTCTGCGAACCTCGATCCTCCTGTCTCAGCCTCCTGAATGCTGGGATTACAAGCGTGCGCCACCACGCCCGGCATCATTTTTCAAATATTACCAGAGAACTCAACACATTCCAGGACTGGACTCTAGAGATGACTTATTAAAGAGGAGCCTGTTGGCAAAAGCCACTTTGATCCTCTGGATTAGAAATTAACTCTGAGCCACCAAGTTCGCCAGAAAGAGTTAATTTTTAGAACTATCTTTCTGACTTCGTACTCCAGTGAGCATGGACTTTAAGTTCACACATGCTATTAATTCTAACACCATGACCACTCATTACTATCATGGCTCACGCTAATTGAGAGCCTACGAAGCGCCAGGCACCCTAAGTGTTTTGCATGTCATAACTCATTCAGTCATCAGAAATAACTCTGAGATCCGTGCTATTTTTAGTTCTGTTTTACAAACAAGGAACTAAGGCACACAGAGGTTGAGAAATCGACTCATGACCACACAGCCAGTTCAAGTACCAGCAGATATAGTGCCTAGTCCCTTAATGATATGGCACCTATCAACTTTCCCATTGAGTCAAATCCCTTTTCATGGAAACATTGGGAGGTTTCACTTTCCTCATTGGACAACTTATTTTCATAACTTGGTGAGATTTATCCTTCACGGGAGGTATTAAATTAACAGTGTTTCATCTTAATGGTATCTTGTTTTCATTTCACTATTTTTATCTGATCTTCTATTTTTAGAAGTTATTTGCGTGTATGTGCATAGTACTGGGGATCAAAACCAAGGGCGTTCTACACTCTCAGCCCTATCTTATTTTTTTAGTTTGAAACAAGATTCTCACTGAGTTGCTGACGGCCTCGCTAAGCTGCTGAGGCTGACCTGGAACCAATCTTCCCGTCTCAGCCTCCTGAGTGCTGGGATTATAGGCATGTGCCACCATGCCTTGCTTAATATTACTTAAAGTAATGTTGATTTTTCACTTGAAGTGAAACTGAAGTTTATTTCTGAAGCACACTGATTTATGTTTTCAAAATATGCTTAAAAGTGGTGAAGTGTTCAAAAGCATTACCAAGAGTCAGTGGGTCTATTCTAAGGGGCAGGTGTCTATGGCCTGGGACGTGCTGAGCAGCACGCTGTGCCTGGCCATCTCTGGTCAGTGAGCGGGCATTTGCCTGCAGAAGTGTAAGCGACAAGTGATGCCCAGGACATGGGCCAAACCGATGGCCCATGGAAAAGGTGGAAAGTTGAAATGCCAGGAAAATGGAAGACCAGGGGACCAGGAAGGGAGCAGTCAGGAGAGCCATGCATAAAAGAGAGAAGCCTGGGAACACCCACCAGCCCATAGGCAGCTGTATGTTCACCCATGTCCCTTGACCATACCCAGGTCAGTCCCCCTTCAAAATACTGACAATACCACTATTTCTTTCATTCCGAGAAGCTCAATCTTCACACCTGACATTGCAGAAACCCCACATCTTACAATTAATGCATATGCTTAACATAGAAGTGTTTCTTCACTATATGTCCCCGAAAGCTGTGTTTTATAGTCAGTGGCTTCTCAGAATCTAGAAAATAGTCTTAGATGCAAGGGTCATTGTATTAGAAGAAATGGTTTAGAATGTGGTGCCTAACATCCAAATCTCTGACTTAACCATTGCCTTAGAATCCCATCCTACAAAACTGAGCTCTTACCACCTCGACTTGCCTTTGGTTAGACACAGTAGCAAAGGGCAGAGCAGGACACAGCCCCGGCTCTTCTGATTCCAGCCTCAGAATTCCTTGCACACACTTGCCATTTTCTCCAAATTGATCTCTGAGAACTACGAAGAGTATGGCATGGGCTTAGCTGGGGATACCTGGGCAAGGGCGTCTAAGAGCAAAACTGTAGGCTGAAGACAAAATAAAGATTAGAATCCCAAGGAGTCTATTACAAGGCCGATACCCCTGTGTCTGCTGTGCCCCTAACATGGAGGGGGTGTGGCCTGACGGCCAGAAGAGCAGGCCATGTCCTTTCTCTTTCTGTCTTTCCGCTCTTGAATTCTTATTTTTAAAAATTTAAAAAATGTAGCCGGGCATGGTGGCAAACACTTGTAATCCCTGTACTTGAGAGGCTGAGACAGGAGGATTGCGCAGGTTTGAAGCCAGCCTCAGCAACTTAGTGAGAACTTATTTCCAAACAAAATAATAATAATAAAATATAGGTCTGGGAGTATAGCCCAGAAGTAGAAAGCCGCTGGGTTCCATCGCCAGTGCCACACACAAAAAAATGTATTTTTGTTATTTATTTATTTTTTTGTGGTACTGGGAATGAAACCCAGGGGCATTCTACCTCCGAGCTACACCCCAGACCTATTTTTTATTCTTTATTTTGAAAGAGGGTCTCACTGAGTTGCAGAGGGCCTCACTAAATAGCTGAGGCTGGCTGCAAACCGTGATCCTCTTGTCTCAGCCTCCCAAATGCTGGGATTACGTCACCAAGTGACAATCTGGTAACAAATAAGTCACCAAGCCTGGATTATTTTTAAAAATTTTTACGGCACATTGTAGTCATACATCTTAATGGAGTTCAAGATGGTAGAGGCACGCGTGCACACATCACTCATTTAGCCCTTCCCCAATTCCCATTCCATTCCCTCCCCTTCCCTCCTGCTCATGTTTGGCTTAGTGATGGACTTTGATAGGTTTGTGAATGGACATCATGTGCATTAGGGAAAATGTACATTTGTTGGTGCATCATGATTATACTTCATAGTGAGGTTTAAAGTGATACAGGCATATGCACACACCGCACGTGGTGAGTTTCCCTCTGGGTACCATTCCCCTGCCTGCTCCATGTGTGTTAGTGAGGTTGGTAGTGACGCCTTCATATATGAACACGGTCCTATGTAAACAGTCTCCTTCATCCAGCCTCCTGTTTCCCCTCATCTTCCTCCCCTCTATCCTCCTGGTTCTTCTCCTTATACTCAGCCATAAAGAAGGACAAAGTTATGTCATTCATAGGAAAATGGATGGAACCAGAGAACAGACTGCTAAGGAAGACCAGCCAAGGGTCTCAGAAAGCCAAGGGTCCTGTGTTTACTTTCATATGTGGAAACCAGAGCGGAAGTAGGAAACAGAGGACTTCAGGTAGAGGAGGAGAGAGCGCCGGCCTGGATTCGTAAGGCGGTGCCCGCTGCACCCGCTCAGCTCTCACCAGAGGCGGGGGTGGGGGGGGGCTGCTGCAGGACCCCACTCTCTGCAGCCTCTGGGGTCGCCCAGAGCAATAGCTGCTAACAAGCAACAAACCCTTCCATTCATCCCGCAGAGGGGCAGGGGGCTGACTCCCAGGACCCCAGGGAAAGAGTCTTTCCCCAGTGCCGCTGTGGACTCTCAGGTGAGACCTGTCACCTCTCAGGCCTCAATTTCCTCCTCTAGGGGGAGGAATTGTAGGAGGACACTGTCAGGGCATGTTGAAGTTCCCTTCAGGAGCGCGCTGCTGCCATCTTCCCATTTGCCAACACCAAACTGGAGTAGCTGGGTTGAGGCCCTTTCCTGGGGAAGACAGAAGGAACCCGGCCCCGGAATCAGGGGACAGTGTCACCACTGAGAGTGAACAGAGCGGATCCGGCAGGGGTACCAGGCCAAGCCACCCCCTGACCTCACCACCCTTTGGAGGCCAGACTCACTCTCCACTCCCAGGTTACCTGGAACCTCTGCTGTGGATGAAGAAACTTCCATCCTTTCAGAGATAAACATGCTCATGCCTTAATTATTAACTGCACAATGTTATCATTAAAAATATTTATTTTAATTTGACTCTAAAATAAAATCAAACATTATTCATGTATTGCCCTCGGCTGATTTCTTATCTGCCGCTGCCAAGAACAAGAAAGGAAAGCACACAACTGAAAAGGAACCAGGCTCAGTCAACACTGCATTTTTTAGTGTTCCTTTAAAATCATGCTCTGTCCTTATTCCCAGTACTGCTATTTTTCTATTTGTTTAATTGCATTTTTTGGTTAAAAAAAAAAAGAGAGAAAAGGGGGCGCTAGTGCAGCCTGGAAAATGGTGTGTTTACTGCTTGGAAAAAAGGGGAGATTCAGACGGGACTGCCTGGAGTAAGAATTGACAGCTCAGCTCTAGGAAGGTGGAAAAAAACCAGAGCAGCAGCCGCAGAGCTAGAGAACAAAACATTGTAAGAGCCCTGGCCAGAACCGATCGCACAAACCCCCTCTGGCCTCTGCTCCAGCGGGGCCTGCGCTCCAGAGAGCAGCTGCACCGAGTTTCCCTGCAAGCCAGCCCTGCGCGCTCCGGCATTTGCCTGCTCGCTTTTGCAAGGGCGGGCCTGGAGGGAAGAGGAAGCCGGCTCAGCTGGCTGGCCCTGGCCCGGGAAGAAAACAAGCCCAGGCAGGAGGCAGGGAGGAAAACATACTGTTCCCTGCAATCTGATCCCCTCCACGAAAGCCTCAGGTTTGCACACCCAGGACTGGACACGGAGGCCCAGAGGCAAAGCTGATTAGACCAGGCCAGAGAGCGGAGCTGGGATGGTTCCCGGGCAGATTAGAAACACATTGTGGGGAGGGGCGCACGGTGAGGGTGTGGGAGCCGAGGGCTGGAGCTGGGCGTGGGGCAGGAGCTGCCCCAGGAGGGGGTAGGAGGCTCTGCATAATGCTCTGTTTGTGCACTGAGATTCCAGCTCCTGGGGTGGCCGCTGGCAGCTGCAGAGGCCTCCCAGTGAGAAATCTGGAACAACCAAGACGCTGGGACAAAGGGTCTCTGCCCAGTGGGGCTGCCAGCGTTATGAGGCCAAGAGCTCCACTTCTGAGGGGCCACCGCTGGTGCTGGTGGGCACTGGCCAGGTTGTCTCTCCATGGAGGTGAGGTCACAGGGTGGAATTCTCATTGAGCTGGAAAACGGGAAGTGAGACTCGAGCCGTCCCCAGGTCAGGGACACCTAAGCGGCCCAGTATCAGTATCACATCTGCACCATTGGTTTGGAAAGTTAACCAGGGGCCAGCTGGGAATTTTGTCACTGGGAAAATACTAGAACATGCACTTTAGCTTCCAGCCCGAACGAGGACATGCAGGGGTGTGAGGACCAAAGCACTTTTCATGCTTCTACCTCTTGGGCACCACCCAGGCAACTGGGGACCCCTTGGCCCCTCCAAGCCCCCGCCAGGTCATACCTGCAGAGCCGCCACCCACGGTTTCCTGTGGCTCCTACTAGCGCCACCTGGTGGCCCTGATTGCTGCTCCATCAGCAGCCACATCAAATCCCAGGCTTCCCTCTGCACCTGTTCTTCACCTCATAGCAAGCACCTGGTCCTGTTTGCATGTCTTAGTTCTCTGCCTCTTTGTCTCAGTCAAGTCACCTTTAGTGTCATTTTGGGGAGACACTCCAAATCAGAGATCTTCTTCTGCTTCTCACAACGTCGCTAGGGCACGAACGTCTTCATTTGCATGTGATTTCCAGTTTTTCAGAGGCTCTTTCTCCCTGCCTCTCTGCAAGGATTCAGACTTGTTTCTGAGATCTGGATTGGAACCTACATGAGTGGCATGATGCTGTGTCCCATTTGAACTTGTGCAAAGCAGGAGAGGAGCCATGCTGAAACTAGAGAGGTAGGGTCAGGCCAAGGATGGAGAGAGAAGAGTCAGGTTCTGTCTCAGAGATAAGCACTTTGAACTAAACAATAGTTGGTTAGTTAAATCCTTTTAATTGCTTTCCAGTTTCCTACTGTAGAGTTGATAATAAAACCCCGATTTAGGAGGTAGAGAGGGAAATGGAAATAGATTCAGCAAGTATCAGTCACGGCTGTCATTTCTTCTCTGTATCCAAAGTGCACCTGCATCAGGTATCACATAGAACATTTATTGGCATGAAAGGTTCTTGTGAACTCATTATACAGAAGGTGCAGTTCTCTCTGGCCAGGTGAATAAGGCAGGTGTCAGTTTGCATGAGAAATGTAGTGGACCACTGGGGCACAAATCTCTGGAGCTTCCTATTCAAATAGTAAGGCCATTGGCTGGAAATACCATGCTAAGTGAGACCGTCTAGACTCAGAAAGTCAAGGGCTACGTGTTCTTTCTCTTAGGTGAAAGCGAGAGAGAATATAAAAAAGAAAGAAAGGGAACTATAAGAGTGAGGAGAAAGCTGGGTGTGGTGGCGCACACTTGTAATTCCAGTACTTGGGAGGCTGAGACAGGAGGATTGCAGGTTTGATGCCAGTCTCAACAACTTAGCAAGGCCTTCAGCAACTTAGTGAGACCCTGTTTCCAAATAAGAAATAAAATCAAGTTGGGGGTTTAGCTCAAAGGTAAAAGAGTTCAGTCCCCAGTGCCAGAGAGAGAGAGAGAGAGAGAGAGAGAGAGAGAGAGAGAGAGAGAAGAGAAGAGGAGGGGAGGGGAGGGGAGGGGAGGGGAGGGGAGGGGAAGGGAGGGGAGGGGAGAGGAGAGAGAGCCCTGTAGAGTATTAGAAGGGGATTATTGAAGGAGAGAGAAAGAGAATAAGAAAGGGGAAGTGTGGGGAGAAAAGAGATAATATAATGGTGAGTGCATTATGAATATATCACTGTGGATCTCACCGGCCTGCACAGGGAGGGAGGAGGGAAGGGAACAGACCAAATGACGTTATGGGCATATTTGAGGGCATTATATGAACCTCACTATCATGGACACTTACAGTGCAGTAACAAGACATATTTAAACGACTGTGAGATGTTTTGATAATTTTATTTTTCTATTGCATAAAAAGTAAGACCATCTGGAGGCCCAAGAATCTATGTCTCTTAGGTAGAGACTATTTTGACAGGCAGAGAGGGGAAGAACTGGACTGGATACCTCTTCAGGGCCTCTGCGGCTGTGAAGCTTGGGTTCTCCAGGGAAGAAGAGTTGGTTTAACTCAAAACATAGCTGGGAGTGAAAAATCATCAAGAAGGAGGGAAATCAGTAAGAAGAACTAGAGAAGCAACGAGTTCCGGCCCTGAGGAAGGGCATCACCCATCCGAGTACCCAGTTCCTGATCCCTCCTTAGCCAGCCAGCCCTCAGCTGTTCGCAAAAGCCTGGTTCTCATGACAAATTCAGGGGAAAAAAATTGGTGTCTATTTGATGTCTAGATTCTCAGCTCAGTATAGGTAAGAGCTGACCTAGGTAAGTCTCCTTAGCAATTTGGCAAAATCAACCGTCTTAGGCCATACGGACCAATACATTGAACAACACGCAATCTCCACAGTCACACTGGCGAATCTCCAAAATTCTGCTTGGGGCTTTCAAAACTCAAACCTTTTGTTTGCAGGTGAGGTAGCATAAGGATAACACATAGAAATCTCTTGAGCTTGGGCAAGTAAACACTTGGGTCCTAGCCAGGCCGCATGGTGACCTCACCCATCCCGGGGTCACAGGCTCCTGGTAAACAGCAGCTGCAGGTGGCAGCCCCACCTTAGGGGTTTTCCAGGCCCCACCTCCTGACTGTCTGCAGATGTCTCCTCCCATGCTGTGTCCCCGGGATCTCACTCCTGCATTGATGGTGAATATTTGGGATATTCTCCTTGAATTTAATTTCTCTTTTCCCCTGGACTCACCCTATCCCAACTTTGCATTACATCCCATTGTGAGATTCCTGAAGCCCCAGGACCACTGGTTTCGAATACACAGCACCGCAGCCTGTAATCAGCTCCTAGGGATGGATTCTGCTGGTCTAAAGCGGAGGTCAGTGTTGGGTTCTGCAGCCTGAGCAGAACTTGGGTGTTTCTATCCATGGCAGCACAGACTTGAGAGCCAAGAAGAACAGGAACAGAGCAAATGGTATTTAGGAGCAGGCAAGAAAGGAAATGGGGCTTAGGTGATGGTAGGCAATACCTGTTGGGGTTTCTGCTTTTCCTCATGGGCCAGCAGTGTCAATCAATGGTTCTCAGCTCTGATTGGATCTTAAAATCACCAGGAGAGCTTTTAAAGGAAAGGTACCAATGTCCAGATCCTATCCCAGAGCAATTAAGCCAGAATCTCTGGTAGTGGTCCCAGTGTGTGTGTGTGTGTGTGTGTGTGTGTGTGTGTGTGTGTGTGTGTGTTTGAACACAGGGACATTATACCTCTGAGCTACACCACAACCCTTGTTGTTATTATTATTATTATTATTATTATTATTATTAATGTTATTGTTGTTGTTGTTATTGTTTTGAAGCAGAGTCTCAGTAGGTTGCTGAGAATCTCCTTACATTGCTAAGGCTGTCCTTGAACCTGTAATCTTCCTGTCTCAGCTTCCCAAGTACTGGGATAACAGGCAAGTACCACCACGCCCATCCTGATACCATTTTAAAAACCTTCCCAGAACATTCTAATGTTTAGGCCGAGTTGATTGAATCCACTGAGATGATAATAAAATCAGATCCCTTTGTTGGGTCTTCAATATCTTTTACCTCAGCTGAGGTTGACCAGATCCCTCCTGAAGCATCTTGATGGTGGAGAAACCATGGCTTTGGAGTCCCATGGGAATTTGGATCTTGGATGTATCACTTAGTAATTGTGATCTGGAGCCATTCTTACTGTTTCTGAGGTATCTGGAGAATTGCATGAGATGGGTAATTAAGTATTCAGTGTCTGGCAGGCTTAGAACACATGTCCATTCCCTTCCTTGTCCCCAACTAGCTTCTCTTCCAGGCCTCCCCTGGGTGCTGAGACAGTCCTAGAAGAGATGGGATATGCATGAGAGAGATTGCTCATGTTCTGTGGTAGCTGGGCATGGAGTCCTACGGCCGGGCTGAGGAATCCACCCCTTACTGCTGAGCACCCACTCTGTCCCAGTCTGTAGCACTGTCAGCCCTCCCTAAGAACCAGTGTTCTAGAATCTGGATGCCCAGGCTAACTCTAAAATCATTTGACTTTATCCTCACCTCCCTGACTCCCACACATTATCCTGGTCTACACAACTGGGCTTTTGCCCTGCACTAACTGTGCTGGATTCTCTGCTGTCACTGCTCCCTCTAGGAAGAGCTATCTTGAGCATCTGGCTGGTACCTTGTTTAACTCCTGCCATTATTCCTCCCTAGGGCCAGTGTATAAAATGTTCCCTGAAGAGCTCATGTATTAAGGTTCATAGTAGATGTAATTAATGAGGGTTGTAATCTCATCAGTAGATAAATCCATTGTAATGGATTTACTAGGTGGTAGCCTAGCCAGGTAGATGTGGCTGGAGAAGATGGATCCTGGGGCACTGTGCTTTTGTCTTTGAACCCCCTTACTTGCTGGCTCTCTGGCCTTCAGCCTCCTTGATATGAGAACAGAACCTTGCTCTCTGTTTCTCTCTCTCTCTCTATCTATCTTTCTTCTTCTTCTTCTTCTTCTTCTTCTTCTTCTTCTTCTTCTTCTTCTTCTTCTTCTTCCTCCTCTTTTCTCCCTCTCTCCTCTCTCTATCTCTCTCTCTCTCTCTCTCTCTCTCTCTCTCTCTCTCTCTCTCTCTCTTTCTCTCTCTCTCTCTCTCCTGCTATGCCCAAGCTCTGCAGACCTGGCCTCACATGGACTGAACCCCAAATCTCCAAAAGTATGAGCAAATAAATCTTTTTTCCTCTGACTTCTGTGGACAGTTGTTTTGGATTGTAACAGTGAGGATGTTGACCAGGACAACCAGCCCTGTTGTGTTTCTGGCCTATGCTGGCACAGTTTCCAGCACCCATTTCTGCCTGCCTGATCCTCACAGGCTCCTGGGCTTTGGTTTGCCCTCCCACCTACCTCCTGATCAAGCACTGAGATAGAGGTACATACCCTCCACTCTGCTCAGTTGTTCCTACTAGCTTTTGGACCCATCAAATCTGGATAGGTCATTCTATTTTTCCCCTCTTTGCAAAGGGAGTATGTCTCTGCTTGGCCCAGTGAGATTCTTTCTCTCTTCCAAACCCCAAACTCACCATTTCCCACTCCCAAACCATCTAAAGACACCACATGGTCCGGGCATGGTGAATACTCAGTGACAAAGCACGATTTCTCTGAGGTTTGGAGGGAGAAGGAATAATAGTTGTAGTAAACTGGAGTGGTCTACCTGGAAGGCCTCTTTATAAAATACTTTGCATGGAATGATGGGATGCCTTTAGTATATTATAGGAAATACCTGATACTACACCAATCTTTTCCAAAACACAGACCAAGTCTTAGTCTTCAGCCAAGCGTTTAGCTTCTGCATTATGCCAGTCCAGACATGCAGAACACATAGCATGGGAGGCATTGGCTGCTTTCTGGAACCAATTCTGCAATTTTCTCCTTGAAGTCATTCTTTATAGACACTGAACTCACAGTGACAGCTTGTGGATGGTTTGAATACCTTCCATAGTTTGTCTTCATCAACAAAGTGAACTATATTGGTTCTGTTGGGAAAACAGGCTATGGAGGTCTTTCTCCTTCTCCTTCCCTCCCACTCCTTCTCCTTTTCCTCCTTTCTCTTCCTCCTCCTCCTCATCCCCTTTTTCTTCATCTACTTTTTCTTCTTCATTTCATTCTTTTTCCTGGATTGAACCTAGGATTTCTCTACTATTGAGTTATATCCACCATCCTTTTATATTTTTTTATTTCAAGGCAGGATCTTGCTAAGTTGCCAGGTTGACCCTGAACTTGTGACCCTCCTGCCTCAGCTTCCTGAGTGGCTGGGGTTATAGGCTTGCACCACTGCAAGGGATGTCTTCTAACATACAAAGTCCAAGTAAAGATGCTAGAAAAACACTGGGGGCGGGGGGCAGGTGAGCACTGGATGTGGTCCATGCAGGCTTGCAATGCTGAATCAGATTTGGAGGCTGCATCTGAGACAACATCACTAGAGAATGAAATAACAATGGTCGCAATTAGTACAATCTCATGTACCAACTCTGACTAATCTAGTTGCTTCCTAGAGCACTTTACTAAATGAAGCTGGGAGGCCCAGTCTGGGCTGCCTGGCAGAGCATACAATGACCATTGAGCGATGGCTACTATGATAGGAAGCATATCAATCAAGAGCATGGTAGCTGTAATCAGAGAAATACAAGTTCAAGTCTTATCTCTGCCACTTAGTAGCCGAGTGATATTGAGCAAGTTACCTAACAACGGCCAGGTTTGTTGCTCAGCAGTAAAATGCAGGCAGATTACAGCACCCGCTTCACAGAGTTACTGTGAGGATTAATTGAGGATCGATGTCATGTTTAGCACTGTATCTGGTCCAGATTGCTCAATCAATATTAGCTGTTATGAATAATAATGTGTGGGTCCAGGTGTGGGGCAAGTTGGCTTGTATTCAGTATCCCTCCCACCCCGGGTGCAGACGTATGAATCCTTAAAAAGAGGCTTGTGATTAAGACATCTTTGAAAAGACATTTGTAGTGATAGTTAGAACTTCATTTCTAAGATACAGGCCATGAGAAGTGGGTTGAGTTTTTTGGACTCTGTGCTAGGACTCACATGTTGAAGACGTCAGAACCATACATGGAACCTGGGCTACCAACTTCTGGAACGATACCTAAACAAGAAATTAATTTTATTCTGTTTAAGCCATTGCATGTTTCAGGCACATTCTGCTGAAGCTGAGCCAATCACTAGCAAATAGATGTAATAATAGGGGAGTTGCAGGCATTAGTTCAGTGCCTTACAATGCTCTACTCTTCTCTAATCTTGTACCCATTAGCATTTAGTCCTAAACCAACTGACATAGGTCAATGGGCAATTACATACCCGGTGGAAATATTCTTTTGATTACATAGAGTTTAGTCTTCTCTTTTTCCCCTTAGAATGGAAGGTACATTTTCTTTAAGAGAATTAGAGTAATGGCTGCACCATGACCTAATTTTGAGGCAGTAAGTTAGAATATTTTGGTTTCAGGAAATACTTAGTTCTTTGCTTTCCATGGCTTCTCTGCCAGCATGACTTTTCTTAAGGGAAGAATTGAGATACAGCCTAGAACAGTGTTTCTCAAACTATCCATAGTAAATTTAGCTCCATTAGGGAAAAATTCTGATGCATCATTCAAAGCATGAATTACTAGGAAAAAATAAATTTGAAACAGACATACCACAGGCACAAGATTTTAGATTCAACTGACATGAAAATTAGCCTGTCAGATTTGTATAAAAGCTTCTAAACACTCTCAAGTCCTGCATTTATTGTTGTAGGCAGTTAACAGTTTATGGACAGGAACCAGTGCCTAGGTAGAACTGGCCCAGAATAAGGAGTCATTGGTTTCAGTTTCAGATTTGATTCTTTGCGTCCATGGAGAGGAATTCACCTTAAAAGCCATAATTAAGGAGAGCTAATGGGGTTTCTACATTCTCTAAGTTTCCCTGTGTATATTAAGAGCAGAGCTTGGAGGTCTAATCTCAGGGTGCCACTCTAAGGCGTGATATTGATATGAGCAGGAAATGACTGGGGATTCCTATTCCCGAGGAAGAAGAAACCTTCTCCCAGTCACTGAAAAATAAGTCAGACCATAGTAGGAGTTCTGATTTGAGAGTATTTTGTGCTAGAGTTTAAATCCCTTGGAGTTCATGGAAACATATATTTGGGGAGCCCAAGATCTGCTTCCTTGGGTCTAACTGGGGAAGCATTGGGTCTGTCAAAGCTTAGCATCATGCTGTTACCATGGCCTACAAGCAGAAGCCTACCATGCTGGAGGGAGGTATCTTGAAAGATGGTCCTGATATAACAATCTCAGATCCCAGACTTGTATCAATGGGTCCAGGTATCAATAGGTCCAGGAGTTCTGACTCAAATCTGTGGGGAAACAAGTGCAGAGTCCTGTTGGAAGGGAAGACCCATAGGGCCCAAGGGATCGGGAGGGCTTTGTGGTCACAGGGTTCAGTTTTAGTAGCACCTACTCTACCTTCCGAGGGAGGTTATATTCAGTTTTACTCTTAACCAGCATTATCTGACAGCAGACTCGTTTCCAGTTTCATTCATCTCTTTTGATCTGCTTATTGCTAGTTTCAGTGATCTCTTCTCATTATTTTAGTAAAGAGAATCCCTTCTTCAATGAAGATGTCTTCTTGTGTTAGAGGAACCAGGCAAGGGCCAGTTATTCATTGCTTGTGCCTTCTTGAGGCCCAAACACTCTGCTGGCCCTTCCCCAAGCCTAAGTTCTTCATTATCCTAAGTTTACTATCACAGGAAGCCCTGGTCCACAGCACCTCTTCTCTGGAGTAACCACTCTCAGCCCAGACTTGGATTTAAATACTTTCAGTCACTGAATCCATGAAGGCAGTAGACCTGATAAGCTTGGAATTATGATGCATCCCAATCTCAGTTACCACACAGGTATTATTGTGTAGATCTTCCAAGTATTCCATAAACCCGTACAGGAAGCTGGCCTGATGGTAGCTTCCAAGGCAAACTTTATAAGCTTGAGAGATATCCTGTGATTCAAGCTACTAGGGTTAGAGAAAAGAAGAAAAACATGTCTTGAATTTCACAGTATCTCCACTCAGGATTAAGTCACTTGGTTGCTCTATTCTCTGATATTTTTCTTGTGGAATGTAAATCCCACAAAATAAGATGTGTGCATCACAGATCACAGAAGTGCTTGGCAGTGTTGCTACAAGAAGGAGGAGAGTTTAGAGTCCAAATTAGCAGGGTGGGGGGGCACAACAGGGAGTGTGTGTGGGGGGGGAGATGTACTTCTCAGAACAGAATAATCCAGATTCAACCAAATGAAAGGCTCCAAGGGTCTTACACTATCCAAAAGTCCACAAGAAATGAAAATAGTAAAAGAAAAATGAGGTTCGATACCAAGGTTAACCAATTGAAAAGAAACACATATGTGAAAAAATCTTGCAAGCCAAACTGTAAGTCTTATAGGAACTAGGCGGCAGTTTGGAAAAGTTATGCCAAGGTTAAGAGTGAGGCTGAGGTCAGGCCCAGGTGACCATGGAAGCAGCTTCTCTAGCCAGATGGGAGAGCAATGGCTAAGGCCGCAGGCCAACAGCATTCGGAAGTGGACCCAGTAGGCACAGCAATCTCTAAGATAGCCCTGTGTTTCTGTCTTAGTGTGAAATTACCCTAGGCGTAGCAACAGACACCAGAATTTCAATGCTGTGACAAACCTCAGAGGTCCCTAGTCTGAAGTGCTTTGCTTCTAGATGGAATAATCAAAGTTTAGAGAAGGGACTTGGCCAAAGCCATACAGCTATTGATTAGCAGGTTCTAGGAAAGCCCAAACCACCTAACCCAGTTCAGTGATTATTTTGTTTTGTTTTGTTTGTTTTTTGTGTACAGTCAGATTCCTAATACGTTGCCTCTAGAAATTCTTGTTTCCTAATAGCACCGTGTCTGATGTTTACTTTTGCCACAGGTCCTATTTATAGATAGTAGCAGTGGCATTAACAGCCCTTCTGGTGGTAAGAACCCTCTTACCGGTTTTTATTTTTCAGGCTGGACACCAACTATAGGAGATTAAAATATAATTCATATTTTCCATTTTCCTTTTGATCAAACAAGATTTCTCACACAGTCTTGCTTTCCACAGCTGCCTCTGAGATACTAGGTAACATGTAGGCTATTTATTCAATGTCAACAAGAAAAATGTTTTCTCATGCTCAAAATCAAAGAGTTTATAATCTAGCTCAGGAGTTAAAACCGATCCATAACGGAGAGGCAGGAACTCTATATAACACAGGAGATTTAGCTAAAATGATGAGCTCTGTGAAGTTCCTGGGGGATTGGTGATGGTTGGGGGAGATTATGGAAGTCTCCATGTGGGAGATATGGACGTGTTAGTCTTTAGGTGGAAGAGTACAGGTGTGATGAATGGGGATTCTATACCAAGAGGAGGGATAAGAGGAATGAGGGCGGAGATGTGGAAATGAACAGAGAGGACTTTCATGGAGAGATGGATGAACTATTGTGGAAGAAGGGATGGGATGAGGAAACAACACCTGCATGATACAGTCCCAGGTAACCCAGAGAACCTCCATAGGAAATGGTGAGACTGTAGGCAAAGAAGTGACTTGAATGCAGTTGTAAAGAGATGATTGGTTTGTCCTGGCCTGCGGGAAAAATCTGAAGGCACAAAGACTAAAATCATGAGCACCAGGCATTGCATCTGTATTATACAGGACTGAACAAAGTGTCCTGGTATAGACAGAAAGGGAGTTACAGGTGTAGTAGACAGTTCTAAGGAAATATTGAGTATACCCGCCCTATGCTCGTGTTAGCCTAAAGTACCTTTGTTCAATGCTCCAAATGATGAAACACCGAGTGCTTTTACTTACGGAATATTGTGCTTTATAAATATCCCTTTATATTAATATTTACAAATTTCCCAGGCTATATTTGACTTTCAAACTACTAAATTTGGATGGAGTTTAAACTTTCAGAGGGGTTAGTGGGAATCATGCTTACAGCTTTCAAATGACATCTCAAGCACTTTGAAAATCTTTGCTCTAAATTTCTCAATAGGTGATAGAGTAGTCGGGCTCCAAGAAAGAGACACACCCAGATTGTGTTAACTGATGGAGGCTTATTGCTAGGATTTACAGGGAAGTAGGGACATGGGCCAAGTGTTAGCAGTTTCACAGCCGCTCTGGGTCACACATACTGATCCAGGGCTCTCGGAGTGGGGCGCACAGCAGGTCTCACTTGGGCCCAGGGAACGCTGCGATAGTTTGACATGGTTCAGGTTACTGCAGAGGTTTCTGGGACCCTTCTACTCTGTGGGCACTGTTTTCGCTCCCCAAGAGAGAAGATGTCATTGTATTGCAGCAATCCCCACGGGAAAGAGTTTCTCCCGAGGCGCTACATAGGGGAGCGCTCTGCACCACAGTGATTTTATCCTGAATTGTCTTTGGGGCCTAATTTCTGTTGTAATTAGCTGAGCCAGGCAGGGTCAGTATCTCTCATCACAGATGACATAAAACATAGCGATCCTGACAGAAAGAAAAGCCTGGGGTTGTTTTCCTCTGCAGGGGCCTTGGGCAGAGCTTTCCATCCAGTTTAGATGGGGCAGACAATGCCAGGACGTATATATGAAGAGTGGGAGAGATGATCATTTTCCACCAGAAACACAAAGTGGCTTCCTGAGTTTTAAACTTGGGAGGGCAACTGAATCTCAAGTAGGCAAAGGCTCCCATATTGTTTGAGCTTATTGCTAGCATCTGCTAATATCAAAATTAAAATTTTCTCTCTCTTCAGATGAGACAGAAAATACGGTCACACGGCACACCCCAAGAGTGTCCTAAGAGTCTGTATTTTATTGTGATTATGATCGGAGATTAGTTACCAGAGATCAACTGTCTCCCTCGCCCATCATCATCAAGGATGAATCTTAACTTGTCTGGGGTTATAGCCAGTGCCCGCCAATCAACAGCTAATCAATAGGGATTTGGTTCCTTTAGCTATCAGTCCTCTCTTCACTGAATCTCATTCGCTACCACCCACATACTGGAGTGGTCTCTGAACTGTTTGGGGCTGGGAGGAGTCTAAGGTATGGCCCCTCCTGAGAAGGAAGCAATTCTGATACAGATCAGTGTCAACTCCATGGGTACAGGAGGCAGAAAAGCACCTGCATCTTGTATGCGCCAGCCTTATGCCAACCTTATACCCCTCACGTCCCCAGTGGCACACTCCTTCCATGACCCCCAGCCAGATCCAGTTCATCTAAGACGTGGAGATCTCGTTGACACTCTGCTTCCTTTGTTTTCTTGCTCCCTTCCCCAGTATATGTCCATCCACAGGCTTTTTGAAATCTCTCTCTTCCTTTCCTTTCTTCCACCCCTAAAGCTGGTCCAAGCCAACGTGTTAGACTATCAAAGCTGTTGTTGTTTAGAGGGAGTTGTATAGTCCAAGTGATACAGATTGGATGCCCAGAAATCGTCCCATGAATTAGACTTGGCTGAGCATGGTGGGTGCACGCTTGTAATCCCAGTACTGGGGTGGCTGAGCTAGGAGGATCCCGGGTTTGCGGCCAGCCTCAGCAACTTAGTGAGGGCCTACTCCAAAACAGAAGAATAAAGAGTGTTTGGGGTATCGCTAAAAGGTAGAATGCTCCTGGGTTCCATCCCCAGTATCACATACACACACATAAAAGAATATCCTTGGAAATCTCACCATATTGAGTTTTGGTTCTCTGTTAACTTTCTAGTCTAAATAATTGTAATTATGCTCTAAATTGAACTCAGAGGAAAATGATTTGTATGAATCAAAATAATAAAAACCGAACTCTGAAACATTATAGAAAAAAATGTACCCACTTTAAAGAAGACTGTAAAGCTCTCTGTTCTCCACATCGATCCCTGGTTAGAAATCTCCATGCAAACCAAGATGTGATTGGAAAAGGCATTGGTGAGCATGAGCCTGAAATCAGGAGGCAGCTGTGTTCTCTAAGGGGCGTCAAGCCAGGAGGACCCATCTTCCCCAGAAGCCTTATCGCCCTTCCCTGGACTGGCTAGGCATCGTCAATGCCCAGATCTCTGCCTGACCACAAGCCCACAGCAGTCCTTTCCCAACACGCTTCTTAATGACATGAGACCACTCTGATGCAGGTTTTACTACCAGGTGTTGATCTTATCAGCTGAGCCCTCCCCAGGTAGGGGGATCCCCATTCTCACGTCTACCTGCCCATTGGGTAGCTGCTTAGATAGACTCACCACCTCCAAGTTTTGCTAAGTTATTTGCCTAAAAAAAAACTTTCACCATCTAATAAGACCTCACATTTGTTAGGCCCCTTGTTGACGAAGCTCTTCCCAGACAGTTCACAAAGCGCCCCAGGAGGCTTGGGAAGTAGGTAACGAATGCTTTACCACCCCTATTTTACACCCACAAGGGCCGAGGCGCAGCACAACTCGATCCAGGTTTCTGCAGTTAACCTCCTCCAGACCCGGGCTGGGCTTGCCTCCTGACTCGGAGGTCATGTTTGCTCCTCCCCTGTTCATTTTCCACTAAAGATGCTGATCCAAGTTGCCGGTCTGTGCTCATAGTGAACTTTATAATGATGGGTCTTCGGGCTGCCACCCAGATATTTCATTCTGCTCAGCCATGCGGACCCTCGTTCCCATTCCCACTTGGCCCACTCTTCGGCCAAAGCAGAGAGAAAACAAGTTCAGAGTGTGCTTCTGGATCGCCTTCCAGTGCCCTTCCCAAAGCTCTGGGGTATCAGTTTGGCAGGTCACCTTCTGCTGGCACTGGGCTCCGGGACCTTGAGATGCGAGGGCTGGGGGCGGGGGTGGCGACTGCCTGAGAGCTGAGCATTTTCAATGCATGTGTGAGTCTCATTTCCATTCAGGGCTCCTCATTAGGCCACAGATGCACCACAGACCTGTTCTTCCTTCAGAATTGGCAGGGCTCGGGCCCCATTAGCAGTAATGTGCACCGGGAAGACTCCAGGGAGAGGAAGACGGCTGAAAGGGCCGGCGTTTCTGGTCCAATTTTTAAAGAAAAGAAGAGAATGAAAGGCCCCTAAAACTCAGAAACACTTCTTCCCTTGGCTCATTCACATGGAAATGCAAGTCTGATGATGGTGGACAGGAGGAGATGGCCCCAGGAGCCGGGGGCAGGGCGACCTCCAGCTCTCAGCTTCAGCCCCAAGTGCCAGCAGGCTCAGCCCCCAGCGGCCGGCACAAATGAGAAAAGCCTTAATGTCATGTCTTTGGACACTTGGCAGGAAGAGCTGTAAGTGTTCTAATTACTAAACTAATAAGCACTCAGGACTCAAAACAGCCCTTCTCGGTTCACGTCCTCCCAAGTGCTGGGTGCTGGGAAAATTCCCCATCAAGCGCAGGATGCGCCTATGATTGTTGTATTCATGATATAGAGCAGAACAAGGACATCAGTAATGACACTGGCAGTGTCCATGAAAGAGCTTTCCAAGGGCTGTGGATACTGGGTAGGATAAGCCCAGGCCGGGTAGGTACCAGGAAGCAGTGAATCCTGTTCCTTGAAACTTGAAGAAGCAGGTACTGAAATGAGATCCCTGTTTTGCAACCCGGGCTCCTGATGACAAGCGCAGAGGGAGCAGCGCTGCCTGTGTTTTGATAACTCTGTTGTTACTTAACCTTGTAAGTGCTCTGGCCTGGGCGCAACAGAACAGACAATGCGGAGGGAAATGCCAGCCAGGCTCAGTGGCGCCACCTCCACCTTCCCTGAGCAGATTCTCAGCCCATCCTCATAACTACCCAGGCGGGCTGGGTGGTGCTGACCTTCCTGTCTCACGAATGAGGAAACTGAGTCTTTGCATGCAAGTGATGTGCCTGTGGTCAGTAGAGTTGACACTGCTGACCAACTGAGTACTTTTTTTTGGGGGGGGAGGTGAGAATATACCTTCTAGAAAGATCTCAAGCTAACTATCGTGGTTAGGATTGGGAAGGGACATCAAATAGGGGACTATGTATAACTTTCAGTTTGGAGACAAGTTTCATAACATTGAGCTTCCCAAAGAGCTACCAATTTCCAGGCTTTCCTTAAGAGACCAAGGCTTTTATTTCAAGGGAATATTAATAGAATCCAAACAAAGACCCCATGTCCTCCAATGTAGGAAGTTAGCACCTGGTTCCATGTCCTGCTGCCCAGCTGGTACCTGGGTTTCACATTGCTCCTTCTTACTTCCTTTACAGATGTTCTTTTGCCTTCTCTCTGTCTTTTCCTTTGTCTTTTCTCTTTGTGGCCCATTTTCCTGCCTTCTACACCATGCTGTTTGAGGATATTGGTTCATAGAAGCCAGAAGATTTGATATTAGTGCCCATTGGAGGAAAGAAAATAGAGAAGTCTATTCAATATCGACTGCTACAGATATGAAGGGTCCTACAGAACCCACGGGCCATATATTACCCAAAGGGTGTGCCCTCATCCATCAAATGAGAATGGCACTGTAGAGCCGGCTGCACCAGGTGGCCTGTGACTCCGCCTCCTCTCGCTCTGCCTGGGGAATAGAGGCAGAGGTTCCTTCCGTTTACAAGGGAGAGGTGATTTCCCCCAAAGTTACGCATTTGGTTAGTAGCAAAACAGAGGGGCCATTGCTCTACTCGTGTTAGCTTCAATTTTCCTATCATTTGTACAACTGAAGGACTGAGAGGTATATCCAGCATCTTTTTCAATGGGAGAATACATCACTCAGGTATTCATTGCTAAGGGGATAATGTGCAGTTTCAAGGAGCAAATTACCCTGTTAGGACTGGCGTGAGAAGACACTATCCCACAGAACACACAGCTGGCAGCTTTGCCTTGCCTGCCCTTCTCTCCCCAAGGTGCCCTTCCTACTCCAGTGTTTCTTTCTATGCTGACCTTTACTAGGGAATAAAAATGGCACAGAGATGAGGAATTGCATGTGACTTTTCCTGAGTTCCCTGATTCATGCTCTCCTTCCTGCCCCAATCCCCCAAGGCTGGCTCCAGTGGGGAACTGAAAAATTGATCAGAGTTCCTGGAATTGCTGTGGACTGGCCTGTGTTTGAATGAGTACATGCACATTCCCTCTGTTGCTTAAAATTAGATTAATACTGTTGATTTCTATATTATTTCTGTTATCAAAATTATGAGTTTAATAACTTCTTTAAGGGGTACAGATTGTAAGTAGCCCAGGTTCCACAAAACATTTTCTTAAACCAATGGCAATTCACTACTAGTATGTAAATAATCATAGATAATCATGTTTTAAAAATATTCCCAGATTTTTTTAATAAAAAACATCTGACTAAAAAATCCAAGTCAAAGCAAAACAAAGCAAAATTAGCCAATTTTTATTATCCTAACCTAACTGAATTAAGGCTATGAAAGGTGACCACTTTTGTATCACCTTCCTTGGGCTGCTTAGGAGCAATTTGGCTTTTCACTGCAGCCACTATCTTCCTTGCTAAAGGACTCTGTTGTGAATCATTAACTTGGGCTGGTGGTGAGAAGGGCCAAGCGATGCAGCAGCCCTGCCCCTGTCCTTCTGGTCCTGCCCGCCTGCCTGGGCAGTACCACTTACCTCTTTTCACCTGGAGCCTGCATCCCATTCCCAGCACAGGGCTGCCCAGGGAGGGACCTCCTTCCAGAGTATTCTTTCCCAAGTCCCTGATGTCTGTGTTCTGAGATAAAGCAAGCTCGGTGCTCCCTCCTGTTTGCTAAGCATCTACTTATCTCCAGGCAAGGCAAATACTGTTGGAATGTTTCAAAGTGCCGCTAGCTAGCTGGATTCCAGGGCAATCCACATCACCTGGTTAAGTGTGTCGAGCACACGTCCAGCCCTGGCATTGACTTGTCCTTGAAGGACGTCAGCAACTTCAATGAGAATGAGCATCAGTACTCCTTTTTTGCACTGGACGTGGGAAACTGACCTATCGGCTCCAGCAGGGTAGAGATTTCTGTCTGCTTTGCTCACAAGTGTATCTCCTAGGTACACCTGAAATGCTACTGTAACAACACAGAAATGAACTGCAGGGATAGGGTAGGCACTCAAGAGAATGTTCTTAATTTTTTTTGCAATGTATTTAAATTTTACTGTTTTTATTTAAGTTGTATAACATGATGAGTTTTTTTTTTCTTTTTCTTCTGTTTGTTTTTTGCAGTGTTGGGGATCAGGGGAGGTCCTCACACTGGTAGGTAATCACTCTACCACTGAGCTACAACTCTACCCCAGCCTCAACATGGTCTTTTGATAGACATATATGTGGTGAAATGGTTACCATGGTCAAACGTATTAACATATCCATCATATCACAGAGGTACCTACTTTTTGAGTCTGTGGCAAGAGCATCTAGAATCTGTTATTTCAGCAGAAATCTTAAGTGTGTTATTAACTATGGTCCTGATGTCGTACACAAGACTTCTAGACTTACGCATCCTACGTTTCTGACACTTTTTATCCTCTGACACCTGTCTCTTTCCATCTTCTCCCCCCCCCCCGCCCCGCCCAACCTAGCCCTGGGACCACTATTGTTCTCTAACTCTCTGTTTATTTAACTTTTTTTTCAGATTGTATGTGTAAGTGAGGGCATATGATCCTTTTCTTTCTGTGCCTAGCTTCTTTCACTTAGCATAAAGTACTTCAGGTTTATCTTTGTTATCACAAATGGCAGGATCTCCTTTTTTAAAGGCTGAATAATAGCCATGTTTGTGTGCATTTGTGTGTGTCCCACAATTGCTTTGTCCCTTTGTCCACTGATAGATTGTGGAAGTGCAGCTATTTTTACAGTGTGACAGTTTCACTTCCTTTGGATATAAACCCATAAGAGAGGTTGCTGGGCCATATGGGAGAAGAGGTTCTTTGGGAACGTCCAGACTTCTTTTTTTTCACAGTGCCTGCTTCCAACCAGCAATGTACAGGAATTCCCTTTTCTACACACTCATCAATACTGGTCAAGAAGTAACAGCCAAAGCCGGGCGTGGTGGCACACGCTTGTAATCCCAGCATTCAGGAGGCTGAGACTGGAGGATCACAGTTCGCGGACAGCCTCAGCTATTTAGTGAGGCCCTCTGCAACTCAGTGAGACCCGGTTTTCCTCCTCTTTTCCTCTTCCTGCTCCTCCTCCATCTATTGCTCCTCCTTCTCCTCCTTCTATTCAGTGCCTCTCCTCCTCCCTTCCCTTGGTCCCCTTCTTTTATTCTATTAGTTCTTTTATTCTATTAGTTTATTCTATTAGTTTTATTCTATAAAGTTGCTTTTATCAGATATGTGGCTTGCAAATATTTTTCCTAATCTATGGAGAAACATTTATTTTCATTTTGTTCACTGTGCCTCTTGCTGTGAAGAAGCCTTTAAGTTTTAAGTAGTCTTATTTATTTTTGCTGTTATAGACTAAGCTTTTGGTATGATATAAAAAAAATCACTGAAACCAGTGTCAAGGAGCTTTTCCCGACGTTTTCTTGTAGTGTGATGGTTTCAGGTATTGTTTAGATGTTTTACCCATTTTGAGTTGATTTTTTGTGCATAATGCAAGTATTAAATTTTATTCTTTTGCATGTGGAAATTGTTTTCCCAACAGCATTAGTTGAATAGATTGTAATTCTCCATGGCATCTGCTTGCTGCTTTTCTTGAAAATTAGTTGATTATATATACACCTAGGTCTACTTCTGGGCTCTGTTTTCTGTTAGATTGGTTTATATATCTATTTTTATACCACTACGATACCATTTTGATTATTATAACTTTGCAATATCAGGTAGTATGATTTCTCCAACTTAGTTTTCCTATTTTAGATTTGCTTGGACTATTTGGAGATTATTTGTGCGGTGTGTGTATGTGTGTGTGTGTGTGTGTGTGTGTGTGTGTGTGTGTTTCCATGTGAGTTTAATCATCTTTTTTTTGTGAAGAACTGGAACTATTTTTCTGATTTCTACCACCATACATTAAATTTACCTGTTCCTTAATTTCATCTAAATAAAACCATAAACTAAGTACTATTTTGTATGTTGGCATATTTAACTCAACATATTCTGGAAATTTCTCTGTTACTGCATGTACCACTTGTTTTTTCTTTGCATTGAATCTGTATATTGGTTTGGGTAATATGGACATTATATCAGCACTAATTATTCCAATTCATGTACGTGGGATAGCCTTACACTTACTCGTGTATTCTTCAATATTTCATGATTTTCTGTGTGTAAATATTTCATATCCTTGCTTATATTTTTTTCTAAGATTTTTTTGTGGTCATAATGGAATTGTTTTCTGGATTTATTTTTTTAGATGAATTATTATTTGTGTACATAATTACAACTGATTTAGTATGTTGATTTAATATCCTGAAACTTTTGTAAATTCATTTATTAGTTTCTAAGTTTTTTATTGTCCTTGCCATTTTAAATATATAGGATCATATGATCTGCAAATAGAAATAATCTTCTTTCTTTCTGATATGTATGTCTTTTATTTATTTTTTCTTGTCTGATTGCTTTTGCTGGTACTTCCAGTACTATGTTGATTAAAAATGGCAGGAGTGAGCACATATTTGTCTAGTACTTGATCTTAGATGAAAACCTTTCACTTTTTCACATTTATTATGAGGTTAGTTGTGTTTATGTATGTATTTTTAAATAAATATACTTTATTTTGGTACCAGTTTAGTGCTCAAATGAGTGCCCAGGACATAATAGGTACTGAAGAAACATTTTCCCCCTTTTTTTCTTTTTAGTACAGGGGATTAAACCCAGGGGCATTCTACCTCTGAGCTATACCCCCAGTCCTATTGAAATAGGGTCTCACTGAGTTGTGGAGGGCCTCACTAAGTAGCTGAGGCTAGCCACAAACCTGCCATCTTCCTCTCTCAGCCCTCCAAGTACTGGTATTACAAACCTGTCTAACCACACCGGGCTTGAAAAAGTCATTTAAAAATCATGTTAAAGTTTTCTGCTAGTGAAATGACAGATCATGCACTGTTATAAAAAGTTTGAGTAAGTTTATGTCCCTGTCTAACCAACATCCTAGTCATGACAGAACATTTCCATCATCCAGAAAGTTCCTCAAGCCTCATTTTGGTCAATAAGTAACTGCTATTTTGATTTCTATCACCACACATTACATTTACCTGTTCATTAATTTCATCTAAATAGAAGAATTTACTGTGCAGTATTTTGTACATCGCATTTTAACTGAATATGTTCTAAAGATGTATCTATGTATGACTAGTTTTTTATTTGAAATACCCTTTGCCTTTCTCCACTGACTATTGTGAAATTCATTTTTCAGAATTTTTCCTCATTGCTGGGCGTGGTGGCGCATGCTTGTAATCCCCACGCTTGGGAGGCAGAGACAGGAGGATTGCGCAGGTTCGAAGCCAGCCACGCTGGTTTAAGAGACCCTGTTTCAAAAATATAAAAATAGGTCTGGGAGTGTAGCCCGGAGGTAGAAGGGCTTCCAGGAACCCTAGTACCACAAAAAAAAAAAAAAAGAATTTTGCCTCATCGTACACAATGACTTCCCTGTATTTGTCACAATATTTATTCAACAATTTTTAATGTTTAACGGTATTTATTGAATATGTACAAGGTTCCCTGTATCTTGCTATTTTTAGAGGTCACAGAGAGGAAAACCAGTCCTTCCTTACATACACGAAGCTTAGAGTCCAGTGAAGAAAATAAACATCTAGCAATGGAATAGAGTGAGGTGCGCTCAGGATGCTAATGGGCTACAAGAGGAAATATCTAGCTCAGCCTCAGAGGTAAAATAGCCTGTGCCTCATGGGAACAAGCAAGGTCCCCATGGCTGGAGCACAAGTGTGGTTCACGGGAGGCAGCACAGAACTAAGACCTGGGTCACCGAAGGCCTTCAGTGCTGGGACTTTACCTTGAACACAATGTAGAATGACCAGATGGTCTTAAATATGGGGGCACTTGCAGAATTAACTGCTCTCCTATCTTCCCACAGGCATTGCCTTGCTTTTTGTCACACCACCTCCATCAGTTTTCTTCTTGTTGTGGTTTACATGTGTACCTGTACCTCCTCTCCATCCGGCTCACAAGGTAAGCCTTACATTTTATTGATTTTCATGACCCCCAGGTATGTATACCATGGGCACAGTGTTTGATATGTAGGATTGAACTACGAATTTCTTGAGACCATCATGTCCTTGGGGCTGCAGGTTGAGATTAAAGAAGGATGTTAGTTTCTCCTGGGACATAGATCCTACAGAAATACATCTGAGAGAAAAGTTCTGATGTCTATAATCAGAGGGAGAGCCCTTGCACACAAAACTAAGCACCCTCTTATTCCAGTCCTAATATTATCTTTTCCCACTAAGAGAATCCCATGAGGTGTATCTGGGCTGATCTGTAGCAAAACCTGGTTGTTTTCTGAAGCTTCCTCAAATTTCCATCTAGTGAACAGATGGCACTGTTTTCATACGAAGAGCAGAAGAATTTCATGTATTTAAACACAGAAAGCCTGAGAAAGCGCACAGAGCATGGGTAGTAATTATAATGAGGAAAGAAGATGCCATGTCAACGGAGAGCTAGATTCTGCACAAAGCCCCAGCCCTGTGGGTGCCTTGGCCTGTAATCTGGCTTCTGTAGGGCTGTGCCTAAGTGGTGGTTAGAGGGGATGAATTGTGCACTGAGGTGGTACCAAAACAGGTGCTGGGCCCAGCTAGGATTTTATTAATAAGCAGGACTGAATTCTTCTCTCTCTAGACACATAAAGTTCCTATTAGGCATTTGGCCCTGAGAAAACAAAGATGAATATCCCAGTGCGTCAGGGGCCCTCAGCCTGGTGGTGAGGAGAGAGTCATAAAAGCCTTCATGGAAGATGAGAACAGAGAGCAGGGGCCCCTAACCTAGTCTGGAGGTTGGGGGAGGCTCCTGAGGAGGTGACACTGGAACTGAGTCCTGTGAGGTCCAAGGAGCTGGCTGGGGCGGGGGGAGTGGGGGTAAAGCAAAGTCAGGAACAAAGTAAAGACATTCCAGACTAAGGGGACAGGGTGAGCAAGGTAAGCGGTCCTAGCTGTGAGATCAGTGCAGGGGAGTCATACAGAAGCTCAACATGGCTGGATGGTGCAGGAATCACATAAAGAAGAAAGGGAATGGTGGGGGGAAGCAGGAAGATCACAAGTTCAAAGCCAGCCTAAGCAACTTGACCCTAATCTCAAAAATCAAAACTTAAAAGGGCTGTAGATGTAGCTCAGTGGTGGAGTGCTTGTCTAGCATGTGCAAGGCCCTGGGTTAATGCCACAGCATTGCAAGGGGAAAAAAGGATGAGGCCAGGCATGAAATCTGGAGGTTAGAAAAAGTCAGAACATCGAGGCCGATCTGAGCACATCGCACAAGTTCACACAAGTCACTCGCAAAACAAGGTGTATCCCATCCGCAAACCTGTCCATAAGGTTTATAGCTCGGGCATATCTGGTAACAGAACCACACTGCCAAGGTCAACAGTTTGCGTGCAGGCAGAACCATTCTCTCATTCATTTGGCATAAACACAGATACAGAGTTTGCGCTAAGTGCCAAGCACTGGAAGCCCCACAATGAGTACTATATTCTTAACAAAATGAGCACTGTCTGAGGTGAGCCCTCCATAGATCATTGTCGAATGAATAAAGAGATGATCCACAAGCTTACAGTCTAGTGGGAGACTCACATAAGCAGATTTTTATAATATTATAAATACAATTAGGAAGGAGCAGGGGATGCACCCCCCAAATATCCACAAGAGTCTGGCAAGTAGAGCCCATATATGCAGAGATTTCCAGGTGTAAGACAACAGAACAGTGGGGACTGTCACAAGTAGGAAAGATGTTTATTCCAAGGTGGACAGGTACTAGTCAACTTTAGACAAGCTAGGAGGATTAAAAAAAAAAAAAAAGAAGCAGGAAATTTGTATTGTTAGTCCAGTGAAATGTCACTGTTGAAATTCGCTGCTCCTACATGCTCAGATCTCCAGTATAGCCAGGCTGGCCTACAAGGAAATAACAATATTGAGGACACGTTGAGTAGCAAGACAGGAGGCCTGAAAAGCTACCTACCAGTGTAGACACAACATGGGACTTGGTGATGCCCATAATCAAGGGGGATGCCACAGCCCCTACAGAGCGCATGAGCTGTTGCCAGGGGCCAGGACCCCACCTCCTGGCAGTCCTGGGGGATGCTGTGTACCTTTAGGTTAATCCCCAGCCTCCTTGGGCTTGGACCAAGCTCCAGGGCAACTCCTCCCCACATCTGCCATGACCTGCCTGGTGGTTGCTAATCCCCTGGCCAGGGGGATCTGTCTGGGGTTGTTTGTTCTGCAAAAGGAAACCCAAGACTGCAGGGTGTTGGAACCCTGCCCGTCCTCTTGCACTGCTGCCTCCCCCACCGCACAAAAGCTGCTGAGCAAACAGTGAAATCAAAGATGATTATACATAGGCGGCTGGAAACCCGCGTGCTTCCGCCTGGACGCCTCTCCCTGCCAAACTGTTATGTAAGCCATGGCCCTGCTTGGGCCTGGAGCCGGACAGAGAGAGATGCCACTGAAAGCCGTCCAGTGACCTGTTCCTCACCTACAGGATTCTCTCCAACCTGCCTCACCTGGAGGATGCTGCCCGGGGAGGGCCATGCACCGGCTGCGTTCACATTTGCTACGGGATTTCCCTCTCTCCTCTATCTTTCCAACACAGAGATATGGGTGGGTCAGGACTGGGAGTTTACTTTGGCCAAATTCCAAGTGACTAAGACATTTTAAGCTGAAAAACTCCATTTGGCAATCTGGGGAAAGTGGTTGTTTTTTACCCTTCAAAGTGAATAATTCACTTTGCTCTTTAGATACCAAAGCCAAACCAGTAACTTCTGGAGCCCCCAGATGACCTCCTGGCCAGAAAAGCCCTGACCACATGGCTCTGATAACCAATACTTATGTCTATTTAGGGATGCTGGGCATGTCCCTCAGCCCTAAGCCACCCAAACAGACTCATAACTTTTCCTTCAGTGTGTCGGTGACTTGGGTAAACAAGCTGAGTTCTCAGGACTTGAGTTTTTATTTCCACATCACAGGGGTAGAAATACCTAGTGGCTCAAAGAACAGATGCTCCGGAGAATCCAAATTTGTAAATCGGCTCTTTAGTACTGCTATAATCACACCTGGGAAGAGGTCCCTGGCTATTTAGTGCTGGCGATGTTTGGGAATGTATTCAGTCTAATCAACACTAGGCTCCCATTACCCCCCTTTGCAGCCTTAATTGGCTGCAGCCTGGTATAAGAGGCTTAGATCTCAAGATGGGGCCTGAACTTGGAGTGAGAAGAAATCTGTGTTGGAGCTGTAGCTTAGAGGCTCGGTGTCCTTATGTGGTATTCGATTAATTCTTAAGTTTCCTACATTGCTTTGGAATGCACAGGGCTTCCCAGGCATTTGATTTTGGTTTTGAAGAGTGGCTGGCCATGTCTGCCTCATGCTTGGTTCATTATGGAAAGGTTGAGTTAGGAAAACCTGCCACCCTGTTGGTGGCATTGCCTCAGGGTTGAAGAGTTGGCCTTGCCCAGGGCTTAGTCCCCTCTCTTGGCACTTATCTGTTTTCTCACTGACACCAAACCGAGG
The DNA here is from genome assembly GCF_963383645.1 of Muscardinus avellanarius. Taxonomy (NCBI): domain Eukaryota; kingdom Metazoa; phylum Chordata; class Mammalia; order Rodentia; family Gliridae; genus Muscardinus; species Muscardinus avellanarius. The sequence continues at coordinate 105,359,971 of NC_137793.1, forward strand.
GGTCTCACAAGCCAAGACAATGGATTACAATTCTTTCTCACTCTTGGGGACCAAGGTGCTAAATCTAGGCATTGACGCTGATGTCTCCTTCAAGAAAAGTGGGCAGAAAGTTCATGTTCTTTGAACAGGGCATTTTGAAAAAGCTCAAACCCAGAAAGAAATTGCCTTTTCTAAATCACAGTCGATGGCAAGACTAATTGATAGCTTCCTGAATCCAGAGAAGTCAAGGGATTTATCAGAGTATCCCTTAATCACCATGGCAGGAAAAGAGAACAAATCTTGAATATCTCAGAAACCGTTTTTCTCAAGGACTGTATCACAATGTAACCACACCATGGAAGTAAGAAACCACCTTGGTCTGTGGGCTGCATCAAGTTGAGGAACTAACCTCAGAACCTGACCCTCTTCCTCAAGGAAACTTTGCTTCCTGCTCTGCTTCCAGATCTTTACTAGCTGGGAAATAAAATGTGCACCCGAATTAATCACAGAGTGAGTTCTTTTATTCTGCCCACTCTCCTGGTCTAGAGAAATCAAATCCCTGCTTCTGGAACACAGTGGTCTCCATGAGGGAACCCATCCAGCCCCGTCACTTTCTGGATCAGAATTCAACTCTGCCAACCATAGACTTTTTACATTGGAATTTAAAAGCACTGGTGTGGTTGGGATGGGACCTTGGAGACCCAGCCTTTCCAAACACCTTTCTCTCTGCCTGATGAGGTTTGGCTTCCTACCTGGCTATACGATCTCAGGCAAAGAACCCCTCTGATCTCCTGGACAAAGGAAATGAGAGTAAAGTGAAGTCGAGTGATTTTGGCTGAGGGAAGTGGATTCCTTGTAAAGCACGTTCACCTAGACCCGGGTGGGTGGGAAGCTGGAGCAGGTGGGTTGTAGGGAAGAGCAACCCAGTTAAAATGTGGGGCAGCATCACCCCTCCACCCCCCAAGAGACACAACTAGAAGAGGAGGTTGAGCACTAGAGAACACTCTCACTTGCCTGGGGAGGAAAGTATTACAAGACACCAGCCTTCCGGATGCCCCTTCTTCAACCTCCGGTAGTACAGCTGTAGCACAAGACTTGTGGTTCCAATGGCTGCAATTCCTAAAGATTGCAGAGTTAGAAGTATGGGGCATATTGTTTTTGTGTGTGTGTGTCAATCATACACTATTTATAAAATAAAAAATAGGTGTCAGAGATTACTGACATACATGTATATATGTGTATGTGTGTTTATATATATACATCTATATGTATGTATATGTATGTGTGCATATATACATATATATTTAGAGATACACAAACATTCTGGTATATGATTTTTGAACCTTCTATAGCAAACTTTAATCATTAATAACTACTACTCAGTTTAAGCTAGATCTTTATCTCATGTATAGTAAATCAAATTTTCGGAAGTCCTAAAAAATAAATTCTGGAATACATACTTAGGGCTTCAGAGAATACAATTTTTAATGCAATTCAGTTTTTGCAAAGCTTTAGACTTCCAGAAAACCCACAAAGAAAGCACAGAGCTCCGATGGGCCTCTCACCTGGTTTGCCCGATCCGTAGCATGTTACTGAGTATGGTATATTTGTTATAGTGAACAAATCAGTATTTACATCTTACGATTAATTCAAGTCTGTACTTTAGAGAATGGGGATTTTACAGGAAAATGGCATTCACATTCCTGAGGGATATTTTAACTAGGCCCCCACTCAGCAGAGAGAAGGCCTTTGCTGATTTGGAAATTCCCCCTCGGGAGAGGCACTGGCTCTCTGCTTCTTTTATGAGTTTCTTCTTCAAGGAGAAAAATACTCTGTGGTCTGAAACCTTGGCTGTCCATTGTAAAGCAACTCCCGCACACCTCCATCTCGAAAGTAATTTACAATAGCAGTTTGTGGCCAAGAGGAGAGATACATGGCGTCCCGGTTCTGCCACTTGTAAGCTGCAACTTTGTCAATCCTCAGTTTTTCATCTGCGAAGTGGAAATAATCATAGCCCCTTCCTCACTGATTTTCTGGGAGGATTGGAAAACGTTTTTTTTTTTTCCGGAAGCACTTAGCACAGTTCCAGACAGGGACTAACAGTTCAATAATGGTACCTATCATTAAGCCACAAAGCTAAGGCCCTGTTGGGAGGCAGCCATGCTCAACGGGCTAGTCAATGAGTATCCAGATCAATTGGGTGAAAAATAGCTTTTTCAACAAATATCAGTTTCAAAGGTCAGATGGGAGAAGAGAAATAGTTGTATAAGCACAAACTTAATTGCCTGGGGAATGCTCTTGGAATTGGAAAACAAAGCAATTATTGAGATTACTGATGTGAGGTGTAACTCACGGCCCTGGTCTGCTGTACCATGCTGCTCAAAGGATGGAAATATCAGCGAGTGTCTCGAGCAGCAGACATCTCTACTGAAGGCGTTGTTGAGGGAGAGATAATGCCTCGGGGCTAATGGGGAACCCCCGTGCCTGCCTGTTCCCACCTCTCGTCTGTCACATCTGCCAGAACTGCAGGCATGTGGACCTACATGCAGTACATCACACATGCAGGCTCTCTTGACCTGCCAGACTGTCCCGTTCTTCACTCTTTCTGCCTGGGTGCACCTCGACACCTTCAGCAAGACCAAACTCACGCCACCTCCTCTGGGCAGCCTTCCACGTTTGTCACCATTCTGGTTAGCACCTGCTCCCGGAGGCTCCCAGCCTTCGTTCCCACAGTCTGCGGACACTGCTTCTCTCCTTCATTCTATCACTAATAAAATCATTAGTACTCAAATTTAATGTCCCTAGAATGTGACTTGTGCTAAAAAATTGTTAGCACCTACCAGGTGCAATGGTGTACCTCTGTGATTCCAGTACTTGGGAGGAAGAAACAGGAGGATCACAGGTTTGAGGCCAGCCTCAGCAACTTAGCGAGGCCCTGTTTCAAAATTAAAAAATAAGCTGGGTGTGGTGGCGTATGCTTGTAATCCCCGCACTTGGGAGGCAGAGACAGGAGGATCGCGCAGGTTCGAAGCCAGCCGCGCGCGCTGGCTTAGGAGACCCTGTTTCCAAATAAAAATGTAAAAATAGGTCTGGGAGTGTAGCCCGGAGGTAGAAGGGCTTCCAGGAACCCCAGTACCACCAAAAAAAAAAAAAAATTAAAATAATAAACAAATTTAAAAGACCTTGGGGGCATATCTCAGAGGTAGAATACCCTTGAGTTAAATTCCCAGGACCTTACCAGAAAAAGATGGTGTTCTCTGATAATCCACAAGTACAAAGGCTTTTTATACTTTTCCGAAAGAGGAGGCAATTAGGAGAGGCCTGCTGACTTGGTGAAAGTTTTATATCTAAAGCTACAAACCTTAAAGGTTTAGCTTTAAAGAATATAATTAAAGCCAGTGTTGGATTAAACAGTAACAGATAAATTAATCTGGGGCAGCGGCTTCCAGGCCCCAGTGCATGAATTCATGTGGCTGTGCTCTGAAGTTTTCACAAGTCTGTGAGGATTCTTAACAACTCCCTCCCTGTCCCATAAGTGTGCTCCGTGCTCTGAGCAGGATTTCTGAGAACAGTGTAGAGGGCGTTCCCTGGAGCCGGCTTCCTTCAACTCTTCCAGAACAGGGGTTTCCTGCACCCGGCTCACCTTCCTAAAAAACCAAGACCATTTTCATTCAATGTTTGCTGTTAAAATACAATCACACAGCTACTACATTTTGAAATTAGCATCCAGGACCATCCTTCTGATTTCACAGTATTTAAACTCTGTATTCTTCAGCAACTATGGTAGCTGGAAGGACAGACTCTCCCAGTACGAGGCCGAAGGGGCCTGGCAAGTGGATTTTACATGTACACGTATTTCCAGACTGACGCTTACTTGTGCCCCTGTACCATGCGGGAAGTAGTTTATACCATCAGATTCCCTTCCTTCTTTAACCGGTGAGTCCCTCCAGTGCTTGGTAGGAAGGCACACTTCCGGGTGGATAAGAAAGGATCTGTATACCTAGTCATTATATAACATACCCCACAGATCCACTCTGCACCTGGGAAGTAGAGTAGGATTCCCTGCCGTAGGCTCGGAACCGTGGGCCAGTAGCTCCACAATGGACTACAAGGGCCTCTTCAGATAGACCAGTTGGACAATAGTTTTACAATCTCTTTCAACAGATAAATAGGTCATCGTTGATATTTGGGGATGATCTTAATAGAAGAGATTATTTGTTTTAATTTGTTATTCTCTTGTCATGAAATTTAGTCTTCTATAAAACTTCACTATGGGACACCTGCAGCTCTTGGGTTAGATTTGTAGCATGTTGTGGTTTACAGGTCAAGGCAGCACTATGCTTCAGCTGCAGTACAGATTTCTAGGAAAAAATCCCTGGACCCAGGAGCTAAGGATTCTCTGGATGCAGTTCTGCACACAGCCCTGAGCAGTGGGCCTCCTGTCTTTGCGCTGTAGAAAGGAGCGCTATGATTCTGCTAAGCAGCCAGAGTTGTTCTTATTCCTTGCAGAGTCCTCAGCTCAGCTGACCACATTCCTCCCCTTCAAAGTGAGGAGCTAGTGGGGCGTGGTGGCACACCCTTGTACTTGGGAGGCTGAGACAGGAGGATCATAGGTTTTTGAGTCCAGCCTCAGCAAGGAAAGGCCCTCCGCAACTTAGTGAGACCCTGTTTCAAACTAAAAATAAAATAAATAAAATAGGACTGGGGGTATATCTCAGGGGTAGAATGCCCCTAGGTTCAACCCCCAGCACACACACACACACACACACACACACACACACACATGAGCTAGCTCAGAGATAAAATATGAGTTCATTGAGAAATAAAAGCCCATCGCCCCTTGTTGGAGACTGATGGATGCAGGTGAGACCCCGTGGATCTGGATTCCCTGGCTTTGGTGGTGTTAGCCCCAGATGGAGCGTAGCCTTGCTGTTCCCTTCCTAGGAGATTATCCCGTGGTTTTGGCACACGACCACAGCCTAGGAGGGAAAGCGGGGCTGTGGGTACGGCTGCCTTCTCTCCTCCAAGCCAACCAGTGCCTTGTTTTTCTGTGAGCCTGCCACTGTGGGAAAATTGCTAGAGTGTAAAGTTTCCCTCTTTGTCCCCAGCGCACTTCATTTACCAGGGAGCCAAGCTGGGAACAGAGCCGCCTCTCACACGGCTCATGAATGACTCCATTTTCTCAGGGCAGCTTCTGCCTGCCCATTGTCTCCCTGTCCTGGCCTCTTGTGTAGGTGTTCCCTGCAGCCGGGGCTGTTATGTAACGCCTGGGCTGGGACCAGTGCGTGAGAGCAAGAGAGATCAGAGGGAGGAAAAACCCAGAGGGTAACCTAGACCCAAGTGTCTTCCTGGAGAAGAGATGGGAAAAGAAAAAAAAAAAAAAACCTGCTAGGCATCTGTCGGCTCTCTTTCCCGGCTCCTGTGCCGGGGTGATAAACTTTGATGACTAGATGCCAGGCCCCAGCTGGCTCGAGCCCGCACTTCTGTTTATATCTCGAAGACAGGACATGCTGTACCTTTGTGTCAATGCAGCGGCCACCAAAGCCCTCCCTCAGGACTTGCAAAGAGCCCTTCCCCTGTCTTATGGGTCTAGAAGGATGGGACTCCCCCTGCTTAGGGCCTAATTTTCTACTCCTCTCTCCTGCTGCCTCATTGGCTCCAGGCACCTCTTGGTGTCTGGACTCTTCATCAAATTCACTGTCAAGAGGCAAACCATTGAGCCAGGCGAGGTGGTGCATGCTTGAAATCCCAGCATTCAGGAGGCTGAGACAGGAGGATCGCCATTCACAGACAGCCTCAGCTACTTAGTGAGGCCCTTTGCAACTGTGAGACCCTGTTTCAAAATAAAGAATAAAAAATAAGGCTGGGGGTGTCGCTCAGAGGTAGATGCCCCTGGGGTTTCATCCCCAGTACCACACAAAAAAAGAGGCAGGCCATCGTTGGCCTTGGGTGAGTGGAGCCCTGTCTTCCACACCTGCATCCCCTAGATGGGCTTCCATGTGCCGTGCTTCCGGGACAGTGGTGGAATGAAGGGAGATGGAGGAATGCCTGTCTGTCCCTGCCTGCATTTCCCACCAAGCTCGTCTTTCTGAGTGCTAGCCTTGGTACCACAAGAAGAGTCTTTCTGCTGGGCATGGTGGTGCATGCTTGTAATTCCAGCATTTGAGAGGTGGAGATCAGAGGGTCACGGTTTGTGGACAGCCTCAGCTACTTAGTGAGGCCCTCTGAAACTCAGTGAGACCCTGTTTCAAAATAAAGACTAAAAAAATAGGGCTGGAGGTGTAGCTCAGAGGTACAGTGCCCCTGAGTTCCATCCTAGTAAAAAGTGCGTGCGTACACGAGAGAGAGTGGAGGAGGGGGGGGAGAGAAAGAGAGAGTGTTAATTTATGAAAAGTGAAATAGGACTTCATGCCCAGATATTCTGGGAGAAGATTGTAGACTGCAGGATGCATAGTCCAGCCATAAAAGGTACGCAGTAGAGAAGGCTGTATCACTTTCACATGACTGTCCAGCTTCCTAGACTGTTAGTCCACGTGGTCTAGGAAAATGCTCTGTTTACCTTGCAGATGATTGAAGGTGTGGTCACAGCTCTAGTGTGGATGTTCAATACATCTGTTAAGTTAAATCAAAGTGGATTTCATTGACTTTTCTTTCCAAGCCATATCTATTAACCTTACCAAACTGATGTCTTCTAAAGTATAGAAGATACTTTGATGAATGCTGGTGTGTACCAGCCATGAATTCTGTCAGTTACAAAGCAAAGAGGGAAACAAGAGCACAGGAAGGTTCAAGATGAGACATTTTGGTCCTCACAGAAGAGTAGGCTACATGAGGTGGTTCAAACTCTGCCCTGGAAATGTGTCCAGCGCATCCATGAGCCCTTCTATGGGGATGATGGTACCCACGTCACTGCCTCTGACTGGCCCCTTCCACTCTGTTTTGCTCATCCTAAGTCTTTGATCTCAAGTCTTTGGGGCTATCTCACCATAGTTCCTCTGACACTCTTACTGGTTATAAAAATCCCTTAAAAAAAAAAAAACCAAAAAGGCAAAACAACACACACACATACACACAATCTTATAATTGAGGTTTTAGTGTCTGAAAATGGGGGTTTGGATCCAAATTCTGCTATTTTTCTGACTGTGAGGTTTTTGGAAATTTCTTGTACCTATCAGCACCACCGTCTCCAATCTGTAAAATGAGGGTGGTAACCCTTGCCTCGCAGGGTTGTCATGGCAGTAAGTGAGCAGGTAATGCCTATCTAATATTATTATGGCATTCAAGCTGGACCTGCATACCATCTTGGTTTGGGCATCTGTCTACTTCCAGATAAGCCTCTTTTCTCCTTCAACTGGGTTAGCCCCATGAGACTCAGCTGGCAGTTACCCTGGGCCATAGGAGAAGCCTGGACCTCCTCTGTCTCTGCTAACATCTCTCTTCTTAGGTGCGCCCACGGTGCTGCAGCTTTCAGTTGCCCCTTGGATTCACCCCTTTATCTTTTCATATATCTCCTTGGGGTCTTGCAAAAGAGGGTAACCCTTCATTAGTAGAGTGTTTTAAACTTTACAAAATTCATTCTAATATATCATCTCTAAGAAAAGTGTTCTGCAAGCTGACTTATCTTTCCACAGATCAGAAGAAGGCATGCCACTTTTTTATACTTTTCTTGGTGCATCATAATTCTGCATCACAATGACATGCACAGAGCACTTGGTGTATGTACCTCCACATTCCCCCCAGGACAGGTGGGTGAGATTGGTAGTGACACCTTCATACATGGACCTGACATTCTATGAACTGTTCCCTTCCTCATGCCTCCTTTTTCTCCTCCCTACCTTCCTCCTTCGGTTCCCTTCTGCTATTCTACTGGTCTCTCTTATTTAACTGAAATTTTTCTTCTTTCCTCTCTTCTCTCTAGCTTGCAAACATGACAGAAAGCATATAACTCATGACTTTTCTGAGACTGGCTGATTTCTGATCAGTTTGATATAGTTCAACCCAGATTTGAGTACAGGTCAGATCTACACTGCCCACCTCACACAGTCAGCTGACTGTGAAGCAGATGGGAAGAAGAATCCTCTAGTCTGTCTCTCAGAACCTGTCATTGCCATCCCCTTCCTCCTGCCACTTAAAACCTTGCACAGCCATAAAAGAGACCCAGAGAGAGAGAGAGAGCAGGAGAAGGAGATGTGGGAGGAAAGGAGAAGGTAGAGCATCTATTTTCAGTGTCATGTCTCATATCCTCACCAACCCAAGGGTCCCTAGACTCCTATTCCAGGAGAATGGAACATGGAATGTCTGTCCCCATGTCCAGGAAGAGCAAACAAATGTCTAATGGAGCATGCAGAAAGAAATTCTGATTATCACACTTGAGAACACAGTATATGAAATCTGTTACATTCTGCCAATGACTAAACTACCTCAAAATTCTCAAGGAAGGCTTCTTTAGTCCTTGGTTCGCTGAGAAAAAGCACAACCACACCCACACTCACACATGCTCATTCACACTCACTCATACACAAACATACACATACATATCTCTATGACACTAAAGTAATAAAAACGACCAATGGTGATCTTTTTAGAGCTACTCTCTATATTACATCCTATAACAAATGTATGAAATCTGGTGACAAATTCTAGATCATCAGAGCGTCAAGGATGCCTTTGTCTTTGTAAATCACAGAGCCATCATCATGAGTTACCATGAAGGAATAAAACATGGTCCAGAGTAGAAGTCATTCAAAAGGCACGGCGAGCGGGGCGTGGTAGTGCACACTTGTAATCCCAGCATCTGGGAGGCTGCGACAGAAGAATCGTGGTTTGCAGACAGCCTCAGCTACTTTGTGAGGCCCTTTGCAACTCAGTGAGACCCTGTTTCAAATTAATAATAAAAAATAGGGCTGGGGTGTAGCTCAGAGGTAGAATGCCCTTGGGTTCCATCCCCAGTACCACACACACAAAAAAAGGCAGAAGGCAAGGTGATCCTAGGCAGCACCATGGACAGTCACCCACGGGCTCCTGATCACTCAGGCCAGATGCCCTGGAAGGACAGGAGGGAGCAGAGAGAGAAGGACAGATTTTCTTTCTCTGTGGAAAGAATCATGCACTGTGAGAAGTGGAGCTTTTGTGTTCTTCTGTGGGCTAGCGAATACCTTTTTTTTGAGAATTAAGAATCTTCCTCCTTGTTCTTAGGTATGCTGTTCTTCTCTTCTTTCTAGACCACATTAGTTATTTTCCCCCTCTCTTCTACCTTTCAAGAGCCCTGAAAACATATCTCCTGTTTTGTATTCACCTGTGGCATCAACCCAGGGTTGAAATTCCTTTGAAGTTATTAATAATTAAATTTTGGCTGGATGAGAAGAACCTGACCAGCTATTGTTTCAACACCTGGAATAACAAAATTTGTTATTTCTACAGAGGGAAGGGTTTAAAGGAAGAGTTTGTACTAAGGAACCAAGGGCATGGTTTCATGACACAAATATAAGGAATTAATTAGCTTGTACGATGAATTAAGGCACAAAACTATATAGGCTCCAGTTCTACTAGCAAGGAATGTGTTAATAAAATTAACATATTGATAAACAGAGCATCATGCTATAGGGCAAAGAAAGGAAATAGAAGTCTCTTGATGGATTGAGTAGGTAAAAAATATTTAAATGTGTGAGGGATCTTTTAAAAAATAAAATATGTCTGTGTAAAAAATCAACTTTTAAAATAATTTAATAAAATATTTATAAGGTACAAAATATAATGGACCTTCATATATAATGTTCATAGTTATTAAAATCATTAGACAGCTGGGTGTGGGGGCTCATGCTTGTAATCCTAGCGCTTAGGAGGAAGAGACAGGAGGATCGCACAGGTTCGAAACCAGCCTCAGGTACTTAGTGAGGCTCTCAGCAACTTAGTGAGACCCTGTTTCCAAACAAAATATAAAATAGGTCTGGGAGTATAGCCCGGAGGTAGAAAAGCCCCTGGGTTCTACCCCCAGTACCACACACAAAAAATCATGAGATAAAAATAAAACTCAAGGGACAATAAAATAAATTGGAATTACCAAGACACCTAGATAATACATATATTAATTTCAATTAATATTAAAGATCATTATTCAATTCTGTTTTTCAACTATTATTGAGAATTAATGAAATGCCACCACTAAACTGGAGTGCCTTCAAGTGAAGATAACAGCCAAAAATAATCACTTTAAGATGATGGATAATGTGTTTTGATTGAGCTCTTCTCCGGGAGAGCATGGACAGGGCCACTTGGGCTAGATCGAGGAAGCTGAGGAATATTATTTTTGAAGAATAAATGCAAATCGAAACAGTGAAGAACTGAGGGAGGAGAAATTCATGCAGAGGGAGCAGAAGTAAACACGTTTTGTCATTTTAGACCATGAACCTCATGTTAGAGAATAGTGGGAACTAAGTTTGAGAGGTAGGGAAGGGCCAGGTTAGGGAGAGTGTTAGGAAAGGTAGCAAGGAACACAGACCATCAGTAGATAAAAGGAAAACACCAGAGGGCTTTAACAGCCCTGTATCAATAACTCTATGGAGGATGGTCCAGAGAGAACACAGGAGAGACCGGATAGGAGGCCAGTGCTGAACCTCAGCTGTGTTCACATGAGACACTGCAGTAGAACCAGGTGAGTAGAGATGTCTGGGGCAGGGACAATAAGAGAGAGAAGGAGGAATGAGACTGTTACACTTGGTGATCTGAAGTAGGATACGACAAAGAATGACCCCAGGGATTCTGCTCTAGGCTATGGACAACATGCCATGGTCATAAATGAGACGGAAAATGAGATGGAAGGAGAGAGGCTGAATTTAGTTTGGGGCATGTTGAGCCTGGGTTGACAGTGAGAACACTCACGTAGCGTTTGTACTAGACCATCATGACAGTCTCTCCCAGCCCTAGAGACTTCTAGAAAGAAAATGGGTTGATCTTAGACTTGTGAATCTCTTCTAAGATTTGGGAATAAGGAGCTGAGAATGGAGAATTTGAATTTGGGAGAGCTGAATTTGTTAATGTGTTCCACTCATACACTTTGTGTATGTGGGAGTATTGGGGATTGAACCCCCAGGGCCATTCTTCCTTCAGGTTACACCCTCAGCCCTTTAAAAAAAAATTTTTTTTAAAGTCCTGTTATGTTGCTGAAGCTGTCCTTAAACTTGTGATTCTCCTGTCTCAGTCTCCCAAGTACTGGGATTACAGGCTTGTGCTACCAAGCCTGGCCCTGTCATACTATTTAAAAAATTGTCTCTTGGAAATAAAAATTGGATGAGAAAGATACTCTGTAATAGAACAGATGAAGACATTTTAGGCGGAGAAATGTTAACCGTTTAATAACTAGTTTCATTAGCATTATTTGTATTTCATTCTTTTACCTATTCTTTTTTTTTTTTTTTTTTTTTTTTTTTTTACAAACACTGTCTGAACACTTACTGTTCTAGGTGCTGAGAATATAAAGATAAATGAAATTGGGAAGATATCCTTAGGGGACTCACAAGTTGAGGACTAAATTACTTTGACTTCTGTAGCTAACAAGGCAAAACTCTGATTCAACTTTAATTGACCCATTTCTTCAATCAGGGCCAAAGATAGTTTAGTGTATAATAAAAGATAACAGGCTTATCTGAGTTATTCTAGATTCATTCCCCCAAATAAATTAATTGGCTCCTGCCTAAGTTTGAAAAGGTAGGCTAGATAATTCAGAATAACTTTCCTACCGAAGACAAATGGGAATTTTATTTTTAAATTTTTTTTTAAAGAGAAGCGTGACAAGGAGTAGAGAATTACTGAACCAGTTTGGAAACTTAAGGGAATAAACTAGAAGAAAGGAGTCTTTTGCCCTAGAAGCATTTGGCAATCATTAGAGAGAGGACAAAAGACTAGATTAAAGGAATGGGTTGTAGCTCAGGGCCCTCCAAGGTCAGGAAGACTGCTTATAAAGTTCTCATTTTGAGTTGAGATGCTAGAGACTTAGGGCTAAATCTGAACCAGATCAGGCCCCCGGAACTAGAATAATCCCAACAGCCGGGCAGGAGAAAAAAGTAATTCCTCTCTAAATGAGGAATATAATTCTAAAAGGAATTTTGCATATAAAATTATAAACGCATAATTCAAGAATCACATAAAATGAGAAAATATAAATAACAAAATGGCAGAAAAAGTTGGTAGAAACAGATACACATGGGACCTAATTATTTGAATTTTCAAATGTATTCAGATTTTCAAAATTATTCCCTAACAGCAGCACATCACTCAGGTTTCCAACTAGGAACATATGGCATCATCCTATTATTCTAACACGGAGAATAATTTAATAAAGGAACAATTTGCAAAAGTGTAGAAGTAATAAGGGAGATACGATTCAGTACCTGGGGCTATTAACAAGGGGAGCCTTAATAATCTCTAGGCTTGAAGAAAAGACTCTTTAAGCAGGATACAAATAACATAATCACAAAGAAAAATCACAAATAACACTAATTACAAAGAGGGAAAAAAGCAGATAAATTGGACTGCGTTGTAATGAATAGCTTCCATTCATCAAAAGACACCATTAAAAGAGTGAAAAGATTAGCCACAGGATATAAATTATTTGTGATTTATGTAACAAACCATCTGTTTGTCCAAATTACATAACATACCAGCACAAATCAGTAGGAAGACATATTGCATATATATTACACACACACACACACACACACACACACACACACACACACACACAAATATATATTTGTGTGGTGTTGGGAATTGAACAAAGGGGCAATCTACCTTCAAACTATATCTCCAGCCCTGTTTTAGTTTTTGTTTGGAAACAGGGTCTCACTAAATTCCTGAAGTCCTTGCTAAATTGCTGAAGCTGTCCTCAAACCCCTGTTGTCCTCCTATCTAAGCCTCTGAAGTATTGAGATTACAGACATGTGCCACCATGTCCGGCAATGTTTACTTTTAAAAATTTGAAAAATTGAGAATACAAAATATTGATGAGGATATAAAGACACAGAAACTCATACATTGGTGGTGGGATTACAACTACCTAGGAACATAGTTTGGCATTATTTACTAAAGTCTCTCAAGACCTAGAAATTACACTCCTACATACATACCCACAGAAATGTGAGCATGCAGGCACAAAAACGCATGTACAAGCCAGGCATGGTGACGCACGCTTGTAATCCAAGTACTTGGGAGGTGGAGACAGGAGGATCACAGGTTTGTGGACAGCCTTGGCAACCTGTGAGACCCTCCACAACTTAGTGAGACCCTGTTTCAAAATAAAGAATAAAAAATAGGGCTAAGGGTGTAGCTTGGAGGTAGAATGCCCCTGGGTTCCATCCCCAGTACCACAAAACAAACAAACAAACAAACATGTGATTTACTTATATGAGATACCTGGAGTAATAAAATTTATAGGGATAGAAAGTAAAAAAAATAGGGCTCAGGGTGTAGCTTGGAGGTAAAATGCCTCTGGGTTCAACCCCGAGTTCTGCAAGAAAAATAAAAATAAATAAATGCATGCATGTGAATATTCATGGTCGAATTGTCTGTAAAAACCCCAAGCTGGAAATAACTCAAAGACTCTATTGCATGAATTAAAAAATAGATTTTATTGATATAATCAAGTACCATAAGGAAGTAACATGGAAAACTCTAGCCACAAATAACCTGAATAAAGCTTAAGAACATAATTTTAAGCAATATACAAAGGAGCACATGTTGTATCATTTCATCCATATAATTTTTTTAATAAAAAAGATAAAACTATAGCGTTTAGGAATTAAACCGCAAAGAAAAGCAAACGAGTGGTTTTCGTGAAAAGTCAGGATGGATTTCTTTTTCCCTTGAAGGGGAAGGAGGAGATCATAATTGAAAGGGGCCCCAGGGGCCACTTCTTGGGTTTTGGCAACACTCATTTTTTGATTTCACGTGGGCATTTGCTTTGTGATAAATCTGTGAGCTGAACATTTTTGTTTTGTGCACTCTTTGGAAGGTGCGTTATGTTCACAATAACATAATATGTAGGTTAACACAATACATGGGTCAAACACCGCACCTCATGCCTGCCACATAATAGATGCTAAAAGAACATGAAATCGCATCTCTTTCCCCATTTCTTCTTCTTCTTTTTATTTTTTACTAAGGATGAAAGAAAATAGAGAAGGAAAAATATGTATTTTTATAAACATCTCATTTTCCAAGTAGAAACATGATCATTTTTGCTGCTTGGCCTCATCTTGTTGCCATGACAACTACAATCAAAGGTACACCTGTTAAGAGAAGGAAGGACATGGGCATGGCGGCCTGAATTTGATTACCTCCTTGGGTGAAGATACCCTGACTGATAACAGAAATTCAGGAGCCCTAGGCCCAAAGTGCCCATTAACAGATAATATGTTTGTCTTATATTTTATTTTTCCAAAGCAAAACCTTTGTTTAAAGGCTTACCTTTGCTGTAAGGTTGAAGTTAATCCTATAATCGCCTGTGAATGTTTATAAAGCCAGACATTCTTTGTGCGTCAGAGAAGCAGGAGGAGGGTGGTAGGGCCGTTATCTTGCATGTCATTGTATTTGGGAGGAAAGGAGTGGAGGGGGGTATGGGGGTCCTCAGTGTCAGGCAGAGTGGGGTGTAGGTGCTGCTGTTCTCTTGCTCTGCAGGTGTGTTCTGATTTGCACCCCTGGGCTGGGTGTCTGCACCCCCCTCTCATGCCTCAGCTTCTTACCCTGAGTCACTTGACACATTTGAAACTGGGGGGAAATTAATGATACTGGGTGGGAACTACTTCAGCTCTATCAGATGAGAAATCAAAGATGGATAAAAACCAAGCAGCACCAAAGACCACTTCAAAATAATATTTCTCAGCACACCTCCTCCCCACTTCTCTGACACGACCAAACTCACCTGAAAAATACCAATCTTGAAAAGAGATGGAAAAAGAGATTTCTGGGCCTGTAATTGAGTAACAAGTCCAAAGGTCAGAAACTGAAATCGCAGAGGACATCAGGGCTTAACTTTCAGCTGATGTTGAAATTCCTCCTGTGACCTCAAAGGAAATCCTGCAGAAATTTATTCTGCAGCAAAGGGTTTCAGATTAGGATTCCTTTGGAGATGGATCAGAAGTGCGGGGCAGGGGAAAGGAGTCAGGAAGAAATATCTGGATCTTACTTTCTTGGGCCTTTGGGGTTAGGCAAGAATTATTTTGTTACCTTGGTAGAAGTGGGACTCTTCAAACCCTAGATTGTCTCTTAATTAATTTAGCACATAGTTATTGAGAACCTGTACTATACCTGTGCTGTACTAGGTGCAGGAGTTAGATTTGGAAACCAGAGATATTATATCCCCGACCTCCAGAGCCTAAGCTCAAGAGAGCAATGGGCTACAAAAACAGGCTCTGACTGGGCCAGAGAATTTGCAGGCCAGGATAGCCTTCAAATCCTTTCTACTGCAGAAATCTGGCAGGAGGGGCAAAAGGTAGAAAAAGAGAAGAGGCTGTCATTGAAGTTCTGTACAAGGATCCCACCTATACATGGTCAAGATAGACAGGGGAAAAGGAAGCCCAGAAATAGGGTTGGGGATATTGGTCATCAGCAACAATAACAACAACAACAACAAGATAAAACATGTCAAAACCCAGGCGATTAGATAAATGCCAAAACAGAGCCTAGCAAAATAATAAAAAGAGAGGAACAGGATAAATTATCTCGTCTATCTTCTTCCAGAGAGTCCAGTGCTCAAAGGCAGAGAAAGTCAAACACTGCTGACATATTCCAGGCTGACCACACAGAGCGCAGCCTAGAAAGGTACACACTGCTCATGGGTAGAGAGCTGAGGGTCTCAGGTCCCCATCCACCTGGGGAAGGAAAGAGATCCACAAAGGATGGACGGATGTGGAAGCAGTGGAGAGCTTTGAGAGGGGAACACCTTGAAATGTTGGTTCTTCTATGGGCAAACTTCTTTCCTTAACAATTTCTTCATTTTCACAGCAGCAAAAGGATGGAGGTCATTTTGATTATACTGCCTTCATCTTGCCCACTGCCCGAAGTAAATAGTGTAACATCGGTGTGTTCTCAGGAATTCTCTATGACGCCATCTCCACTGCTTCTAAAGTGTTTGCCAGACAACGCAGAACAGGGAGAATTAGACTTTAATATCTAGTGGGAGGAAGATGTGGCCAGACCCTTGCACAAGGCAAAGTCGTGGTCTCTGCATAGGTTCTTGCAGATGGCTCAAGGGTACCTTGGATAGGGCTCCAGCCAGCTTGGAAAGGTGAGCAAAACAGCGTTTCTAAGCCCTCACTTGTGGTAGGACTGCAGTCTACAGATGTGCCCTGGTCACAGGCCACCACGTGGTGGGATTCGACTCTTCAAATGTGTCTGCCCTTTCTTCACTGAATTGTTCTACAGTTGTTTGTGTGTTATTCCTCTTGGTTTCTCTCTGGGGATCTAGAACTGATGCTGGGTGTTCACTGACTTCTTCATAGAAAAAAAAACTTTAAAAAAGTCTTATAAAAACTTCATAAAAAAACTCAACAAATATCCACCAGATGTTTATTGGATGATTCCTTTCTAATAGGCACTGTCAAATTATAAACAGATATAACAGGTGTTGTTTCTAATGGCCCAGGGAATTTTTTTTTAGGTAGATGTTATGACAATAACTGCTTTTTTGGGGGGTGGTTGTTCTACCTCCAAAATACAACTTTGGCCCTTTTTTGTGTGGATTTTGAAACAGAGTATTGCTAAGATACAGAGGATTCACTAAGTTGCTGAGTGCTGAGGCTAGCCTTGAACCTGCCATTCTCCTGTCTCAACCTCCCAAATACTGGGATTGCAGGCATGTGCCACCATGCCCTCTCTACTCCAGTCCACTGCTAATTAATAAAGGATACACTGGATGAATATTTATCCACGGGTAGTCACAGCCTTGAAGTGATGAGGCAGGGCAACCCCTCTCTGCCTTTATACAAGGCCAGCTGCAGCCCAGCATCCACCAAAGGTTGGATAAGTCCCTGTCCACATGCTCTGTGATCTGTTGTTGAGCTGGACAGCCCAGAAGAGTTACTACTATAAAGCAAATGAATCAGAAGGGCCCTGAGGTCACTCCAAGAGAGATGTTAAGGGTGCCACCAGTTTATTGTGAGTTGAATTGCTTTCTGAAAGTCCAGTCATGGGATTGATAAAGTGCCCTGGGAGAGAGAGGGTGCTAGGAAAGCAGGAGAGGCAGTCACCCAGGGGAGCATTTCAGAGCGGAAACTATGTCAAGTGTCTTCTTGGATGGTTGCAAAGAGGCTTGCAACTTTGCCTCTTTGATAAGATATGTGGAAGGTAGAACCTGAGTGCTATTATCTGATCAAGTTTGTCTTTAGAAAACAAGCTCTGATGGCAGCTGGGCTCTTGCCTCATACCTTGAGTCCAGACCTGTGGAAACCCAAGAAGGTATAATGTAAGCCCTAATGCTGGGTGTTCATTGGATGCTTCTTCATGGAACAAATCCAACATATACCCCCTAGGTGTTTATTAGATGACTCCTGTCTGATACTTTTCAGCAAACCAGTCATGCAAGGGCAGCATACAGTGTTGTCTGAACCTTTATCGACACACTGTAAGCAGAGGCCAGGTTAGGCTCTTGCTACACTCACCCACAGATTTCCTGGAAAGCTGTGGTCCTACCTGCAGGACACTTTCAGACCAGCCCTCCAGAGAGTTGCCCTCTGGCCCCCAAGGCCAAGTGGCCATGAAGCTGAGGGTTATCAGACTTTCAGTCTTTGCAATGGCCCTTCTCCACCCACAATGCTGACCTGTGCCAGAGCACGGTGAGAATTCAGACCTGCTCTGACCCAGAATGAACTGTGGCCTTGGCAAGAAGTTGAATTTCTGTGCTCTAAATGCAAGGAGACAAAGGTCTTGTAGTAGAGAAACCTTCAGCAACTCAGTGAGCAGCTTGTTTTCAAATAAATTATAAAGAGAGCTCAGGATGTAGCTCACACATAGAATGGCCTAGACGTCCATGACTTACTGAATCAGAATGGCTTTGAAAAGAGCTAGAGACAAGAGCTCATTGGGGCAGGGTGTGAAGAGCTGTCCTCTCCCCAACCCACGTGGAGTCAGGTGGCCAGGACTTTCTTTTCAGCTCAAGGCATGGAGAGAGATTAAGAAACTCTGCCTTGACCTCTCTGATGTCTCAGAAGGTGACCATCTACCTAAGCAAAGGGGCTACACTTCTTGCCAGCCTGTCCCAGGGGCCATCTAGCTCAGAAACAAGACAATCAATTAAGTAACCCATCAACTTGGTAGAACTGTGGCGCTAAGTGCCAGAAGTGGAAGAAAGGGTAGAGGTTCTCCACCCTTACTGCTTCTGGGTACAAGTTAGCTGCGGGACATCGGGGCCAAGAGACCATCTCCTTTTCTTCTTCCTAATAAAAGAATCATGTTTCTCTTTTCTCTAGGCTACACATTGTCAGTTGCATTAGTCATTGTTTAAAATGAGATATGACACCAGACATAAAAATGTGGTCAGCCACAGTCCCAAACATCCAAAGATGACGGAAATAAGTCTAATGACCTGCCTGCTCCATAGTGCCACGTGTCCATTGCTGTGGGAACTTCAGGGAAGGAAGCAATGGGGGCAGCAGGGTGGATTCTCAGGGTGCCTGACATCTGAGCTGGGAGCTTAGAAGGGTGAATGGGGTTTACCAGATGAACAAATTGGAAGGCAAGGTATTCTAAGTAGAGGAAGTAGCACGATTCCTTCCTTCTTCCTTCCTCCATTCAACGAATTCTTACTCAGTACCTGTTTTGTGGCAAGATGCATCTTAACTAGGAAAATAAGAGTGAAAAAAGGAAACCTTGGCCCTGTCCTCAGGTAGCTTATAGTCTAGTCTGGGGTAAAGGTTAGCAACAATGATGTGAAGGAAGGCAAGAATGACAGGGGTAGAAAATGGGTGTTTTGGAGGTCCTCCGGAAGGCAATAAACCCACATGTAAAGCCCACAGTGAGAACAAGGTACCAGGTCTCAGAGTGCACTAGGGAGGTAGAGAGGAGGAAGGCTGGAAAAGACTGAGCTAGTGCATGAAAAGCCTTGTGTTTTATTCCTTAGGCTGTTGGTAAAAGCACTGCAGGCTTTAAAGAAGAAAGTGCTGTGATTTAGGTCCAAGGAAAGCCACTCTGGGAGCAGTGTGGAGAACTGGCACGAGAGGGGAGATGTGGAGGCAAGAACACCAGCAGACTGCTGTGGTTTTCATGGGTCTTGATTTTAATCCTACAGTACGTCAATTCCTCTCTTTAAGCATGATGCCAGAATGGAATAAACTATTATAGGCGTGTCTTGGTCAACACAGAGTCCCATAAGACAAATAATTAGCATGCATATTCTCTTATTGCTTTCTGAGATGACAATAAACTTTGGTTATCATCACTCTGATATTTATAGAGAGCTTGCTTATCATCAGCGTCAATTCCCAGGTCACTTTCTCCTGTACCGTGGCAAAACACGGGTTCCCTCACTTGATATTTAGATAGTCAGTTCTTGGCACCGCATGCAGGAATTCCCTTTTATTTTTGTTAAATGTCATTTGGTCAGCCCTGTCCATTCATTCACCAAATAATTTGGGATCCTGTGTGTTCGTTCAATCAATGTAGTTATATTGTACCTAGCTTTGCAACAGCTGCAAATTCAAATATCATTCCAGTGATGCTCTTACATGAAATCTCTATGAAAGGTGTGTACAGGCCAACTAAGGGGCGAGACCATGGAATGTGCCATGTATAAGCCAGTGAAGCTGCTTCATAGGCCCATACTTTGCCACCATGATCAAAGATACTAGGCAAATCTTTGTTCAAATACCTGAAATCTGGGCAAAATTATGGCATTGTCCAGGGATATTTTCTAAATGAAAGAATGTGATCCGTCTAGCAAAACCTGTTCTTGGGGAACAACTCCAATCCTAGTCATCACCACTTTCTTTATTCAAGGATTGATTTGCGATACTTTTACAAAACAATTTGTTGGCGATTTCTCAGTGATCATCTTACCGGACCTCTCAGCAGGTGCTGACAAGTTCCTTCTCCTTCTCTCTGAAGCTGTCCTACCCAGCCCTTGAGCACACTGTCCTCTCCTAACTGTCCTCCTACCTCACTAGCTGTTCCTCTTTGGTCTGCAGGTACTGATCCCTCTTCCTCAATATCTCCATATTGAAATGTGCTAGAGCACAATGCTTGGACTTTTTAAAAAGCTACCTTAGGCCCATGATAATCTCAATGTTCTCACGGATTTACCTATCTTATGCCATTTTCCTGCTGCCTTAGAAGATTATCTGGAACTGGGTAATTTATAGACAATAGAGGCATATTTGGCCTCCAGTTCTGAACTCTGAAGGCTGGGAAGCTGAAGAGCTCAGCTCTGGTGTGTGATGAAGGCTTTTATGCTGTGTCATCCCATGGTGGAAAGCAGAAGGGCGAGGGAGGGAGGGAGGGAGGGAGGGAGGGAGGGAGGGAGAGAGAGAAAGAGAGAGAGAGAGAGAGAGAGAGAGAGAGAGAGAGAGAGAGAGGGAGAAAGAGAAAGAGAGAGAGAGGTCTGAACTTGTTTTTTGGTGGTACTGGGGAGGGAACCCAGGGGGCATTGTACCTCTGAGCTACATCTTCATCCCTATTTTTTAGTCTTTTTTATATGTTTAAAACAGGACCTCACTGAGTTGCAAAGGAATTCCCTACGTAACCAAGTAGCTGAGACTGTCTGTGAACCACAATCCTCTGGTATCAGCCTCCTGAATGCTGAGATTACAAGTGTGTGCCACCACGCCCGGCCTGAATTCACTTTGATGACAAGTCCACTCTTGAAATAATAACATTAGTCCATTCATGAGGGCAAGCCTTCACAAACTAATTATCTATTTAAAAAAAATTTTTGTGTGGTTCTGGGGATGGAACCCAGGGGAATTTGAGCTCCGAGCTACACCCTCTGCCCTATTTTTTTTTTAAACAGGGTCTAACTAAGTTGTGGAGGGCCTCATTAAGTGTACCTGAGGCTGTTTGCGAACCGCGATCCTCTGGTCTCAGCTTCCTTAATGCTGGGATTACAAGTGTGTGCCACCATGCCCAGCTTTAAAAACATTTTTATTGGTGCATTGAAGTCATATATCTTAATGAGATGCAAGATGGTGGAGACATACACGCACACATCACCTGATTGGCCCTTGCCCAATTCCTGCCCCATTCCGTCTCCCTCCATCCTTCTCATGTTTGTCTTAGTGATCGACTTTGATATGTTTGTTAAATACATCATGTACATTAGAGAATTTCTCTCTTCCCTCCTCCTATCCCTTCAGGTCACCTTATTTGCTCATCTATAGAATCTTCTTCTTCGTCTAGAGTTCCTCCTATGACCCATTTCTCCCTAGCTTTTGCATATTAGGGAGAGCATCCTATTTCTTATATTTTGTGACTGACTAATCTCAATAACCATAATGTCTTTCAGTTCCATCCATTTCCCTGTAAATGATGTAATTGTGTTTTTCTTTATGGCTGAGTAAAATTCCATTGTGTATATATTCCACAGTTTTGTAATCCATCCATCTGTTGATGGACATCTTGGATGGTTCCATAGTTTGGCAATGGTAAATTGTATAGCTCTCAACATAGATATGCATGCATTAGTTTGGTAGTTTGGTTTCCTTTCTTTTGGTTAGATACCCAGAAGTGGTATTGCTGGATTAAATGTTAAATTTATTCTCATTCTTCTGAAGATTCTCCATACTGTTTTCCAAAGTGGTTGCACTAATTTGCAATCCAATGTTTTAGAGTTCCTACATCTCCACATCCTCACCAGCATTTGCTGTTGTTTGTGTTTTGAATGATTGCCATTCTAGTTGGAGTTAGGTAAGATCTCAGGGTAGTTTTAATTTGCATCTCTCTGATTGCTAATGATGTTGAGCATTTTTTCATGCATTTATTGGCCATTTAAATTTCTTCATGAAGTTTCTATTTAATTCACTTGCCCATTTTTTATTGGGTTATTTGTTTTCTTAGTGCTGAGTTTCTTGAGTTCTCTGTATATTCTAGATATCAGTCCTCTATTGGAGGAGTAGTTGGCAAAAATCTCCCATTTTATTGGGTCTCAGTTGAGGTTCTTGGTAATTTCCTCTGCTCTTCAGTTTCATGCAATCCCATGTACTGATTTGCCTTCTCGTTTCTTGTGCCTTTGGGGGCTTGAAGTCTAACTTGTCTGATATCATAGTTGCTATTCCTGCTTGTCTTCAAGTTCCATTGGCACGGATTATCTTGCTCCAGCCCTTTACTTTAAGTTTGCTACTATCTTGTAAGGTACGTTTCTTATGGGCAGCAGATAGATGGATTCTGATTTTTAATCCATTTTGCTACTCTATGTCTTTTTATTGGGGAGTTGAGGCCATTTGCATTCAGTGTGATTATTGAAAGATGATTTTTAATTCCTAACATGTTGAGATTTAACTTCTTTTTGAAATCATATTTGTTGTTCTTTGCTTAGTTGTTTGCTGGATGGAAATTCTTGTTTCTCTGGTTCTGGTGTGTATTAATAATTTCTTCCTTGTTGTTCCTCCTTCTCATGATTTTAGAAATTTGTATCGATTGCTTTTGATAGATTTCTCTCAGTCTCTAGGTCTCAGCTGGTATATCTAAGAGCAAGCTGTATTGTATTCAACAGTGAATGTTGGGTGAGGAGGGAAGTGAAGTCATAAATGCAAGAATAGGGTAAAGCCTCAGATAGGAATCGAATAGAATGAAAATATGAGTTTGGTAAGGTGGTATATATTAGAGATTAGAGATAGTGAAAATGTAGTAGTATTATAGTAACCAATGTAGAGTTTGTGGTATAGTGATATGAAGTGGATTTAATACAAGACAAGGGAGAGAGAAGAGAGAAAAAAGAAAGAAAAGGGATAGAAGAGAAGAGGTATACACAAGGGAAGAAGCTTGGGAAGAGGGTAAAAAATACAGGCATACACACTTACATACACACAAAAAGAACACGAACCAAAACAGCCCCAATAACAAATTAATGCAACTTTACAAATGAATGACTATTCAGCAGACAGGGCCTCTGCAGTCTCTCCCTGTGTAGATACCAAGTGCCACCAGCACCTTTCCTGCTGTAAGCCTGGTTCTCTGAGTCTTTCTCAGATGGTTGGGATTGATGAGGCTGGATATAGTGTTAAGCACAGTTCACGTTCCACGCTTTCCACAGATTTGGAGTCTTGGTCTCTCCCTGCCTCCATAGGTGGCATATGCCTCTGAGACCAAACTCAATGTTCAAGTCTCTGTTCTCTAAAGCTAGGGCTGGGCTGGTCTGACTTCTCCCTGTTTACCACGATTGGGTGGTCTGTGGTGAGTCTGGAGATCCTATTAGTTGGGTCTAGTGTTAAGCATAGATCTTCCTCCACACTTTCCACTGATCAGAGCCTGAGTCTGTCTGAGCCTCTGCTATGTCCAACAGCAGACTCTATCCCTCCTTCTCTGGGTTCAACTGCAAGTCTCAGACCCAGGTTGTTTATCATGGCTGTGTGAGTCCCTGGGGTGGCGCCACACTGGGTGTTTTCCTGTGGGAACCATGACTTTACTTATGGTGTTATTGAGCACAGCTCTGGATCTCTGGAGGGCATGGTAAGCTCAGCCACCACTGCTGCATGTTGTAGACTCCGTCCCTTCCTTCACTAGGTTGAACTGCAGAGTCTCAGACCCAGGGAGTTTATCATGACTGTGTGAGTGCCTGAGGGCACTATGTTGGGTGCTCTCCTGCGGGGACCACGGCTTCACTTATGATTTTGGTTCGCACTGGTCTGGATCTCTGGAGGGCGTAGTGGGCTCGGCCACCACTGCTATAAGTTGTAGCCTGTGTTTGCACAGAAGGAAGTGATGACTTACAATTCTGATGATCTGCAGCTGCTTACTTCAGGTCCTTGGATGTTTCCCTGATTGTCCCTGGATTCAGGTGCAGTTATGCAAGATGGTGCTGCTGTGGTGCCCCTGGCCACAAAGCAGGCGGGTTTCTTTTCTGGTGTTGAGCTCTGCTCTGGATCCCTCGAGGACGTGGAGAGCTCGGCCGCCACTGCTGGAAGTTGTAGCCGGTGTTTGCGGAGGTAGAACTCCGATAGTCTGCAGCTGCTCACTTTAGGTCCTTGGTTGTTTTTCTTTTTGTCTCTGAAGCTGGGTACCATGAGGCAAGATGGCGCTGCCATGGTGCCCGCCGCTTCTAGGTGGGCGGGTTCTTTTTCTGCTCTCTGATCAGTCTTCTAATCATTTTCCCTGCCCCTTGTACCTATTGTTTTTATTCCTCTACTGAGAGTATTTTCTGGCTTTGTAGAATGCTAGTTTTAAGGCGTCAACAGACTGGTATGTGCTGCTTCTCTCAGTCACCATCTTCCTGGAAGTCCTAATTATCTCTTTTTAAGCTTTAACAACAACTAGAGATTGAGGGAGTTTCCACTGATTGAACTTCAGGGGACACATTCAAAATACAGCAGCATGTTTCTAGTCATGGTCTCTCTCTTAAAATCCAGACTCACACATGTGACTACCTATCAAATTCCTATTCCTGGATGTCAAACAGGGGCATGTCATAGATAATATATATAAAAAATACACTCCTATTTTGCGCCCATCACCTAAGCCTAAAGGTGTGTTTCTGTAGTCTTCCTGTTAGTTGGTGGCTTTCCACCATTCCAGTGGATCAGGAAGGTGTTCTTGAAATTAATCTGTACCCCTGTACCCTTTTTTTTTCTCATACCCTCATTCAACCCACTAGCAAAATCCAATTGTTCCTGTCCATAATTTGGCTATTTTTATGGTGTCTCATTACCTCCATTGATACCAACCTGGCTCAAGCCATCATTCCTTTCTACCAGGCCTCCCTGCTTCTACAGTACTTGCCTTTCAAGTTATTTGCAACACAGAGGAATGCTCTTAATAAGTAAATCGGACCCAGTGACTCCTCTGGTCAAAGGCTGCTAACTCTCTCTAGGTAACAGTCTTGGTTCTTCTAAGAGTCTTCTAAGCTCTGCTCACTCTGGCCTCCTGTTATCTCCCTAACCACATCTTTCCCCCAGTCCCTCCACACCAGGTACACTGGCCTCCAAGCTGTGCTGGAGACACACAGGAACACCTCCTTCTTGGGCTTTTTGCACTGCAATTCCCTCTCCAGAGCCACATGTTTTAAGGTTTTGCAAAAAGACCTTACCTGACTCCTCATTTTCAAGTTGAAACCCTTTCCCAGTACTTGAGAGGCTGAGACAGGAGGATCACAGGTTCACAGCCACTTGTGAGGCCCTCCCCAATTTAGTGAGGCCCTGTTTCAAAATAATAGGGTTGAGGGTGTAGGTCAGAGGTAGAATGCCTCTGGGTTTAATCTCTAGTACCACACACACACAAAAAAATTGACACCCTTTCTCTCACATTTTGTATTTTTCTTCTCTGCTTTGTCTTCCTTCATATCACCTCCAGCAACCAACATATTAAATATTTACTTATTTAAAAAAAGTACAAACCAGGCAAGGTGGCAGATGCTTGTAATCCCATCATTTGGGAGGCTGAGACAGGATGATTGTGGTTTGCAGCCAGCCTCAGCTATTTAGGCCCTTTGAGACTCTACTTCAAAAATAAAGAATAAAAAATAAGTCTGGGGGTGTAGCTCAGAAGTAGAATGCCCCTGGGTTCCATCCCCAGTACCACAAAAAAAAAGTCCTTTTAAAGTTTTGGAATATAACTCAGTTCAGCCAGTATATTTCAGTTAACTTGAGGCTCAAATTTCCTGAATGCCTTTTTCTTTACATAGTTCTGTGTCTTCTCTTCAATGCCCTTGATTTTTTTGAGTCTTAAAATCATTCACTTTTTTTTTTTTTGGTACTGGGGATTGAACCCAGGAGCATTCTACCTCCAAACTACACCCTCAGTTCTTTTTATTTTTATTTTTTTACCTTGAAACAATATCTAACTTAGCTGCTAAGGGTCTCGCTAAGTTGCTGAGGCTGTCCTCGAACCTGCAATCCTTCTGTCTCAGTCTCCCAAGTACTGGGTTGACAGGCATGGGCCACATTGCCCAGGTAATCATCCACTTTCACAAAGAAATTGGAAGCAAATAGAAATGAGTGGGACTGCTTGCTGTCACTCACTAACATCTCCCTGTCTGTCCACAGGGACAGACTTAAGTCTCCCTTATCCTGTTCCAACAAGGCTTTAGGAAGCCTCCCGTGTCGACATGCTCCGCCTGCTGGTTCAGCATTCCTGCAGTTGCTCCTATAGCTCCATATCAGTCTTCTATATTTGTGTGTTGTGTAGGTCAACAACCACTCTGTGTGCCTTTTGGCACATTTCTTCCTGGAAGCCTGGCTCATCTGGCAGTTGCCTGGGAATCACTTTGGCCTGTTTACCTACGTTTATTCCTGCCACTTGCTATGAGGCTGAGGGATTGGACAGTAGGCTTTGGCCTAGAATGATAGCACGATCATCCGGTTAGTCTTTGGGCCTCAGCGCTGCGGGGATTCACAGATTCCACATATCATCTGTCATTTGACTTCTATGGGTGATTTCTCTCTACTCCAACATCTGTCTAATAGTCCATGACAGTCCTCAGAGTCCTTGCTTTCTGAGCACGGTTTAACTCCCTGCTCCTCTCCTCCCTGATTTACCCGTACTAAAGGGTGTTCCATGCACAGCGGAGAGCTCGGGGATTACAAGAGGAGCCGTGTCTTTGCTGAATGTGTTTGACACATATAAGGTTTCAGTTACATCACCCAGCTCTCATATAAGCAAATGCCCAGGAGTAGATCAAGCAGGGTATTTATCAGGTTTTTCTTATCATAATAAAATACCTGAGGCAGGATACTTGTGAAGAAAAAAGGTTTATTGAGCTTACCACTTTGGAGGTCCAAGGGCATGGCACAGGCTTTGGGGAGGGAGCTCCTGGTTATATCACATCCTGGCAGATAGCAAGGGCAGGAGGGTATACCAGAGCAAGAGATTACACCTTGATCCAGGAAAGCCAAATAAAGCTGGGTGCGGCCCAGCTCGCTCCTTTTATTAACAACCCTCTCTCTGAAAACAAAGTCAAGTCCCGTGAGAACTACCTTAATTCCTTCTAGGGGCACACCCCTAGAGACCAGGGAAGGAAGTAGGCCCTCAAGCAGATATGCAGACCTTCCCCTAGACCTCAACTCAATGGTTCCAACACTTCCCAACACTGCCCCCATTGGGGGAACCAAGCCTCCAGCACTTGGAACCTTGGGGCAAACTCCATCCAAGCCATAGCAAGCAGGAAACCGTGAGCCCCTGCAGCTGACCTGGGAGACTTCCTCTGTCTCTCCATGGCCGGTACCTGGGTCAGTGGTGGTTCCTGCTGCTTCTGCTGGGCCCAGAGCATGCACTGCAAGGTGCAGTTTCAGAATCTGCAGAGCCAGTGCTTCTCTGAGGGGATCTGGGCTCCTGCAGGAGAATGGAGAGGGCTGCTTTTCTCACATTTGACCCGGGATGGTGCTGGTCCAGCCAGGTGACTTGGTGTGAGAAAGGATGGAAGGGTACAGCATTCGAGGCATGGTGTTGGTTGAACACAAGAAACCAGCTCTCTCTTTTCCCCCCTTGAGAATTTCTCAAGCCTTATATAGACTGTACATCCCCTTTCCTCCACTTATCAGAGCATCTTACAAATTTTGTATCTGTCTGCTAAAGCCTTGCTATGCTGCAGGAGCTCAGGGAACCACAAGGAGGCTTAGGAAAGACTTTGGGAGCGAGTGAGGAGGCTAGTTCATCCCTGGGGCTCCCGTCCTGGGGATGCACAGGGAAGGCTGACCAGCGCATTGCCTGAGAAGCTGCTTCACAGCAAAGGAGGGATAGCAATAGTGTACACAAGCAGAGATGAGAGGCACACATGCTTTACCTAGCAGGCATTTTCTGCAGATCGGGGTCAGGCCAGGCTCTGTGCTAGAATGCAAAGCTAAGTAAGATCTAGGCCTGATGTTGACAAGACACAGTCACAGGGGAGGAAGCAGGCACCAAGCAGATGTGCAGACACAGACAGACCGCTGCACCCTGCCCCACAGGGACAAATGTCCCGGGTCAGAGTCGGTTCTTTGCTTCAAGGTCAGCAGCTCAGAGGCAGTGTCCTCTGTCTCAGCGTCCATGATGTGTCTTCCACCCAACGGGCCGCAGAGGTACCCAAATCAGCACCCCATTTGGGTGTGCTGTTCTCCCACACCTCTGGGATGCTCGGGGCGGGGAGGGGGGCTAAGCATTCCAAAGATGCTTGAAACAGCCAGTGCAGCATTGAATGTCAGAGTCGGAGGACCTAGGGCTCCAAGGACAGGAGGCCAGAGCCCTAAACAAATTTCACGCTGTAATAGGAGGAACTGAATCGGTGATGTGCATCCAGAAGCAGGGGCAGAATACCGCTGGGATGTGTGCGTGGGATGAACCCAGAGGAAAGAGCCGCTGCTTGTGTACCTCAAAGGCACCGATGGGCTCAACCTTGTCTCTCTGGTGCTGCTCCCATCATATTACCCCGCCCTTGCTGGTTTCTATCCCAGGAAAGGGCACCAGGAGCTCTGATGTCAGAAATAGCGAGCTGAGCTGGGCCTTCCCCCGAGAGCTTCCTGCTGCCCCTCCCAGCATCCTCGCTCCTGCAGCTTCCTGCTGCCACCGCCCCAGGGACAGCCTGACTTCGATGGACCTCAGGTCCTGTCCTGGTCTTGCCCATCTAGGACAATAAGCCGGCTCTTTCCCCCACAGTCGCCTTCCCGGTTAGCTGAGTGACTCACAGGAGGCAGCGGCGGCTTGGGCAGGATGGGATGGGCCCAATGGCTGCTCCAGATGCCAGATCTTGCAGGCACTGTGTGGGAGGAGCCTGCTCCTACATGGCTAAGACTTTTCTGTTTTTCTGAGCTCCACAGTGTGGTCAGATAAAGGCTACAGAGAGGCCCCTCGAGGAAGAAGAAAGAAAAGGCAGGGAGATAGGCATTTTTTTTTTTTTTTTTTGGCCGGCACACCATCAGATAGTAGAGAAGGAGCACATTTTCCTGGCAGAGGCGAGGCGCACTCTCCCTGAGGCGCCATTTTTCCCGGATAGTGGGTTGAGGCTAGTCCAGCACAGAGGGAGGGCTGTGCTCCAGCCCTGTCACAGGCCTGCGGCTCCAGCCTCTCAGGGACCTTGGCTGGGGCTGAGAGGGCAGTGTCAGGTTGTTCTTTCCTTGTCTTATGCAAACTCAGAAGGAAGCGTGGTTGGGACTGTGGGCAGAGCATGGCGCCCAGCAGAGACCCTGGGGGCAAGGTCTGTGCTGTCCTGTCTAGATCTCCCTCCCACCTGCTGCCTTCTCCAAGCACCCTGCCTCTCACTGAGAAAGACCCCAAAGATTGCACAGGTGAGGGTTGGCTACCGCCCCGAGTCTGATGATAATATTTATCTTGAGTGCGGGGGAGAAGGGAGAAGGTCTGCCATGCACACAGCCCCCGTCCTCCACCCCGGGCGTCCCTGCTCTGGCCACTTCTCATAGATGACATGTTGTCACTGCTGAGCTGGTGCGGCCAGTGGCTCCGCTGCAGGCCCTCAGGCCCAAGGACAGGCTGGGGTCCCGGGGCTGCCCTGGACCCTTTGTGTCTCAGCCCTCTCTGTTTTTGTGACCCGTGTCCTTTGGTATAAACTAGGCCTGGGATAAATGTCTGGGCCCTGCCCCTCACATACTCCCCACCCCCAAGGGTTCCACACACTCCAGGAAGTTGTCTTGGGAACTGACGAGGAGCCTCAAAAAAATTGGCCGTGGATCCTGAGTGGCCTGCTCCACCCATGGACCACCTTCAGTTTGCCCCCAAAACCTCAGTGCTGACTTCACCTAAGACAGAAGCTCTGAAAACAGGCTGTTGACCTTTCACCTCGTCATGTCATGATCCTCAGGGCTCAGCTCAGTTCCCGCTGTCACGATGATGTCTTCCTGCTGACCTCAACCCTCACCATCTTCTCCCTCCCCAGAATGCATTTGCAATAGTTAAGAGCACTTTGCTCCCCACTGCCTCTCACAGACCCTGCACCAGAGTCCGGGATGGGGAGCGCCATAACACGGTGCCCCCTATCCCTCAGAGTCACTTCCAATTCAGTCAGGATGAATGCATATGCATAAGTAGCCTCACATGGGTTCTTCTGAGAAATTCAAAGAATTTCCAGTCAGGGGCTGGAGGAGGAAACTCTGTGGTGACCTGAAGGGGGCGGTAGAGGGCCTCTGCTCAATGACTGAATGGCAAAGGACTTCAGCCATGGGTCCTGGGGTTGGTATGGGAAAACTTCCTGGCAGAGTGGAAAAAGGCATGGAAACAGGGAAGGGTGGATGGATGTGTGGGGAATCGCTAGGAGCCGGCTCCTCTGGAGTGGGTCTTACCTGGTCCAGCTCCTCCATGTTGGCACCGCGGGCACCAAGCTTCCCTCCTCCGGGTTTTATTTTGGTGGTACTGGGGTTCCTGGAAGCCCTTATTCCTCCGGGCTACACTCCCAGACATATTTTTATATTTTAATTTGGAAACAGGGTCTCTTAAGCCAGCGTGGCTGGCTTTGAACCTGCGTGATCCTCCTGTCTCTGTCTCCCAAGCAAGGGGATTACAAGTGTGCGCCACCACTCCCGGCCTCCGGGCTTTATTGATGGGCAACTTTCCGCTTACGGTCCTCCACAGGTGGTGACCTGGGGAGCCTGCAGGAAGAAGGTGCAGCTACTAGTTACCTGTTGTCAAAACTAACAGCCAGCCATTCCAGTCCAAGTTTTCCATGCACAGGTAGCCTTGTGAATTTGAGCCCCAACAAACACCAAGATGCCTGTAATGGTGACCACCAAACACCACTGGCCACCCTGTTTTCTTCTGCACACTAATTAAAGAGCTGGGGCGGGGTGGGGGGCGCTTGGCCTGGGGAACAGAGTTGAGGTGGGCTGGGCCGTCTAAGGGCTGCCACCCCTGGCAAGGTTGGAGAGAGGACTACAGGAGAAAGGGGCGTGCCCACCAGGAGCATGGGCTGTGTCCAAGAAGGTTATCATTTATCTTTTGATCCTGAAGCCCTCCTGCCTGCCAGAGTGGTGGGGATACCCTGTTGAGCCTCCCAGAGGGAGGGCAGGGTGGATAATGAATAAAATCAATTTGGGGGTTGCAAAGTAGAGCCTTTGGAAACTAATCACACAAAGGAAAATTGTGCCTGCCTCCATTAGAGTCCCCTGGGGTCCTCAGAGCTGCCACTCAGAGGTTCCAGCTGGAGTCTGTGAGCCTGTTTCTTCTTCCTTCCTTCCCTCCCTTTCTTTCTTTCACCCTTCAGGAAACATAAAAGGCCTGGAACAAGAAAGATCTAGATCTATTTGTGAGGAGAGCAGCTGGCTTCCAGGCCTGCCTGTGCCTCAAGTCTCCAGAGGGTCTGCGGTTGACCAAGGCAGGAAAGGTCTTAGCTTCAAGCCTCCTAAAGGAAGTCTCTCATCCAAGGGTCAATGCTGCCACCTGCTGGCTTGTCTTAGAAACTACCCCCATTCTCGCAATACCCGGTGTAAATAATGGAAGGAGTTGAGAGGGCCCTCTTCTCCATTTTGCTCTGACTTTGAATGTTCAGTGTCCCCCGGGTCATGTGACTCCTTTAGTGCCTCTCATTTAAGCCTGCCTTCTCTGGAGAGCCACTAATCAACACGCAGATCTAGCACACCCACCACCTTGTCTTGAATTCGGTTCTCTTTAGCATGTCTTTGTGGAGCAAGAATAGGAGTGAGTGTGGGCTGGCAACGCAGAAGACAGTAACACAGGCCTTGCTTGTGCAGAAGGCAGAGGGACGTGGGAGCGATTCATGAACATGGATAGCTTCTGGGTGACGTCTGGGCTGGCCCTAAGAATCAGCCAGAGTCAGCCAGGTGAGTAATGGGAAAGAAGATTCCAGGTAAGAGGACCAGGAAAATGGGATATTCTGGCTGTTTGAGTATAGAAACCCAATTACTTTATTTATCTACTTCTTTGCTGCTACTCCCAATGCAATGTAAACATTTCCCCTCACTGTCTAGGCAGGCTTAAAGATTAAGAGGAAGAGAAACAAGACTCAGTTGCTAACAATCAAGTTCTAAATTTTAGGGGCCTTCCAGGTGTATTGCAAAATGGCGAGAAGGATGCTTGGGTTTGTAGAAAGAAGCAGTTTGTTCCGAGGAAGAAAGAGGCAGAGAAAACTTCTAACCCTAGTCTAGAGTGCTTCAGGCCAGTGTAGGAACAGGATTCTAGGCCACTGGCCACCTGGTCCCTGCTGTGCCCCGGAGAAGTACCAAGACCGCAGGGGGAAATGGCGATGTACAGGGTTTAAGGACACCTAGCCTTGCGATGAATTTCCAGAAACCAAGAATGCAGAGATACTCTTGTTATTCTCAGACCTGTGAATCACAGGCCAAGGGAGTCCAGACGTCACCTGGTAACACATGTGGAAAAACAACCAAGGACGAGACCACGTGGCCCCGCGAAGGACTCGAGAACCTTGACGTAGCCCCAGAAGTACAGAACTACAAGTTCAAATCACAGCGAGAAAACAAAGTCACTCAGTGTTCTTGCAGAGCAGGGTTTGTAGCAGATTTGGAAGGCCAGAGATATAAAGAAGGTCAAGTCAGGGATCCTGTTTTTGAGAAAAATACAATAAGACCAGTAAGGTCCTGAGTGAGTTTTAGAGGAGTCATTTGCCCCCTAGGCCTTGGCTTAGGCTCTAGTGGCAGGGTGAGGAAGAGAGCTGTGTAATTTCTAAGAGTTGATGAGAAGACAGCAACATGTGCTATAAGAGACCATAGAGAGACACTGGGTCTATCGGCGTAACCAGAAAAGCTGTCATGGATGTGATTTTGAAAGGTGGGAAGAAGCAAAGGAATAGAGAAGGGAGCACTTTGGGGTAGTGGGAATGGAGTGTGCAAGGTGCTGATACAAGTGTGTGCAAGCTGTGCCTGGACCACAGTTCAGACCTGCAGGCCCGAGGCAAGGGTGGCAGAGGCACAGCTCCACCTCTCTGGGGCGAAAGGATAAAAGACATAGTCCATGGTCAAGGAAACAGGAAGATGGCCCAGCAGGCTCACAGCCCTATTTCCACAGGATTTCATCTTGCATTAAGTGTTCCCCAAAGCCCCTCCTCAGTCCTCGTTCCAGTATTTCCATCACTGGATGGTACTGGCACCTAACACGTGACAAGTGTGTCTTCTTGACAGTGTATGCTGTTGATGGTGATGGTGTGCTTTCCGGGAGGCAAGCCCAGGGAGGGACCCATAGCGCCACGGTGCTGTGGGCTGAGGACCCTTCACCACTGCACACAGGAAATGTTTGCTGGGACCTTTGCTGCTCAGGGTAATGGAAGCTAAGGACAGGTAGCCTTCTGCAATTGGCCATAATAGTTTTTCTTCAGAGACCCTGAGCCTGGTCAGGAACAAGTGTCCCTTAATGAATTGCTTTAGTCCATGGTGTGACAGATATGAAACAGGTCTCACACTTACACTCTACAATCTCAATCTTATTCTGATAACTTAGAGTCACCAGGTTTAGAGGCACTGTGAGTGTGGGTGCAGACCGCACGTTATAGCCTGAGACAACATGGGTTCCAGTTTTTCTTCATCATTGATTGGCCTTGTCATATAGGGGCCTTTACTTAACCACTCTGTGCGTTAGCTTCCTTCTGTGTGAAATGGAGATAAAAGCAACTACCTCTCTGTGATGTGGTCCTAGCACCTGGTAAGCCCTCAATGAATGTAAGTAACAGTCATCTTGCAAGGTATCGGTGTATTATTCCATGGTACACCATCAGAGAGAGACAGTATAAAAATGTACTGGGAAATTTTCATAATGATTATAGTTAATTATTTTCTTGCTCTTTGGCTTGTTGGCATTAGAATAAGGTGGTGAAGTATGTATACCATTGCAAGGCCAGTAGATGAAGCTGTCTGGGTGTTGGGTGGGAGGCCAATAAGCCAGGTCATTCTGCATCTCTGGTGGCTCTGGGATCCTGGCCAAATTTCCCTTCAGAGAGCATTAAGCCTTATTGTGTGTCCTACAAGGTTGTGGTCATCTGGGGATAAAACTTGATAATACTTGGCTTCTGTTCAGAATTCTTTAATTATATACCTTCTAGACATAAAACATCAACTTTCAGTAGTTCTCTCGTGGTCCCCAGGACAGATCCCAGACTCCTTATTGTGTCTCAGAGGCTCCATCTCAGCATCCTCATTGCTGCCAATAGCAGGCTCTACAACCCCTCCATCCTCCAGCCAACCCGAAGGACTCACAGCTCTCTACCTTCTCTCCATAGCCTCCTCCTGAGTGACACCTGCTCCCCCTCAGGCCAGCACGTAGCCACATGCTCCCAGCTCCTGCACCATGGCCCTGCAGAGAGCTTCTTCTGTGCACTCCACCTGCCCTGGCTTACCCCATCATAGGCCTGAGCACACTTGCAGAACCCCTGCTCACTCCTTCATCTGCTTCGCCAGCCTATGACCTGCTTTGAGGGCACAGAATGTGTGTAGGTTACCAACACTTCCATGACGCCACACGTGGCCCCTGATCTAAGGAGGATATTTAGCAAGGTCTCATAGAGGAAATGACACTCAACCTGATATTAATAGATTGGGATGGGGCATTGTGCGACTTAGAGAGAGGAAAGAGGATGCCCACAGGTGCAAAGGCTTGGGGTGGGAAAGAACTGGGTACCTCAAGGAGCGTGCTAAGAACCGGTGACTGGGATGCAAGCGGTAGAGAGCAGGTGGCTTGGGATTCTGTTATTCTATTTGAGAAGTTTAAAGCACAGCAGGAAGTAACAGAAGCAGGTACAGCTGGTTACAAACTTTATATTTGTGTAGGGGGATACTGGGAATTGTACCCAGGGGCATTCCACCTCCAAGCTATGCCCCCAGCCCTTTTCACTTTTTATTTGGACACAGGTTCTCACTAAGTTGCTGAGAGTCCTGCTAAGTTTTTGAGGCTAGCTTCAAACCTGTGACCCTCCTTTTTAAGCCTCCCAAGTCCTGGGATCACAGGCGTGCACTGCCATGCCTGGCAAAACCTTCTCCTGTATCCTCAGTGTGGTCGTTTCTTCTCTTTTTGCTCTCATTGACCATGGCTCTCCCCTGCAGACATCTCAAGTGGTGGCTTCCTCTGCTCTTCCACATCCCTTCTCCTACGGGTGGGCAGGTGTCCTCCTCATCCCTCTGTGCTGTTTCAGACCACTCACCCTTTTCCTTAAAACCGCCCAATAGTCATTCTGTGGCACCCACTACCCCTTGGTGTCATCTCCCACAGACCCCAGATCATTTCCCCTCATTCCTTACATGGCTCTCAGCACTTGGCTCACAACCTCCACGGTGTGTTCCCCATAGACCTAAAAATGGTCCCCAGCCTATGGCACTACTGGGGGTGGTGGTGGAACCTTTCAGAGGTAAGGTCCAGTGGTGAAGTTAGGTCATTGGTGGCCTGCCTTCCAAGGGGCTATCGGACCCCTGGCCCCTTTTTCTCTCTTTGCGTGGCTGCCCGACATGAGCAGCCATCTCTGCCACCCACTCCCTACCATGCTGCCTCCCCACAGGCCCTAAAACAACAAGCCAACCAACCATTTCCTGAACCTTCCCAAACCTCAAGTCAAAATGAACCTTTCCTCTCTTTAACATGATTACCTCAGGAACCTGTTATAGTGATGCACAGCTGACTGACGACCATCCTTGCCAACCCCACAAGGATGGGGCCACCCTGCTTGGAACTGCAGCTCCCTGCAGCTGGCTGCTCAGCTCCCGAGGGCCTGGGCTCCTGTCCTCCAGGGATCTCGCTCTCCACCCTCTGGAATGCTCAAGCGGCAGTCTACAGCCGGCCTCCCATCTCAGCTGCATCTCTCTACAATCTCAGTTTGCTACGGGGCTGTCAGTTCATGTTTTATAACTTCTTTTTCTTACACCCTCATCTTCAGCACCAATCTTTAGCTTCCTGGTATTTGTTTGACACAACTCTACCCCCCTGGCTCACCCAGTCTGGGGCCTCCTCCATGTCTGCCCCCACACAGCTGACCCTGGCTGGAGGAGAACACATAGTCTTCCTAGCTGGTCTAACTTTAACTCCTGACCTAACCTCAGGTGGGCCTTCAATGCTGATTGTCAGGTATGGACTCATTCACTCTCCTATGAGAACATTTCAGACCTTTTCTTCTGTTCAGAGTTTCTCCACTTCCTCCCACACTCACCTGTTCAACTGACGACCTCGGTCCTATTTCACTGAGAAAAAGTAGCATTAGCAAGAAAACTTCCTGGAGCTAGCTCTCTGCTTTGACCCACGCACCTGCACCTGGGCTAGTGATGCTGGGCTTTCCTCCTCTCAGTGCGGGTGGACTTTCTGTGCAGAGGCCACGTTGCTGCCCAGGCCCTGGATCCCGCCCTCTCTCACCATCTCCTTTGTTCTCCTTTATAGTAAACTCCCTGAGTGACCTGTTTATACTCATTCATGGCAGGCAATTCCTCTTCTCCTTTAATTCAATCTGCTCCAATCATGCTTTGATCCCCACATGGCTAAATTTAAATGGTCAATTCTTAGTCTTCATGAACACAAACTTTCAGCAACATTTGATGTAATGTGCCATTCCATTCTCCTTGAACCAAGGAGACTCTGACCTTCTCCCCTAAAAATCTGCTTCTCCCAGTCTTCCCCATCTCAGTTGATGGCAACTCTATTCTTCCAGCTGCTCAGGTCAAAAATTTTGAGTCATTCTTGACTCCTCTTTCTCTCACACTCCACATCCACTTTACAATCAAAAGGATGCTAGCCCTAACCAAAACATATCCATAAATTGATGGCTTCTCATCATTTGTGACTATTCCAGTCCAAACCACCATCATCTCTCACTCTAATTAATGACTGCAAGACCTCCTAAGTGATCTTCCAGAATCTACCACTGCTCCCAACAGCTATCTCCAAACAATAGTCAGAGCGTTCTGGAGAAACCTTACTCACAGGGAAAGCTGAACTCCTAAAAATGACCTGTGAGTTCTACATGATCTGGTGACCTCGCCTCTCCCTCAGCTCCATCTGTCCTTCCACATAGACATTGACCCCCACACTTGAGGCATGCTTCCACCCAGAGCCTTTCAGCCGCACACCTTGCCTTTTGCCTCCTTTGCGAATTTGCACAAAAGTCATCTTCTGTACAAGAACCACTTCACCCACAGAGTTTACATTGCAGTTCTACCCCCTACATTTTCAACCCCCTCAACAGTGCTCTACTTTCTCCCCCATTCCATTTATCAACATCTAACAAATTCTGTAATTTACTTACTTCTTATTGAGGGAGGGAGTCAGGGGAGGGAATCAAACACACTTTATTTATCTTCTATGCTGCATGTTCATGTAGGAGACACGGTGTCTCTCATCACAGCCGTCCAGGGATCCCGGTTGCCATCTTCAGCAGCAGCCATCTTGAATGCTACTGGTCATCATGTGAAATGAAAGAGGAAGCTCAGAGTCTCAGAAAGGCAATTATGTGTGTTCTGTCTGACTTACGCTAAGAAGGGAAAACATGGGAAATATTTGATTAACAACATCAAATGACTTCTAAGAAATTAATAAACATTTATTAAGTGAACAAATAAATGCATCTAAGGGAGCGACTTAGAGGTCTGTACTGCAGGAAGTCTTCGCTAGTGGAATGGGGGGAAAGCTCTGATGCAAGAGTCAGTGGCTGATGAGACTTGCATGTATGTAAAGTCCAGTTTGACTACTGGACTTTCAGTCTCAGTAAAGATAGGATGGGTGAAATCAACTAAAGAAATGGAAAACTGCCAAGACATCCTGCTGCCTCGGCATCTATGTGTTGAGACCCCACTCCACATAGTTAAATCGGCAAAAAGCCCCGAGAAAGAGGTGTCGTCTCTGGCCAAAGTACCCCCCACTTCTACTATTATTCCTTTTAACTTTCTATACGAATTGCTCCAGTGATGTGGACTATGAAATTGAGTCCGTGGAAATAAACTTTCTAATAATTTGTCTAAACGTCCTTGGCTCTGCTCAACAATAATGAGAAACTGGCCAGAACTCAGGTGCCATGATAAGCACCCCAGCTGCAGCAATCACAAATGGCCTCCGACCTTCATCATTAACTCCGGCAAAGTAGCTCAGTTCAAAGTAATTATTTACCCTTGAAATCCTGCCCAGAGACAGAGAAAAACCTTGTGTGTGACCTTAAAGAAACAACTTAGCTGCCCAATTACAATAGACCCAAAGAAAAAGACTGTTAACTTTTACCTCAGTGTGAGCATTCCAGGAGATAGAAAAACTGGCCGCATAGTTGGAAATGAATATGACAAAATAAAGGAGAGACGTTCTAAATATATATGTATGAAGGAAAGGAAATACCGTAAGAGTAAGAAAAGCATTTTTGCATGAAAAAGAGCTTATCATAAGAAAGTCCCAACTGGGAAAGAAAGGAATTAGAAAGTTAGAAGCAGGCTGCAGAGAGTTTGTGACAGGAAAGTGGATTATTAAAAATAAGTAGGCTTTTAATAGGCTTGTTGTCTAAAGAAGAGTGCTCAGCAGTTAAGGAAATACATCTGACAATTAGAACTAAGAACCTTGTGGTGTTGTTTGTGATATTTTGTCTGCCAAACTGTGTTGTGAGTATGCTTAAGCTTTCAGATTTAGAAGATAAGATGCCAACACCTGAAGAAACTCCATCACATCCACCTGAATCACCACATCTCCCCATACTTGCTATATGAACTGAGCCCAAAAGATGGAAAGTTCCAGAAAAAGTTAAAGAAGATTCCCCGAGAAGCTCCCAAGCCTTGACTATGCCCGTTTGTTCTGGGAGACTGCCACCTGGAACTGCTTATCTGCAAGACCTTGGAGAAAAACAGGAGTTGGTCTTTCGAAGGCCAACAGCCAGCTGAAAGACACCCATCCCCCCTTTTTCTCTTAACTTTACTGGGGAAGGGTATAAATTTCTTGGGGTTTTCGTAATAAAGTGTCATTGGCTCAAGAAGCCTTTGTCCATCTCAGGTTCTTTTCCAAAGCGTCGTACCTAAAAACTTAAGGAATTCATAGAGGGGAAAGAACCGCTGCAGATAAGATTCTGCAGAACTACACCTGCCTTTTGCCCCATCTTTCTGAGGATTTGACCGGGAACGGACAATTATAATGACCCGACTGAGTTTAGTCCGTGACAGAAAACAAACAAACCCAGAAACATAAAGGGAGTATAAAGTTATAGGTGTTCCAATGTCTGTTCTACTTAGATGTGGAATGAGACACCTACAAATTTTTTCAAGTTTTTTTTTTATTGTGGAAAAATACACATAAAATTAGTCATCTTAACCATTTAACCATCTTACCTATTTTTAAGTTTATGATTCAATGATATTAACAGTTATGTTTTGAAACCATCACCATCAATCCATCTCCAGAACCATTTTCATCTTGCAAACCAAAACTCTGTATCTACCAAACAATAATTCCCCCTCTCCCCTTCCCACCGCCCCTGGCAATCACAATTCTACTCTCTATCTCTATAAATTTTATTAGTCCAGGTTTCTCATATAAGTAAATCACATGGTCTTAATTTTTTTGGTCATTGGTTCATTTCACCTAGGAGAATGTCCTCAAGGTTAATCTATGTTGTACCCTAGGTCAGAATTCCCTTCCTTTTTAAGGCTGATTAATATTCTGTTGTAGGTATCTCTCACATTTTACTTATCATCTCTGGTTGTCACCCAAGCTACTTCCATATTTGTGCTATCATGAATAACATTGCCATGAACACGAATGTACAAATATTTCTTCCAGACATTGTTTTCAATTCTTTCTGGTATATGCCCAGAAGTGGAAATGCTGGATCATATAGTAATTCTATTTTTATTTTATTTACTTGTTTTTGCAGTGCTGGAGGTCAAACTCAGGGACTTGGACATGCTCTAACACTTAGCAATATCCCTAGCCCCATTTTAAATTTTTTTGAGGAATGGCTGTTCTGTCTTCCATAATGGAAATCCCACTATCAGGGGTTTATACACAGGTTTCCAATTTTTTCACACCCTTGTCAACACTTAACAGTTTTTCTTTTTTCTTTTTCTTTTTCTTTTTGATAGTAGCCATTCTAATGGGTGTAACTCATTGTGGTTTTGGTTTGCATATCTCTGTGATCATTAGCATGGAGCATCTTTGCTGACTGGCCATTTGTTTCTTTTCTTTGGAGAAATGTCTACTCAAGTCTTTTGCTCATTTGCAAGTCAATTGTTTTGTTGTTTTGCTGCTGTTGAGTTTTAGGAATTCATAGATTTGGGGAATTTACTCGTCTCAGATGTATGATTTAGAAATATTTTTTCCCATTCCATAGACTTAATGTTTCATTCTGTTGCTAATGTTGTCCTTTGATGCACAGACATTTTTAATTCTCATAAGTCAAATTTGTCTGTTTTTTATTCTGTTGCTTATATCTTTGGTTTCATAGTCAAGAAATCATTGCCAAATTCAATGTTGTGAAGCTTTTGTCTTATATTTAAGTTTTGGCTCTTCTTTAGGTCTGTGATTCATTTTGAGTTCATTTTGTATGTGGTATGAGTAAGGTTTCAACCTCATTTCTTTGTATGTGTGCGTCCAGTTTTCCCAGCATCATTAGGTGAATAAAACTACCCTATCTTGATTAAATAGTCCTGGTACCCTTGCCCAAAATCATGTGACCATATATATATAAGAATTTCTTTCTGGGCTCTATTCTTTTTTATTGATTTACATATCTATCTTTATCCCACCACCATGCTATGTTTAATCACTACTGTGTTATAAGTTGTTAAGTCAGGAAGTCTGAGCCAGGCGTGGTGGCACACACTTGTAATCCCAGTACTTGGAAGGCTGAGACAGGAGGATCCCAGGTTTGCAGCCAGCCTCAGTTAGTTAGTGAGGCCTTCTGTAACTTAGTGAGACCCTGTTTCAAAATAAGGAATAAAAAATGGGGCTGGGCATGTAGTTTGGTTGTAAAATGCCCCCAGGTTCAATCCTCAGTTCCCTTACTCTCCCATCCCCTGAAAAACCAGGAAGTGTGGTATTCTTTTTCAAGACTTTTTGAGCTATTTGGGGACCCTTGGGATTTCATATGAGCTTCAGGTAGATTTTTTTTTTTCCTATTTCGGAAAAAAAAAAAAAACTTGTTGGGGTTTTGGTAGAAATTGCATTGGGTCAGTTGAATGTTTTGCTTTAAATTGACATCATAATGCTATCAAGTTTTCTAATCCATGAACATAGAACATACAATGTGTTTCTGTTTGTTTTGTCTTCCTTAATTTCTTTCAAAAATGGTTTGTAGTTTTATTTTGCAAGTCTTTCACCTCTTTTGTTAAGTATTTTATTCTTTTTGATGCTATTGTAAGTTAAATTTTTTCCTTAACTTTCTTTGCACATTGTTCATTGTTAATGTATAAAATTGCAACTATTTCTGTGTGTTGACTTTGTAGTCTACTTCAGTGAATTTGTTCTAATGACATTTTGGTGGACACCTGCATTTTGATTTCACCTTTTTCTAGATACAAGTTAATGTTTTGTTACTGGGCCCTTTATTCAGCCCCTTCTGGTTTCTTCTTTGTGGTTGGGCACCGGGAACTGGCTAGAAATCAGACCAAGCCCCTCCTCTGAAAGAACTTCCAACCCGTGGTGGGGAAACAGACCTGTATAGAGAATGTCAACCAATGAAAATAAAGAGTAGTTGTAGGGATATATAAAACACTTTCTCTGTGTCATCTCATGACATTCCATGAGTAGAATGTTCTTACAGAATTTACTGCTGAAAACATCTGGGCCTAGAGTTCTCTCTACGTAAATTTTTAACTACAAATTGATTTTCCTTAATAGATATAAAGCTATTCAAGCTACTTGTTTTCGTCTTGAGTAAACTTTGACAATGTTTTTTTTTCAATAATGATTTTTTTTCTTTTTTTTTTGTGGTACTGGGGTTCCTGGAAGCCCTTCTACCTCCAGGCTAGGGCTATACTCCCAGACCTATTTTATACTTTTTTTTAAAATTTGGAAACAGGGTCTCTTAAGCCAGCACAGCTGGCTTCGAACCTGTGCGATCCTCCTTTCTCCACCTCCCAAGTGCGGGAATTACAAGCGTGCGCCACCACGCCCGGCTTCAATAATGATTTTTCTAAATTACAAATTTATAAAGTCATTTATAATATTCAGTTATCCTTCCCATATCTGTAGAATCTGTAAAGATGTCCTATTCTTGTTCTTGGTAATAGGAATTAGTATTTTCTCTGTTTTACCTAATCAGTCTGACCAGAGGTTTATTAACTTTATTGAACTTCTCAAAGAACCAGCTTTTTGGTCTTATTGCTGTTGTCTTTTCTGTTATACTCATTTTCTATTTTGTTGATTTCCATTGTGGTTTTGATCATTTCCCTTTATTCTATTTACTTTGGGCTCGATGTGATCTTTTTCTAGTTTTGTAAAATGGAGACCGAGGCCATATTTGAGACCATTCTTCTTTTACCTGTAGGCCTTTTGTCCTCTACACTCTGGATGACTAGAATTTATGTCTGTTTTATTCATCAATAAAATCCTAAAGTCCCAATAGCAATTGATACATAGCAGGTACTAAACATACTTTTGTCAGATTGATGACTCAATGTCCCCCTCTATCCAAAACTCTTTAAATTACAAGGAAAGGCTGATTCCTTACATAATCTTCAGGGCCACACAGGGTGAGGACCCTCTCCGACATCCTTTTCTGGCGGTGTCCTATGCTGCACTGGCTTCCTTGCTGCCTCCCAAATATTTCAGGCAGAATCTGACCTCAGGTTCCTTGCATTTCCTGTTCTTCTTCTTGGAACATCTTTCTCCCAACTGCCCCAAAGGTGACAGGGCCATTTATTCTTCTCTCTAACACTTCATGGGTTTCATCACCATCTACAGGACTCTAGTCTGTCTTTTGTCCTGGCAGGAATGTCAACTCCACATAAGCCCAGATGATGTATTTTTATCTTTCTCTATTCTTCCTTCCTTCCTTTTTCTCTTTTATTCCTGCTATATGCCCAGATGGGTGCTTAATATATATTCATTGAATAAATTTGTGACTTGCACAAAGATCACTGTGGTTGCTAGGTGGAGAATATGTTATAGGGGTGCAAAAATGCAAACAGAGAGGCCAATAGGATATGCTGATCCACGAGACAGGAGTGGTAAGAAAAATTAGGGTAAAAGGATAACTAGGATTTTGAAGCAACGTGATCGTTGATGGTGACATTTATTGAGATGGTGCTATCTGAGAGTGGAATAGGTTTGGAGAATTCAGTTTTGAATGGCAAAATTTGGGATGTTTAGTAAGTAAAACCGGGCAGTTGAATCTGTAAATCTAGAATTCAGAGAAGATGTATATTTAGTTGTCTTTGGCATATAGATGGAACTTAAGGCCACCAGTATAGATGAAATATTCTACAGACAGCATCAGAGCAGAGAGGAAGGGAAAGGAGAATAAAGGAAGGGAGAAGACAAAACCTGGTTACAGAGCCCAAAATATACAACACCGGGTTCTCCAGAGCTGCCCTGCCTGGAGCCCTCAGCCCCCGCCCTGCCCCACGCCAGAGCACCAGTGATGCACAGCTGCTTTCAGATTATTGGTACTTTATATTCTGAATGCAGGTTTTTGTTTATATATGTACCAAACAAAATGTAGTTTGCTTTATTGTTGTTTTCAAATGGGACAACTTAAACACATGTAAAGTATGCCTTGATGGTTTTTATACCCCACTCAGTAATACTGTTAGTGCTTTTATGCCCATCCCAGCCCTCACGTTAGATTTTCCAGAGGTGTCTGTGGTTTTTCTAAAGAATGATGTGTGCACTCTTGAGTCAGGAGGCGGGGCCAGGCCTCCCTTCAACCCTGGCTGGAAGAGAATTCTGCATTCTGCCGGCCTTAAAAGGAATTTCTTTAAAGAAACTTGGCTTCCCATCCGTGGCCAGAGCACTGTGGAGAGAGGTCCCCTTGGGTGTGTTCCGTGCAGCAGAGAAAAGAGGAAAGGGAGGTACATTTTTATGGAAACCTCAACCTCCTCTCCTGCTCTCCTGTGAATGACCTCTGTGTTCA
Organism: Muscardinus avellanarius; assembly: GCF_963383645.1. Classification (NCBI taxonomy): domain Eukaryota; kingdom Metazoa; phylum Chordata; class Mammalia; order Rodentia; family Gliridae; genus Muscardinus; species Muscardinus avellanarius. The sequence goes on from NC_137793.1 coordinate 105,404,042, forward strand.
GGCAGCTGAGTGAGACAGCTGTGAGGAAAAGCGTGCATGCTTGTGTACGTGTGTGTGTGTGTGTGTGTGTGTGTGAAGAAAAGGCTTCCTGTATACTGCCCAGAGCCTGTAGGTGGTGTGACCTGGCAGGACCAGGGAGCATCCCTGGCCCACTCCGTATTTTCCAGCACACTGTGAACCCCAGCCCCCACCCCCAATGAATTCCCTGTGAAGCAGGACATGGCCTGGTTCCTCCATGTTCCAACAGCTCGGGCTCTGCCTGGCTTCTCCTTGGTATAGTTGGGACTCATGCTTCAGAATCATGCGGGGACTTGTTAAAATGCAGGTGATTCCAGGGCCCGCTGGACGGAAGCATCCAAGAATCAGTCAGTATATTTAGTCAGGTTCCCAGGTCATGCTTTATGTGCAGCGGTGACACAGTGTTTTTTTTAAAACCAAGAATCAAAGAAAACCAGAATATGAAAGAGAGTTTTCATTAGAACCCTTACACACATGTGTATATAAAGCTAAAACAAACATTGTATAAAGCAATACGTTTTCATACTATGTATGGCACACTTTGATGTATTCATTTCATTTTAATCTGTGTTGCTTGAAGCTCACTCAAAGGGATTCCCTATCCTATTTGTAGGTTGAGTCCTGCAGTTTGGAAAACACAGACAAAATGGTGCTCAGCAAATATTTGCTGAAGGAATATTTAAATAAATGATGGAACAAACAAGTAAATACTTGTATTTCACCATCTGTAAAACAGAGAGGCTACAGCAAGCAAATTCTAAGATTTCCAATTTTGAGGTCTAATTTTTTTTTTTTTTTTTTTTGGTGGTACTGGGGTTCCTGGAAACCCTTCTACCTCTGGGCTACACTCCCAGACCTATTTTATATTTTTATTTAAAATAAAATAAGCCAGCGCGGCTGGCTTCGAACCTGCACGATCCTCCTGTCTCCGCCTCCCAAGCGTGGGGATTACAAGCGTGCGCCACCACGCCCGGCAGGTCTGATTTTTTTTTTTTAAGTCTTCAGTGTTGAGCAGTTTCAGCATGCTCCAGGATCCTGGTGATCCTCAGTTAAAGGGTTGCCACTGGTGCAAGAGATCAGAGGGTTCCATCTCAGTTTATTCATTAATTAAAGCTCTTCGCTGTCTCCCCTCCTGTCCTCCACAGACCTCCCAACCCGAGCCTGAGCAGCACCGACAGAAGGTAAACTGGACCTGCAGAGGATTTCCAGAAGTCTCTCTTGGGATGTTCTTTCTTGGTTTCCTGCAAACTCCCAAGGCTGAGGCTGAGTGTGGAAGGGGAGAGATGCAAGGTCTCTGTGACCTGGAAAGGCGAGCTATTCCCTGGACGGAGGAAATGTTCCTCTACCCAACAAGGAATGTGAACCTCTGGCCTTTTGTACTTCTGGGGTTCTCAGAGCTTCCCGTCCACTGTCCGCAGCTTGTCCTCCCTGGCGTGGGTCAGGGGCTTCGGTGGTCATATAGGAGGGCCACTAAGTACAAGGCGTGTGTCAAGGTGCTCAGAGGCGGGTCCTCTTGGTGCTCACCTTAGGTCTTCCGGTGGTGCCTGGCCAAGCTCACCCAGTAGATACGGCCTTGGGACGGCTTGAGGAGGTTTCGGTGGACACCAGAGGGGTGATCTCTGCTATTTGGACTGGAGGTAGAGTGGAATCTCCACTCCAAATTATATTATCATTAGCTAATACTGATTGCTTGCCTATCTCTTGTACTTTGAGAAGCACTTCATCTTTTTATCCCAAATCCTCATAACTCTGTGAGGTGTAGACTCTATTACTAGCCATTATTTTCCGATAAAGAAATCGAAGCATAGAAATACCAACTAACTCACCTATTGTCTTGGAGTAAGTGGTAGAAACAGGATCTGAGTAGCCTGGCTGGACACTTGCACACGGGGTCACAGTGCTCAGCGGCCTGCAGCAGGGGCAGGTGGTCTGGAGCTGGCGAGGGGAAGGCCTTCCACCCGGCTCTGTGCTGCGGGAGGGGCAGGAAGGCTGGCATGTGGGGTCATCGCACGCCCCGTCATCCTGTGTGGAGCGCAAACCCCCAACCCCACATGTGTGACTCACATGTGTCATGTGCCTAGTGTTGCACTCAACAAGGGGCCCGGGAGTCCTTGGGAGGCTGAGGCAGGAGAATCACAGGTTCAAGGCCAGTCTCAGCAACTTAGCGAGACCCTGTGTTAAAAATAAATAAAATAGGGCTGAGGGTGTAGCTTTGAGGTAGAATGTCCATGGATATAATCCCCAGTATTAACAAACAAAAAAACAAAAAAACAAACAAAAACAAGGGGCCCAGGATTATGACATTATTTCTCTGGGAGCATTGCTAGCCCCCAAAAAGGGTGCTTAGCTGGTCTCTAAGTGGGAATGTTTGGGGCAAGGAGGCCAGAGTTAGAGGCAGAAGAATGACAGTCTGTTGGAAGCAAAGTAATTAAGAGCAAGCACTCCAGAGGAGCAGGGATGAAGCAAGATCCACTAGTTCTATAATAAAAATGAAGGGTTACAATTTATTGAAAAATCACTATATAGTCAGCACTGGGATATATGCTTTTTGTGTGTGTGAAACTAGGAATTGAACCCAGGGGCATTCTACCTTTAAGCTATAACCCCAGGCCTATATTTTGTTCTTTATTTTGAATCAAGATCTCATTAAGTTGTGGAGGACCTCACTAAGTAGCTGAGGCTGGCCACGAACCTCCGATCCACCTGTCTCAGCCTCCCAAGTACTGGAATTACAAGTGTGTGCTACCAAACCCAGCTATAGATGCTTTAAAAATATAGTTTCAAAGTTAGGCATCATGTTGCACACCTGTAATCCCACCACTTGGGAGTCTGAGACAGGAGAATTGCAGGTTTAAGGCCAGCATGAGCAACTTAGTGAGACCCTGTTTCAAAATAAAATAGAGATGGGAGTGTAGCTCAGAGGTAGAATGCCCATAGTTTAATCTTAGCCCCCCAAAAATGTGGTTTCAGGTTATTTTCACAACCCTGTCATGAAGGTATTCTTAGTCCCATTTTACAATTGGAGAGAGAGCCTAGGCTAAGAGAAGTTCATTGACCAAGACCAAGATCAAATAGAACTAAGATTTAAAGCCTCAGTCTGTCTAACTCAAAATTTGTGTACTTTCTGCACGTGTACTTTAATCAGTTGAGTTTAATATCCGAGAGAAGACCAGTATATAAAGAGTTGCTACTATGTGTGAGCTGCTTAGATGGCTCCATGAGTCTCCTTGAAGGAGATGGAGGACCAAGGCATGTAGCAGATGGTATGCTATGCTGCCTTGCCGACGTTCCCAGTGTTTGAAGGAGCTCAGCTCGGGCTGTGCTGACAGCAGAGCTTGGGGTGGGGGCTGCAGGGAGGAGAGACTGGCTTCAGAGTCTTATCCACAGACCTGGGGAAACTTCCCAAGTTCCCTCAGAATCACAACCCAACTGTGAGAATATAATTAGATCTTTTCTATCAAAAGAATAGCTTGACTTAGGCTCCACTTTGCAGAACTTCTATGGTACAGCTTTGTGTGTGCTTGTATTTTTAGTAAAGATAGCCTTCCCTGGAAATTGTGAGTGTCAACCCTTTATCCAGCACTCTCTTCAGCTAATGGCATAAAGATTATGAGGCCTCGCTCCCACCAATAGGAGCCCAGCTCAGAAGCACCATACTGAATATAAAAGACCCAGCAGTTTTCCACCACATTTTTCTTGCCTACCTAACTTTACTGGTGTGTGGGGAGCCATTAAGGCTTTCCCCTAAATTAATGTTTCTGACTCAGCTGACTGTCCTTCACCCAGCGTCAACAAGGTTTGGGGTCATGGAAAGTTCAAAGTCAAAGGTCTGGGAGAAGATCAGATGGTGATGTCACAAGGGTACTGATTAACCTACCTGTAATGTATGTGCTTTGGATTGGTCTTTATTGTATTCTGGTGGTGGTAGCATGAGGATATTGATTGACCTGTAACTGTATAAATACCTCTGGAAAAACAAACCCGGCACCGGCGCAGTAGAGAATACTGACCCAGAAGTAGTCGTCAACCAGTAGAGATATCGACCCAGGAGCAGGGGTCGGCCAGTAGAGATAGTAGGCTGGTGCCCCCCCCCCCCGTTAGAATAAATTAAATATTATGATAATCAAATTCTAAGAGTTGAATTCTTCATCCTCACGCCTCTCTTCAGAACCCGAACTTTTGCTGGCTGGCTCTGGCACTGGTGGAAGGTCCCTTTCTGCAAAAAGTAAAATCCACCTTGCTGAGCCATTTTCGAATATGCATCTTTTCTTGTGACACAATAGGAATTTATTTCTAACACAACCTACTCTCCAGTATAGCCATGATTCACAAACTCAGCAAGGTGTCCACGGGCATCCTTTAGGATGGAGCGCCAGTGTGGCCTGTTTCCTACCCATATCCATCAGCTTCACCCACGTCTCATAAAGCAAGGAAGAGTCATGTGGCAATTTAACCTGGGGCTCCCATCGCATGTAGTAGTCAGTTGTTCTGATTTCCAGAAAGCATGATGCAAAAAGGGCTGTCAAGGCCGATGAGAATGGACAGGCCTTGTGGGAAGCGTTTCTTGGGCAGTTGAGTGGAAGGACGGGAATATCTTCCACGATAGTGACTGCCAGGACCACACATACACAGTCACACAGCCTTGGGTGGAGAGACTAGGGTGTTCCAGGAGGGATCCAGGATGGAGTCAGACAAGGGTCAATCAGGAAGACTCTGCAGGGTCAGTGCTTGGGGATCTTGTGCAGTCATGGTGGTTAAAAGAAGGGTGAAGACCCTGACATCTTGGGTTTGAATTGCAGTTTCCCTACATAGTAATTATGTGTCTGTGGCCTTGGATAAAGTGTTTGAGCTATCTGGGCCTCAGTGTTCTCAACTTACAAATGAGGCTAACAATGGTAGTGGCCACTCCTTTGGATGCTGGTAAGAATTAATTGATACATCACAGTGGTGTATTAGCACAGCACTGGCACTGATTGGTGCTTGATGAAGATACCTTCTGCTGAGGCTGGAGTGGGGAGGAACATGACGCGCATCCCAACTCCAGCATTTCCCTCCACAGGCTCCTTCACCAACCAGTGGGAAATTAGATGCTCTGTGGCTATCAATCCTTGAAGCCCAAAAGCCAGCATGATATGGCCACCTGGGAACATAAGGGGCTCACATTCTCTCTCCATAGAGGTGAGAGAGTAGTGTGAGTTGAGAGTGTGAGTCCAACAGTGTTGATTTGTGGGTTGGTGGCTACCCACACATTACTGCGGGAGACGTTTTAAATATTTACAGCCTCTCCTTTTCTCAGTCAGAATTCTCAGTGCCAGGACCCCAAATACCTGATGACCAAAACTTAGTGGAAGGAAGATTTATTTGCTCACACGTCCAGAGGTTTCCAAGGTTTTAGTCCATGTTAGGCCAGGTCACATCTGCAGAGCTCAGGGCACAGTGGGTCGGAAGCAGAGAGAGGGGAGGAGGTGAGGTACATATATAACCCCCTGGGTCACACCTCTAGTGACCTACCTCCTCCAACCACACCCTACTTGCCTAAGTTACTGCCCACTAGATCCACCAATGGATTTATTCACCGAGGAGATTAGAACACTCGTGATTCAATGATATAACTGCTGAACATTTTGTATTGCCAGACATGAACTATTCCAGGGGAAATCCCTTATCCAAACGGTAACAGTCCCCATCTCACACACACTCCACCCAGTGCCAGTGGTTCTTGATCTTTTCTGGGTTATGGCCCCTTGAGTTATAGATGACTGCTAAGAATTCTTTTGCACAAATAGTGCATTTCCATGTCTGCTACATTCTGTAGTTTATTTCAGAGCCACTGTGAACATTAGAATTTGAACCCATATGTCCAGACTCAGAGACCTTGAGATATGTCTCTGCTGCAACAGCTTTTCTCTCTGAAGTCACTACTGCTAAACACCAAGGTCAGAGGACCCTGCTTCTCTAGAACACACTCAGAAAGTTGTTCCGAACAATGTGTCGGGTATCCGTGTTCCTATCAGAGTTTTAGCCCTAATGGCCATGGGGATATAAAAGGAGCCCCCAGGACCATGTGTCTCCCCCAAATGACAGCAGCAACAATAGCAATGAAGTCAGATAACTTTTCTGGGGACTTAGTATGTTTCAAGTGTGTTCCAGACACTGTACTAAGTTCTTTGCATGCATTATCTTATTTAATCCTCCCAAGACCCTCACCATGGTCAAACTATCTTGATCTCTATTTTGCAGGTGAGCAGCTAAGGCACACAGAGTTTAAGTAACTTGCCCAAAGTCACACAGAGTGTAAAATTTGAGCCCAGATACAGCGTCCTCTTCCTGCAGAAGCCTAAGGTGATCTGTGAAAATGGTTTGCTACTCTCTGGACCTAAAAAAATCCCACAAAATCATACAAATCAAGAGGTTCAAATCTCTGTGATCACATTAAGAACACCCGTGAAACTGGCCAGCCCATTAGGGGTATGCGTATCCCCAAACCCATCAGGTGTGGATGGAGAGATGTTATTTTAAAGTAGTCTGTGCCATTCTGGTGTTACAACGGTGCCACTGGTTGATGTATCCAGGTCAAACAGTGGAACTAGAGACACGCCTCCAAAAAAGTGCTGGATTTTTGCTGCATATGCGATAAAATAAGCAGAAAGTCATGCTGAACTTGAGGGTTTAGATGCTGATTCTCTGGTCACTGAACATCTCCAGGTGAACAAAGCTCCCACGAGGCACCGCTGTACCTACAGAGCTCATGGTTGGATTCACCCAGGCACGAGCTCCCCTGATATCTCAGATGCTCCTCCCCGAGATAGAACAAACTGTTCCTAAACCAGAAAAGGAGGTTGCACAAAAGAAAAAGACATCCCAGAAGAAACCGGAGAAACAAAAACTTATGGCACAGGAATAAAGTCAGCATAAAATAAATGCAAATAAAAGCAAAACAGTCAAATAATCCAACAAACCTAGGCCCAGAACCTTGCTCTCAAGAAGAGTACTTGTGGCTACACCTAGTCCTAGTTACATCACAGGCACCGCACTCCCATCTCCTATTTTAATGTTCGGAGTATATATTCTAGTAAAAGCACATTGCATGTGAGTGGGTCTATACAAATTATGAACATACTGAGTCTTCTATCCTGGTTCACCCCTTCTCTTCAGAATGCACCTGCATAGGAACCAGTGCTAACACACACACACACACAGAGAGAGAGAGAGAGAGAGAGAGAGAGAGAGAGAGAGAGAGAGAGAGAGAGAGATTGATTCGAGGCAGGCCTGGCATCTCCATGAATAAAGACAGAAACGATCTCCCTGCCCCTTGCTCCCAGCTAAGTGGCCCTGGGTATCTTTGAGCCAATGACTGGATGGCTGCAAATAATTCTGGGACTCCTACCCCTGCTCCCCCAATAACTATGCAGAAGATGGATAGTGGTATAGCAGAAGTGGGAATACAGGCCAGATACCCTGTTCTGAGTCACAGGGAGGAAAAACACGCTCCCCAGGAGGCTGATGTGTGACCAGTAGCCCTAAGCACACCAGGGTGGGAGTGAAGGAGAGACTGCTTGCTCTGGGGGAGAAGGACTAAGGGTGAAGGGGAGGGAGAGCCGCTAGCAGGAGGCCTGAGCAACTTCTCAGGGAGGGATCCAGAGGGCGGGAAGCTGGCTCTGGCAGGAGGGGAGGCGGGAGCAGAGGGAGCCCAAGGAAGGTTCAGGCAGTAAGAGGGCAGCCCCCGCTGTATTTCCCAGGCTGCTGTCTGGGATGCAGGCAGGAAGGTTGAGTGTGCTGCACTGGCCCCACCTTTCCAGGCTGAGGCTCTCTCTGCAGCTGCTGAACTGGACACAAAGGTCCTGGGACATTGTCTCTGCTCACTTGAACCAAACTCTGGTTCCTGTTGCTGAGTGGCCACATGCCACAAAAGCCAGGGCAGGGGGCCCTACACTGCTGGCTGCTGGCTGCTGGCTGCTGGCTGCTGGCTGCTGGCTGCTGGCTGCATTTTCCAAGTAAGCAACTCTTTACCTCACAGCCAGAAGTAAAGAGCAAGGCCTGGAGGCTGTGGGCAGAGGAAAAGGTGGGAGGGGGCTGCCTGGGCCCAGGCAGGGTGAAGTCTGGAAGAAACAAGGGGAGATCCGGCCGGGGTAGGGGAGCTGCGGGGAAGGCTTCTGCAAAGTGTCCATGTATGAGGTGGGGGAGCTGGAGGCTGCACCTGGTCCACGGCGGGCTGGCGAGAGTGGGCGAAGTTCCAGGGAAGGGCTGTGCTCTGACTGCCTCGGGGGCCAGCACATCTGGAGAGCAGCTACACAAGAGCATCACGGCTCCTCTTCCTGACCAGGTATGTTTGTGCAGACTTTGCCAGGAATCCCCACTCTGGGCCCCTGCCTTCCTTCTGTTCTTCCCAGTCATTGAAAGAGAGCCTCTGGCAGCTTCAGCAAGGAGAAGGCAGAGTGTATGTATTCGCTGGGACATAGGGGAAGGATTCTGATCTGAAAAGGCAGTTTCTCACTAGGCTCCTAAGAAGGGGCTAGCCCTTGGAAGCCTGTGTGCTGCCCTGGAGAGGGTCTCCTGCTGCCCAGAGGCAGGGAACGGGGCTCAGGCTATGGAGAGCAGGGTGTGTGTGTGCAGGACTCAGGCTGGGAGTGGGAGAAGGAAGTCTCTATGGAGCAGTGCAGTGGGTGCATGCACAGTGTGTTGCAGAGAGAGAGAGAGAGGAAGAGACCTCAGAAGTCTGCCCATACTCATCCCTTTGCTGTCCCTGTTGGGGGACCACAGCCCCCCGCTCAAGCATGGTTGTCTAGGTCATGTGACGTTGACTAGTCATATGTCCCCTCTATGAACGACACATTTATACGTGTACACATCTGTTAAGATCCACTCTGCTGAAAATATGGCAAGCTTGGTTTCCTGTTCAAAAGTACGCCAGCCACACTCTGGCACTTTAGGGGATAGAGTATCAAGGCAAGAGATGTGGCCCCTCGGCCTCAGGGCATGAAGGGATGTGAGACGTGGAACCCTGTCAGGACGGCCGTCTCGCCTCCCTCCATCCACAGCTTCTGTATCCAGAGTGAGGACTCCTCCCCATCACTCCTCCCTCCACACTCGGGAGCTGGGCAATGAGCAGACAGGAGCGGGGAAGGATGGCTCCATGAAATGGGGATAAAGAACAAGACACACCAAGTATGGAGGTGGATCCTCTTGTCCCTTTTTAGACAGAGGTAGAAGGTGGTGGAGGCGAGAAGGAGCTTGTGGAAGGAGCCAGTGACCAGTATTCCTGACTGCCGCAGGCAGCTATCTCTCTGGCCTCTCCCGCCAGCAGAGGGCGACCTGGGTCAAGGAGAGCAGGAGAAACCAAACAATGTGAGGCTCTGCAGCCACAGTCTTGGCCCAGAAAACACAAGGGGCTTTGATAGCTGCAGAGAGCAGGGCTCTTCCCCCCAGGATGCTGTGGTTACTCTTGGCAGGGCCCGACCCTAGGGCCAGCCTCAGCCTGGAGGTCAGAGCTGGGAGGTAATGTTGGCTCAGCTCAGGGCCTTGAAATTAGAGACCCCAGGGCCTGCTGCCTGGGAGCTGTGCAGTCCTGGGTGGGTAAGTAACCTCCTTAAGCTTCAGTGTCCTGTTCTGAAAAAGGGAGAGGAAAACAGAATCATAATAGCCTCTATCTGAAAGTTTGCTGGAAGGAATAAGTGAAAACATGTTTGTAAAATGTTCACCGAAGTGCCTGGCTCATAGTGTGTGCCCAGAAAATGGGAACTTTTGAATACTTCCCCCAGTCCTAGGAGTCTCAGAAAGTTCCCTCTGGACCAAAGCAAGCTTGGCCTCTGGTTAACAACTGACCCCACAAGAGGCCCTCGGTAACCTGCCTCTCACTCCAGTAATTCCTGTAAATTACACAAACAACTCTTACGAACCAGCCCTCAGTGGGCTTTCTCTGGGTTTTCAAGCTATAATAAAATCAATTTAGAAATGAAGCCCAGATGGCTCAAATGTTCTCATGACTTGCTCTCAGCACCCTGAGTCTGTGCTTCTCAGGTGGGGGACACACACCCCTGCAGTCCTGCGGGTGTATGCCAGGAGGGCGTGATACCATGACACACATAAGCCACACTTGGAAGGAGCAGGCTAAGCATCTCAACTGAAGGTAACTTACACACTGCTTTTCTATTAATGTTTACGACATGGCAGAGGATATAACTTCTCGCCAACTTAGATGAGAAGTTGAAGCATCATTTAAAAGCATCACTCAAGCTCTCAGTGGACATCTCCCCCTCCCCAGGTGCCTGTGTCCCCCTCCCTGGCACTTAGGGGTCTTCATTGCAAATATCCAGGAAGCCAATTTAAACAGAGAGGGGTAGCTGGTATCTTCTTGGGGCCCTCCTGGTGACTTCCTGAGACACCCCATTCTCCCAGGGGCTGTTTTTTGTCTCCAAAGGAGGCGGCCCACATATCCTGTGCCTCAGAGGCGGCCCCAGCTGACCCCATCCCAGCACAGCCAACTCGCACTCCTGCCAGGGACACCAGGAGCTAGCTTGGCTCCCGACTCCCAGACTGTGAGACCCTGCAGGTGCCTAAGGAGGTCAAGAGCTTGTTTCTGGCTGTCTCATTTAGCGTCCTCCAGGATCACAGAGGACTCGTTTGGCTAGCAAGTGGCGTGTGAGCACCCTGGACAGGGCAGGCCACAGCATTCAGCAAAAACCTTCTGCCTCTGGCTATCCTGACGGCATAGTCTTCTAGGGCTTCTAGCAAGTGGGATTCCCAAAGGGAATAAGAATGACTGGAATTTCCAGCAGGGCCCCCTCTCTTTCCACCTTCCGTGGCAAAATGCCTGGCATGGATCCCAGTTGCAAACAGCTGCATTGAGAAGAACCGCCATCCCCCTGGTCATAAAAGTGATTAATGGCATTCTTTGTCACCTCCTCTTTACGCCTCTCTTTTTGCAGGCATCTCCAGAGGAGCCAGGTTCTTCCCAGAAGGAGCAAGTGTACACGGAAGCACCGGCCCAGCATGGTGCAGGTGGAGCCCCAGGGCAGGTGGGACCAGGTGTCTCTCTGCAGCTTGATTCCTGACACCCAGGTGTTGAGCATGAACTTGGAGCATGCAGCTGTGGATGGTGGGGAGGCAGGAGAGGAAGGGGGCACTGGTGAGCTGGGTGCGCCTCAGAGGGACAGCTCCCCAGTAATTCACGATGGTCCTTCCTTGCTTGAGCGTCCACCGTGCAAGGAAGAAGAGCGATTTTCTGACTCCATTAGCGCTGAGCTCGTGAGGCAGAAACTTGTGGCGATGCCTGGGAAGAAAGCCAGCTGGGAAAGGCAAAGATCGCCCTGACCCAGGACTCCCCAGAAGTAGGTGTGGCTCTGGGTACCCTCCTGAGAGTCCCTTCACACAAATTAAGGGCGATACAAGTTCCTCAAGACTCATTGCCCTGAGTGATGCTGGAGGCTCGAAGACAAACTCAGACGCAGTCTTGGATGCCCCATCGGGCTTCCTGCGCACCGGAGAGTTTTTCAGTGTGCAGAAAGGTGCAGACACAGCCCCAGACAACACCCCAGAGTGCTCTCCCAAGACGTGGAGCAGCTGGAACCTCCCCAGGCTGGAGACACACCCAGGGGCCCAGGGGTCGGCTCCCCCAGCCCGCCTGGCAGCGGCAGTGTTGGCAAAACTGCGGGTCAGCAGAAAGGCCCAGAACCAGATGGATGCTCCAGAGGGCGGGCCGGCAGAGCTGCATCCCCACAGGGTCTGCCAGAAGCCCAGAAAGCTGCCAGGCACTGCGGGGCGCAGTGGGGCGAAGCCCTACGGGTGCGAGCTGTGCGGGAAGGCCTACTCTCACCGAGGCACGCTCCAGCAGCATTGGCGCCTGCACACCGGCAAGCGGCCCTACCGCGCTGTCCCTTCTGCGACAAGGCCTACACCTGGTCCTCGGCCCACCTACACCTGGTCCTTTTGGCCCACCGCAAGCACCTCCGTACCCACACCGGCGAGAAGCCCTACCCCTGCCCGGACTGCAGCAAGGCCTTCACCGGCTCCAGTCACCTGCAGCGACTCGGCGCCAAGCTCGGCACCTGCAAAAAGGAGCCCATCCCTTGCTCCTCGGCTGAGTGATGGCTGCACCGGCTGACTCCAAGGTGAGTCAGGCAAGGACCCCAGGGACCCTACTGCCCTGAACCCTCCTCCAGGGGCCGGTTCACGGGTGTTGCCAGGAGCCTCACTGGTCAGCTTTCTCCCTGCGGATGCCATCAGCGGTGGCCCATCTGCTTTATGTTTTTTTTTTCTTTTGTATAGTAAAGATAGCGTCCAGGTGTGTGGGTTCAAGCCCATCTTCTGTGGCTGAGAGGGCATATGCAGTTGAAATAGTCCAAGATCGAGAAGTAGGAGCTGGTCACTTGCTGAGGTCCTAGGGTCAGTGACCTCAATCAATAAGGATTTCTTATAGAGTTAAATGCTTGGGACTGTGCAGGACTCCAGGGATACAGTGAGAGAGAGGACAGTCTTGTCTTGCCTTCAAAGTCATATGCAAATGCTGAGAAAGGCATCGAGGTTAGTCCTCTTTGGATAAAGATGCTTTATGGCTTTCATATTGGTCAAGGAGCCCCCCATAAGTTGTCCCTGTGAGGGGCTCTCTCAAAGAACAAAGCTGACCAGTGCTACCTGAAACCCGGTCAGACACCCACCTTCATTTCACTTGTCTGATGAAATGACTTTACCCCCTGGGAATGACTGTGAGTTTTAGTTTTGCAGTAGAGAGAGCCTTTACCATAAACAAAGTGGATGGGTGGGGGGCTGTGAATGGTCATCTCCTGTGTTTAGAGACATGCTATTGCAGAAATTCAGAACAGCCTTAGCATCTGCAAAAGAGGTCCACCCCTCCTTACAGTGGAACTTGGTAACTGGCTCTCACCTGACTCTCACCCATGAAGTTTGTCTTAGTCAGCATTCTCCCAGCTATAATCCAAAAGACTGACTATGCAAACTAGAGGAAGGAAGATTTATTTCCTCACTGCTTTCCCTGGGGATTTGGGGGTTCGGTCCATGTGAAGCCGGGGACCGCAGATATCAGGCATGGTAGTGGAAATGGAAGAGCTCTAGGCTTTGCTCTCACATCATGGAGAGAGAGAGAAAGAGAGAGAGAGAGAGAGAGAGAGAGAGAGAGAGAGAGAGAGAGAGAGAACCATAGGCAATCCCCAAGGCCACAACCCAGGGACTCACCTTCCCCAGCTACACCCTACAAGCCCAGACCATCACCCAGATCAATCAATTACGATGGATTTATCCACTGCTGAGATTACAGCCTCATGACTCAAGTACATCAACTCTGAACATCAATTTATGGTCTCTTCAGGGGGCATTCTATTTCTAACTATAACAAAGTTCTTGCATGCCTCCTCTCTGGCTGCCTCTTTTGCTGTTTGCACCCTGGGAGTTTAATTCATATGTATGTAACATTTGCAGAGGAGTTGGCCCACTTACAGGAAAATATATAGAATTCCTTTAGATAGGACTAATTATGGTTCATGAAACCTTTTGGGCTCATTTAAATATTCCTGGATCATTAGCTCTGATGTAAAGTAAATAAAACATCCTTTGCCCAAGTGCCAGTTGGCTTGTCTGTTTGTTACAAAGTCATTAAGACCAGGTGTCTACATGACTCACCGCTATCCTCTGTGTTTACTGAAAATCTGCATTAATGACAGCCATGTATTGATACATACACTGATTTTTACAAAGTCGATGGTTCTTAGCTCAATAGTTCTTAGTCAACTGCCAGGAATCTGACTTCACAGAGAAGACTCAGTGCACACAGGCAAATGGCACTTCAGATCATACTCAACTTAAGTCAGATACTTAACAAGAAGGTATAGCACTCTCTTTGGGGGCATCTTTAGCATATTCCTAAAATTGCCACTGCCACTAAAATGTGCCAAATATGAATTCTACCTGATTTGGATCCAGGGTGAGACTTTTAGATACATTCTCTCTCTCTCTCTCTCTCTCTCTCTCTCTCTCTCTCTCTCTCTCTCTCTCTCTCTCCTCCTTCCCTCCCTCCCTCCCTTCCTTTCTTTTCCTTTCTTTCTTTCTTTTTTTAAGTACTGGGGATGGAACTCGGAGGCATTCTACCTCCTAGCTACACCTCCAGTTATATTTTTTATTCTTAATTTTGAAAGTTCTCACTAAGTTGAGGAGGGCCTCACTAAGTTGCTGAGGCTGGCCATGAACCATGAACTTCCTGCCTCAGCCTCCCAAGTAAAGAGACAATATCTTGATGATGGGGTAGGGGCAAAGAGAAGTAATACATATAGCCCTGCTTTGTTTGACAAAGTCAACCTAAAAGAGAGAGCTTCCGTTTTGTGCCTGGAGGGTTTGTATGTTAACTCCCTTAGACACATTTGCATTCCCAAACTGCAGAATAGTCCTAGTCCACCCTTCTCATTTACCAGTGATATAACCTTGGGCTTCAGCTTCTGTAGCTATATTAGAAAACTAGGAGTGACAATAATAGGTAATGAAGATTAGACTCATGCTAACAGATGACAGGAACTATGGCCAAATGCAGAAGCATTTAATAGGTAGAGAAGTTGCAAGAATTGACTTGCGACTCTGTGCAGAGCAAAGTCTAGTACATTTTTTTTCTGGGTAATCAGTGAAAAATATTTGAAGACTGAAGCATTATTCCTGCTCTTTGTATTTTTTAATATAATTTTCAGTATAATTTATACTGATTAATATTTTTACTTGGTTCTATAATTTTCTTAAGGAGTCATTCTCCAAAGCTAATTGATGGAATGGCTGCATAGAATCACCTGAGCTATCTATCAGTTAACCATGTGACTTGCTGAATCATAATTGTGAATATTGATATAGGTCTGCAGTACGCCATCTAGGTAGACCTGGGTATGGTTTCTAGGAGAGCACACCTTTGGGGAAAGAGTGGGGGCACTTCTTGTTAACAGGCAGAAAACTAAATTCGCTTGTGCTAGGTATCTTTGGTACTATACACTCCGTTTCTGGAATATAAGGGGTAGAATGGACTGAATCGGGCCAAAGAGCAGTTAGTTATTGTTCAGGCCTATCACAAAAATGAGTCATATTCTAAGGAAACCGTCCCTACCAGTCTTTTCTCACATCAGTTGCAAAGGTCGTGCTGAATAGGTAGAGAAGAGGAAGCAATCCCATTACCCTAGCCAGTCACAGGTCTCTGGGACAGACAAGGGTGCTCACATGAGAGGTTGTAGCAACACCTGGAGGGAACAAATGAGAAGCCAAGCAGCTGTGGGCCGCCTGGACACACACCCTGCCCCAGAGAGTCCGACTGCCCATGTAAGAGCAATGCTATTATCTCTTGGGGGAAGAAGCAGTGCTTGGAGATAGGTTATTACAGCTCATATTATTGCTCTCGAATTATGCCGAGCTACCTTTCTGGCTTTCTACCCACCCCACTCCACAGTACAGCAGGCATTTTTCTGTTATATAATTAAGACTCAAAGGAGGCCCTTCTTTGTGGCAGCATTTAAAGTTTCTCTCTGGACCAATGCGATTTCCACTGCTTAGTTGACCAACATTAATTTGGACGTAATGATGAAAAGTGTCCACTTATGCCTTTCCACTTAATAAAATTTCACCTGCTGTGTTCACCAGAGTCCATACTAATCATAACCCACATCCTTTAGGTCATAATGAGAATAGCCGAGTTACAGAGTGTGCAGTATGTGTACCAGAACTCTTCTAAGTGCTTTACATACATTAACTAAGTTTAAAGCAAATCGTGGTGATAATTACATCCATTTTTAAGATTGAAAAAAAAATCCAGGGACAAAGAGGTTAAATTGCCTAAGATCTCATGACTTGAAAGTGGTTGTCATAGTAATGACCTGACACTTAGTCATGCTTGCTCCAGAGACTGTGTTCTCCACCACTGGGCCAGCCACCTCTGTTTGAAAAGAAGAATATACCCTGCTATCATTGATGACATGTTTTTTAAAAGTAGACAGCCATAAATCCAAGGTAAAAGTTGAAACACAGTGCAGCAAAAATTATGTCATAACTCAGGGAAGAAGACCCATGAATTACTTAAGAATGAGTCTAGGACAGCTGGGTTGGCAGCTATTAATCACGAATTCCAAGGTAAAACTATCAGTAGGCTGGTCAGGAGGAAGAGACTGGAGCCAAAGGAATGAGTTCCCGGAAGGGCCACTGTGGTCTCACCTCCATGGCTAAAGAAACATGCTATGCTGGGCCGTACACAAAGAAATAAACCAGCAAATGTATGCATATAAAAAAGGTGCCCTGCCCTGAGCACAATAGGTCACCTGGCAATTCCAAGGAGACCTTAAAAAAATCTTGCCTGGAAGGAAATTTTGTGTTAGGCATCTGTTTGATTGCTAGAATGCTTAAATAGATGTCACTGCTGAACTCAGAACTAGATTATGAACTACAAACTCAATGACCCATGAAAGTATTGCCAGAGATGGAATGGCTCACTCTTTCATCAAGCCAGAAAAGGGCACCTGTTTAAGTTGATAAGGATGCTCATTTTTCAACTCTATCGCACTCTCTACAATCTGCATGAAACCATGCCGGCATAATTTTCCCACTGTGGCTGGCTACTATTTTTATATCTCTTTCTCTTTTCTGGATTTTCCTTAACCACCTCCCCTTCAGTTAAATTGATTCAGAGTGTCACTATCCTAAGAATATAAGAAACTTGGTCGATTGCTTCATTAAATGGATGGAGTTTTTATAAAAACATAAGTTATAACTAAGATGGAAAGAAAAACAGATTTCTCACATAAAGATGTGGAAGAGGCCAAAAATAATGAGGAAAACAAATATCTCGGTGTGATGGTTCAGATGAAGTCAAGGACAAGCAGCAGTTAGAGGTGAGGAGATGTCAGAGATTTCAGATATGGAGTCAATAGGCTTAGTGAAAGAATAATAATAGCTACATTTAGTGCGCACATTTGAGGGATCAGTGACTACATTCATGATCTCATTTCAGTCTTTACAACAAAAATTTTCTATGGGAGACTTTTGAAAAATAATCTCACAGGGGGTCTGTAGCAATTTTCCTTTCTTAGGAAGCAGACAAGATTTATAGGTCATAGCTGTTGTTTATTTTTATTAACCCAGGATCACCAGTGTCTCTGTGTGTGTGTGTCCCTTCTAAAAAAAAAATAGACTGCTTGTCTGCAACGAGAAGGGCATGCAGCAAATTTTCAACATTTGTTTAGAAATCATGCTTGCATAATCTTTTCTTTTTATTTGTACTGAGTATTGAACCTAGGGCATACTTCTGAGCTACATCCTCAGGCCTTTTTATTATTTTTTATTTTGAAACAGAATCTTGTGAAGTTGATGAGGGTCTTGCTAAGTTGCCGAGGCTGTCCTTGAACCTGTGATCCTCTTGCCTCAACCTCCCCAGTACTGGGATTACAGATGTGCACCACCATGCCTGGCTTTTAACTAACATTTTTGTTTTCCCTAATAATGGTGGTTAAAAAACAATGTGTCCACGATTTTCGTTTGACACTTCTGCTTTTAAGAAGCGCAGCCTAATTTCTTTCCCCGTTTAGTGTGGACAGGACTTGGTGACTTTGTTCTAATGAAGAGAATAAAACAGTGTTGGTGTGTGATGTCTGAGGCTGGATCATAAAGGGCGCTATGACCGTAACAGAGCCCTTGGGCACAGTCTCTCTCTCCTATCGCTTGCTCTGGGAGAAGCCAGACACAATGGCATGAGCAAGCAGCCTTCAGAGAGGCCCGTGACTATGAACTGAGATTTTGTGCTAACCAGCAGGCCACATCAGTGTGCTGACAGACCCATCAAGAGTTCAGTAACTTCAGACCTGGCTGACTGCTTGACCGAAACCTTATGAGAGTCCCAAAGGCAGAAGTATCCAGCTAAGCACGTACACACTGCAGATCCTCAGAAACTGTGTGAACTAATACGTGCTTGTTCTCAGCGGTTCAGTTTTGGTTAGTCATTTGTGACACAGCAGTAGATAACAATAATATGAAGAGCAGCTTGCTTCTCATGAGGAAGAGAATAGTCACTAGATGTCACCACGAGTCCTTATTTCTGCCCTAAAGAAATTGATAGACGCGCTGGAACACATTTCTTCCGTCACCACCTTCCCTGAAGTTGTCATCTGTTAAGACCGACAGAGGCTCAGTCATTGCAGAGGCTCCCCTCTGTCATTGGCCCACGGCCAGCTGAGCTGTTCTAGTGCCGGAGCCCAAGAAGACAGAGCCTTCAAGAAGAGGGCAAAAACACCGTGGGTACTATCTGAACATTAGCACATTTGGTAGGGAATGATAAGAACAAAACCCTGTTGATCACTCTCTATTTTGCTATATTACGATTTCTAATTTAGAGCCAGAAATGCATGGTGACACGGTCTTTCCTAGAAAGAAGAGATCCCGTATTCTCCAGAGTCTAGAACACACTCCTTCGAGGGATGTATTATCATCTCCATTTTGCAGGTAAGGGAACAAAGGTTAAGCAGCCTGTCTAAGGTACATGCAGAACTGGGCGGTATCCATCCTGAAGAAGAGGAGGTGTGGAGACTGAGGCTAAGCCCAGGTCTTTCCCTGGGCTCCCAGCTGATTCTGTGTTTCTTTCACTGTGACCACGATCTCTTCTCCAGATCTCCATTTGTTCCCAATTTCTCCTGGCTTTAGGCCTTGTGAAAGTACCCACACTACTAGCTTCCCCTTCTTCCTTCTTCCCTCTTCCTTTTTCCTTCTTCCTGCTTCTCTCTCTCCTCCTTTTTCTCCTCCTCCTCCTTCCCTCTTCCTCCTCCTCCTCCTCTTCTTCCTTCTCACTTTCCACCAACAACGAATCAAGAACAGAGTTAGAGAGAGTGTGTCTAGAAGTCATTCCAGAATTTCCAAAATGCTATGAACAACTAGATTCACAACTGTATTCTAAATCTTCATGTCCCATTGTGGTTCTGAATATTTCCTTGGATCTCAGGCTCCTTGAGAATCCAGTGAAAGCTACAGGTCCTGTCGAAACTCCCACGTTACTGCTGTTTCCCATTAAGAATTCAGGGAGTTCACAGACTTGTAGCTCATCAACTGGCCTGAAATTAAGACTGTTGGTTAGGTTCCACCTCCAAATACTTGTCTTCAGCACCAGAATCCAGGGCTTAAATCAGTAGGAAAAAGGCTGCAACACACTTACAAAGTAAGCCCATCAGCCAGGCATGGTGGTACATACCTGTAATCCCAGTACTTAGGAGGCTGGGATAGGACGATTGCAGACTCGAGGACAGCCTCAGCAAGCATGAGACTTTCATCAACCTAGCATGACCCTGGTTCAAAATAAAATAGGGCTAGGGGGTGTAGCTCAGAGATAGAATGCTATTGAGTTAAATCCCCAGTGCCACCATTAAAAAAAGAAAGTAAGCCCATCAAAGACCACCTTGTGTATGATGTTTGAAAAAGAAAAATACACAGAAGATGACTGAGTCTGACTTACTGTAGTAAGAAGTTCATAGTTCACAATAAGTAGTTCAAGTCCCATAACTTTTAGGGTCACAGAAGACTTCTATGTTCATTATTGTTGAATGAAAGTATAGAAGTTAACTACTTACAGTCATTCATACTATCTTAATCACCTTCTAAGAGTTCTTTAAAACAGAATTCTTTAAACAGTGACATGAATTTAATACTGAAATCACTCTTGTAATGCATGGAGCAGTATATGTAGTTTGAAAAACCACCTAAATAGATACCATCACAGCTTTTAAGAAAAATACTTCATTTTGAAAAGCTCATTAATTAAAGCAAATCACAAATATATTTTAGGAAAGAGGCTACATTTGCATCCAGAACTGCCTGTGAATCAGCAAAGGAGTTGGAGTTGTCAGAAACAGCAATTAAAACTAATCCTTAAGGAACCAAGCAGCAGTCAGGCGTGGTGGCGCATGCTTGTAATCCTAGTATTTGGAAGACTGAGACAGGAAGATCACAGGTCTGAGACTAGTGTACAGTAATTAGCAAGGTCCTATTTAAAAAGAAAAAAGACTGGAGGGTGTAGCTCAGAGGTAGAATGCCTCTAGTTCAATCACGAATAACACACACACACACACACACACACACACACACACACACACACAAAACAGAGATTCAATTGATGAAAACAGTTAACAGGCTTCTTGGTAAGGAGTCTACAACTATAAAATTTTATCTAATTCCCAGTAATTAATAACAGTGTTACCTGTACCTGTAAATATCTATTTTCCTCCTGCTAGAAATAACTGTAATATTTCAGAGGAGGCCATGAAAAGGCAAAGTCTAAGAAAACAGCCTGGGTTGAGTACATTGTTGACTCCATTAGAAAGCTTGCTATATTGAATAGATATTTTTTTTTTTGTGGTACTGGGGTTCCTGGAAACCCTTCTACCTCCAGGTTATACTCCAAGACCTATTTTTATACTTTCTTTATTAATTTGGAAACAGGGTCTCTTAAGCTAGCACGGCTGGCTCCAAACCTGCGCGATCCTCCTGTCTCTGCCTCCCAAGCATGGGGATTACAAGAGTGCGCACCACGCCTGGCTTCTGAATAGATTTAATGAAGATAAAAAATAAAAGGCAAAGGTACTAGGCCCTACTCCAGCCACTAGGACTCCTCCAGTTCACGAGAGCCTCCACGGTGAACACAGTAGTGCGGTTTCTCTCCAGAATGACTCTCTGACTGTGTTCCAGGGATGCCCGCTGGGGTAAGGCCCCATCACACTCATCAGAGTAGAAAGACCACTGTGTGTTGATGGCTTCCCAGCCTGGCCGCTGCACAGGAGCCCCTTCTTGGCATATGCCTTGTCTTGCTAATGGATCCCCTTAGGTTTTGATAGGAAGTTTGGTTAACGAAGCCTCGTATAACAAGCGGGACAGACATCTAGTTTGTTTTGTGCATCTGAGCTGTGATGGTTCTGCTGTCCCATAAACCTGGGATTCTTCACATTTCCCACAGCCATGTTCGAGCTCTCTCCCTTTTGTATATTAGGTAGGTGCCGCCATTTATCTGGGTAGATGAAACTTTTATCAGAGTCCTTTGAAGCCCTGAAAAAAAAGTCCCACAGTTAATGTCCCTTTTATACTTGTTCGCTGCTGGGGAGAAGTCCCACATCTTTTGGGGTCACAGGAGATGTCTATGTTGAGTATGACTGAGTAAGAGCATAAAAGAAGGTAAGCTCTTTCGTAGGACTATTACTATTGAACATAGACATTTGAATTAAAAAGAGAAAACACTAACAAGACAGACAAAAGGAAAAAAAGGGCACAGCAACTTTAGAAATGGAAAAGAAGGCAAAATTATTTATGGTATATTTATGGTATGAAGCTTTAAAACTAGAAGAGCTAGTTTTAAAGCTTCATACCATAAATATACCATAAATAAAATAAATAATATTTCAATCAATTGAACCATTTGATGCCCATAAATTTAAAAGCTTAAATAGAAATGGAAAAACTTCCAAGAGTATAAATCATGAAAATAGCCTCAAGAAGATTAAAACTAAAATCAGTAACCATTAAAAAATATAATCTATTATTTAAATCTTATTCCCTTTTCCTTCGTTTAAAGTAAGTACCACGCCGGGCATGGTGGCACACACTTGTAATCCCCACACTTGGGAGGCGGAGACAGGAGGATCGCGCAGGTTTGAAGCCAGCCACACTGGCTTAAGAGACCCTGTTTCCAAATAAAAATATAGGTCTGGGAGTGTAGCCTGGAGGTAGAAGGATTTCCAGGAACACCAGTACCAGCAAAAAAATAAATAAACAAATAAATAAAGTACCAATGTTTATGGGATTTTACAAGTAAATTTATTAACTATTCAAACAATAGATAAACCTTTTATAATACAAACTATCTTGGAAAATAAAAAGAGAGAAGACAACATTTTTGTAAGACTGGGTTAGGATAGAATAAGAACATTATAACTGAATGTCACTTCTAAATACAAATGAAAAACTCCTAAATAAATATTAACAATCCACATTTGGCAGGAAAAAAGAACCTTCTAAACCCAAAGGAAAAGAAAGCTAGGAAGCAAAAGAAGAGACACAATATGACTAAGAAATATTTTTCCAGAAATACAAAGGTATTTCAACATGAGGAACCACAGTTCATCATAATGCTGAAACTCTATGAAATCAGGAACAAGATAGAAGTGCCTCCTATTACGACTATATGATATTGTTAAGTGCATATTTGATCTGGCACACAACTCCTAAAATCTTTGAAGTCTCCAAGATGATGAGTGTCTTCTGCATGCTAATGAGTTGACTTGCGGCTGGTAGCTTCAGGATGCGGGCTGCTCACCAGAGAGATCTAGGAAGACTAGAAGATTGGGACTTGCCGGCCCATCACCTAGTCTCTGGGGAAGGGAGAAGAGTAAAGGTTAACTCAATCCAAAGGTTAAGTTAATCTCCAGTGGCCAATGGTTTAATCAGTAATGTCTACATAACGAAGCAAGGGGCTTCCACAAAGGATAAGAATACAGTCATGTGCCAGGAGAATAGCACACCAGAGGCTTCTGAGTTCAGGACCCTTCTAGATCTTGCCCTATACACCTTCATCTAGCTATTTATTTCTTTTAAAATATCCTTTGTAAGAAACTAGTGACTTAATTATTTAAGTGACTATTTTTCTGAATTCTGGAAAATATATATAAGTGACTATTTTTCTGAATTCTGGAAAAATTAATTGAATTTAACAAAGAGCCTATTAATTGAATCTAACAAAGAGGCTATGGGAATACCAACCCACAATTGGCTGGTCAAAAGCATGTAAAACCATTGGGGCTTGCGACTGGCATCTGCAGTGGGGTGGATCCGTCTTGGAGACTGGGCCCTCAGCTGTGGGATCTGATTCCATTTTTAGGTAGTGTTGGAGTATAATGGAATTCTGTAGCTTGTATCTGCTACAGAATTGCTGTGTTATCAGAATCCTAGGCCAGAGACCCAACTCTGGGGGTCCCAACAAATCAGGTCTCAGGTCTGGCCCCAGAAACCAAAAGGAAAAAATAATGATGAAAGGCAGGAAGAAATTTTGGGAAGGCAAGTGAGATCAAGCATCTCGGCCCTGTTTTTTTTTTTTTGGGGGGGGGGAGTACTGAAATGAAGTTCAGGTTTAAATAGAGGAAGAAGTGGAGTAGGGAGCAAGAGGTAAGCAAAATTAAGCAGTCTTGATCGAACTGTGGTGTGGTTATTTCATCTCAGTCCTGGTTTGAGGGGGCGATTTCTACTTTTTTTACAAGATGTATATGTATGAGTCCTGTGATCCTGGAAGGGGGCCATTTGGTTTTCATGAGTTGGTTGCCCTTGCTTAGTGAGGGAAGTCTCAGCATGGGGTGATCTGCCTGTAAGGCGCAGCTCTTCCTAGAACATGCAGGGAGATGACTGAAGCCTTGTGGGTGCCATCTCAGAGGTCTGGAACAGGATATTGTAAGTTGGCGAACTGTTGACTAAGCCTTAGTTATTCTTATCTTGGTGTCTTTGTCCTGGAAGGAGGTAGTTTACCAACTTTGGATGATCACTCCTTCGAAGATTAACATACCTATGTGCAGATTTGAGCAGGAATCTGATCCAAAGCTGAAGGTATTAAAGGAGACACATAAAAAGTGAAGGCAGAGATGCTAAACTTCATTCCATCTCTTTAGTAATCTATGGGGCATCTGTTGTTCCAATAAAGAAGCAGTGCTTTTAAGCAAAGGCTGCCTCTCTGAGTTCCTGTTATACTTGCTCATTGGAATGAGAGTATAGTAGAAGGTAAGTTTTTTTCTACCAGACTATTACTATTCAACATAGATATTTGGAGATCTACTACTAGAGTCTAAGAATATTGACAGACAAACCATTGGAACTAAACACAAGATTAGACTATAAAAATAAATAAATTTCTATATATACCAGCAGTAATCAATTTCAAAATATAATAAAATAGGTAAATATTTACATTAGCAATAAAACCTCCATGATGTCTAGGAATAAAATCCAATAAAAGATCAGCAGGCCTCTTATGAAGAAAAAATGTTATTGAAGAATATAAAGTAGGACCTGATTAAATACAAGACATCATGTTCATAGATAGAAATCAGCACCATAAAGATTAAATTATCTGTAATTTAATCCAAGGAGCATAAAATGGCTTTAATATTTATATGGAAGGACTAAAAGTCCATGAATGACCAAAATAATTTCAAGAGAAAAAATTAAAACAAGGAGGAATAGCCTGATCAATTAGGAAAATGTATGCTGTAGCAAGTCATTTGAGAATAATTAAGTCAGTTTTATACTAACATAAAGACAAACAGATTTGTAAAACAAACTAGAGACCCAGAAAGAGACCCATGCATATAGAAATTGTGATATATGATGGCACAGGCATGACAATTCTGGGGAGGAAGAACAAGTCATTCAGTAGCAGTGCTGGGACAATCAGAAATACTTATGGAAAAATATAATTAGATTCCCTCCTCACACCATAAAGGATTAAATGTCTAACTATGAACTACAAGATGTTAAAACTCTAAGAAGTAACCATAGATAACTTGATGGCATAGAAGAGGAATTTTTAAGACACCAGAAGGAATCATAAATGAAAATATGGGGGAATTAGACCACATTAAAATTTTAAAGATCTGTAAGACAAAGAGTAGCATAAGGAAATATAAAAGATGAGTGATGGTTTGGGAGAACATTTAGGACATATATAACTGTCAAGTGAGTGGTAGCCATAATGTATAAATAACTCAGACAAATTGGTAAGGAAAACACAGGTCAAGAGAAAATTGGGCAAAGACTATTGAAAAAGTCTAGAAGAAGGAACTTGAATTACCAATAAGAAAGGGAAAAGGCACTCAACCTCAGAAATGATCAAGGAAATGGGAATTAACATGCAATTCCATCTCGCATCCATTCCACTGGCAAATGTGAAAATTTTGACGACCTCCTGAGGTGACGCACTCAAGAGGGCGCAACATCACTTCTGAAGTATTCCTGCCCATGTAGGACCCTCTAGTTCTGTGCAAACTGTCGGGCAAACCCAGGTGTAGAAACAGGAAAGCAGTAACCGTCCTGCACTCTTCAAACACATAGCTGTCATGACAAAGAATCTGAGGAACCCTTTCAGATTAGGGACCAAAGCGACATGGGGACTAAATACAGTGTGTGTCCAGGGTTAGAACAAAAAATACTAGGGAGGACTTATTTGAGAAAATTGATAAATTTATAATTGCATCTCACTTAACTTTCCCAAATTTGAAATTTTTGCCATGGTTACATAGGAGAATAGTCTCTGTTCTTGGGAGTTATATGTGGGACTATTTAGGCCTGGAAGGTCATGATGTTTACAACTTGCTCTCAAGTGGCTTGAGGAGAAATTATATAAATAAGAAATAAATGCATCTAAAGAGATAGAAGAGAGAGAGGAAAGAGCATGAGACAGACAAAGAGGAAGAGGACAACACAGCAAAGTGTTAATAAACGACTCTAAGTGAAGGGTATATAGTAGGTAATTATACCATTCTAACAGGAATTCAACAGGTGTGAAATTATTTTTCCAAAATAAAACATAAAGTGAAACTGTTTATATAAAATGTTGATAAAGTGTGGAGAAATGGAATTTTTTATACTCTGCTAGAAGGAATGCAAATTATTAGTATAGTTTTTTGGAGAGTAATGCAATGATGATATAATATTATATTGCTATAATAATATTAATATAGTATGAGAATGATAATATGATAGCCATATACATAACAATGATTATGTCCATATCTTACACCTTAACAATTCAAAGGTGATATGCAAAGAAAATAATAGAACTTTATATTTATTTCATCCTTTAAGGAAATTCATATTTCATAATATATTACATGTAAACCTAATAGGATAATTTACAAATAACTATAGATATATTGAGGATAGGGAGCTAAATTCTTTAATTATCAGGCAGCATGATCCACAAAGCAGGAGACCACTCCCATTAAGAAATTCAAATGTTAAAGCCACACAGGGTGGTGCATGCTTGTAATCTCAGTACTTGGGAGACTGGGATGGGAGGAGCACAGGTTTGCAGGCAGCCTCAGCTACTTAGTGAGGTCCTCTACAACTTAATGAGACTCTGTTTCAAAATAAGGATTAAAAAATAGGGCTGGTCGGTGTAGCCCAGTGGTAGAATGACCCTGAGTTCAATCTTCAGTACTGCAAAACAAAAAAAGAAACTCAAATGTTCATGAGTATATATATAACATAACATATATATGCATAAATGTTCATTGTAGCATGATTTGTAATAGCAAAAATTTGAGAACAACCTGTGTTCTTCAGTGAAAGATAAATTGTGTTTCATTTATATGATGACTACTAAATAATAGTTGAATGAAATTGAGCTCTAAGTATCTATAGGGGTAGACTTAGAAAATGCTGAGTGAAAGAAGAAATCTCAAACCAGTTAGTCCATTCATATGCATTGTATGAGTCAGCTCATGTTGTTTTAGCAAAGGACTATCACTTAAAAACAACAGAATCTCCTTCTTATACTCTGGAGGTTGAGAGTCCCACGTCAGGATGTTGGCACAACTGAGTGCCGGTGAGCGTCTTCTTCCAGGTTGCAGACTGCTGACTTCTTATGACTTCACAAGGCAGAAAGATGGCAAGAAATTTATCTCTGTGCTGTCTTCTTAGAAAAGGTTCTAATCCCAATCCCAAGGCCTGCACTTTTACATCTTAATCACCTTCCAGAGGCCTGACCTCCAAATATCATCATATTGGGATTAGGTCTTCAACATATAAGTTCAGGAGTAGACACTGTTATGCTGCCCACTGCATAGCTTTCCAACTGGAGATAGATAAACATCAATGAAATCCACCCTGAAGAGATACTTGGAGGAGACGACCTATAAGCCAGAAGGGAGACTTGGAGCAGCCTCTGTTTGAGACCCTTAGAATAAGTCACCCAGAACACATCTTGGTGTCAGACTTCTGGCCTCCAGAAAGAACTGTGAGCCAATACATTGTTTTTTGTTGTTGTTGTTGGTTTTTTTTTTTTTTTTTTTTTTTTTTTTTTTTTTTTTTGGTGGTACTGGGATTCCTGGAAGCCCTTCTACCTCCGGGCTACACTCCCAGACCCATTTTATATTTTTATTTGGAAACAGGGTCTCTTAAGCCAGCATGGCTGACTTTGAACCTGCGCGGTCCTGATCCTCCTGTCTCTGCCTCCCAAGCACGAGGATTACAAGCTGTGCCACCATGCCTGGCCGAGCCAATACACTTCTTTTGTATAAGTCACCTATTTCTTATGACAGCCCTAAAAACTAATGAAATATTTATAACATACAAGAGAATTTTTTTATTTTTATTATTTATTCATTTTTTTGGCAGTCTGGGGATGGAACCCAGGGACATTCGACCTCTGAGCTACACCCCTTGCCCTATTTTTATTCTTTATTTATTTTTTAAATTTTTTATTGGTGCATTATATTTATACATCCTATTGGGGTAAAAAGTTCTTTATTTTGAAACAGGATCTCACTAAGTTGCAGAGAGCCTCACTAAGTAGCTGAGGCTGGCCACAAACTGTGATCCTCTGGTCTTAGCCTCCCAAATACTGGGATTACAAGTGTGCACAATCACGCCCAGCTGAAAATTTTGTTATTTTTATTTTTATTACTTATTTATTTATTTATTTATTTGTTTTTTAATGTATTTTTTTTATTGGTGCACTGTATTCATACATCATAATGGGATAAAAAAATCTTTTGTAGACATACATGCACACATCGTCCAGTTAGCCCCTACCCGATCCCCACCCCGTTCCCTCCCCATCCCTCCTTCCCATGCTTGGCTTAGTGGTTGACATCTAGTATTATAGCAATTTATCCAAAATTAACAATGATAATCTCACATAACAGATTCATTTGTCTGATATCAAGCTTTTGATGACTTAAAGATAACATTTCAATATTTCTTTTTGCTTTCTTTCTTACCAGAAAATTTTTTCTTTTTTTTTTTAGGTGAAACTATCATACATTTATTTATTTATTTTTCAGAAAAAAATCTATCCTAATAAGGAATATGGACTCTAGATACCCACAATGATCTCGAAAAAGAACAAAGCTAGAAGATGTATATTTTCTGATTTCAAACCTTATAATGCACAATAATTGAAACAGTGTAGTACTGTTATAAAGGTAGATATATAAACCATTGGAGTTAAATAATAGCCTAGAGATAAATTCTTCCATATATTGTCAAGTTATTTTTGACAAGGTTTCCACGAACATTTGGTGGGGGAAATAATCTTTTAACTTAATATTGTTGAAAAATAATAATTACATGAAAAAGAATAAAATTGGACCCTTACCTAATACCATATACAAATATTAACTCAAAATAGATAAATGACCTAAATATAAATCTTAAGACTATAAACTTTTAGAAGAAAGTCTGGGTCATAAAACCTCACAACACTGAAATTGGCAGTGATTTCTTGGATATGATTTCAGTGGCACAGGCAACAGAAGAGTAAACAAACTCCCCCCCCCAAAATATTGTATATCCAAAGACAATGTAGACAGAGTTAAAAGTTACTGATAGAATGGGATAAAATATTTCCAAATGCTATATCTGAAGGTATATTAATATTCCAAATGGAAATCCTAAAAATTAGCAACAATAAAAGCAAACAATACAATTTAGAAATAGGCAAAAGACTAAAATAGATAATGAATCTCCAAAGATAACCAATCTTAGTTGTCTGTTGGATGGAAACTCTTGTTTCTCTGGTTCTGGTGTGTGTTACCTATTTCTTCTTTGTAGTTAATCTCTTTGAGTATTTTCTCTAGCACTGGTTTTGAAGACATAAATTCCTTCAGTTTCTGTTTGTCATGGAAGCTTCTTATTTCCCCATCTAATTTGACAGACAGTTTTTCTGGGTAGGAAATTTTTGGCTGGAAGTTGTTTTCTTTCAGAGTTTGGAATATGTTACTCCAAGCCCTTCTGGCTCTCATGACTTGGTTTGGGAAGTCTGGAGTGATTCTAATTGGTTTGCCTCTGAATGTCACTTGGCCCTTTGTTTTTGTTGCCTTTCAGATTCTCTGCTTGGCTTCCACATTGGTCATTTTGACAATTATGTGGCATTGGGAACCTTTTCTCTGATCCTGTCTAAAGGGAGTTCTATAAGTTTCCTGGACCTGTGTATCAACCTCTTGCTCTATGTTTGGAAAATTTTCTGCTATTACTTCCTTGAAGAGATTATTGATCCCTTTGGTTTCACCTTCTTTTCCCTTCTCTATTCCAATTATTCTTAGGTTAGCTCTCTTAAAATGGGCCCATATTTCTTCAATGTCAGATTCTTGCTGTCGGATTTTTTTTTCTAAATTAGAAACTATGCATTCATTTATGGAGTGATCATCTTCTAGGAGTGAGATTCTATTATCCATGTGGTCTAATCTGTTGTTTATACTTTGAATTGAGGCCTTTACTTCATTGATTGCATCCTTTATCTCTTTTTGGCTCTCTCTGAATTCTTTTTGAAACACTTCTATTATTTCTACAGTTATTTTCCTGATTTGATCTTCTAGAAATCTCTGAATTTCTGTTATATCAGGTTCTGATGTTGTGGAGTTGTGGGCATTCATTGCTCCATTGTTATTCCTCTTTCCCATGATTTCAGAAGTTTGTGCCTTCTCTGGGTTCTTCCCTGGGTCACTACAACTTCACTTAAGGTGCTCTGGATCTCGAGTCTGTGGTATCTCAGTCCCCAGTACTCCTTTACTGGGTTGTATCACAAAGTCTCAGACCCAGTGAGTCAATCGAGGCTGCTTTAGACCATGGGGGGGGTGCCAGGTTGGGCGTTCTCCTGCGGGAGTTGTGACTGTGGTGTGATATCTCTGCCACCGCCACTCCCCCACTGGGTCAAGTCCCTGGGAGTGCAGTACTGGGATTTCTCCTCTAGGGGCTGCAATTTGACTCACTGTTGTTGAGTGCACTGATGGAGCTGTAGTGGACTCGGTGAATTCGCTGCTGCTGACGCCGGTGGTAATATGGCACCACTGCTATGCCCTCGGCTGTGAGGCTGGCATATTTCTTCTCTGTTTTTGAGCTCTGTTCTGAGTCCCTGCAGGATGTGCTGAGCCCAGCCTCTGGGAGCTTTAGACGCTCCCTGCACCGAAAAATCTGCCAAATTCTGCCCGGCTGATTCACAGCGCTCACCTCAGCTCGCTGTCCACCGCTCCTCTCTGGAGCCTGGTGGGCTGTTGAGTGCGTTGGTCTGGAGCAGTCTGGTGAGCTCGCTGCTGCCATCAGCAGTATGGCACTGCTGCTGTGTCCTTGGCCGTGAATCCAGCGTATCTCCTCTCTGGCTCTGAGCTCTGTTTTGAGTTCCCCTCCTCTCTGGGACCTGGTGCTACAAGGGAAGATGGTGTCCACGCGTCTCCATGCCGTGGCTCCGGCCACAGCACTGCAGTCTGGTTTCTTTCTGGTGTCTCGTTTTCCAGCCCTCTTTTTCTCTGTCCCTTGTATTTACATTTTTTGCTTCTCTGCTGATGGTGTTTTCTGGCTATGAAAGGCACTGATTTTGTGCTAATAGAGATTGGTTGTTAGCGGGGCTTGTAAGCCCCGCTTTTCTCCATCGCCATCTTCTCGGAAGTCCTTTTTATTTTTAAAAGGTACATTTTCAACACAGGGGGAAAAAACCCCAAAACCTTCTACCCTCAAAAAATTTAAAACAAGGAAGTACACGTTAAGGGGAGAAGTTGAGCTGCTAAATAATGGAATGTACTTTCACATTTTTACAGTAAAGTTAATTTTTTAAAAAATCTGGTATCTAGAGAGATTTTTGTTTAAGAAGCCTGGTGGGTCAGTCTTATTGAGCGAGGGAAAATGATTCCCATGTCCTCAGAATTATGCTTTATGACTTCCTAATTAAGGATGAGAAAGACAATTCCCAAGTTTCCTTCAGAGAAGAGTGTTAACAATAAACATAATTAACTCTAAGAGGTTTAGTAATAAATCATCAGACCTCAGGGGCATAAAAAATACAACTAGAGAATTATTTTAATATAGACTTAGTGGAATCAACACAAATTCAACTTCAGAGCAGCATGAATTACAAACATAGTACAGATACATTAAATTTTATGGTAAGTCGAATTTTAAAGGAGTTTAATTTTCTTAGCATAGATCTTTAGGGTGGGCTAATTTTATGGTCATTTGTTATTGGAAAGAGATGGGCATGATAATATACAACTTTAACTGTGTTAAGATAATGTCAGCAAGGATAATAGTGTCTTCCTACAAACTCTTCATGATACCTTGCTAGAGGGGAAATATGAAGTTAAATTAAGAACACAATAGGTATTTGTTCCAAGAGAGAAGTTCTTTAAGACTTCTGTTAGAATTCTGCAATCACATGTACATGTTTTCTTGTTAGCATTATTCTGGCTCCTCAGCGTACCCCACTCTGATATTGTGAGCATTTTGAATCTGATGTCTCATGTTCAGAATGGTGCCTGGGAGATGTATTCGACAGACAATCAATTGATTAATGAGACACAGTTTGATATGAATCCATCTTTATTGGATTGAATAAACCCAGAGCTATCTTATTGACAGCAAGAAGTACATCTATCAATTACAAACCCTTGACTCTGACACCCAATATCATATGATAGATATGTAGACAACTGGGCTGGATCGATGAAAGTCTGATTTAAAGTACTTAGGTTTAAATATCTGCAAGTCAAAATTTTTAGAAAGGGCCACTTAAATCTTTTTTTTTGTTCACAGATTCTCAGAAGAAAGGAATCTCAGAAGGCATTTTCTTCAATCATCACCTTAACACAGGAAATTCATATACATGGCCACCTGACCTCTCCCTTGTTACCTGAAGTGATTGCAGTGCTAGAGACCTCCCATAGTCATTGGTATTCCACTTCACCATCTTATTGATTTCGTTATTAGAACTGCTTTTCCTAGTGAGTGCCAAACTGCCATATGTTTAAATCTACTTATAAGTCTCTATTTGCTTTTTAGAGAAAAAAAAAACCCTCCACCTTAGAAATGACAGCTTTTCAAACTGAAATAAGATAGTACATTTCTACAAGTTTATTTGTAATTGCAAAACAAATAATTCTATATTTCAATGAATCCTGGGTATATGGTTGATTCATAGTGATGGAGATGGAAAGAAGTAGGAGCTTGAGAAAATGATTTAATTATAGAGCTACTTCTACTAAAAGATATTTAGTAAGCACATAATACAACCTCTCTACTAACTTATGTCTGGGGTCATTTTTATAGACAAGGAGCACAAAGAATATCCCCATAGGAAGCAAAGAAAGTGCCCAGAGAGGAAGGAGAAACTGAGCTGAGGTGAAAGTAGCTGCTCTCATTTGGATCCAGAATGCCCCCTCCATCCCCAAAGCCAATGTGTTAAAGGCTCAGTCACCATTGGGCTTTGGTTACTATTGGGATGTGGTGGAAATTTTAAGAGGTGGGGCCCACTTGAAAGTCTTCTGGTCATTTGGGGGCGTACCCTTTAAGGGACTACTGGGATCCTGGTACCATGTTTCTCTCTTTTTCCTTCCTGGCTGACATAAGGTAGGCAGCTTCCTCTACCACGCACTCCCACCATGAGGTTCTAGTCACCACAGAGCAACAGCACTAGGAAAACCTCTCATGGACTAGACTCTCTGACCCCATGAGTTGAAACAAACCTTTTCTTTTAAGGTGATTTAACTCAGGTATTTGTTACAGTAACGAAACAGTGACTAGGCTAGGAACCGTCAGAGGACATCTTGAAATAAGGTCTTAGATGGTTTTATAGATTGTGCGTGCTGTCTGTGTCATTTTTCTTAATTTTTTTGCTTTCTATTTTTTTAATTGTAGGCAATTAGATCACACTAAAACATGAGTAAGATCAAAACATAGTGAGATCCGTCAATCATGAGTTCTTTCACCCTTCAGTAAGCATGACTTAGATACTGCCCAGCAATCCTATTCTAACCATATTTGGTTCCATTAAAACTTCCTGAGAATACAAATATATGTATCAGTTTCCATTGATTTGCAATTTTATTAAAATATGACCTTGATCTTTAAAGTTTTTTCTCGTATCTTGAAAGGTGTCTTAAGGATAACTCGAATAGTATCTGAGGGTCAACTTGATAAGTAGAAACCATCTTTCACTACTCTAATTCCCAGTTAGAAAATTCTCCCCAACCGCATGCTCTGTTAATCAATTTTTAGTCTCCAGACTTTAGATGGGAACATTTTACATTCATATTGTAAAATAAAGGTATAAGCAGAACACTATTGATAACTTTTATTTTATATGGCACGGATGCCTGCTGTCTTCGATTTCTAGAGGCCACATTTCAGAAGACATCCTTTATAACATCAACCTGTGTGAGCTAATATCAATATCATCTGCTAGGTTTCTCTCCGCCTACATGCTTAGCTACATTCCTTCTTACTACATTCCTTCTTACTACATTCCTTCTGCCTCCCCATTTTCAAGTGAGGATGTGGAGACCTCTCATCACAGATTCGAGAAATTAAAAAGCATTTTAAACAGCGACCTAAGCAAATTAAGAAGAGGCAGGCATGGTTAGTTGCTTCAAAGAAAGTAGAATACTGGGTAAATTATCAGGTACTTAACCAATCGTCTTTTCCCACAACTTTTGCTCCTATATCCTTATACATTTAGTAGTAGTCGTAGTATTCATGCCTCTACAAAGGGAGAAACATCTCTATTTGGAACGCTTCAAGAGGCCCAAGCTGTGGCCCATAGTTCTCTGGCTCTAATAGACGGCTTCTGAGTTCTTTTAGGGGGCTTGTATCACCAGAATACATCAAAAGAACGAGACCTGAAACTCAGGTGGATGAAGGAAAAGAGAAGTAAAATTTAAGGGCAAACAGGAGTCCTGATTTCTGAAAGGCTTTATTGTATGTGTTTATGAATCTTTCCTCATATCCCTGCATTGACACCATTTTTTAAATCGGGAAGTTCTTCTTCACGATTATAGCTTATTCAGTATCTGTCTGAAAATATCTGGAGTATCACCAGATCCCGTAGGGAGCTTAACCTACAGACCAGTGGGAGAAGCAACGCTGGCCTCCTCATAATCTGTGTCAATCACCCCATCCCAGAGCGGCCTGGAGCTGTCTCTAGCGCCCGCCTTCCTCCAGCAGGTGTTGGATCTGCACTGGGTTGCTCTGGGCTCCCAGCGGCCTCCCAGCCGAGCTTCAGGCTGCGAGGACCTCCAAAGCTCAAAGCCGCGCTGCCTAGCAACCAGATCCTTCTGCCCCGCCCATCTGCTGGGAGCAAGCCACCAGCTCCTGGCCCCGCCTCCTGATGCTGACAGATAAGCCTTCCAGCCAACCAGGCTTCGAATCCTCCCCTAGCCCCGCCCCAGCACTGACACACACTCAGAGAGAGAAGGCTCCGCCTCTAGCTGTTTAGAGAAAAGTTGAGATCCAGGAGCAGAAACTTCCCAACCATCTGCACAGCACGCTTGTGGGGAGCAGTCTGAGTTCAGCTGTGAACTCAAAAGGCAAAAGGGTCCCTGTTCTTCCCAACCTCAGTCCAGCGAGAAGAGACAGAGACTAACTAGTAGGTAAGTAGCAAGAAGTCTAACTGGTAGGTCAGGAAAGGGTTCTTGGAGGAATTCTCATTTAATTTGGGACCCGAAGAATGTGGGGGTTAGCTAGGCAAAGGGGCGCGGTGGGTGGGGCGGGATGGAGTTCCAGTAAAAGCGAAAGGCATCGGTGAAGTCTACTGAGTGAGAGAGATAACAAATTCCAACAACCGAAAAAAGGACCAGTGTAGCTGGCTTATCTAGCAGGATATGAAGCTAAAGAGGAGCGGGGCGTGGTGGCTCACACTTGTAACCCCAGACTGGGAGACTGAGACAGGAGATTGCAGGTTCAAGAACAACCGACCTCAGCAATTTAGCGAGAGGCTCAGCAACCTAGCAAGATCTATTTCAAAACAACAACAACAACAAAATAAAAATAAAAAAATAAGAAAGGGCTGGGGCATAGCTCGAAGATAGAATGCTTCTGGGTTTAATCCCCAGTAACTAACTCTTTGCCTGTCTGTCTGTCTGTCTGTCTGTCTGTCTCTCTCTCTCTCTCTCTCTCTCTCTCTCTCTCTCTCTCTCTCACACACACACACACACACTCTGGACAGGGAATCGGAAGTGAGGTTCTAGAAGACTCTAGAGGTTCACACTTCAGGTTTCTAACGCAGGAAGGAGGCACATTCGATCTACATGCTGTAAAGACCACTCTGAAGTAGGTGCAGAGACTGCATTGGAAGAAAGCAAGCAAGACTAGGAACAGGAGTCACGGGTCGGTCAATGGTCCCCACAAGAGATGATGATGATGGGACAAGGGTCACAGCAGTGAATAAAGAGACATGGGTGAATCCGAAGGACATTTAAGACACAGAATTAGCAAGGCTTTGATGGAGTGGCCGGTGGGTGAGGAAGGAGGAAGTCGGGATGACTGATCTCTGGCACAGACACCTAGGTGGATGGTGACCACGAAAGTTATACTTGCTCTGTCTCCACGGAAGTTATCTCTGCTCTGTCTCCTCTTCATATCTTTGCTGCTCAGGGCCATTGCCTTTCGGCCCTTTGTATTTTATTGCTATTCCAGATTATAGATTCCTTGAAGACATGGACAACATCTTCAGGTTTTTTCTTTCTCATTATTATTCTTTTTCTTTCTTTTTTGGTACTGAGGATTGAACCCAGGGGCATTCTATCTCTGGCCTACACCCCAGCCCTTTTTTATTTTTTATTTTGAAACAGGGTCTCACTAAGTTGCTGAAGACTTTGCTAAGTCTCTGAGGCTGGCCTCGAAACCCTGATCCTTCTGTCTCAGCCTAATCCCAAGCACTGGGATTACAAGTTTTCTCTGCTTAATTTGCACCACAAAGGACTCACTTGATGATTTATTGAACAATCAAATGAATCACAACTGCAAGATTTTGAGCCTCAAAATTAGAAAAGTCTAAGTTGTGAGAGAGGCCAGGGCTCATACTTTAAGTGTATTTAAAAGTCTGAGAACCAATAAGCTTGTGCGCTAACAACGTAAGTCAAGGCCTGTACTTTGAGAATTGTTACATTGAGCTAGTTCAGTCCCACCAAAAATTTTCCCCAAACCAGCTCGCTTTGTGGACCTTGGAAACGTGGATTGGTGAATATATTGGAGAGTTAGAAAATGATAAACTCAAGAGAAAAAGGAGGTTTCAGAAGATTATAGTGATATCTCAGATAATGACCAAGGGCTTTAAAAAGAAAGTGGGAGGTCCTGGACCCGTGTCTAGTGAATTTTTCCCATAATAGGCCAGATAGTAAATCTCTGTGGGCCATATGGTCTCCATCACAGGTATTCATCTCCGCCATCACGGTGCACAATCAACCACAGGCAAGATATAAATAAATGACATGATTAT
Source organism: Muscardinus avellanarius (assembly GCF_963383645.1). NCBI lineage: Eukaryota > Metazoa > Chordata > Mammalia > Rodentia > Gliridae > Muscardinus > Muscardinus avellanarius. The sequence continues at coordinate 105,440,514 of NC_137793.1, forward strand.
CTTTCAAAAAACTTCATTTACAAATACAATGAATGGCCATATTTGGCCCATCAGTCATAAGTTGCTGGCCCCTTTTCTAGACGATGGTTTTAAGATTTGAGAGCTACCTGAGTTAAAGAATTAGTCTTGGACTACAGTCTACTTCAGAAACCCACAGAAGTGGTATCAGACCCCCTCCCCATCAATACCTCTGTATCTAGGATAATGCCAACTCTCTAGTTAAATTCTAAGTAAACATGGAATCAAGGTCACCCATAAATGTAACATTAAACAGTCTCAGAATCTGGGAAGACTTCTCCACCAGAGTTCTTGACAAATAACACACTGGAGTCAAAGGTGATAACCGAAGTACCATTTTGACGAACTTACTTTTTTTTTTTTGGTGGTACTGGGGGTGAAACCCAGAGGCTTTCTACCTCCGGGCTATACTCCCAGACCTATTTTATACTTTATTTGGAAACAGGATCTCACTAAGTTGCTGAGAGCCTCACTAAGTAGCTGAGGCTGGCTTCAAACCCGTGTGATCCTCCTGTCTCAGCTCCCAAGAGTGGGGATTACAAGTGTGTGCCACCATGACCAGCACGAACTTACTTTTATTCCTCTTCAGTTTCTCATTTTTTGTGTGTCAGATATTGTTAAATATATATTTTTTAAGTTCACAAAAGATTCTCTCATAGCCCTATAAGAAAGGTATTTTTATTGTTACCTAAGGGATAAAGATAGTAAATACTGTGAGCTGGAGTGTATTACTCCAGAAAAGATAGATTGAAATCATAACCCTTTTTTCATAATTCATAACACATAATCATGTGTTTTTCATGAAATCATATGATTTTCATGAAATCATAACACATTATCATAATCAGAATGTGGTTTTATTTGGAAATAGGGTCATCAAAGATACAGTTATTTCCATGAAGATGAGGTTCCATTGGAGTAGGGTGGTTCTGGATTTAAGGTAAAAAAAGTGGTGTTTCACACCTTTTTAAATACATCATCTCTAATTCTCATTTTAATTCAATTAGACATGCATTATTAATCCCCATATTATATAATATATTACAAATATAAGTTCATATTACATATTATATATTATATATTTATATTACATACTAAATATGTATTATATATTATATATTATATATTATATATTATATATTATATGTTATATGTTATATATTTATATTACACACTAAATATATTATATATAATTATATATAATTATATAAGTGTCATATGTATAATATAATATTAATGTAAATCCCATTTGGGGAAGAAAAAGCTCAGACTCAGAGAAGGTTAGGTAACTTGCTTGGAGTCCAAGCTTGTATGTGGACCTCAAATATTCCTCTGTCATGCTTGCCTGGCTTCAAAGATCCTGCTCTTCTCAGTTTGTTATTGGTGTACAGAAAACTAATTATTTTTGTGTATGGATTTTGTATTCTGCCCTCTTGTCAAATTCAGTGGTCACTTCTGAAAGTCTTTTGGTGGATCTTCAAGTTTTTCTCTGTATAGAATCATATAATCTGCAAACAGGGATGATTTGATTACCTTTTTCCTATTTGAATGCCCTTTATTTCTTCCTCTTGCCTGATTTCTCTGTTTAGAATTTCTCGTAGTATAATGAATAAGAGAGGAGAGAATGGATACTCTTGTCTTGTTCCAGATCTCAGAGGAAATGCTTTCAGTTTTCCTGCTCACTCAGTACTGTGGGTATGGGTTTTGCATAGACACCCTTTGTCTTGTTGAGGTATGAACTTTTCTACTTGATGTGTTCAAGGCTTATAGCATCAAGACATGCTGAATTTTATCAAATGACTTTTATGTGTCTATTGACGTGATTATGTGATTTTATGCTTTATTCCGTTGATATGATATACTACATTTATGGATTTGCATATGTTGAACCACCCTTGCATCCCTGTAATGAAATCAACTTGATCATTGGTATATGTTCATTTTTTATTGCTGTTGAATTTGACTTGCTGGTCTTTTCTTGGAAGGTACAGGTCAGTGCTCAACACCTCTATTCAGTCTTCTTGACTCCCCCATTTGTCAGCTATTTAGTGAGCATTTTCTACATGTTTTGGCACTGTGATAAACCTTAGAATGATTTTTCAATTGGAACATAAGTTTGAGATGCATTGAAACATCAAGGTGGAACTACCCAGAAAAGAGGTAGAGGTAAGATGTGTCATCACAAAACTCAAGTAACACATCTCCATTTTATTGTTATTACAAGAACATTGTGTAAAGAACATTGTAAAATATGTTCTTGTGAATATAGTTTTACCCAGATGATTAATGAGCTATACTATGAAGAAGATAATGATAATGGGCTGAAATTTGGATCATTGATATTACTTTCTTAAATAAGATTCTCCTACCATGCACTGTGGCACATGCCTGCAATCTCAGGAACATGGGAGGCTGAGGCAGGAGGCTCTTAGATTCAAAGCCTTCCTGGACAATTTAGAGAGACCTCCTCTCAAAATTAAAATAAATAGACAAAAAGGGCTGGAGATATAGCTCAGTAGTAGAGAACTTCCGGATTTGATACTCAGTATCAAATACAACCTACTATGACTATGACTACTACTACTACGACTACTACTACTACTACTGTTCTATCAATTTTTATTGTTGTATAATTGACATGATTTTCCAAAAAAAGAGCAAACAACAAATTGCACGATTGAACAGAATGGTATGATTTATTCCTAAAAAACTGATATAGAATCAAAGGTTAAAAAGTAATTTTTGCATCTTTGTCATACTTAGAAAAATTAATTTTATCATCTTAATTGATGTTCTTTATAATAGTATTTTAGATATGATTGCAACTTATATTATTAGTACTTCTATACTGCTTATATTACTTACATCATCAACCTATTACTTATATCATTTTTTACTTATATTAAGATAGCCTTATTAGTAAATAAATCCTTTCTGTAAGTGGGAAAAAATCACAAAACATGTTCTCTAATCTAGTAATTCAACTTTTGGAAAATTGGGTTATTCCAAAGAAGCAATATAAGCAAAGGAAAAATTGACTGCATGATGATATTTATCACAGATGAATTTATAGTTTTTTTTTTTGTGTGTGTGGTACTGGAGATGGAACCCAGAGGCATTCTACCTCCGAGAAGCACCTCCAGCCCTATTTTTTATTCTTTAGGTCTCACAGAGTTGCAAAGGGCCTCACTAAGTAGCTGAGGTTATCCGTGAACCGCGATCCTTTGGTCTCAGCCTCCTAAATGCTGGGATTACAAGCGTGCGCCACCACGCCCGGCCGAATTTATAGGTTTTAAAGTAAAGGAACAACTGGTCTCTATGGGATAAATTATAATTTGTTCATATGTGACCATTAAAATCATATGGGAAAATTATAGAGAGATGGGAAATGTTAAAAAAAGACAATGTAGAAGAATTTTAAGCAGGCTATAACTGCAATTAAATAAAAATACATAGAAAAATAATGTAGGTAAATTTGTCAAAATGCTAACAATAATTATATTTAAATGGTGGAAATTATAGGTCATTATTTTTTTTATTCTTTAAATTACTTGGGCTTTAGAAATTGGTAATTTTGTTTTACCAGAAACCACTTGTTCTTTTTCTAGTAAAAGCACTTCTAAATCTTTAGAGGAAAGTCCTGCAGCCTTCTCTGAGTTCATGTGGTCTCAGTGAGGTTGACTCTATCTCTCCCAACACACAGTCCAAGCCAAGACCATCAAAAGCAGTTAGATCCTATTCTAGGTTTTTTATTGCAATTTTGGGGGAAAAAATGCAGATTCTTTTCTCTGCGGATCAGTAAGCTTAAGTCTGTCACTACAGGCAGTCATGTTGTCATCATGACTTAGAGTTTATTTGCGAAAAAAGAAAAGATAAAGAGAAGCGAGATGAAAAGGTGTAGGCAGAAAGCCTGGATCAGGACACTGTTTGAACGGAAAGAGGTAACTGTATCTAGTGTGAGACTACCCCTGGACTTGTTAGTTACACGAAACCTGTAATTTTGTTTTGGCCGAAGCCATTTTGTTTTTTCCCTCTCTTAATTTACAACATAAGGAACCATGGTTAGCTGAATATCAGATTGTAGTATTTTGATGTTAACAAAGCCTGTGTATCAACGGGCATTCTAAAGCATCCTAAGCATTGTAAAGTTTGCACTCATCTCCTGATCTGTGTGGATACAATATTAGTTTTAACATCAGGGTTCCAGAAATCTTGATTTAGCTCAATAACTTTGCCTTCATAAATTTATGGAAGGGTATAGATAGGGGACAAAGTAGTACAGAAGGGTTTTATTATTCATTGGGCTAGTGTTGGAGATGTTGTCTTTCTAGCACCCTTCCCTTCCGCTAACTGCATCCCCTACTTCTTGAAAGTTTTCCTTCCAACTCTGCCATGAGTGGGCAAATTATATAAATAGGGCTATTATGGATCCTTTGGGGATTTTCCAAGTAGGAATTAAGAAAAGAGACTCTTCTTGGGAGCTGAAGATAAAAGACACTGGTGCCCATGATTTCAGCCTCGTCGAGAATGAGGGATGTTTAGCCGGGCGTGGTGGCACACACTTGTAATCCCAGCATCCGGAAGGCTGAGACCAGAGGATCACGGTTTGCGGACAGCCTCGGCTACGTAGTGAGGCCCTCCGCAACTTAGTGAGACCCTGTTTCAAAATATAGGGCAGGGGGTGTAGCTCGGAGGTCAAATGCCCCTGGGTTCCATCCCCAGACCCGCAAAAAAAAAAAAAAAGAAGAAGAAGAAGAAAAGAAAAGAATGAAGGATGTTTGTCTGAGAGAAAGAAGGCTGGGGAAGGCAAAGGCAAGAGCCCATAAGCAAATTAGTCATTTCTAGTAATCCCCCAAAGTAGTTACAGTTCTACCCTTTCCATAATTTAATTGTGTAAGTCAATAAGTTCCTGCACTCCACTAAGGTACTTGACTTGGATTTTCTCCCGTGCATCTGGTGAGTCCTGGTGAAATCGCTCTCTAGTGCAGTGTGGCGGTGAACTTCAGTAGGCCAGGCAGCCCAGGTGGAATGTCACTGCCTATCTCTTCTCCCTAATTCCAGATCTTGGGTGCTTGTCATTTTCTAGTCAGTGGCATGGCATTGGACACCAAGCCAAGGCAGTTTACTTCAGTGTCTGAAGAAAACAGAAGATAGTGCAAGATGGCAGGGTATGTTTTGAGAAGCAAAGTTCTCAATCAACATATCCTCTTAGGTGAGAAGATGGTGTTTCAGAAGAGATGGAGAACAAAATGGCCAGCTAGCTGGGAGGAGGTAGGTCCTCAGCTATAAACAAACAGTACATTAAAGAGAAAGAGAGGAGATGCCAGCCGGATCCAGGGAGAGCTCCAGCCCTGGTTCCAGGAACCCACCCATTACATGGCACTAAGAAGCAGAAGACACAACCACCAGGAAACCGGTCTATTCAATGGCCTGAAACCCAACTGAATTAGTGACTTCTCCCTGGGAAAGGAAGAACAAAAAATTGGTGAGAGAGAGACTGGAAAAAAGAGAAGGGGACAAAAAAACCAAAACCAAACCAAACAAACAAAAAAAGAACCTGCCTTCTTCCTAGTCATATGTGGTTGAGGAGACTACTAAGAAACCAAGATTTTAATTTATCTAATTTTAATAAATTTTAAATGCAAAACCACAGCTGTGTTAAGTATTTCTCCATTAAACCCAGCTTCATTTGGGGGCAGAATCAGATTTCACGTTAGCCTCTGCATCGTCTCAAGTGGTGTCTCATCGTTTCCTGCACTACAGAGCAACGCATTACCATTCTAGTTGGCATCAAGCGTTTTCATTCAGTTAAATGGTGTTTTTCTAAAACATTGTGGTGCACTTATTTGAATATGTTATGCAGGCAGTATGAGTTATGTGGTATCTATGTAAACTGTTAATTGGTAACTAAGTTGATAAGCATATTATTATAATGCAATTATTTTAGGCAAAAAAATGCACAGACAGATGTTTAAATTTAAGATCAAGGCAGAGTACTGATGTAGAAGCAAATGAAAATCCTGATGCTAGAACTATGACCAGAACAGTAAAGAGAAAAGAGAGACTGGAAGAAGGTGTGTCCCAAATTTCATAATTGCAATTGAACTGCAATTTACTGAACAAAACGAAAAAATTATTTGTTATATAAAAACAATTCCATATAACGTAGATGTCTTCAGCAAATCCACAGTAAATTTGATCAATAGTTTAGAAAGGAGTTATTATATTGTCTGAAATCAGAATTAAATTACAAAAAGTATTAATGATTTTTTAACAGAATCTGAGCTTGTAACATTGGCCAAATAAAATAAAAATAAATCCAAATAAAATAACATAACTTGAATTCTTAATGCACACACACACACACACACACACACACACACACATAGTCTCACACACACAAACTCACTCACATGCACTTTTAGATGGACAAATGGTATAAGAAGTTATTTGTTATGAAAATTTTGTTAGAAAATTTTGAGGAAAATACTAAAATATCAATTTCACAAAAAAGCAAAGTATCTTTAAGACATCAAACATTTTCCATAGAATACAAGATTCTTCTAACAGTATCGAAGATCAATTGATTCAAAAATTGAAAACTGCCAGATAAAAGCAATTACTTGATTTGTTCCTCTGTATGATATATATTTTTAAATATTTGTGCTCAGATTTGGGAAGCAGACTATCTGAGAAGTGTTATGGACACAGTTAAATTTTTTCAGTATATGTCTGCAAATGTACATGAATCATTGCTGATTTATGCAACTGTTGGAAGAAATAGGAAACAGTAAATTTGATGATCTTATATTCTTTGCCAATGCATATTGGTTGAGCAACAAAAGAGTTTTACAAAGATTTTCAATACAATTACTTCACTATTTTTAAATAAAAATAATGCTTGCCAAATATTTGCTCATGAAAGAAAAACTGGCAGTGCATTTATGATTTTTCACTGATATTATACTTACGTGAACAACTAAATTTGAAGCTTCCAGGGAAAGAAAAACTTGCATAAGACCTCTGTTGAATTTAAATCTTTTCATAAAAAATAATTAACAATGAATTTGCACTTTCCCTAATCTGAATCAAATGTAAAAGATTATATGTGATTGACAGCGTTATATAAATTAGCTACAGTGTTATATAAACTAGCTGCAAATACTACACAAAAATATGAAAACAACTTGTTAATATTTATAAATTTGGGTTTCTATTTATGTAATGTCCTTTGAATTTGATGCCAATATACAAATTTAGTGAATTTACTAAACTTGGCAAAAATGGTTTTGAACATGAAATGCATGTATTTCAAAGTATTTCTTCTAAAGGGATGAACCAGTTTTGTTAATTTACATGCAAATTTTAAAGTGATATATTTTGATATTTGTTTTAGTGAATTTCTCAGTATGTTTGGGACAATTTACATGTGGAAACCTATTTTTCAGCTGCAAATTTAATGAAATCTAGCTACAAATCAAGTATTTTTGATAAAAATTTAGTATTTGCATTATGGATTTCTCTAAGTGCACAATACACACCAGAGGTTAAGACACAGCTTAGCTGGGGGTGGTGGCACACTCCTGTAATCTCAGTACTTGGAAGGCTGAAGAGGAGGATCGTGGATTTGACGCCAGTCTGAGCAGCTTAGTGAGGCTCTCAGCAACTTAGCAAGACCCTGTTTTTGAATAAAAAATAAAATTTGTCTGGATATGTAGCTCTAAGGTAGAATCCCCCTGGGCTAAACTCAGCACCATTAAAAGAAAGAAAAAAAAGACTTAGCTTGACAAAAAAGAATGAAGGATACTGCAGTATTTTTATCTCAATTATATAATAATATTTAAAGATGCCCACTAAATAAGATATTATTAAAATTAACTTATATCTATTTATTTTTACTTTCTTTGTGTATGGTGGTACTGGGGATTAAACTTAGGGGCATTCTGCCTCCAGTCTACCTTTTCCAGTTCAATTTTTTTTTTGTTTTGTTTTGTTTTGTTTTAGAACAGAGTCTCTCTAGATTGTTGAGTCTTGCTAAGTCCTGAGGCTGGTCTTGAACACGCAATACTCCTGTGTCAGTCTCCCAAGTACTGGGATTAGAGGCATGGGATACCATGTCTGGCTAATTTTACATTTTAAAATGTGGCCACTAGAAAAAAACTAAATTATATATGTGGATTGCATTAAATTTCAATTCAACAAAACTGGTCTGGAATGTAATGTATACGGCAGTCTGACTCCTGGATTGCCAGCTCCTTAATGAAAGAGTCTGCATCTTGCTTCTCTCTGCTTTATCCTTAGCACTTGGCACAATAGTTTTTATCTAGTTGGCGACCGATAAATGTTTGCTAAATTGATTTCCCTGGAATGAGACATTAGTCACCGCCATGAGAAACTCCTCTCATCTTTCAGGTTTTAGAATATCACCATCAACGTGCATTAAATTTAGGTCTTACTTATTTAGCCACAAGATTATAAGACACGTTTCATTTCTCTAGCATCCTTTAGGCGACACTTTTTGGTGTGTGTACATCTTATTTTCTTCTGAGGTCACCATAAGTGCCAAGTATTTGAGGTTACTGAATAACTGAGTTCTTTCTATACTGATTATTTCCATCAGCACCAAGATCGAATGCAAAGCTAAGATAATCAAGAAGAATCCCGAGGGAAAAGAGAGGAGGGATGGCAGGCAGAGAAGAGAGATCTTACAAACAGGAGTGGGTGAAAATCTAGTTCATCAAGCAGGAAATGAAATTGAGAGTCTAGCCTCAGCTACCAATTACTGCAAGAAAAGAAGCTTCCGACAGAACAAGGCAAATACAGTCTTAGGAAGGTCAGTCGCTGCTTAAATCCTGAACCAGCAGACAGGGTCTGGGAGCTGAGATGAGAAGGGTGAAGTTCAGGTCTATAAATAGCCAAGGCCAGCGGGTAACACATATGTTTGAAGACCCAGATCAGAGAGGTCAGATAGGTCACCAGGGTTTTCTGTTTTCTATTTTATTTTATTTCTTTTACTCGGGATGAGGCTGGTATATAGCCATCTTTCTGTTCTGTTCAAATTCCTTTGAGTCTACCTGATGAGCCGGGGAGCATCGGAGCTATAACATGTCTTATACAATCTCCTCTCTCATTACTCAAGGAAGCACAGGGAACAGAAGAGAGTCCCCAGTAGGAGGTTCCTCCTCTTGATGGATTCCGCTTCAGAATCAGCAAGACTAAGGATGGTCCCCGTGGTTTTGAGGAATGTGTGAAGCATCCTCAGCGCCCTGTGGGACAGTCAAGGCCGACTCAGAGAAGGCTACGGCAGTCAAAATGAAAACATTTTACCAATGGACGTTCACAATATCTAACTGGTATCCCCATTTATCTTTTCCCTTCCTTAGGGCAATCAAGCTTCGGTCCATTGGGTGGAATAGCTAAGTTCATAGCTTTATAATACCAAGAGATTCCGTGGTTTATTTACTGTCCTGAGAAGTTCTGGTGTGAGCAGGGTTAGATCAGTGAAGAGGGACTCCATCACATACACAAAGCTATTAGTGTCCACAAAGAGGCACCGGAATGCCTGTGGACTGTCGCCTTGGCTGGATTCAAGCTCTAGCCAATTCTTCCTTAACCATTGTCCTGTCTCAGGGCAACAGCATCCTTTCTTCAGAAGGCCAAAGGAAGAGCAAGAAGAAAAGCACACGTCAGGTGTTTCACCTGTGTTATCGAATCCTCATACCGACCCCTAAAGTGGGCTGGCATCACCATCTGTGCTTTAGAAATGAAAAAGGTCGGGCTCAGAAAGCAAAACACATAACTAATAAATGGCCGATCTGGGAGTCTCATCCAGTGACTTTCTCCAGGGTACATTCCCTACACTGTGAGGTCTCAGCATGACACCTAAGAAGGAAGGTTTAGGAAGAGAGGCTTTCCTGAGTTAACATTTTATCTTTTTCCATTTTGATCTCCACTGCATTTCTTCTAGGCCCCTTAGAAATTACTTAATCAATGAGCCTTCACTGAAAAGAAATGATTGACATATCCAAGGTATCCACGGAGCAATCTTTATAAAAAGCATAGTCAGAAATAAGCACATTGAAATAGTGATGATATTTCAGATACTCTTTCCTGGACCTTCAGGTCAATTGTGTACCTACCCTACCTGTGCATGTTCCAGTTTATACGAGAGAGCCATTGATTCTAGCCCAAGTCTGAGCTCAAAGCCCTGATGACCATGAAATCCAATGGAGTGAGTTCCATTCTGAAAATCAGCAGGCTTGAGGCTCGAGAAGAGCTGATGTCCCAGCTCACAGGAAAGCAGGAGGAGTTCCCTTCACCTTTATGTTCTGTTGGGGCATTTATTTATTTATTTATTTATTTATTTATTTATTTATCTATCTATTTTAATATACTTTTATTGGTGCATTGTAGTCTCACACCACAATAAAATTTGGAGTGATAGGGACATACATGCACATAGTACTTGGTGAGTTCCCCACTTCCTCCTTCCTCCTCTCTACACTCTTGGGCTTTTAATTGATTGGGTGAGACCCAAGCACCTTAAGGGAGGGCAATCAATTTAAATGTTAATTTCAACCAGAAATATTCCCACAGACACACCCAGAATAGTGCTTAGTCAAAATGTCTGGATACCCCAAGGTCCAGTCAAGATGCAACATCAAATTAACCATCACAGCATGAAACCATGCTCTTGAAGCAGCTACCCACACCACTGGCCCAATTACCAGGGGTGGTGAAGGACTGTTAACACTGTTAACATCATAAGCCTCACAAATTATTGCTTGGCTTGCCACTTTCTCTCTCTAGTGGACCAAGTAAGTGTGCTGCTTCCCAGGATATGTTTTTGGTCCAGGCAATGGCTGACTTGTTTCCCAGATCAAAATTATGGACAGAGCTACAGGCCTTGATGCCCAAAGCCTATATCCCCATCACAAAACATATTTACTGTCTAACACTGTGGCTGGTACCCTTTAAAACTGTACCACATAGACTTCTAGGAGGCTCCTAAGTCCTAAACTTTCCCCTGGAAAGTTGGTATCTTTACTGGAAAAGTAAAGTTATCTTTATGATAAGAGTGAGTGAGACCAGAGATAAAGACTTAGCCTACAGGTGCCACAGTTTTTCCATTAATTAAATGAGGATAATAATAGTGCGGCATGCTGTGGTGGTGAGAATTTGTGCAGAACTCCAAGTGCTGGCACATCAGAGCACTCAGCCTATGGCACGTCGTCTTGTGGTTTGACTCCTGCAGGAAGTGACAGGAAAGGGCCTTTACCTGTTGACACATCTCAAGGGATGAGGTGGACAGTGTCTCCTACCTATGTTCTAATGTGGTTTCTTCTAATGACCCATAAAATTCAGTGTATTCAATGTTTTTAATTGGTGGCTTTCCTAGTGGTCTTTACAAAGAAAGATACTGGTGTTTGGTGAAGTCATATGTGAGTGAAACCAGAGTAGATCCCTCCCCAAAGAAGGAACATAGATATTTGTCTACTGATCAGTGGAGAGAACTGTATGTTTCTAGGGAGGTGAGGTTGGCAGGTTATCGTTATAAAATTTGCTGGGTAGCTGGAAACAGTATCCTGTGGGAGGAAGGGACCTCTTTGCCAGGCTTTGGATATAATTCTGCGCAGAGACTTTGCTTTGGAAAAAAAATCACTGATATTTCTTCACCTCTATTTTGTAATTTGAAAACTGGGCATTAAGCAGCTGAACTTTGAAGCCCCTTTCAGGTCTAGCATCTTAGAATTATGTAACTTATGACTCATAAGGATTTAGAAAAACATTAAGAAATAGATTTCTCCTCTGTGTGGGGCCCACACTCATAATTCTTGAACAATGTTATGAAATATTAAGTAGAAAAAGTAACAGATAGGTCACATGGCTATTTTAAGGGCGATTCGCATAACTTCCATGAGACATTTTGTTAAGTGAGCTTTTTATAGTTCTACAGCTTCAATTTCAAGAAAGTTCTTAGATCTAGCTCTGTAAAACTTGAGGGGCTAGAGGAGAAAGATGAACAGCACGTCTGGGCCTCAGTACACCATACCCATCTCTGAAATCGCATCGACATGGTCTGGGCTGGGAATCAACGCTAGGTGCCTGACTCCAATGAGGATGCTCTCAGCACACAGCCTGATTTGCTTGTGGATAGAAATGCCAGGAGGGGCTTAGTCAAACTTCTTATGTGACTTTCACTCAGGACTTAGTAGAATCTGTGCTTCCCCCAGGTTAAGTATTAGGGGAAGGATGATAAAGCAGCTTACCCCTGCATGCTTGCCTTCAAGAAGGAAGCTCAAGTACCCGGCCTCCCAGTATTTGGGAGGCTGAGACAGGAGGATCAGCAACTTAGTGAGGCTTTTTTTTTTTTTTCAAAATAAGAAATGAAAAGGGCTGCCAGTGTAGCTCAGAGGTAGACCACCCCTGGGTTCAATTTCTAGTACCAGACAAAAATAAGAGTGAGGCTGAGAGTACTGTATCCTTTCTTTTATACCCTTTAGATAATTAAACCTTGCTTGAAAAAGTCAATAGGTCTGTGTTAGATATTGCCAACAGTCTGAAACTTTAATTGAATCGTAATGAAGGGATCAAATAATCTATCCTGGGAGGAGTATAGAAACAAAGACAACATTGAAGCAACCAAGAATTGAACAGCAAATGCACTACTAGACTTTCCTTATGAGAACCAGTGCCAAATGGAATGGACCTGGGCCTCTGTAGCTTTATCTTATCTTTATCTTTATCTTTATCAGGGCAGCAAGAAATAACTAACAGTAGATCCCATACACCCAGGGGAGGTAGCAGGCAGGCAGTAGAAAAGCTCACTGACTAGATGGAGCATTTATCCTACACTAGACCTGATATGTAAACTAAATTGGTCTACTTTGTGGATCTCTCTATTCTGCATTCATTTTTTAAAGAATGTTGTCGCTGCACTTAAAGTTGAGAAGTTTGGTAGGGGTCTTTTCCAGAACTTTCCACCTGCTCCCTTATCTAGGTTCTCCCACTGTTTCTGATAAGAATTCAACTGTGCATTGTTTCCTTCCTCCTAGGTATTGTAACCATATATTTTTCTGTCTGCTTTAAACTTTTTGTTGTTTAAAAAAAACTCATATCTTCATCAGTTTGGTCATGATGTGGCCTTATTTATGTATTTTCTTGGAGCTGTTAAAAGTTTTGAATCTTGGGTTGATTTGTTTCTACTGACTTAGAATTTTTTTTTTTACTATTATTTCTTCAAATACATTTTTCTACCCAAGTCTATCTCCTCTTTCTTCTCTTTAACTATAGTTACATATTGCCCCATGTATCTCTGATGAGGTTCTGATGATTTAGTTTTTGGATATTTTTTTCTCTCTCAGTAATTCAGTTTGCATAGTTTCTGTTTACCTGTTTCAATAAACGATTCTCTCATTTGCAGCATCCAATTTGTTAGACCTTCAAGCACATTTTTCCTTTTAGATGTTGTTTCTTGAGGTTTATCATTTCCATTTGACTCTTATATTTTCCAATTTTCTGCTAAGTTTTTCCCATCTGTGTATTCATTATGTCTATAATTTTCTTGAAATTGTTAAGTATATTTATAGTAGTTGCTTTCAAAATCCTCTTCTGTTAACTTAAACATCCATGGAATCTGTGGATCTGTTGTCATTGTGTGTGTGTGTGTGTGTGTGTGTGTGTGTGTACATGAGTGTGCGTGTTTGATGAACACTTTCATATTTGCTGTTCTCATAACTAGTGAGATTTTAAAATTTCACACCGAATATACAGATTTTATGTTGGGAAAGCTCGCTCAGGCTCTCTCTCTAAAGGTGTTGGATTTGCTCTAGTGAGCAAGAGCTTACGAGTGTGTCACCTTGATCCTATGGAGACTCGGTTTTGGGCTTTGTCAGAGCAGGTTTAGAGAAGTCCTCACTCTATGCTCTGGTCCTCACTCCTACCGTGTGCCCTCTGTGGCATTCAGTTGAGTCATTAGCTGTCCTTTCTACTAGCAGGAATTCTGACATCTCCTGGTTTCATGCAAACCCTCAGATTTCCATTCGGTGCACCTTCCTCCTCATCTTCTGCAGTTATTCTGTGCTGTGCCCTGACAGTCCTGCCTCCTGTATGTGCAACTCAGTTCTACCCCTGAACAAGGATATCTCTGCTGTGTTCCTGGTGCTTCTTGTCTGTAGAGCTCCTGTCTGATTCGTACCACAAATCCCAACTAACCCATAACCCTCAACTTCTAATCTTATTTTTTTTCTATCCAGAATGACCACTGCCTTGTGTATGTGTGACCCCTTTCTCTGTGTTGTACCAAGGCAGAGCATAGGGTGAATATTAGGGTCACCTCCTGTGTTTCCTTTTCTAAGGGATCACTGCTTTGTGTTATTTCTTATCTAATATCTAAAGATAGTTGCTTCATTTATGTATATATTTTAGAGTTCTTTATGATAGGAGGTAACTCCAAAACTCATGGTCTCAGGCCCATAATATTATGGGTCACTCTAGAGTTCACTCATATATGTCTTTTGTCTTCTATCAGATGAATTTGGCTTTGAAATCAGACCATAACCTAATATTCTGATTACTATTTGCCAGATAGAAACCTAGAAGTAGATTATCTTTTTCCTTTCATCGTCTATATTTTTGTGTGTGTGTTATACTGGGGATTGAATCCAGGGGTGATTTATCTTTAAGTTATATCCCAAACCCTATTTTGAACCAAGGCCTTGCTAAGGGCCTTGCTAAGTTGCTGAGCCTGGCCTAGAACCTGCGATCCTCCCAACTACTGTGCCACAACACCCAGATCACTTCTGATTTTCAAATTTTTATATGTAAATATCCAAATAATCACTTTTTACACTTACATATATGTGGCTTGATATTTAATTGTAAAGTTCTTTATGATGATTTTCATTGATGTCAGTAAAGATTTTGTTTTGTGTTGCTTTGCTTTTTGTATGCTGGAACTTACATGGAATACTAATAAAATAAGTGAATCATGGCCCAGGGCTAAGAAAACTTTGTGCCAATAACCGAGTGAAAATTGAACTCCAGTAGCATTAAAAAAGTTGTGTCTGTGAAGTAAACGTTTTATGTATGGCACTCGGATTCATTTATTTTCATTTCCAATGTTCACTAGATTTAACTTTTAAAAAAGAAAGCTTTCTTTACTGGAGTTAAACAAAATGTCAGAAGAGGCCTCAGAGGTTCAAAATTCAAAGATCCTGTGGTTACGCTGCTATCCAAGGGACTATTAAAACAACAACTGATGATATTCTATACATACCTAATATAAAAGGATTTGCAATAAAGAAGAGATTCAAATCACCAAGGAACAATACAGGAATGATGGGCTAAAGCCATAAAAGCTACATAATTTTAACCCAAGAGCAAAACGGGCAAGAAACCTGAATAGGCATTTCACAGAAGAGGATACTGAATATCCTGCACACTTAAGAGAAGGGACTCAAAATCATTAGTCACTCAGAAAATGAAAGTTAAAACCACAAGTAGATACCACCACACATCTACTAAAATGATTGTAATAAAAGAGACGATAGTGTTAGCAAGTGTGCCAAGCACTGAAATTTCTCATATCCTGCTTTTATGCATGTAAACAGGTAAACCATTTCGGAAGGCCAGCAGTATTCACTAAAATTAAACTAAGCGTACCCTCTTGTCGAGCTATCCCACTCCTCTACATCGCAAGAAGCCTGCACATACGTAGATAAAAAGAAAAAGAAAACTTTAACCTCACGCGGTTCATTACAGCCCCAAACTGGAAAACAATCCATATGCCAATCGGAAGTAGTGTGGAAGCCGGGCGTGGTGGCACACGCTTGTCATCCCAGCATTTGGGAGGCTGAGACCTGGAGGATTGCGGTTCGCGGACAGCCTCAGCTACTTAGTGAGGCCCTCGTCAACTCAGTGAGACCCGGTTTCAAAATAAAGAATAAAAAATAAGGCTGGGGATGTAGCTCGGAGGTCAAATGCCCCTGGGTTCCATCCCCAGACCGGCAAAACAAACAAACAAACAAACAAACAAACAGACAGACAGACAGACAAAGAAGTAGCGTGGATACACAAATGAGTGGCATATTCATAGGAGTGAATGCTGTCAATCAATGACAAACTGCTGACAAACACAACAGTGTGAATGAACATCATAAATGCGATAGTGATCAAAAAGCCATGCCGCAAGAGTGTGCACTGTATGATTCCACTTGTGTAAAACTTTTAAAATGTAAAAGCTAACCTACGGATATTACATATCAGTACGGGAGTTCCTTTGGGAATGGGGATAAAGATTAGAAGGAAAACAGAGGAAGGTTTCTCACCCGAGAATGGTATCTTTTATTCAGAGAGTTTAAAATACTTCGCTTTTAAGATCTTGGATGGAGCCACACGGGCGTGTGCAGTTCGTGAGACTCCAGTGTCCTGCACTGAAAACGGATGGCTTGATAACATTAAGGAGTGTTCTTAAATTGGAGTTTCATTACGAACAAATGATAAAGTACATCGAGGGACTGGAATGCTTGTATTGCCCATAACTACTCTTGAAATTTGATTTGCATAGGATTCCCACACTCTCTGAAACTAAAGTAATGGAAGAGGGTTGGGCGAAATGCAGAGAGCCCCGTGAGGCAGCAGAGGAGAGGAGTGCCTGAGGCGAGGCAGGGCAGCCACCGCCAAGCATTGTGGGCCAGCTGGCTGCGGAGGGCCCTGGGCGCCAGCCTGGGGGAGTTTTTTTTTTTTTTTTTTTTTTTTGGTGGTACTGGGGTTCCTGGAAGCCCTTCTACCTCCAGGCTACACTCCCAAACCTATTTTATACTTTTTATTTGGAAACAGGGTCTCTTAAGCCAGCGCGGCTGGCTTCGAACCTGCGCGATCCTCCTGTCTCCGCCTCCCAAGTGCGGGGATTACAAGCGTGTGCCACCACGCCGGGCCAAGGGGATAGGTTTTGAATACGACACTGGGTTCATTCTTAATCTTCAAAGCTATTGAGACCAATGAGAGTTTTGAATGGGCTAGTAATATTCCCTTCCACATTGTGTCTGCTACTAATTAGATGAAGTATGTATAATATAATTTTTATCTACCAGCAACCATCCAGAAGAGATGGATTGTTGTTATTTCACAAACGAGGAAATTGACACCTCGAAAGACTGAGCAACGTGTCTAAGTACAACAGAAGTGGGCATCTTCCAACAGCAGGACAGTTCTTCCTTTTTTGGGGGGGGAATGCGAGTACTGGGGATGGTACCCTTCTGTCTCCGGGCTACACTTCCACACATATTTTATATTTTATTTGGAAACAGGGTATCTTAAGCCAGAGAGGCTGACTTCAAACCTGTGTGATCCTCCTGTCTCTGCCTCCCAAGTGCAGGGATTACAAGCGTGCGCCACCATTCCCGGCAGTTCTTTTTCCTTTTAAGAGTGACCTCAAGAAACAGAGTACAGAAGGATTCAGCACAGGACCTACTCATTGGGGTCCGGAGGCCAAGGATAGGGAAAGAATGCAAGGAAAGCCCCAGCAGCATTCTGGGGCAGCCACCACCCAGAGGAAGTGGCTGCAAAGGTTTCCATGACAACAGATAGCCACTCCTGCCACAAAACATCCCCCTCCTTCAGGCCAAAGCATATGATTTGATGATCTTGTCCAAGCTATGGAGTTAGAGGAACTCAGTCCGTGTCAGCTCATGGCACTGCCTCCAGAAAAATACTTTTTTATTTTAGCAAGTCATAATTAATGAGTCTTTCTTCTTGTCTCAGATATATTCTCCTGCTCAGCGATGCACTGAGCAGATTAGTATTTTTTGAAATTTTCCGTCTCCTTCAGAGCCTTCAGATTTGGCTCATGTAAAAGAGTTGAGAAGGTGGAAAATTTTCTTCACCCAGACTGAGATCCACGTCCCCGGTTGATATCTGTATCCCTGAGCAAGTCTATATACATGAACCTAAGACCCGCCATTTCTTCATTAATGCCAGCCATGCTTTTGATGTCAGGTGGCAGGTTTGATTCAACTCCCAGACTCATTCTGGGAGTCTTTCTCGTTCTATGATGCGAAGCCCCTTAGTACACCTCCTGGTGTCTTCGTTTTCTTATCTGCATTATGGAATATGAGGCTTGTACTCTCTTCATATTGAGAAAATGGGTAGAAAGGATTTAACACACAGCCAAAAGCTAAATAAATGATTGAGACTGGTTTTCTGACCTTTCCACTGATTGATGGAGACTTTCTTAGTAATTTTTAACACTGATTATACAAAGAAGTTGGGAAACATGATTTTTCAATTAATTGACTATTACCAGTAATTGAGTTTGGTACACACACACACACACACACACACACACACACACACACACACTATTTATGGGATAAAATTCACAAGCATATTTGAGAGGCCATATTATTATAAAGCACTTAAAACTCAGGATTTGAATCTATTTGGCTAATGCTACAGTTCCTACGTTAAGCTTCCAAAGATATGAGCGGAAATAGGTTTTACGTGCGCTCGTTTCACAAAATTCATAAGCTGAATGACTCCTTTTTATCTACAAGCTTATTACACCTGAAAACATAGACCCCCATTGGGTAACCACTAGAAAGTAACTCAGATAGTTAATTTTTCTTATCTGTAAGACGGAAATCATCTTTATATCTCCTTCATGGAATTGAGACTCTGAAATGAGACAGTCAATATAAAAGAGCGCTGGGTATAATGTGCATTCTTAGATAAGAGCGTAACGGGGGCTTTTCATATCCCATGTGCACCCTCTTCCCAGGACAGAGTGTATCTGTCCGTGGCAGCTGCTCCTGTGGAATAACAACTGCCCTCCACCAGGAAGTAGCCCTCAGCCAGACAATCTCCAATCCCAATCCCGAGGGCAGACCTCAGCCAATGGCAATAGACTTAGTGGTACAAAATTCTGGCCCCTTGCGTTCAGGTGGGTTAATTTTTGCTACCACCTGAGGCTCCCTAGAGAATCAAGCTGAAGCTGGAGTCCACCAGTGAGCAGATTCTTAGTCCAGCTTTCACTCCTGTCCTTTTCCTTCACTTCTCTTACCCTGGGAGCACTTTCCCAGTAGTTTACAAGGATTCCAGAGTTGGTTCAACGGCTGGCTGGATGGCAGTGAGGACCCACCCCACTGGTAAAGGTCAGTAGAGAATTGATAATACCTGATGTGCTCCATAGTATGATCCCTGAGATTCTTATCTGTAATGAGCTGGGGTGGAACTTGCTTATTCAAAACCTCACGCATTTGAGAGATAAGGGAAAATAGCAATTATAAGTTCCCTGGAATTGGATGAGTACAGGCTCAGATCAATTAGTTAAAAATTTAGGGGAGGCAGGAGTGTGGAATGAGGTGGGCTGTGAAGGGAAATACAGAAAAATCTATGTGTGTGTGTTTTTTAACAAACTGAACTTCACTAGGATGTATCATCACCATACACCAATAAAATTTAAAAAACTGGGTACCAAGCAATTGAAAGCAAAGCATGAGAGTCAGAAAGCATCACAGCCTGCATCTGGGATGGGGCAGAAGCAGAAACAGCTGAAGGTCAATTACAGGACTTAACTGCAACAGTGCCAAGCTCTAAGAAGGCAAAGTTATCAGTCTCAGCAAGGCTTATAAGCCAAAGTTGGAGTCTTGATTAGCAAGGAGTGTGACCCTAACAGTGCTAGAGATATTCCTAAATAGACACACTTTGACTTCCCCTGAGCCCCCTGATCCTGAAGAAGTAGCCTCTTCCCCACTGTTGAAGATAGTGTCCTCTGCTCCTTCCCTTGAAAGCTTATAAAGAAACTTCAAATAAGTCCTTGGAGGGCAGTGGGGAGGCTTTCACAGAACATGCCCCTGCTTCACCTCCTGGCCACATGACCCTTAACTAGCATCAAATCTCAGACTAGTATAGTCAGAATATGCTGGGTCTGCCAAAGGAGAGTGAATATTATATTTTGGAAAGACCTCAGGACCTGGAAAGACTGACTGGCAGAATCTGGGAATGTGTGTCTAGGAGAGTCCTGAGAATGCCTGACCAAAGGGAACTGAATATACACTTGTTAAGGGAAAGCCTGGGATATAAGATCACCTCACTGTTATCATAAATCAATGCTCTAGCAAGAGCCTAGGAGATAAACTGAAGCTGCTGCAAGAAAGTCTTTAGAGGAATAGAAAAAAGTAGTGATCTGCCTAAAATGAAGTAAGAATGCAAGAGCTGTTGTAGCAAATGAAGAAAGAAGTCTCAGAAAGCTCAGAGAAGTATTTATGTGGATGAGTTCTACTGTATAAGAGAAGCAAACCTTGTCTCTTGAGAGCCCAGAGGTCAGTCCATTTAGCAAGCTGGGGAAACCTCAGTGTGATTGGCAGTCTCAGCAGTAGCAGTCTTTTGTAAGCCAAGATGAGGCTTTTGTAAGTCAAGAATGGTGGTAGGACATGTGGTTATAGAACTGGGTCCTCTGCTAGCGATGGACATGGTGGGATTCTGGAAAAGCGGGTCCAAATGGAGCCCATAACTCTCAAAGGCAAGGTGGGTATAATTAGATAAGGGACAGAAAATCCTAACCTGTAGATCACAAAGGAGATGGTAGAATATGCATTCCTGGGACAAGATAGATGGATGGCAAGAGTACTTACTATATATAATCAACAGAGATCAGGAATGTTTGGGCAGAAGGCTGAAGTCAAATACTCTTATAGATGGAAGGTCATAATCTCTTGCTTAGTTCTTGGCTCTCTGGCTCAGAAACTTCTGAGGGACGGATCAGGCCCTCATGAGGAAGGGCACCACAGTACCACAGCAAGTGTGTAAAGCAATTATTTCCAAACCTTCCCTGAGAGATCTTTGGCTATTTACCCAGATGTTTCAAAAGCTGTTGAATACGTGAGTTAAGTTGATGCTGATACATGGGGGCTCAGAGCACCAACATGGCACCCCTGTCAGGGTGGGAGCACGTGGGGCTGAGACAGTGCATGGAGTCTTGGCGGCCCCACCATGGATCCGGTAGGTCCACAGCCCCATGCTGTAGTCATTCTGATTCCCAACTGTAACTGGAAGAGGCACACTTGGCATTTGGCAGAACCTCACATTCATCACTTGACTTATGCTGTAAGAAGAGGTAGAATAGGGAGACTAAGTGGCAGCCCCTGAAACAATCTACTGCCTTCCCCCTTCCTACCCCCAGGATTTAAAAAGATGTCATTCCAAGACCATCTCAGGATCTACAGACTATTGGTGCGGTGGTCTCCATTTCAGATCCATTTCATTCACCGTCTGATCCCTGAAAATCAGAAGAATTATTATCAATGACATTGAATTATTAAATATGAAACCTAAGAGTAATTCTTATTGCAACTACAATGCTGGTGTGGTGCCATTTCTTATGCTGAACTTTTGACAACTGCAGCTATCTTGCGAGTATGACTTATGCCTCTCATGAATTGAGAAACTGGAATTTCTAAATAGGCAAATTATATGCAGGGTCAATTCCTTAAAATGCGCTTAGTGTTTGCACTTGTGGCTGTGAAGTAGAGCAGAAATATAAGTAGCTAGTAAATGACTAAATTTCTACCATCAAGCGGGGCTTCCAAATAATTATGACAGCTGACAAATTTACACATTTCGGTAAGAACTGATGTCAATCTTGTTTTCAGATGGTTTGAAGCAAATATCTAAAAACAATAAGTTAACCCCCAATTGGGGAGAAAAATAGATTTAAACATCCCAGAGGGAAACTGGAGAAATCAGAAATTCTCACACCCAAACTGGGAAGTGCAATCTCTGTTCTCTCCAAAAGAAACTTGTTCCCTTGGGTCCAGGTTGAAGGGAACAGTAAGAAGGATAAAAATCCCATCCGGGCATGGTGGCACATGCCTGTAATCTCAGTACTTGGGAGGCTGAGACAGGAGGATCACTAGTTCAAGGTTAGCCTCAGCAACTTAGTGAGACGCTGTTTCAAAATAAAAGAGGGCTGCGGGTGTAGATGGAGGGTAGAATGACCCTAGGTTCAATCCACAGTACTACCCAAATAACTATATATATATTATATATATTATATATATTATATATATGTATATTATATATATATATATATTATATATATATATATATAATGTTTGCATAGCATGGGAGAAAATCTTTTCTCAATTATACCAAGTCTTTGAGAATCTCCCTCTCTCTGTCACTCTCACACGGATCCTTAAATTCCCCCAAGCCCTTCCAGGGGTTTATTACCAGGAGGAGGAAGCAGGGTAGGAGGTCGCTGCATAGAGGCCTTACCTTCCGCACGCAGACCTGGAGGCCAGCAGCCTCCCAACAGCAGCAGTCTGAGGCAGGCAAGCAGCCTCTCCAGCTTCACTTCCTTAACTGTGTGAGTCCTTCTTCCCTGAGATGATGCAGAGGGGCTTGCCTGCCCAGCTCCTTGCAATCCCCAGAGGCAAACACATAGCCCTTTGCTTAGATTGAAGCTTGCAGTGCTCTTGGCTACAGGGTCACAGACTTGAAAGAAGCTAGAAACAGTGTGAAGTTCCTGTCATTCCTGTCCGTGGGCTCCTGATTTTCTTCCCTAGATCATAGCAGAAACTCCTGCTGATCTGCAACCCTCACTTTTTTTTTCAGATGGCTCCTGTAAAACTCCCCTCTTCTTCCTGTTTCTGTCTTGAGGGTCTCATAGATCTCCCCTCACCGATTTCTTCTACCTTGCAGGAGAGTTTGTATCATTAGCCTCAATTCTCTGCTCTTGCCCCTGTTGGCATCATTGGCAGGGCCTCATTGCAAGTGGGACTTCGCCTTGGGCTTAGTCCTGCCGTTTCCTTCGTCTTTCCACTTGCTGTCTTGCACCTTTGCATTTGCCATGAGAAGGACATGTCCAGGGTAGGAGGGATGAGACTCATGTAGTGCCAAGCTGCCCCATCGCCACCACTTTCAGCCTGGAGCAGAGCTTCTCCGCTGATCTGCAGACCCCCAGTGAGCAGCAGAGCCCAGCCCGGATCTGCAGAGCCCAGCGGGCCCTCAGAGCAAGCAACAATACGAGATGGTTGTCTTGGTCCCCGAGTATGGAGCGCTTTGTGAACCAGCAGTAGGTGGGCAGACCTCAGGGCTACTGAGGCACAGGTGTCAACTGCGGCCCTTCTGAGATGGTTAACTTTGTCTCTGAATCTCAGGATACCACTGGCAGACATCGCTACCCCCACCTTCTGTAAAACACACATGCTTTATGAATTCCAAGTGAAAGGAAATCAGCGACAAGCGTAAAACCAAATATTTTAGCACAAACAGTCTAAAACCATTAAAAAGTTACACAAAGTCTAAAACATCGGATTGGCTTATTTAAGGTTGCAGAGTCGAATGTGCTAGCCACTCCTGCTTTATGTTCCTCGGTACCTAAATGGGTGTTAATTACCTTTTATTCTTTTATCATTGAACTTCTTATATTCAATACCACCAGGAGAGTAATAAACATTATTGAATAGCCAATACATTGCTAAGTGCCCCACAAGTATGAAACTTAAAACTTCATCAACATAAAAGAAGAAAATTACCATATTCCAAGTTGAAGCAGTCCAAGTGTAAGGACATAAACTATTTTTATAATTAATTTTATTCCAGTAAAACTGCGATATCTGTCATCGTTATTCTGCATTTTCCTGTAATGGAGGCCAGCGTTCCCGGTTTCTTCCTAGTATCCATCTTTAGAATGAATTGTTTTGCCTATGGAAACAAAACTTGTTTATTTATGATGACATGGAGGCTGTAAATGTGCTCCTGATCTGTGCCTTGACTAATTAGATTAATTAAGTGGGCATGCATTTCAGACACAAATCATGAAAAAAAAAGGGAGAAACCTGAACTTACAGATATTAAAATATAAGCTATAATAATTAGAACAGTATTTTTTGATATGAGAAAGCAGTGAAAGTGTCTCAACAAATAACATATACTAACAAATATATTTACATATAAGAATTTGTGACTTGGGGTGTGGTGGTGTGCGCCTCTAATCCCAGTACTTGAGAGGCTGAGACAGGAGGATCACAAGTTTGAGGACGGCCTCGGCAACATGGTGAGAATCGCAGCAACCTAGCAAGACTCTGTTTCAAAACAACTAAAAAAAGGGCTGAAGTTGTAGAAATCTCCTGGGTTCAATCCTACTACTACTACTACTACTACTAATAATAATAATAATAATAATAATAACAATTTGTGACATCCATGGGAAGGAAAAGCATTCTGCTCAGTGATGGTGTAGAAATGCATTGATGTTCATAGGGAGTTATTATAACAAATTGTTATGTAAGGTACCAGAGTCCAGGACCACTTCTGTTCATCTGGAACCTTCAGTACTGAAACATAGGAGGCGTTCACTTAATAAATATTGAGCATGTTTTACTGAGGACTTATGTATAAAAATTTAATCACAGTGAAACCAAAGGAAGAAGTTATCAGCTACCTAAAGAAATAAATGCGTAGAAGTAATACATCACTAAAGAAATTATTGAGAGACTTGATTACATAAGGATTTTAAAAACTTAGTTATAAAGCCAGGTATGGTGGCACATGCTTGTAATTCTAGTACTTTGGAGGCTGAGACAAGAGGATCACAGGTTCATAGCCAGGGTCAGCTACTTAATGAGGCCCTCTGCAACTTACTGAGACCGTTTCAAGATAAAATAAAGAATAAAAAATAGGGCTACGGGGTATAGCTCAGAGGGAGAATGACCCTGGGTTCAGTCTCCAGTACTGCAAAAAAACAAAACAAAACAAAACTTAATTTTGTTAAAAACTAAAGCCAGGCATGGTGGTGCATGCTTATAATCCCAGCATTTGGGAGACTGAGACAGGAGTATCTCAATTTGTGGAAACTCTCAGCTACTACTTAGGCCCTTTGCAACTCAGTGAGACCCTGTTTCAAAATAAGGAATAAAAAATAGGGCTGGGGGTGTAGATTGGAGGTAGAATGCCCCTGGGTTTCATCCCCAGAGCCTAAAACAAACAAACAAACAAACAAACAAACAAACAAACAAACAAAAAAACTTAAAAAACTTAAAAAAAGGATTCATTTAGAGAAATGCTACAAAGCAATAAGACAATCATAATAAATTAAATAGGTGGCTTATTATAAGAAAGACCTGGAATTTGAAACATAATTCACTAAAGTGAAATTGTTATAAACAAGTATATAAGCATATACAGAAAAATGCAAAGTTATTTCCTCCTAAGTTAGCAAAAAAAAAAAATTCCTCCAGTGAAAATATCCAGTTCTGGTGTGAGACTAAACAAGTATGTGCACATATGCCTGGCTGCATTAGGAATTGGTGCAGTCATTGTGGAAGTCAAATTTTGTAAATTCTACCCAAAAAAATCATGGGAAAAGATTTGTTTCTTTATCTGCAGTTTAAGGACATTCATCTTATAGAAATAACTAAAAATTTAAAAACTAGACACTAAAATCAGCGATGAGTACGTGTTTGTACACACAAGTTTTTTACCCCAATATGATGTTTGAATATAATGCACCAATAAAAAAATTTAAAAGAAAAAAATGAGGAAAAAAAACAAAACAAAAAAAGTAGACACTAAGATATTCACAACAACCTACTAGATTTTCAAAGTGGGCAACCAGAGAGGGTGGGCGTGTGCTGGTATGATCTAGCAGGCTCGTAGTCGATGCTTCCGGTGCAATTTGGGGTCATTGAATAAAAATAACGGGGCTGAGGAAGTGCCAGAGTAGGGGTGCTGAACAATCATTTTTTTCTGAAAAGGAAGTGGTAAACTAATAACTTTGGGGGTCTATTCAGGACAACAAAAAAGTTGGAAACATTAAAGTCTAACCATAGTGGAAGGATTGAGGGGGAAAAAAAGCATATCTGTTTGATGGAATATTTGTAACCATTGAGTGTAATAGATAATCAAGTGCCGTGGAAGTACAATCATCACGTGAGGTCAGCTGATAACACAGTGAGGTCAGCTGATAACACAAGACACAGCACTGAATAAGCTCTGTGAAATATTTGCCCATCACATCGCCCCCCTCTGCTCTGCCCTCGGCAGGCCATGCCTCTGAGGGTTTCGTTCTGTTTTTTAAGGCTGTTGGGGTTATGACACATGATTCCTGGCCATGGCTTTTTGCACAAGGAGTGAGCGCCAGAGTCAGCAGGCCCTTTTTATCTGGAGACTTGGAATTTTTCAGTTTGTAGATGATTGCTGGTATTACTTCTTAGAACATTTCCTCTCATGTTTTTGTCTGTACTCTTTGTAGACTATTCTGTTTTAACTAGTTCCGTTCCTTTTTTGCATAGGAGTCTGTCTTGTTTCACAAATACAGCGTTTTCTCTTTTCTCAAAGTATTATAATTTTTTGTAGCCTTTGTTTTTCTTCTCATCCCCTTTTACGATTTTCTGGTTCTTTTTTTATGTTAGAAGTGTTCCTTAGATGTATTAGGATTTATGGATATTCAGTTTTAAAATAAGGCGCTAAAAGTTTAATATAAGCATACCTGGATATTGTGGAGTGCTGGCTTCTACTGTAGTATGTGCAGAGGCTGGCTCTTCATTCAGAAACATGTCAGTCCTGTAGTATTTTGTCTGGGATGTAAGATGGCATATGTCTTTGTCATCTCTGGTCTAGGATCAAGGTGTGGAAAGGATCTCAGGATAAAAGTACAAACTTTTCACCAAATTCTTCTGTTTTCATTGCCTTGTATCCCCATATCTGGAATCCTTATTCAATTTCATTAGATAATCATCTGGGGTTTTTTTTGTTTGTTTGTTTATTTGTTTGTTTTTGCAGGGATCATCTGGCTGTGTAGTTTTGGGAAGGGGATCTAGGAGGATCTAACTTTTTATTTTTATTATTATTATTATTATTATTATTTTTGGTGGTACTGGAGACGGAAACCAGGGGCATTCTACCTTCAAGCTACACCCCAGCCCTATTTTATTCCTTTATTTTGAAACAGGGTCTCACTGATTTGCAAAGGGCCTAAGTAGCTGAGGCTGTCCATGAACCATGTTCCTCCTGTCTCAGCCTCCCAAAGGCTGGGATTAGAAGTGTGCATCACCACGCCTGGCAGAAGCTAACTTTTTACATCAATTTCAACCAAGCCATGAATGACCTACTCTCATCTTTGGAAGTGCTTAAGTCTCTACATGCTAAGCCTTTTCAGGAACCTTAAGGTAGTTACTATTTTCTCTGAAGTCACATGGGCAGGTGCTGACTCTACTCTGTAGGTTAGCCACTACTTTTCTGTATGGTATTTGGACTTGATATAAATGAGATTTTTCAAACCTGCCAAATAATTTTCTTATCTACGACAGTCTTCTAATGTTCTCATCTTTCTTGTGGATTTATGTATTTTTATTTCTTCACTGAAACTTTATTTCTCAAGGACCAAGAAAAGACTTCTTTAAAAGTAAATAGTGCTGAGCATGGTGGCTCACACTTGTAATCTCAGCATCTGAGAGGCTGAGACAGGAGGATGGAGGTTTGTGGACAGCCTCAGCTACTTAGTGAGACCTTCTACAACTTAGTGAGGCCCTGTTTCAAAATAAAAAAAAAATAAAAATAGGGCAGTGGGTGTAGCTTGGAGGTAGAAGCCCATGGGTTCCATCCCCAGACCCACCAAAAAAAAAAAAAAAAAAAGTAAATGGGCTGGGCGCGGTGGTGTGCACTTGTAATCCTAGTACTTGAGAGGCTGAGACAGGAGGATCACAGATTCATGGCCAGCCCCAGCAACTTATTGAGACTCTGTTTCAAAATGAAAAACTAAAAAGGCTAGGGGTATATCTTGGAGATAGAATGCCCCTGGATTTGATTCTCAGTACCAAAATAATAAATAAATAAATAAATAAATAAATAAATAAATAATATAAATAAATGGAAAGTCACTTCATTTAACTGGAGATACATAGCTTTTGTAAGGGGAAAATCTAAACAAAATCATCACAGGGAAATGCTATCAGTCCTTTCCATGCACAACAGAAATCTATATCAGCACCAACAAGGAATCCAGTATATACACTTTACTTAACCTTCTGCCCACTCTGCTGCCCTTAAGCTCAGACAAGTTCCATGGAGTTGTGTAGGTACTTGTGCAGTTCTTAGAAGGTTAAATGGTTTGCTAATTCAATTTCACAAATCCTTATTGATGAGAAAAACCACATAATTAAAAACTCTTTTCTGTGAAATGGTACAATGGGTACAGGCAGAAATTAATATTTGAGCTTTTTATTGTTTCATTCTTTGGCTATTCTCTGAGAAAAACTGTAAACATGAAAAATCAACTTTTAGAGGCAGGAATGGATACAAAAGCACCTTTGGACTGGCTGCATTGTAGCATATAAATTCAGACATATTTTTTGAATGTTACTCATGTTTTTATCCAACTTTAGTTCTCTTAAAGTTCAGAAGCTGCTATTTTCCCTCCCAACAATATCACCATGAAAATAAGGTTTGTCCTCATCACTGTATTTTTTTGGGAGTCCATCCTAAGGAAATAATTCAGAATTCAATCAAAATATTTAAGCATTAGGAAATTTGATAGTCATATAACAGTAAAGTCTCTCTCTCTCTCTCTCTCTCTCTCTCTCTCTCTCTCTCTCTCTCTCTCTCGTTCCCTCCTCAAGTTGCCTCAGCCAAGTTTTTGTTTTTGTTTGTTTGTTTTTCATTTTCTGGTGCTAGGGATTGAATCAAGCCTTTTACCTCTGAACTATACCTCCAGTTCTTTCCTAATTTTTTTTGTTTAGAAACAGGGTCTCCCTAGGTTGCTGGGAGTCTTGCTAAGTTTCTGAGGCTCTCCTTGAACCTGGAATCCTCCTGTCTCAGCCTCTTATCCTCCTGTGTCAGCCTCTTATCAAGTACTAGGATTCCAGATGTGCACCACCACGCCCATAGTGCAGGTAGTCTCAATTACAAAAGAGAGGGAGGGACTTTAGGGAGGAGAATCGAGTCATCTTTAGTAATCAGGGGAAGGCAGTATACATGGGCACAGATGGCTGAGGTGGGTAGATGAGGTAGTGGGAGTTTGTGGAAGTTCTCTTCTGATTGCTCCAATTTTGCCAGGAAAGTAAGCAGGGTCGTCTGCTGAGAGTGAGAATGGGGGCAGAGTGTTGGACGTGTGAGGAGAAAGAGGAAGGTGTGAAATAATCAGCTAGCAGAGTGGGCAGGAGCATTTACGAGGAAACACTGTATGGTCGCCGGGCAGCACTGTGGCCCCATGAGGTTAGGAGAGTGATGGAAAGCAAGAGGGGTCGGCATGGCTTTGCCCACGGTCTCCATCACTGCCAGCCCCACCGATTTCACAGGCCAAAGCAACAAGGAGCAATGACCCAACGTGGAGGCTATTGGCTAGTACACAGAATGAAACAGGAGGGGCCTGGGCAAGGTGGGTACCGAGGATTGGCCATGAATGAGAGCTGGCAAAGGAGGGAAGAGGACAGGAAGTGAGCGAGCGGGGACAGTGAAAAGGTGGCTGGACCTGGATTACAGGTTCTGATCCCACCAGGAGATAGTTTTGGATCTGGGTTTCTAGAAGAAGAAGAAGAAGAAGAAGAAGAAGAAGAAGAAGGAGGAGGAGGAGGAGGAGGAGGAGGAGGAGGAGGAGGAGGAGGAGGAGGAGGAGGAGGAGGAGGAGGAGAAGGAGAAGGAGAAGGAGAAGGAGGAGGAGAAGAAGAAGAAGAAGAAGAAGGAGAAGAAGAAGAGAGAAAGAGATATCAAGGATAGGATATCATAGGAAAGTTGCTGTGGTTGGTCATGATGAGGTCCAGGTTGGTCACCATGGAAACAAGAGGAGGGCAGAGGACAAGATCATCATTGTAGCAGCATTTAATGCAAGGAGCAAGTAGAATGACAGATGAAGTTTCATCTTCTAGTGCATTTAAATCACCCAAAACCAAGACAGCAATGCTGGCGGAGAACGTGACGGTGAGCCAAATGCCAGTGAGCTGTAGCACC
This sequence comes from Muscardinus avellanarius, assembly GCF_963383645.1. Taxonomy (NCBI): domain Eukaryota; kingdom Metazoa; phylum Chordata; class Mammalia; order Rodentia; family Gliridae; genus Muscardinus; species Muscardinus avellanarius. The sequence continues at coordinate 105,470,478 of NC_137793.1, forward strand.
AGTGAGGTGTGGCGGGTGAGAGAGTTGCCTGGGAGGAGAGAGAGTGATAAACAGCCAGGAGGACCCCACCCACCTTCATGCCCTGAAATCTGAGGGCCGTAGGAGGAAAAGCAGCCCCTATTTCACTGGAAGCCTTACTCTCGGGGGAGTCAGGTTTTCATAAGAGCAAGAAATTGGAAGAAATGTGCAGGGAAGAGGCTAGAGATATAAGAGATTTTTGTTGTCATTTTTTGTTTCTTTTGCTAACGATGGACCATGAATTCAGGAGGGCATAGTAGAAGGTTTGGGGCTCTGGGGACACACTTGGGGTTATATGAGCCATGTAGCGATGGCCAGGTGAATTCTGAGGGGCAGGCTGGCGGGCCCGCGATGGTGCACACAGGGATACAAGCCCCAGGGAGGTGGTTTGGGGTGCTCAAGGCCAGTATTGACAGAGGCCTCAGGTGTCTTTGTTTTTCTCTTGACCTCTTTCTTCAAAGACCTAAAGTACCAGTGCTGAGATGCAGCTTATTGTCAAGCCCTCTGTGTAATTGTAGAGTTGCTTTCATAGACACAGGCCTTTCAAACCCAACGACCTTGCTAGAGTTTTACTTGTTCCTCATTTTACAGATGAGAAAGTAGACCTTGGCTCAGAGGAGTTAGACAACTTATCAGGGTCACAAAACTATTCCTATCAAAGTCAAGATCCCAAAGCCAGATCTGCTTGACACCTAGGTTTGTTCTTTTTCTGTCAAATCAGACCACCCCTTCTTGGAGATGAATAAGGACTGATAAGACTAAGGATGTTTGCCAAATGGGGGCAAAGTTGAAGACATTTACATCTGAAGGCCTTATTTTCATTTCCTCTGTATAATCCAAATAATCCATCTGCTGGGGCCTTCTCATCCCCTCTAAATTGAGATAAGATTGCCTTAATATCATGTCAAACCTATGAAAGCCCTGAGGCCTCCCCCAGGTTTCTACAGATCCTCAGGACTTGTATTTCCATGGGCTTCTCTGAGTCTCAATCCTAGCTGTCCTGAATCGCTTCATTTGAGAGATCCTCTCTTACCTGTGGGCACTCTGATGTCCACGCCTCATCGCCCAGGGAGAATATTGTCCTTTCCTCAAACTCTACAAAGCAACTCACAAAGCACTTGTATTTGTAATAGACTTTACAGAAGCTTTTGATGAAGAAAGCATAACAGGGGTATTTATCCTAGCAACTCAAGCAGTTTCCTACTGAATGTAACTTGCTCTTAAAAGCCATTAGCCTTCCCTCAGTGGGATTTTTCACTAGCTTCTTCTAGGAGTGTCAGCCTACTTTGGCCAATTTGCTGACTTCTTTTTCTCTTCTTATGTCTTTCCTTTTTACTTTTTCTCTCCTTTCTTAACCTTGGCAATGCTAAGTTTCTTCACTCTATTATGTGAAATCACTATCAGGAGCTTCTTAGCCTCCTGTACTGGGCTAAGCCTTCCTTTGCAAGTATGCTTTCATGAAGGTTGTACACTGATTAAAAGGCCTTTCATATAACAAGATTCCAGCTGCCTGGATTCAATTTTGCATTGCCCTCTGTGTGGACAGAAGCAAGATCACCTACTGAAACAGGAGCTATGAGGAGAAGGCAGGAGTCAGAGCTTAGGAAGGTGGGGGAAATGCCAGGTAGCCTTTGCCAGGGAAGGGAGACAGTGGTACCCAGGGAAAGGAACATCAGGGATGCCAGAGGTCTTGTGGGAAGCTGATAGGGTCAGATACTTCTCTAGCAATCGGCGATGCAAGCAGAAAAAGGTTTAAAAAGATGGTTGGCATTTCTTGGGGTTAGAAGTGTGCAGTGTGGTGGCAAAATAAGACAAATGGACAGAGAAGGGTGGCATGTGGATACGGGTTGCTGGTAAGTATCTGCAGGTCCTGGGGTAGCAGTGAGAAAGTAGCCAAGAGGGGAAGAAGAGGGAAGGGGGGGGATGCCGACATCTCGAGATTGGCAGAGGAGGGGCAGGGCAGGAGGAGATGGTGGTCAGAAAGGGGGTTCGATTATTATATTAAGTCACAGAAAGTAAAGGGGTTTCATAAGTGGAAGCTAGGGAGTAATCCCAATATAAGAGAGACTTTAGGTAAAGTAGGAGAAACCCCAGTGGAGTGATGGAAAGATCTAGGAGAAAGTGGTGGTGGGGTTAGGGAGGATTAATGAAGGAAGCACTTCCATCGATGTTATGCACATATATGAAATTACCAATGTCATTCTCAATGTCATGTATGAGGAAAGGAAGGAAATGGGGAGGGAACCGGGGGAAACACAACCAGTGCTGTGTGCATGTAGCCACAGTCGGTCACTCTGAACTTCATTATTGTGGTGGGGGAAGTGTTGATTCCTCAATTCAGGGTGGATAGGGTCTTTGGCTTCTGTGACTGAAAAAATTTCAGCATAAGCCAATCTGAAGCACAGGCAGAGGTTTATTTACAAGTAGAAAATACACATTCAAAGGAGATATGGGCCACCTTAAGAGGGAGAGAGATGCCTCTAGGGGCCTCTGGCTCTTCTGTTATAGGGGCTTCATGAGGAGTGGGCAGGACACGTGTGTGAGAATGGTCTCTGTCGGTAGTCTTGAGGCGGTTTCTGGTGGTCTGGGCATCTTTACAGTCCTCAGGCTGCATGGGGTCTTCATTATTTGATCAAGACATAGGCCGGCATCTCCTAAATTCTTGGTTTCTCAAGTTATTGTATCTGTCTTTTGACAATGCACAGAGCAATTTTAATTTTTCTCTGTTAACCCTAAGATCTACAGATTTCCTAGGAATTTGTGAGAGACAGTCCTGGGAAAGAGGACCGAGCTGGGGTGGGGTGTGAAGGTTGAGGCACTGTAGCCCCAGGTTCTGATATTATAGTTTGACTTTACATTTTACTTTTTCTTCTTGTCAGTCTACTTTCTACCTATTTATTTCTTCTATCTTATATCAATTATGATAAGACTACAGTATCCAATGAAAGCATATAAAAAAGAAAGGGGACTCAGAAGGAAGTTAAGATTCAGCAGCTGCTTGTCTCTTCGGCACTCTTGGACCCGGTGGCCAGGGCCCCCAACACCAAGCTGACACTGCCTCTTGATTTTTGTCCCTGAAGACGCTGGATGGCCAAAGGTACAGTAGGTGGAGCATCCCAGCCCCAGGCACCTGCTTCATGGAAGCCTGAGATGAGGAAGGCTAATTAGGAGGTCTGCTGCCCCTCCTGGGCAGATGTACCAGGGCTCCCGTTAGCACCAGCCTTCAAGTGGTCATCTTGCTTGGGAAAATGCACAGTCGCATAATGGCTGCTATTTCTCTCTCCCCCACTCCCACTCTCTCTTTTAGGGAACACTGTTCTCTCTTGCCTGCTGCTACACATATGGGGGGTGGGGGAGTGGGCATTTGAATCCATCTCTCCTCCTGAAATTCTGCCTCATTTACATTTGCTTGGCTTCATCATCTCCCAGTCTTATTGCTCATCGGTTGTCTTCCTCCTGTCCCACGGTCTCCCCACATCTCTGTTTCGGAGCTTGCATTTCCACACTCTGCTCTCCTCCCAATCAAATGCCATCTCCGCGATCAAATATCATCTCTGCGAACACCGTATGGGGGAAGAGCAGAGACGACCCGTCTGTCTGCGTGCTCCTCCTAGGTGAGCTGTTGTTCAGAGGATGTCTTGCATGCCGCACAGGTGATCCATCTGTCACTGCTGCATCCAGAGCAGCATCTTTTCTGCCAGCTCTTTCTCTCTGTAGCTCCTGCTCCTCAAGTCTAATCTCTGCTGGTAGCTTGATATCATGTCCTATTGTGCCTATGGCACAGTTAGGGGGCACTTTAAAGTTGTAACAAATGTCCTTAGTCACGGGGCCATATGGAGACTCAGTGGGTGGTACCATTAGCTGTAAAGCTGGAGGCAGATTTGCAATTGCCTTGCCCAGAAGAGAGAATCCCAAATCAGAGAAATGTTTTGATAAAATATCCCAGAACAGATTTTTAAGCTGCTTTTGCATCAAACAAGAGTCTTCCTGTTCTCAATAAAATTTTATTTCTCCCAAGTGATTTCAGACGTGCTCGTCAGGGGCAGAAAGAAGCTCCTAACACTTACCTGCAAGGTCCTTGACAACCATTGTCTTATCCCAGAACAGCACACAGTCCTCCCCAGAACCCACCATAGACCTCTCTCGGTTCAGTTTGTTGGGAAAACAATGAGAGTTTCCCTTCAATATTTTGTCATGAATTCACATATTTCTGATGAGCTCACAGGTAAACAACTAAGAAGTCAACTAAGGAGCCAGGTGTGGTGGTGCATGCCTGAAATCCTAGTTCATGGGGGGCTGAGACAGGAAGATTGCAGGTTCAAGGACAGCCTCAGCAAGTAGCAAAACTCTCACCAACCTCAAGAGAGCCTGTTTCAAAACAAAATGTAGGGTTAGGGTGCAGCTCAGACGTAGAATGCCCCTGGGTTCAATCCCTAGCACCAAACCAGAAAGCAAACAAACAAACAAAAATAACAACTAAAGACAGAGGACAAGCTCTTTGTCAGCTGGTGAGCAGAAGCAAGCCTCCAGGGGTAGAGCATCCTGCTCAGCCTTCAAAGTGTTGTCACCAGCTAACTAGAAAGTCTGCTTCTCTGTCACAGAGACCAGCACAGACCAGTACTGTGAGCAGCTCAGAGGCAGGACCTCATTCCTTCTCATTGTACCAGTACATGTGTGGCAGAGCTGAGCTGAACCTGGGGCAGGAAGGAGCCCACAAGGCTATCTACACAGTCATCTGGTTCAAGATTCCCAAAAATGAGTTCCGAAGAACATTAGAGCCCAACAAAATAGAGGTTAAACACTTACCAAAGCAAGGAGAGAGATGCAAAGGCTGTTACCTGGCCAATTGAACTTGTGAAATAATGTAAAAAATGTGATCCACAACATCTTGTTCTTTTCTTTTTTCTTTTTTTTTTCTTTTTTTTTCTTTTCTTTTTTTTTTCTTTTTTTTTTTTTTGGTACTGGGGATTGAACCCCGGGGCATTCTACCTCCATGCTACACCCCCAGCCCTATTTTTTATTCTTTATTTTAAAACAGGGTCTTGTTAAATTGTGGAAAGTCCCACTAAGTAGCTGAGGCTGGCTGAGAACCTGCGATCCTCCTGTCTCAGCCTCCCAAGTACTGGGATTACAAGCGTGCGCCATTACACCCGGCTTTGTTATTGTTTTCAGTTACAGAACATATGGAGTCTTTATTTTATGCACTCATTTTTTGTGTGTGGTTCTGGGAATTGAGCCCAGGAACTTTTTACCTTTGAGCTTCACCCCCAGCTCTATTTTATTTTATTTTATTTTATTTTATTTTATTTTATTTTATTGTTTTGAAACAGGATCTATCTAGGTTGCTGAAAGTCTCTCTCCATTGCTGAGGCTGCCCTCAAACCTGCAATCCTTCTGTCTCAGCTTCTCAAGTACTGGGATTACCAGCATGTGCCACCATGCCCAGTTCATATTGTATCTTTAAAGTGTGACTGAGCTTCATGAATAAAGAAAACAATGAAGAAAAGAATAAAGAAAAAACAAATTGTGCACTGTGACTGATCCAGTTCAACCCTCTTATTTTATCCACGAGGCAACTGAGATTAAAGACAAAATGGCTTGCTCAGGGATACTTACCTATTACTAGCCCATCTGGGATTAGAGTCTATACCTCTCACGACTGTGCTTTTCCATAGAATATGGCCACTCAGCTCCTTGCAGCCAGGCAGCTGGGAAAGAACCCAATGGGTGAGCCAGTAGCATAGATCTCATGTCACATGTTTTTTTCCAGTTGACATTTCAGACTGATGTCCGCTAACTACCAAGAAGAATGACCCAAACTCCCCAGGTCCTCGGAGAGCACAATTTCCCTCTTGAACCATGCAATTCCAAAACTTTGATTTTTTTGTGTGAGGATTTGTCACCCACTGCTTTATATTTTATTCATGTTTGTCCAAGCCATAGCTTCACCTAAAAAAAAAAAAATTAAAAAAAGGGCAAATGATCCCTTTCACAAGAACCTTTGCAGACAGATGCAAAGCCCTGTGCTGAGACTGGAAAGGGAAAGAAAATGCCAAGAAAAACAGTTAAACGTGCAGGGAGCGCTAGCTGGAGAGGTGTGCATGTGGCAGAGTGGGGGTGTCTTCTGAATCATTTCCCTAAATTTAGCAATGCGGGTTTTTTTAAAAAAAATAAGCCTATAAGAGCTGCTTCCCAGAAATCCTGTTATTTTTCTGCATATGTCTTACGTAAGTCTTTGCCACAGGGCCTGCAGAATCGTCAGATGGGTAGGGCACAGCCCTATCCCCAAAGAACCAGCAAGGGAAATTCAGAGAGTTGAGAGATTGAGAAGTCAAAGAAAAGCCACTGCCACCCATGCAGTCGGGAGTGGTGCTGCCCCTGCAGGTGGTGTTTCTTAAGCACTTCCCACTTAGATGTTGTGGAATGCTTCTAATATTTATTCATTTCTCCCTGCAAAATAGGGCTGTCACTGCGGTTAATCATTTCTTAAAAACCTGATCATTATTCTTGCTGAACTCCTCAGGGAGTTCTCTCTGCCATCCACCCCCATTCTGTGGGCGTCTTTCTCTCCACTCCATTCACCCCCACCCTCTAATTTCACCCCGTGAGTGGTTCCAGAAAGAGTCACGCTCAAGAGTTTTTAGAAATCCATTTACTCGAATTCTTCTTCGAGCTTCTATCTATTAACTGCTTATATGACTTCACTGAATTGCCACTTACCAAGTGATAAAGGGCGGCGGCAATCCTGAGGGACAATGGCAAGTGTTTGAAGACATCACAGGAGATGCTACAGAGAGAGGGTCACATTTAAGTTGAAGCAAAGTCACCCGCCTGGTGTCACCAGCTACCCCTGCAAATGCCCAGGTTAATGTCACCTTTGAGTAGTCCAGTGAAAAAAGTATAGGTCGTGATAAAAAATTCTTCCTTCTCCTAAATCCTATTCCACCTGTCTGCATCCTTGCTCTGGCAACTTCTTACACCTAAGCCTTTTACCTACCCGCTCGTAACAAAATCTCTCTTCCAATCTCCAGTTCTACTTAATCCTTTTGTTTCCTACTGAGTTGCTAGAGATAGTCACAAACCCCTGCTAGCTGGAGCCTTGGAAAGAAGCTGATAGCCAATTTCACAAACTATTAATAACTGACAATGAATTTGTCTATTACTCACCTAGGCCATTTACCATTTTAATAAGAGAAATCTCATTAATTCATAAGATTGCCAAAATGTCTATCATGTGCCAGGTCTTCTCCTAGATACCAATCCATACAAGGTCCCTGCTTGAGTGCTCGAGGTAGAGACTCACCTTAGACAAGAAAACAAACAAAATCATTTATGATAGTAGTGAGTTCTATGGAAAGCAAGGTGGTTCATGGAGTCGTTTGTGAGCCAGGGTGAGTGAGGAAGGCTTCACTGAGGAGGCAGCATTTGAAACATCACCTGAATAAAGAGGAGGGGCAAGAGGTGGGGCAAGGGAGTTTCAGGCAGGGGCAAGAGCCCACCCACGTAGAGCTCCTAAGATGGGAACAGTTCTGATCAGACAGAACAGAGGCAATGTGGGGGTATCCTTTGTTGAGAAAAGGCGACAGTGGAAGAGGGGGACTGGTAGAAGAAGGCCACAGTCAAGCCATGGAACACTTGATAACCCGTGCTAAAAAGTTTGGACTTTATGTATTACAATGGAAAGACTTTGGAGGATTGCAGAAAAGGATGATGCCTAATTTAAGCATCAAAAGACCATCTCACTTAATAGAATGCCCCTGAATCTGGAAAGAAAACTTCAAGCTAACAGAGGGAGAACTAAGATAAGATGTATTTCTAGTACTTGGGAGACTGAGACAGGAGGATGTCAGGTTTGAGGTCAGCCTGGGCAACTTAATGAGATCTTATTTCCAAAAAAAATAAAATAAAATAGGGCTGGGGGTAAAGCTCAGAAGCAGAATGCCCCTGAGTTCAGTCCTTAGTGGCACAAAAATAAGAATTGAGAAGTGACTTCAAGATATCCAGGAGCCAGGCATGGTCGTGTACGCTTATAATCTCAGTAATTGGGAGGCTGAGACAGGAGGATCACAGGTTCGCAGCTGGCCTCAGCTACTTAGTGAGGTCCTCCACAACTTAGTGAGACCCTGTTTCAAAATAAAGAATTAAAAAATAGAACTGAGGGTGTAGCTTAGAGGTAGAATGACCCTGGGTTCAATCTTTAGTACAAAAAAAAGGAAAAGAAGAAAAAGAAAAAGAAAAGATATCCAAGATATCCAAGACTCCAATTTTTTTCCCAGTAGGTGACCAAGCCACTTCACCTAATTACCTTTAGAGTTTTTACATAAAAAATGATGGGTGGACCTCTGTTCTCCCAAGCCTTTTTGCATCATAACACACAGAGAAAGTAATATTTGACCAGCACACCAAGAAATCTGAGATTTCTCAAGGCTGCCCCAAGGGCCAAGGCCCACTCACAACACACAGGGAGCACATTTTCAGAAGAACTGACATGTAAGGTCCCTTCTTGGTGTCATTAGTTTTAAGATTACATAACATTTTATCCTGATGCCCCTCAACCTGTACCACACAGACGGTTAAATAGGCATATTCCAACTGAAGTATGAGTAACTCCAGCCTGGGTGGTGATAATTAGTGTGGCCTACTTCACATTGTCCATCGTCAAACATCCTAAATAATCAGTCACCATTGTCTGTGCTCTCTGCTGTGTGGCAGCCACGTAGACCTACCCAACACACCACATCGCAGGCTCTTTCCCTTCCCGAAGTGGCCTGCCCAGCTTAGCACTGGCAATGTCTCAGAATCTTCTGCTTTTCTGGTAGGTAAATTTAGATTTCGAGCCAAGCAGTAAGAGAGTCCACCATAGTTGCTTCCTGAGATGGAGAATTTTATCATTCCTTTTCTCCTTTTCCATAGTCCAAAATATCTTTTTTATTTTTACAAAAGGCTAAAGCTATAGTTTGATGTAATAGTTAAAGCATGGAGCCAGGAGCTTTCTGTACAGGAGAATCTAAAGTTACTCTGCCACAAGAAAAGGTAACTGTGTAGCAACTAGGTAAAATGGGGACTGCAGGACACAGCACATCTCAGTAGCTGAAACAAATAAAGTTTAACTACTGAGAAGGCAGCTTCTTGACAAAACAAATAAAGCTCACAAACCAAAACAGAGACAGGAACCATGACAGAAGGAATCCAGTACTCTGAGCTGCGAGATCTAATACAAAAAGCCTGAGTGTGTGACTGAGCTGATGCAAACACAGCCTGGCCACCGGTGCCATCCCAGGCTGCCACCCCAAAACACAAGTGCTGGCTCTGGCTGACACCAGTGCTGCAGCCCCAAGAAATCTAGAAAAATAATTCAAAAACTTGAAGGTACAGAAAGTGGCCACAGAGCTCCAACATCTTAAGTGACCAACACCATGCTTCAGGGATGCAAAAAAAGATCCAAAAGCCTGTGTGCTCACCAGAGGTGGCACCCGCAAGAGTGAAGAGTGCCCTCCAGAGACCTGGCAGCAGGACAGCCAAGTATCTGCTTGTGTTACTCAGTACTGGGAGGATGACGGCCCAGAGTAGCTGCAGGACCGTGGCAGGCTAAGGGCAGGCGGCCTATCCTGAAGGCAGTCCAACTAGAACCTCCAGAGACACAAGAAAGGTGCTCATGGCACGGTACCTGCACAGGGTAACAGGGGGTTGCTCCAAGTCTACACTGAATGTCTCTTGCTGGTACAACACCCTGACAACTAAACACAAAGCTGTCAGAGGCGAGAGAGGGGCACAAACACTCATAGAGTGGGTTCAAAAGCTGACAATAGGTTACAGAACAAATGAGAGATATTGGAATATACTCCAGAACCTACCACAGTGAACAGTCATATAGATATTATACAGGCCTGGACCTATATGCATAAATTAGCAGGAATGCTGTTTTTTCTTTTCTTTTTTTTTTTGAGATACTGGGGATGGAACCCAGGGGCATTCTACCTTGGAGCTACACCAGCCCTATATTTTTATTCTTTATTTTGAAACAGGGTCTCACTGAGTTGCAAAGAGCCTCACTAAGTAGCTGAGGTTGTCCTTGAACCGCAATCCTTCTGTCTCAGCCATCCAAATGCTGGGATTACAAGTGTGTGCCACCTCACCTGGCTTTTTGTTTTATTTTTCTCTCACACTGTTGCTAGTTCTTTTTATTTTATTTTATTTTTTATTTATTTACTTTGGTTTTTTTTTTTTTTGGTGGTTCCTGGAAATGCTTTTACCTCTGGGCTATATTCCCAGACCTATTTTTGCATGTTTTTATTTGGAAACAGGGTCTCTTAAGCCAGCATGGCTGGCTTTGAACCTGCACGATCCTCCTGTCTCTGCCTCCCAAGTGCGGGGATTACAAGCGTGCGCCACCAAGCCCAGCTATTTTTGTCCTTTATTTATTTTCTTTCTTTTTTTCTCTTTCTTATTCCTTTTTTCTTTTCATTGTTTTTTGTCTTTGATTTATAATTGTTAGTATTTATAACTTGTTTTATTACTTTATTCATGTTTGTTTGCTCTTCCCCTCATTCCTTTTACAAACTTTCTTACTGTAGCCTATCTTCTCTCTTCTCTCAAAACTTTTCTTTTTTCCCCTTACTGTATCTCCTTGTTTTATATTCAAGGTATTTCATATTTTCATACTTAAATACTCTACTAACTACAAAAGTCCTAGTATCTAACCTTCTCTCATGCTCAACTATATTCTCCCTTATTATACTTAAATTCTTACTCAACCTAATACATCCTCTACTTTACCTGACTCCTGTACTTATCACCCAGCTCCTCCCCCATTACCCAACCCTCACCATTTAAAAAAGCAGTGCTTACCTGCTGACACCTCTAAATTCCTACTACTAAGATTGGATCAGACATAATACCCACAAAAGAGAAGATGCCAAGGCATCAGAAAAACAAGTCTGAGAACCCTAAAAATATGAGAACAAGAAACAGTGAAGAAATAAGGGACATCACGAATACTGACCTATAAGAAATGCAAGAAGGAGAATTCTGAATCCTGAGCAAGTGTACAGAAAATGAAAGAGGAAATGGAGACACTAAGAAAGAATCAGAAAGAGGTCTGGAATGAAATGAAAGTCAATAAATGAAATGAAGACAGTAATAGAAATTCTGGAAGATTAGAGAAATGGAAAATAGAATATCACTGTTAGAAGACAGTTCATTCAAAACCCAAAGTACAGTTAACAGCACACAGGAGTCATTACAGCACAAAACCTAAACATCCAACAACTATGGGACAACATAAAATGTCCTAACTTACGGATAAAAGGCATTGAAGAAGAGATAGAGGTACAGACCAAGGGTATCCATAATCTCTTCAGAGAAATAATTTCAGAGAATTTTCCAAACATGGAAGGAGACTTGGACATACATGTTCAGGAGACATACAGAACACCATTAAGACAAGATCAAAGAAAGACCTCCCCACACCATGTAATAATAAAAATTATCAACATAGAGGCCAAGGAAAGAATCTTAAAAACAGTAAGAACAAAAGAACAGGTGATATATAGGGGAAAAAATAATAAAAATCACCCCAGACTTTACAACCTAAATCATGAATGCCAAGAGAGACTGGTATGATGTAATCTAGACCCTGGAAGAATACAACTTCCAGCCAAAATTGTTATATCCAGCAAGGTTATTATTCAAAATTTATGGAGAAACAAACATGTTTCAAGATAATCAGAATCTCAAAAAATTAATGAATACAAAGCCAACACTAGAAAAAATACTTAAAGAAATAAACCATAAAGAAGAAAATAGAAGCAAATTTCAGAACCAGAGAAGAGATGACGTTGATCAGTGGGACAACTAAGTAAAGGAGAAATAACACTATAGCAAACAGAAGCTAGAACACAAAATGACAGAAAACAAAAATCATATTTCAATAATAACTCTAAATATCCAAGGACTTAAGTTACCAAGGGCCCTGCGGATAAAAAAAAAAAACATAATCAAATATATGCAGCTTGCAAGAAACTCACCTTACAGCCAAAGACACTCATAGACTGAAAATGAAAGAATGGAAAAATATATACCATGCTAATGGAAACCAAAATTGGGCAGGGGTAGCAATGCTGATATCCAGCAAAATAGGCTTTAAGCTAAAACACATCAGAAGAGACAAAGTAGGACACTTCCTTTTATTAAAAGGAACAATCCACCAAGAATATATAATGGTAGTAAATGTTTATGCCCCAAATGTGGGTGCAACCACATTTGTAAAACAAACCCTTCAGGACATCAGATCTCAAATAGACCCAAATACAATAATATTGGGAGGCTTCAATATACTTCTCACACCACTAGATCAGTCTTAAAGGCAAAAGGTGAGTAAAGACTCTTCAGAACTAAAGAAAACCATAAACCAAATGGACCTAATAGACATATACAGAATATTTCAACCAGGAACAGCAGAATACACATTCTTCTCAACATCCCATAGAACCTTCTCTAAAATAGGCCACATCCTGAGCCACAAAGCAAGCACCAGCAGATTCAAAAGATGTAATATAATTCCCTGCATCTTTTCAGACCACAGTGGATTAAAAGTAGAAATCAAAAACAGGAAGACCAAAAGAAGCTATTTAAATACATGGATATTGAATGATATACTATTGAATGATAAGTGGGTCAGATAAGAAATAGGGGAGAAATAAAGAAATTCCTGGAATTAAATTATATGCTTAATGAATTTTATATAGAGAAATTTTATATAGAGAAATTTATATAGAGAATTTTATATATAGAACGAAAAGACAAGTAAATATCTCGGTAGATACCAGAATTAATTGCTTGTTTCTTCCCCCAAAGAGGTATAATCCTCTCATTGGGGGAGTATGTAGAAGGGGATGAAAAATAGAAGAGAGGGGAACAGAAGGGGTAGAAAGACAGAAAATCTATTTTATCTACAGATGTCTACATAGCACTTCCAAAGTAAATAGCTTCTTATTTCCCTTCAAGTCTAAGACTTAGCCCTTTGGTTTTCTTTTTTTCAATTTCAACCTAAGTATACTAAAAAGGTCTTCAAAAGGTTTTAATAAAAATATATCTTCTCACGCTGGGCGTGGTGGCACACGCTTGTAATCCCCGCACTTGGGAGGCGGAGACAGGAGGATCGCGCTTGTTCGGAGCCAGCCTCACTGGCTTAAGAGACCCTGTTTCCAAATAAAAAGTATAAAATAGGTCTGGGAGTGTAGCCCAGAGGTAGAAGGGCTTCCAGGAACCCCAGTACCACCAATATATATATATTCTCCCCTCAAATATCCTCCCCAGGCTTCTAGTTAAAGAATCAGGTCAGAGTTGGAATGGAATATTTTAGAGTTACAACACAAGTGTTTCCTCTCTTTGCTGGTCCTTTCACTAGGAGTCACCAGCCTGTGGCTAACTGAGAAAGTAGCCCAGGCAGCATCTGTCTGGACCTTTTGCTTGGACCTCTTACAAACTCGGGATGGGGAGACAAAGTAAGAGACTTAAAGACCTGTTTGTGTTTCTCAGACCAGTGAATCATATTATATGCTTTATTAGTTTTAGTAGTGTGTGTGTGTTTGTGTGTGTGTGTGTGTGTGTGTGTGTGTGTGTGTGTGTGTGTTGAGGGCTGAATCCAGGGCATATAGAATTTTTATTTATTTTGAGAGAGGAGTTCACTAAGTTACCACATAACAAGCCTAAAACCAGCAATCCTCCCGTCTCAGCTTCCAAAATATGGGGATTACAGGAAGGTGCTACCAGACCTGGCTATATACTTTAATCTTTTACTCAGTTCTAGCGTTCAAAGATCTATAATTGTCCAAGTCTGGGTTTCAATAATTTAGGTTTGGGAACTGTTTACAGGGATGAAGATAAATGATAGAAGAGGCAGATGAATGAAAAAAAAAGCAACATAGAAGTAAAGCTATGGCATGATGGGCAGTGAAGAAACCTCGGGGTCATTGAGAGTCAGGGTGAGGGGCTGGCAAGCTCTTATGAACTATCAGGGCCCTAAAGCCTTGCTCTGCACTGAAGACTGATAACAAGCACTCTTGACTTTATAGCAGTGAGTAGCTGACACCCAGGAACAATTTATACCTTTTATGTTCATATAACCCATCTGATATTGTTTCAAAACACTGTGTAAGCCGGGCGTGGTGGCGCACGCTTGTAATCCCTGCGCTCGGGAGGCAGAGACAGGAGGATCGTGCAGGTTCAAAGCCAGCCGTGCTGGCTTAAGAGACCCTGTTTCCAAATAAAAAGTATAAAATAGGTCTGGGAGTGTAGCCCGGAAGTAGAAGGGCTTCCAGGAACCCCAGTATCACTAAAAAAAAAAAAAAAAAAAAAACCACTGTGGACAAATTCAATACCTGTCAACTAGTTTAGAAAGAAAATTTCCATCTGTAAACAATCTCATGGAAGTTTCTGATGGGACGCTCACTCTCTAAGCCCAAATACATGTATCTTCTTCCCTACAAACAGAACTTGCATCCTGTATTATATGTTTTATTAGTTTTAGTATTGTGTGTGTGTGTGTGTGTTTGTGTGTGTGTGTGTGTTTATAACTATAAAGTTATCTCTGCTTCTCCCATAATATTTACCATTTCTTCTTCTCTATTTCCTTTTTCTCTGAAGACTGGGATGACAGACCTTCTATGATGCATCTGAGCTTTTTAGAATTGGACTTGTTATTTAACCCGTCTAAAATTCCATTTCCTTCCTTCCTTCCTTCCTTCCTTCCTTCCTTCCTTCCTTCCTTCCTTCTTTCTTTCTTTCCTTCCTTCTTTTCTTCCTTCCTTCATTCCTTCCTGCTACAGACGAAACCTGGGGTCTTGCACATACTAGACAAGCGCTCTACCACCGAGCTACATCCACAGCCACTCCATTTCTTTTCCGAAAAAATGGAGCCAGTAATAATTGCCTCAATCATTTTTTGCAAGATTAAGAGGTGATATTAGTAAGATCTGGAGCCCATTATCCAGCACATAAGAGCATAACTGATGGCTGTTGTGTCTGCCATTGCTTTAATTGTTGATATATTCATTTGTATTCTTTCATATTTCTTCTTCTCCCCCATTACCTTTCATATTTCCCATGTCAGAAAGCTATTTATGGGGTTTCTATTAACTAAATGCAGTTCCCTTTATAAAGGCCAAAGGCTTGCTCATGTGTTTTTGTTGGGTTGGTTGGTTTTGTAGTATTGGGGATTGGACCCAGGGGTATTCTACCTCTGAGCTACACCCCCAGCACTTTCATTTTTTGTTTTGCTTTGAAACAGGGTCTCACTAGGTAGCTGAGAGTCTTGCTATGTTGCTGAGGCTGTCCTTGAACCTATAATACTCCTGTCTCAGCCTCCCAAGCACTGGGATTAGTGTCCATGATAATGTTGATGCCAGGATGTTTACTTTGCTAGGAGGCCCTGAGTTTCCTTTTCAACTTCTACTGTAATATCTTCTTACATCAACTTCCAATAAAAATGGCTACTTGAGGACTGGATGGAGAGGCACCTTATTACTTTCTTCTAGGCCAGCCTCTGTGGAGGTTTTATTCCAGCCATAATAACATTATGAATTGACAAAGGCAACCTCAGGGAGGATTGGGAGGGCAGAGTCTATTTCCCTCATCTCTCGTCTTGCCTCTTCCCTCCTCCAGTCTCCAGGGCCCAGTTAACACCTGGCTTCTGAGGGCACACCCAGAAAGGAGCAGGGAGCACTTGGAAAAGTTTCTGCCAGGCTAGACTCTCTAGTGGCCCCAAGGGTGCCTTTTGAAATATGTATAACACATCTCATTAAATAAGATATTTTTTAAAGAATGGGAAATAATTTATAAAGATAAAAATAACCCAGCCTTGCCACAAAAGTGCAAAAATAAATCCTGTACCTTCCCTGCCTAATTCAAGGAGGAAGGAAGGGAAAGAAGGGAAAATGGGAAACAGGATATGTTCTGGCCAAAGCTATGCAAGAACAAAAATTTAACTATCAGTGATGCCCTAAGTGGTCTTGGACAAAATAGAGGGGAGTTGGACTTTGTGTGTGTTGTGTGTGTGGGGGGAGTTGGACTTTGTGTGTGTGTGTGTGTGTGTGTGTGTGTGTGTGTGTGGTTCTGGGGTTTGAACTCAGAGGTTTAAACTCATCAGATCTGTTCAGCTCAGATTATACTGAGAGCAGGAGCCATATTTGTACTTTTAGAAATTGGGGATGAAATCACAGGCAATGAACCCCAAAGAGACCTTAAACAGTGGAGTGAATTTTTTCCTCTTTTTTTTTTTTTTGTCTTCAGCCTGGAGCAAAGCCATGTGTAGGGCTAAAAAAGCAGGAACTGGGGGCATCTTTTGCATGCACTGTGTAAAAACCCATTATTTCTCAATCCTTGTGTTCTGAGCTCATAATATACCAAGTTAGTAATTGTGAGTAATTATAGTGATGCACAGTTCTAAGCAGTTGGCACATAGCTGTAAATACATCTTTAATTTGTAGCCAATTACTGTGAGGCATTCTGTCCAAAGTTTGGGTGTGCTTGCTCCGGCTGCCTGCCTGCCTTCCCCAAATCAGCTAGGCTTGAGAAGCCTCTCTGCACCATGCAGACCAAGTAGGAATATGCCCTGGTAGCTGAAAAGCAGATCTGGATCTCAAGTCACCTTTGAAAGAGCACCAACAAAACAAAGCAGGCAGCACCACACGCCCATGATCCTGCGATCCTGCATGAGAGGATGGCTTGCAGACCCCTGGTCATGCTGTGAGTTTAGAGTATTGAACACAGTCAGCCTTCACATCCAGAGCAAGGTGTGACACAGGGCACCTTACTCTGGTTACTCCTAGGATTTTAATGATGATAATAAAAATGGCTAATATTTATCGAGTACTTACCATATATCCTTAAAAGTGTGTGTATATATTTATACGTATATATGTTTCTATATGTAATATATACAGTTATGTATATAGAGATGTATGTCAATATATTTTTGTATTATAAAATATATTTTTGTATATATTAGTGCACATAAAGTACACTAATCAAGTATAAAACTAAGGGAAATTCTACATATTTGCACACATGTGAAACCATTTCTTAGATAAAAATATAAGATATTAACGGTGTTCTAGAAGAGATCATCGTGTCCATTCCCAATCAATAACCTCCAAAGGTTATCACTTTGTGACCTTTATCAAAATAATTAGTTTTACCTATTCTTTACTTTTAAGTGGAACCATTCAAGATGCATTTGTTTTTCAAGAAACATGTTTAATGTTTCCTGCTTTGTTACACATAGCAAAAATTTGATTTTATATGCCTGTGTACTGTCCCATTTTATGAATACACTTAATTTATTTTTCAGATTTTTTCTTGGTGACCGTTTAGGTTGTTTCTGCTCTGAATGTTCTGGTGCAGGTATTTCGGATGACATGATTTTCTTTCTTTTTGGTATGTAACCATGATGGATAGAAGGTGCTTAAGTATATCTAGGTCTTAAGTATATTTATCTTTAGTTTTAACTGCCAAATGGTTTTCTAGCATGACTACCAATTTGCACTCCCACCAGCAATAAGATATGAGGGTGCCAGTAGCTTTCTATTTTAACCCATACTTGGCATTGCCAATTTTAAAACTTGTAGTTATTTCAGTAGGGGTATGTAAAGTTGTGGCTTTAATATGCATTTTCATGATGACTTATAATGCTAATCAACTTTCTGTACATTTACTGGTCAGTTGGGTGCCTCTTTTTGAAGTTCAGGTCTTTTGTCTTTTCAGTTTTATTTTCTTGTATTTTTTTTGTTTATTAGAATTCTTTATGTATTCTAGATGAGTTTATTGTCATATATATTTTTTGCAAATATCTTTGCCTATCGGTGTCTTGACCATTCACTGTTAAAAGTTCTTAAATTTAGTTAAGTCCATTAACTTCATGTCCTAAGAATTTTTGCCAATTGCAAAGCTTCTGAAGATGTTCTCTGATATTTACCTTTAGAAATATTTCTTTACATTTTAAATTTAAGTCTGTGATCTGTCTTAAATTAATTTTTATATGTGTGTGGCACAATATGAAGGAGGCATGTTTCATTTTTGCCCATATCAGTGTCCAGTTGATCCCATGCTCTTTATTAAAATGGGCCTCCCTCACTGACTTGCAATGGCATCTTTTCCCCAAGTCATGTGCTGATACTTGCATAGGTCAGCTCTTATCTCCTACTATACTTTGTTTTCTATTTAACTGTATGTTCACCAATTCCAAGTAGTATTTATAGTAATATAACTTTAAACTAGATCCTTGAACTTTGTTCTTCAAGATTTTTTGTCACCTTTCTAGATATGTTACATTTTCATATAAACTATAAAAATAGCTTACCAATTTCTACAGGAAAAATACCCAAAAAACCTGTGGGTAACTTTATTGGATAGATCACCTGGGGGCAAATTTTACATCTTGACTATTCTAGTCCAGGAATATTGTATATCCTTCTATTTATTTGGTACTCTTTAATTTACCTCAGCAATATCTTATAGTTTTTCAGTATTTTAAGTGCTATACTTATTTAGTCTCCTGAATAACCCTAAGATATAAGCACTATTATATCTTCATTCATATTTAAATAACTAAGTCTTATAAAGGATCTTCCCAGGGTTGTGTGTCTAAAAAGTGGGAGAATCACTTTGCAAACCAATTGTAACTACACAAAGACACATGCTTTATAAATTGGCAAGTATTATCCAAATATCAGGTAAAATTGTGACCACCTTTCCTTGGGAAAATGAACCCCAATGCTGATATGTGAATATTCAGACCCTTGAATCTCTTTTGAATTTTTCTTAATATCCTAAGCCTGGTTGTCTTCTAGACTTCACTCTAAACTATCTCTTCTGAATAAGGTTTGATATTCTGAGTATCTCAGTCAACATTCTCACTGCTATAATCCCAAATGACTGACCAGAAAAGTTAGCGGGAGAAAGATTTATTTGCCCAGGTTTTAGCAACCTTGGAGTTTCAGTCCATGTTAGGCCAGGTGACATTTGTGGATTTTAGTGGATGATGGCAGGAAGAACAGGAAGGAAGGGAGCAAGGGCTCTGCTCTCGCATCATGGAGACCTGAAGCAAAAGAGAAAGCAAGAAAGACAATTCAAAAGAAACACAGTTTTTAAAGCCACATCCCAAGAACCCACCTTCTCCCACCATAGCCCATCTGCCTAGGTTACCACCCAGTAAATCCCACATGATGGCTTTACACACTGATGAGATTACAACCCTTTTGACTCAATTGTATCAAATCTGAGCATTAATGTATTAGGTCTTTGGAGGATAATTTCTATAACAATAATGCTGAGAAAAATACTTTTGGTGCAAGGACCATGTCTTTCTCATTTCTTTAGTCCTTCGCTGCCTGGGATGATGTCTCATCCATATGATGAAAAATAGGTGTGTGCTGAAATGACTGTCCAGTCATGGTAGTGAATTTCACTGGCATTTATAATGCCTACTCAAAATAGTTTTATTGTGAGCATGACTGAGTAGAAATTTAGGGACCAGTGTCTTAAATCCAAGTAAACTAAATTGTCTGCCCAAATTTTAGAGAAAAGAATAAGGTCAAATGAGCAAACCCCCTCTCCTTGAAAATGCCTCTTCTCGAACATATTTTTGAGTTATTGCTGCCCTGTTTCTGTTTTACCAGTTCTATTCAATCAGTAAGTATGCAATTTAATGAATAGTAGGTCATAGATCAGTAGAGAAATTGTTCCAGGTCTTTGAACTGAAGACTATTTGCTATGTTAAAATGTCCAAAACATGCAATTATGGAAGAAATTTGCTTCAGAAAATGAACACTAAAACTCAGTGCTAGTGGCTCATGGGAAGGATTCTCTGTGTATTTTTTTCAAGAGGGCGGAGAGGTCAGGACTGGAAATTAAAAAGAAAAAATTCTGCCTAATCTCCATTACTATAGAACTGACAGTGCAAAGGGCAAGTCATAAAATCATTTGCCATTCCATCAAATCCATGTTGCTAAGCAGGAAAAAACACAGAAGAGCTATCTTAGTGATTTTCATCACTCTTTATCCATGGGTTGACACTACAAAATTCAAAGAAGGACACTTCTAAAAATTTAAGAGACCAAGTCATCTCCACAATGTATGCGTGTTTCTGACTCTGTATATTACCAGTAGAATTCCCAATAATATAAGCTGTATTTACTGCATACATTTTCAGTGTCAATCTTGGGCACTAACATTTGCTAGATCAGACAAAATATCATCCAATGATGGGGATAGCAGAGAAATAAAAGGAAATTAGAAAATAAACTTTGTATAATTAAAAAGACAGTAAGGGCCAAATATATAAAAATTTTAAAACCTTTAATTTAGTAACTCTGTTCATGAGAAAATTATTTTAAGTATCAAATACCAACCTCTAGGCATTTGTGTATAAGCAATATTCTGAAGATGCATCCATGCTAACAGATTACTACTTTGTGGATTTTTCTCACCAGCACTCTGTAGTTAATAGACTATTGACCTAGAGAAACACAGAAGAGAGAATAATTACAGTAAAAATAATAATATTCATAATCCACCTTGAATTTATACAAGGACTTTCTTAAATTAAATGCAGAGTATTTCTCATATTTTCACACTAATTCCCATATAAAATGTAGGCAACTTAGCTGAAACAATTAGTGTTTTTACAGATGGATTTAAGTTCAAATAAATCAGTGGACTTAACATTGTATGCAGTGCCTGCAGATGAAATAGAACCAATAATTCTTAGCTCCCTCTTTGAGCCTCTCTCAAATCATTTATGCTTTTATCCACTAGTGTACAAACATAATTTCCTCTACTAATATACATTTATCCCTTTCCCCTTTAATATGAATAGAAATTAGGCGCATGTTCTATCATTATGTCTTTGTGGTGATTGAGTAATAGAAACTGAAATGTACTCCAGGCATTTAAGGTAGTTTCAAGTATGATACATATTTTAGCAAATTAAAAATACAGCTTTAGGTTTATTTAATTATTGAAATTTTATGACTATGGTATAATGAGTCAATTGTACACTTGTTTCATTACTTCTATATTTTCTTTCTTTCTTTCTTTCTTTCTTTCTTTCTTTCTTTCTTTCTTTCTTTCTTTCTTTCTTTCTGGTGGTATTGGAGTTCCTGGAAACCCTTCTACCTCTGGGCTACACTCCCAGACCTATTTTATACTTTTTTATTTGGAAACCGTGTCTCTTAAGCCATCGAGGCTGGCTTCAAACCTGCGCGATCCTCCTGTCTCCGCCTCCCAAGTGCGGGGATTACAAGCCTGTGCCACCACTCCTGGCTTACTTCTATATTTTCGGATGGAGTCTCTAAAGAATTATTTGTAAATTCTACGTTTATATATATTCATCCCTTGTGTACATACATTTTTAAATGGTTACCCCAAGTGGAAGATACCAATAAAAAAAATTATGAGTCAACATAAAAACCGTCTAGCAGCAAGTGAGAGACTTGAAGAACGAGCATCCGTCTGAGAATGATGTAGAGTTCAGAGGGTTCAAGAAGCCAGAGAATAGCCTTAAAAAGTAGGAAGACACAAAGCCTATGGCTGCAAAGGGGAGAAAGTCAAAGGGAGACTAAACTCAGAACGCATAACTATTTAAAAATGCTTAAAATTCTAAGGAAATTATAACACAGATATTAGAAATGAAAATTTACCTTAGATATAAAGAACAAAGTTAAAATAAGGAATTGGATCATCAGTCAAAACTGGGAAGATTTTCAGAATTCAGGTAAAAATCAAGAAAAACACTGACTGAGATTTTGTGTATGAATTTTTTATATTGTCCAGTAAATGGGTAATAGGTATTTTAGATGAAAGACCTGAGTAAATGGAACCATGCAAATATCTAAGAATTAGAGGAAAGAGCAGGGTGTGATGGGGCATGCTTATAATCCCAGTACTTGGGAGGTTTAGGAAAGAGGACTACAGGCTTGCGGATAGCCTAAGCAACTTAACAAGACCCTCTTTCCAAACAAGAAATAAAAAGTTTTGTGGGTGTAGCTTGGTGGAAAAATGCTCTTGGGTCCAATTCACAGTGCTACAAAAAAATGGAGAGGAGAAGAGGGGAGAGGAAACATTTTCACCATCTGAGTGGGAAGTAGGAAAACCTGTGTTTGCTGCAGTCTTTTGTCAAAATTAGTAATTTTGAGAGGAAATCCATACCTGGATATAGTTGACTATTTTTTAAACTAAAAAAAAAAAAAAAAAAAAAAAAGCTTAGCACTGGGCATGGTGATGCATGCTTGTAGTCCCAGCATTCGGGAGGCGGAGACCAGAGGATCTCGGTTTGCAGACAGCCTCAGCTATTTAGTGAGGCCCTTCACAACTCAGTGAGACCCTGTTTCAAAAATAAAAAAAAGACTAAAAACTAGGGCTGGGTGTAGCTCAGAGGCACAATGCCCCTGGGTTCCATCCCCAGTACCACACACACACACACACACAAATCTTAAATTCATCAAGAGACAACCTAAGAGCAAAAGAAAACAAAAATCAGGCTAGAGTTCCATTCTCTGTAATGGTGGCCAGCATCTTGTCTCTTTTGGTAACCAGAAAATCTAGAACATTCTATTCAAAGGCACTGCATAGCTTCCAAATCAGTGAGATTGTGCTGGGCTCAGATCCTGGGAAGAAAGCAAAAATTCTGGATGAGCCAGAATTTCCTGTATTTTTACTTCTTGCAATGGCCGTCAACTGCAAAGGCAGCATCTGTGAGGACGAAAAGGGAGGTCAAACAGAAGAGCTCCACCAGGAGGAAGGGTGTAGGCTCACAGGTAGAGCTCTGAATGGCCATGCCCCAGGAGCAAGCATGAATTAGAAACAGCTCCCACAGGGACAAAATGCTAGTTTAAATCATGTATCTGATGTCAGTAAGTGATTGGGGATTGCTAGACCTCCTAGCCTAGAAGCTACTGAGAAGTAAACATAGACTGTGTTTTGAAGGAAGCTAGTATCATCCAGAGCCTCAACTTTCTATGATGTAATGTTTCATTAATAGTGTCCAGCATTTAGCCAACTATAATTAGACATCTAAGGATGATAGTATCATCCAGAGCCTCAATTATTTATGTAATTTTTTGTTAGTAATGCCCATCCTCATTATATATGTCCAGTCAAATATAACTAGACATGTGAAAATCAAGAGAAGAAAACCGCACATGGGAGACACGGATCCATGGGAGAATTCAAATAAAGGACTTATAGAGAAGTCATAATGGACCTTAAAATAGGTATGATTGCTCTGTCGAGGGAATTAAAAAACCAAGAGTGGAGATAGTGGGAGAGGATGGAAATTATTTAAACATTAAGTCAAAATACTAAAAGTGACTGACTAATCTCACTTAGCATAATGTTCTACAGTTCCATTCATCTCCCTGTAAATGACATAATTTTGTTTTTCCTTATGGCTGAATAAAATTCCATTGTGTACATATTCCACAAGTTTGCAATCCACTCATCTGTTGATGGACATCTTGGCTGGACCCCATAGTTCGGCAATGGTGAATTGTGCAGCTATGAACATAGATACACCTGCGTTAGTTTAGTAGTTTGTTTTCCATTCTTTTGGATAGATACCCAGAAGTGGTATTGTTGGATCATATAGTAGATTCTTTCAATTCTTCTGAGGTCCTCCATACTGATTTCCAAAGTGGTTGCACTAATCTGCAATCCACCAAAAATGTTTTAGAGTTCCCACATATCCACATCCTCTCCAGCAGATGCTCTCCCTAATATGCGGAAGCTAGGGAGAAAATGGATTATAAGAGGAACTCTAGATGAAGAAGGAAAAACTATAGATGAGTAAATAAGGGCATACTGGGGCTGACGGGAAGGGGAAGAGGGAAATTCTCTAATGTACATGATGTACGTTCACAAAAGTCAACCACTGAGCCAAACATGAGAAGGAGGGAAAGGGGAAGGAATGGGGTGGGAATTGGGGAAGGGCTAATTGGGTGATGTGTGCATGTATGCCCCTACTATCTTGTACCCCATTAAGACGTACAACTATAATGCACCAGTAAAAAAAAAATTACAAAATACTAGAAGTGAAAAGCAAAATGGTTAAAATGCAACATTTTGCAATGCAGAAAGCAAAACTGTCAAAAGAAATGCAAAGGAAGTTACACTCAGGAACTATAAAATAAACTTGTCCAAAGTGATGATAAAGAGAAAATTTGAAATGAGGTAGGAAAATGTCAGGTTGGATCATAGCATAAGAAAAGAATAAGGGAAGGGAAGGATAGATTTTACTAATTGAGATTGAAGACTTTGTGCTAAAAGCCTGAGTAAAGTCAGAATGAAAATAGGACATTGGAGACATCTATGTTTTAACATGTATCACAGATAAAGTATTTATGTTCGCATATAAAGAAATATTTCAAATTATATCTTTTTATTTACGGTATTGGGGATTGAACCCAGGGACATTATGCCTCCCAGCTACACCCCCAGCCCTATTTTTTATTCTATTTTTTATTATTATTATTATTATTATTATTATTAATTATTATTATTTTGGTGGTACTGGGGTTCCTGGAAGCCCTTCTACCTCCGGGCTACATTCCCAGACCTATTTTTACATTTTTTATTTGGAAACAGGGTCTCCTAAGCCAGCGCGCGCGCGCGGCTGGCTTCATTCGAACCTGCGCGATCCTCCTGTCTCTGCCTCCCAAGCGCGGGGATTACAAGCGTGCACCACCACACCTGGCCATTATTTATTTATTTGTGTGTGGTACTGGAGGTGGAACCCAGGGACTTTTTTTTTACCTCTGGGCTGCACTCCCAGACTTATTTTATACTTTATTTGGAAACAGGGTCTCACTAAGTAGCTGAGGCTGGCTTCAAACTTGTGTGATCCTCCTGTCTCAGCCTCCCAAGCGCTGGGATTACAAGCGTGCGCCACCACGTCTGGCTTTTTCTTTATTTTGAAACAAGGTTTCACTAAGTTTCAGAGAGCCTCACTAAGTAGCTGAGGCTGGCCACGAACCTGAGATCCTCCTGTCTCAGCCTCCCAAGCGCTGGGATTACAAGCGTGCGCCACCATGCTTGGCTCAAATCATGTTATAAATGGAAAGTAGGGAATTTAGGAAAAATATTCAAATTTGCTAGACATAAAAGTGAAAATTAGAACAACATTTCATTTTTATCTATTAGATATACAGTATAAAATGATATAAATTATAATTTGGGCAAATACATAGGGTGATATAAACTCTTATTTTTGATCAAGACTGTGATTGCAGACAAATCTTCTAGAAGACAATCTGGCACTATGCATCCAGCTTTAAATATTTCTTTAACTCTTTGTTCATCAATCTCCTAGGCTTTGTATCTGGAGGAAATATTTATACAAATATAAAACAGATACAAGATCCTAAATGTAACACTAAAAATAATATCCAAAGTTGTAAACATCACCAATAACCAACTTGGGTTGTTGATAATGTATGTATGTATGTATGTATGTATGTATGTATGTATAAATATATATATATATTTTTTTAGATACTGGTGGTTGAGCCCAGGGGCATTCTACCTCCAAGCTACACCCCCAGCCCTATTTTTTATTCTTTATTTTTGAAACGGGGTCTCACTTAATTATGGAGGGCCTCACTTAGTAACTGAGGCTGATCACGAAACTGCAAACTTTCTGCCTCAGCCTCCCATATTGTCTATATTTTGAGACATTATTATATTCCCAAATTAAATACATTACTTAATACTGTTTATTAGATGAAAGCAACAGTCGTCAGGTACCATGTTTGATAATGATGTGACTATCAGTACTTTTGCATTTTGCATTATCATTACTTACGGGACTTTAGACTATAATTTTTCATTGAATTTTACATCTTAGTTATTTATACCAATTTAGGACTGGCAATTGAGTTTTAATTTATTAGCAAATACCTCTTTGTTCCATAAAATGTCTCCAAAACATGTCTGAATTTGCGACAGAATTAAAGTAAAAGGATTTCTTACGAGTAGAAAATCACATATTCCATGCTAGGTAATGCACTAAGAGAAAGTGTCGCCAGATCTCTGTACTAAATAGGATTTTTATAAAAAAGTTAGATACCGCCGGATGTGGTGGCGCAGGCTTGTAATCCCCGCGCTTGGGAGGCAGAGACAGGAGGATCGCGCAGGTTGTGCTGGCTTAGGAGACCCTGTTTCCAAATAAAAATGTAAAAATAGATCTGGGAGTGTAGCCCGGAAGTAGAAGGGCTTCCAGGAGCCCCAGTACCACCAAAAAAAAAAAAAAAAAAAAAGTTAGATACGATCAACTCATATTTCTGGAAGAATTGCTATCAGTCAGGCTCTGTACACTAATATGACTAAGGAAATATTAAATATTTACAAATAGGAATATTGATAAAGCACTGGCATTCTGCAACGTGCTTTGAGATTATACTGTAACTCCTAAAAGCATAAAAATCAATATTATAGGCAGGGGTTATAAAATTATTTTATGTTTTATTTCTGACAGTGAAAATGTTTTATAATCTTACATTTTTATTTTTTAAATTCTGAAACAGGATCTAGCTAACTTCCCAAGGCTAGCCTTGAACTTGTGATTGTTCTGTGTCAGCTTCCCGAGCTCTAGAGTTAATTATAGAAGTATGATACTATGCTCAACAACTACATTTTTATATGGAAGCATGACTTGGGGGAAGACTTAGATTTTAATGTTAGAATAGAATAGAATTACACAGATAAATGTATTTTATTGTCTGCTAATAAAAACAAATGACAACAAACAACTTTTATGTCCTTTACTGTGATGTTTTTCCCCCAAAGCTGTTATTGACTAAATTGTCCCTATCACAATCGATATCATCTTATAAATAGAAAACAATAACATAGGAATAATTCATCTGGAATTAAAATATCAAAGTATTATGTTTATTGTTAGGTATAATTTATTTATTATTTTCCTTTGCTTCATACAACCGGTGATGTTATACTCCTTTCTAATGGTAAATTCCAAGAAACAATGGAAAAGAATTTAGCTAATTTTGTAATCTAAGAATTTTGAACAAATCTAAGTTTTCTTTCCTTACATGTCAGCAACACAAAGATATTCTCAGATACTTAAAAACTCAGAAAATTTCCTACTAATGTATCTTCCATGTTGGAAAACTACTTTAAAACTTGCTAATGAGGCAAAATTAAAGGCTCAAGCTTAGAAAAGTCAGGACATCAATATAGCAGGAATGACTACTTAATTCAGAGGTCTAAATACTTGCTCTGTAGGTGAACATAAAATTTCATGAAATTTACAAATAATGATTATCAAAAGACACCATAAAGAATGGATGTACTAGCATAAAAACTGCATTATGAGAGGAAAACCCTGGATTACTGTAACAAGAGATTGAGAGGTGGTTAGTGATATATATAAGTAGAGTAGAGAAACACAGCATCGATGAGGGGGATTAACAAGTACTGCTAAACTGCTCGTTCTAAGTTTAAGCAAATATAAGTCAATATGCTTCTGAAAAGCTTAGGAAGTGCTTATGTACATCACAAATACGGAGAAAATGCATCTTAAGATAAAAAAACAAATGGCAAGAAAACATCTTCTAAAAATATAGAATGTCACAGAACTATGAAATTTATGGAAATAATGTAAGTCAGATTAATTTCTCCAGCAAAAGCTGGAGGTATTCAAAGTGAATTTTAAAAATTCAATTTATATGCTGAGACTTAAAGACCAGTAGCAGCCAAGTGTGGTGGCGCACACCTGTAATCCCGGTACTTGAAAGGCTGAGACAGGAGAATCGCAGGTTCAAAGACGGCCTCGGCAGTTCAGTGATACTCTCAGCGTCCTACTGAGACCCTGTTTCTAAACAAAAAATAAAAATCAGGCTGTGTAGATAGGAGGCACAATGCCCTGGGTTCAATTCCCAGCACACCCCCTCAACACACAAAGAATGGTGGCAATGAAGTTGTAAACAAACATATAACAAAAGTATTTCATGCAAACGCAGCTAACAATTCAAAGAGCAACATCAATATCAGACAGAAATAGTTTGTACACAAACATTTTTTACAAAGATAATCATTTAATTAGCAAGAATGTAATTCTAATGTTACTGAAAGTGTCATAAACTTTTATGTGCCAAATAACATCTCCTTGGTTTATGTAAAACAAGTTTTAGGAAATGCAAAAAGAAACAGAGAAGCACACAAAAATGAATAATTTGGGCATTATTTTGAGTTTCTAACAAGCAGCTAAATAATAAGGAAGAATATAACTAAACGGTATGTATTTTGAAATGTATACCCTCAGTATCAGTCAGGGTTCTTAAGAGAAAATTAACCGTATATTTCACAAAGGAAAGATTTCCCCTTCTGTAATTCAGAGAATATTCCATTGATCACATTTTAAACTCCAAAGTCAAGTCACAAATTCTGAAACTTGGCCACAAATCTCTGACTAAAATGCAATGACTAAAATGCAATGATCATTAGTCATTAGGAAAATAGTTTCCACAACCAAAATGAGCTATTCTTTTACACACACCAGGATGACTTAAAAAAAAAAAAAGATAAGTATTGACCAAGATGTGGAAAAACTGTTGCACTGTAAATTGATGGGGCCATTTTGGGACAATTTTTGACAGTTTCTCATATAACAGCAATTCCATTAGTATTAGGTACATACTAGAGAGAAATAAAAAAAAGTATATTCATAAGCTGGGCATAGTGGCCCACACCTGTAATTCCAAAATTTGGGAGGCTGAGGCAGAAGGATGATGGTTCAAGGCCAGCCTTGGCAACTTAGTGAGATCCTGTTTCAAAATAAAAAAAAAAAGCATATGCCCCTGGGTTCAATTACCAGTACTAAACACACACAAAGTATATCAACACACAAACCTGTTTACAATGTTTATGACATTATTCTTAATGTGAAAAAGTAAAAAAAGTGAAAACAACTCAAATGTCCATCAGCTAATTAATGGATAAATATAATAAATCCATCCAATGCAGTGTTATTCTTGGCTTAGAAAAGAATATAATATTAAACTAGGGAAAATGGCTAATTAGAGGGCGATGAAAATGTTCTAGAATTAAATAATGGTGACTATTATACAACTCTAAATAAATCAAACATCACTAAATCACATACTGTAAGAGATGGAATTTTGTGGTATGTGGACTATATACAAAAAAGCCATTATAAAAATGCAACAGAATTAGAAATTAATAATAAAGTACTTTTAAAAGAGAGTCAAAACAAAAACGTAAAGATCTTTTTCAAACAATTTTGCATGATGGAGAAAAAAAATCTACAACTCTTAATCATAGATTATTTAGTTTTTCTAAATTAGAATATTATGTATAAAACTTTTAGAAATATAGCCAAAGCTGTATATATAGGGGAAAATTCATAGTCTTGAGTAATTTATTATGAAATAAGCAATGAATTTTTAAAACATGATCTAAGACAAGCAAGAACTAGAAAGTAAAAAATAAAAACAGTAGGCCTGATAATTCTTATTATCTGCTTGTGAGAGATCAATAAAATAAACATTTTAAAAAGCAATGACTTTTAATTCCAGCCTAGTCTCCTTTGGTTAACCCATCACATTTTCTTATTGGTGAAGAACTTAATTACTGTAAGTCCTTCTATGAAACGAGCTAGTGCATATCAAACCTGAAATGATTTAACTATAAAATAATGAAAATGGAGATATGTCTGATTAAAGTGTAGTTACAACAGAAGCAGAACACTGGAAAGCGCCTTTCCTGCACCCACCCTTCTCTTGTAGCAGGGACAGGTTGGGTGACTCACATCAGTGGCAGGATAGTTGACTGAGGTAGCTTGAAGCTTCAGGTGTTCAATTTTAAGTGGCTCCTCATCTTTGCGGAGATGCGCAACATCCCAGACATCTTTGCAAACCTGACGAAAGCTAGGTGCTTTCTCCCAGAAAAAAAGTTACCTACATCCCTTGGTGTACTGTATCAGTGAGCATGGCGGCTCCCATGTGTACCATTCACTACAGAGATGATGACAGCAACAGGGTTGAACATTTCAACTAAGCCTATAAAGCAGGGCTTCTTAAATATTTTAGTCTTAGTACCCTTTTAAATTCTTAAAGATGATAGGGGATCCCAAATATCTTCTGTTTGTATGGATGGTAAGATAGCTCAATATTTACCATATTAAAATTAAGAAAGAAATTTAAAAGAATTAATTTAAAGTAGAAGTAAATCTATTATGTGCTAATATAAATAACACTATTTTCCTAAAAATAACTATTTTCAGTCAGGCATAGTGGTATATCCCTGTAATCCCAGTACTTGAGAAGCTGAGACAGGAGAGTCATAGGTTTGCAGCCATCCTGAGCAACTTAGTGAGACCCCATTCCAAAAAAATAAATTAAAATAGGACTGGGGATGCAGTTCAGAGGTAGAATGCCTCTGGTTTCATTCCCCCATGCCACAAAAAGAAAAAAAAACTATTTTTAAGACTAAAGTAAATGAATAATTAAAAATGAAAAATAATAAAAATAAAAATGAATAAATTAATAATACATGAATTTTTAAAGTGTTGGAATCCTTTTCAATGTCTTGCTTAATAGAAGGCAGCTACTTTCTTTTTTCTGCCTCATCTTCATTCCGTTTCTTTGTAAGAGGTGATATTGCCCCTAAAACTAAGAATAAAAAGGTCAATAATAGTATCTTAGAATCAAAACAAAACTGAGCTTGTAGAACTCCAGGAAGGGTCATAGGATGCCTTCTAGGAGCCCCCTGGACTACCTTCAAATGGTTCATAGATGTTAAGTAAAAGAGAAAGGAATGGATATAAGAAAGAATGGGCAGCATATCCAAAGACATTGGTAAAACAGGTTTCTTCACAAGACTTCTTAGACTTCATCTTCAGGACTGAAGGAAAGAAAGGGTCCAGGTGCAGAAGGTAGAGACGCTGCTGCTGTAACTCAGGGCGGCCATTGGATGGCACTGCGGTTCCACTCACCAGCAACCCGAGCGTCTGCTTAAGGAAAGGGCCCCAGCCTGGGGGACTTCCATGCTCCCTGGAAAGTTGGAAGACTCAGACAATAAACGCTTATTGTTTCTTTTTTATTTTTTTATAGTACTGGGGATGGAACCCAGAGGCTTTCTACCTCCAGGCTACACTCCCAGATCTATTTTATACTTTATTTGGAAACGGTCTAAGTTGCTGAGAGCCTCACTCACTACCTGTGGCTGGCTTTGAACCTGTGCAATCCTCCTGTTTCAGCCTCCCAAGTACTGGGATTACAGGTGTGTGCCACCACACCCAGCTGTTTATTTTTATTTTATTTATTTATTTATTTATTTATTTGGTGGTACTGGGGTTCCTGGAAACCCTTCTACCTCCGGGTTACACTCCCAGACCTATTACATATATATATTTTTGGAAACAGGGCTCTTAAGCCAGCGAGGCTGGCTTCGAACCAGCGTGATCCTCCTGTCTCCGCCTCCCAAGCGCGGGGATTACAAGTGTGCGCCACCATGCCCGGCCTGTTTATTTTTATTTTTAAAAATGAAATGTGATGATAGGTTGTTCCAGAGGGCGATATAAAGCCTTCTCAGCTTAATGAACATTTTCCTCTTTCTTCCAAACTGGGGACTTTGAGGTTATCAATAGTGAGGTTGTGAGATATTCTGGCTGGGAAACTGAAAGGTTCATAATGTGGAGAAAGAGTCCTGACCTCAAAGAAGCTCCTTAGGGTGCAAGTAAGGGGTGAAAGAAACAGACAGGATCTCCAAGTCTGCCCAGTGCTGTCTAGTCTCACAGGAGTCCACAGCCAAGTGGACTAGGTGGGTGCGTCCACACTGAAGAGAGGTGAGGACATGTTGTATAAGCTGTTTTTGGGGACCAACAATTCCCAGGAGTGAGGGGTCCCTTGGGGGCCAACAGGCTCTGCAAGGAGCATTCAAATGCAGGAAGAGCCTGAGGCAGTGTCTGGGGGCCGCTCACCCTGGTTCACAGCGAAGCCCGTCTCGGTGAGCCTGACTTGGTCTCCCCAGTTCTGCTGTTCTTCTCCAAGCTGCGTCACCATGAAAGAGGCTCTGGGTAGTTTGGCATTCAGAGGGAAGAGTCTGCTGAGCCCAAAGGTCTGCGGGAAGTCAGTGGCCAAGCCCTATTGACTACTAAACATTTATTTTGCAGAGCTGGGAAAGTGTAGGCCTGGGAGGTGAGCCAGAACCAGGTCACAAGGACTTCTGGACAGGATGTGGAATCAATGCTTTTTCCCACAGATGGTAGGGAGCCATTGAGGTGTTTATTTCAAGCAGGTAACTTTATATTTGCTAGGTACTAAACATGTTAAATGTTGCAAAAGTGAAGTGAGGGTAGCCAGTCACAGAAAGTGAAGAGTCATGTGTTTTCTCTCATGGAAGCTAGAGAGTAATCAGAATAGAAGGGGGGCTTTAAATAAGGGAGGAGAAACCCCAGTGGAGTGATGAAGGGGCCTAGGGGAGGGGGCGGTGGGAAGGATAATTAATGAAGGAAACACTTCCAGCAGAATTATGAACACGTGTGACATTATCAATGGCAACCTCAATGTCGTGTATCCTGTATGTGGAAGAGGAGGGAGTAGGTAAGAGCCTACCAGACACTGTGTGCATGGATGTCCCTATCCCTCTGAACTTTATTATGGTGTTAGCCTACAGTGTACCAATAACAGTGGATTTAAAAAAAAAAAAACAGAGATGCACTGGACAGGGTGGTCAACACCTACTAAAACACAGATCTATAAAAACAATAGTTTATGCTTGCCATGGGCTATTCATTAGTATCAAATCATTTAATCCTCTTACCCTTCCTGGGAGGTAGGAAAGACAATCATGCCTTCTTAATAGATGAGGAGGCCGAGGCACAGGGCAGTTAAGGAACTTACCCACCATCACACGGCCAGGACAGTGACAGCCAGAGCCAGGATCAAACCTAGTTAGCAGGGTTCCAGCAGCTATTTATCTACTTTATTGTGCTTCCTCGCTAACAAAAGGGGAAATGGCCCTCATACACAGTATCTACCCTGATTTACACCAACTGGGTTCATTGGGAACCAAAGAAGAGAAGGTTCAGTTCTCCTGGTATAGGAGGAAGGAGGATGTAGTGAGAAGAAAATTCAGAGTCCTTGAGCTGAGGTTGGCAGTGGAGTTTGTGTTGCATAAATACATGAGGGTGGGGGGAAAAGGGGGGGGACATTTCAAACAGAAGAAGCAGGGCCCATCTGCAAATTTCAGAGGATGCCAGTCCAGAGTCTAAGAAACTGGGCAGGTATCCAGTGATAATGGTATCCAGGTGATAATGGGGCCATGGCCTTCATGAAGAGGAGGAATTTATGCTGCTCCTCTTGAGCTGAGATGGTGAGATTCAACCCAGTGTTTCACAGGTACCAAACACTTACGGGTTTGGATAAAGACTATCCCCTGGAAAATCTCACGTATTAGCAATACAAAAATATTCAGAGGGGAATAAAGCATGAGGATTCTAATATCATCAACAGATAAATCCATTAATGGATAAATAATCTGAACAGATTTACTGGGTGGTAACATGGAGGTGTGTGGTTGGAGGACGGAGGTCACTGGAGGCGTGGCCTCGAGGATTCTTCTCATTCATTCTTCAGAACCGGCCCTATGGACAGAACCCTCCAAAACCGTGAGCCTCAGTAATCTTTCCTCCACTAAGTTCTGCATGACAGATATTTAGATCACAGGGGTAAGAGTGCTGAGGGAAGTGGGAGGCTGCCCTTCCCATTGAAATATCAGCTAAACTTCTCAGGTTCTGATCTGTGGGAACTTCATGCAAATATTACCACCCCATTTGTAGATTACAAGAGTGACTTGGAACTGAAACCAGTTAGGGCTGAACCCTTAAGCAATGATGGGTACACCTGTTTGTGGCTAATTGGTTTTAGTCACCCTACTCACATGTCTATATCTTCTCCTTAGGGACAGCAAGAAGACGAATATTTAGCCAACAAGAGTTAAGAGACACCTGTGCACAGCTTCCTCTTGATCTCTTAATCTCAGAGTCCTACTGGGTAGGGAGGGAGGGTTATTCAGGTTTGGTTTCCTTATGAGCTAAGAATCCATGTTGTTTGCCCATTTCTGCATCCAAATCTTTCATTCTCTAATACACATGAGGTACTTTAACAAACATATAAAAATCAATCACTAAGCCAAGCATGAGAAGGAGGGAAGGGGAGGGAACGGGGTGGGAATTGACTAAGTGCTAATTGGGTGATGTGTGCATATGTATCTCCACCATCTTGTATCCCGTCAAGATATATGACTACAATGCACCAGAAAAAAATTTAAAAAAAAATAAAGTCAGTTCTAAGCTCGGTGTGGTGGCACAAGGCTTGTAATCCTGGTACTTGGGAGGCTGAGCCAGGAGGATCACAGGTTCAAAGCCAGGCTCAGAAATTTAGTGAGGCTCTCAGCAATTTAGCAAGACCCTTTTTACAAATAAAAAAAATAAAATAGGGCTGGGGGTGTATTTCAGAGGTAGAAAGCCCCTGGGTTTGACCCCCAGCACGACAATAAATTAATAGTCAATTCTACAATTTAACCCGACCAATGAGCCATTATGATGTGGCACAGACTTTTTCTCTTTTCTGAAAACCAGACTGACACTGTGCATTTCAAGGGCTCTAGATAGTCCCAGTTAGATGTGTTTCTGAGCCAAGCGTGGTGGCGCACGCTTGTAATCCCAGCATTCGGGAGGGAGAGACAGGAGGACTGCGGTTTGCGGCCAGCCTCAGCTACTTAGTGCGGCTTTGAAATTCAGTGAGACCCTGTTTCAAAATTAATAAATAAAAATAGGACTGAGGATGTAGCTTGGAGACAGAATGCCCCTGGGTTCCATCCCCAGTAACACACACACACACACACACACACACACACACACACACACACACACGTGCACGCCTGCACACACACACAAAATGTGGTTCTGTGGGAAACTCCTCACAGCACTGTGGGGGGATCACCCGGTTCCTGTGGGCAAAGCCCTCAGATCTGGGTTTTGCCAGCTCTCTAGATCTCCTCACTCCGGGCACAGCCCACACTCCAGGAGGGTTCTCAATGCACACAGTACAGAGTAACACACTGGCAGGCTGTCTAGACTCTCCTCTACTCTGAACATGGCTTCTTTCACCCCGGCGTGGTGATGCACGCCTGTAATCCCAGTGCTTGGGAAGCTGAGCCAGGAAGATCGCAGGTTCATCTCCATCTTTGGCAACTTAGCGAGGCCCCTCAGAAACTTAGTGAGACCCTGTTTTAAAATAAATTAAAATAGGGCTGCGGGTGTAGATCAGAGATAGGATGCCTTTGGATTCAATCCTCAATCACACACACACACACACACACACACACACACACACACACACACACCTTTTCATTATCTGGAAAGGACTTATTTTTACTTTTAATCTGTTAAAATGTTCTAAAAATCAAATAATTATAAACTTCGTTCTGAACATTAGCAGCTCCCTGACCTTTTCTTTCTCCTTCCTTCGTTGCCACTTCCCAGAGGCAACCTCTTTTGGTGACTCCCTGGGACAGTGACCTCCACTTCGCTAAATAACACATTTCTACTCCCAACTTCTTGGTTCTCCAGCCTTGAGGATTATCTATTGAATCCTCACCCTGAAAGATGGGCATGCGGCTCGCTTTAGCACCTCCCTCACCCACCTCCACGATTTTCCTCTCCCCAGCCTCCCAGTAGACTTATATCATCGTCTTTAGTTAGCTCTGTATTCAGTGTTTACATAATTATGACTATATTCACAGCATGCCCATGTAGTAAAACACGATTACATTTCCTTTCTTGTACAACTTTTAATTTCCCCTGGAGTTAATAATTGTCTTCATTTGCCATTTGCATAGTTTTCTGTTCACTTACCATTCATTTCTACCTGTATATGTTCTTCCATACATGTCAACTTCCTCTGGATAGCGTTGAGCATGCCCCGTAGTCCATCAGTTTAATCCTGGTAGCTCTCTGGCTGCCCTCTCCGCTTCCTCTCTGACCTGTACCCCTTGTGCCGTGGGCTGGCCGAGCACCTGTCTTCCTGACTTCTCTTCCTCACCGCCCTAGGATTCTCCCTTCCTCTCACCTGTGCTAAATCTCCCTGTTCCTGGGCTCCATGCCTTCTTGCCATTTATTGCATCCTCTCTTTGCTGGACCACATCCTGCAGAAGCCTATATGGAAGGTAAGTGTTTTCCAGAAGTGTGCAAGCCTGAAAACAGACTTATTCAACCCTGGCATTGACTGACCACCCATTTACTGAATCCTAGATTGTAAATTATTTTCCCTCAGAATGCTGAAAGCATCATCTCCTGTCTTCTCGTGCCCATACCATTGCCAGTGGATTTGTGGTGAGTTGAAGGAAAGGAAACTGAGCGTGCTGGGCACCATTTTGATTCTTTATATGTAACCTTCCTGAAAATGGTTTGGGGCTTCTCTCTGTTCCCAGTATTATGAAATGTTCTCGCAGCAGGGTTTGAGGTGTGTCTGCTCTTTCATGGTGCGGGCTACTTTGTGCATCTCTATAATCTCAAAGTTAATGTCTCAGTTCTGGCAAATTTTCTTGCATTATCTTCTGTTATTTCTATTTGCCCTTTGGGGAATTTTTTAATATTCCTGGGTTGTTTCTCTAACTGCATAGTGCTCCTCTCCTATTCTCCATTTTTTTGTATTTTTATTCTATGAGAGATTTCTTTAAAATATCTTCCAAATATATATTGAGGGGTTTTTTTTTGTTTGTTTTGCAGAGAGCTTTAATTTTTGGTCTTCCACACACCATCCTTTTTTGTAGAGCATATTGTTTTCGTTTCACCAATAAAATTATTCTTGTAAGAATACATGCACACATGTATGTTCATGTCTGTATATACACACATATGTATATCTGTAATTTTATAGGATTCCTTTTTCCCAGATTATCTTGACTTTCTTCTAAATTTCTTTTTCCCTGGGTATGTTTTTCTAATTTTTTTAGTAGTGGGACTTTGATATGAAAATCTTTTCTCAAGCATCTGGAAGTTTGGGGCTGTCCTCTTTAGTTTGAGAACAGGGCACTGAAATGCTCCACGCTGGTAGCTGGGGCCTGTGGAACTTAAACAGCTTCATTGTTGGGTGACCCAGCTGGGCTGTTCTACTGTGGAAGCCATTAGGTCTTTTTTTACTGAATTCAACAGCTTTCTAGAACAAAACCGAACCAAAGCTTCCTCTCTTGTGGTAGAGGGCAAGAACCAGGTGCTCGTGTTCTGGATGCAGAGAGGAGAAGGCTCCTGAAATTCTGTGTGCATGATATTCCCAATTTCATTCATTTCTCCTACACGAGCCATGATTCTGTTCTTCTTGATGGTGAGTTTAATTCCATCGTGTGTACGTACCAAAGTTTTGTGATCCATTCATCTGCTGACAGCCAGTCTCAAAAAGCAAGTAGATGTGTGTTTTCTCTTATACGTGGAAGCTAGAGAGATACTTGGTCTTCCACACACTTGGAAATAAGGGCAACATAAGCGAGAAGAACAGAGACTCCAGGGGAGTGACTGAGGGGTATTAGGGAAGGGAGGCAGAGTCATAAAGAGTATAGTGGTTGAAGCAGTGCTATGAATGTATATAAAACGATCAAGGCCAATATCAAAGACATGTGTGGGCAGGGGGAGAGAAGGGCAAGGGTCGCCGCAGGAAGGGCACCGAGAGCTAGGTACATGCCTCTGTCTGACACGCTATACCCCAATATGATGTAAAATTACAATGCACCAAATTTAAAAAGCCATTATGCCTGCAGTTGTCACTGAGCCCCCAGTGACAGGACAGTACCTCTGTCCTCCCTGAACCTGATGCCCCAATCCAGCTTCCCTTTGGTCCACCCTTTCCTGTCCTCTGACAATGGTGGAGGAGGGGAGCCATCTGCATGTATAGGGCCGAGAGGCTGGGGGGAGTAGGTATCTGGGGGTCCTTTTGCTTGTTAAACCAACTTGTAGCTATTTCTTCTGAGTTTTATCTTCACTGGTGTGTTGGAAGTGTTTTGTAGCCTCTGCATTCTGCAGTGCAGTTACTTTTATGGCCAGCTAAGATGTCAGCCTTCGTAGCTGTCTTGAATCCATTGTTAAAAGCCCACCTGATTTTCTACTTCAAAATAATGTGCTTGGTATTGTTTATTTTCTTCTTCTTTGTGTCTTTAAAAATTTATTTCTTTTAAAGAAGATCCCTGTGTTGATTTGGGTAAGGTTTCAGAAGACAGTGGAAACAGTTTTAAGTTCACTGGGTTTTAACAGGAAGCATACAGCAATTTTTCGGATCCTGGTGTGGCAGGATCTCCTGTTAGGACATTTCCTGACTGTCCCCACACCTACAGGATCGGCAGCTTCCTCCTTTCTAGCACTTCTGTATCCAAAGCTTGTACAAACTTCTTTTCTTGCATACATAACATGATTACATAAGAAGTTTGGATCTTCTTGCTGGATTATAAACTGCCTGAGTGAAGGAGTCCTGTTATCTATTTTTACATCCTCAAGATACAGCATGCAGCCTGGCACCTAACTGCCCAATGACCGTCTGTCGAAATGAAAAGGCACTAGATGCTATTTTCCATGAGTGAACTCAGCTAAAAAGTGGTAAAATGGTCCAGTTGTCATAAGTGGAAAGCCACTTAAGTGAGGACATTTTCCTAGACCTTGTTTAATCATCTCTGCTGCTGTGAGCAGTGGGATTGCAGATTTAACTTTTCCTAAGGAATGTCATCCAAACTTGGTCATGTAGTGGACCTGGTCACCTCCCTTCAGGACAGGGCAGCAGGGAATAGAATTAAGGGTGGCCTTGGGATGGGGGATACGCCAGATTGTTTTTGTCTGAGTTAATCTGTGTAAGCATGATTCCATGGTTCTAGAAGGAAGTGTGGTTATGATCACTGATTCTCGAGTATGGGAACTGGAGTAAGATTAAGAGGGAGCATTTCAGCCTATTCTGCCTCTGTCAGTATTCCTTGGCCCCAAAGGCACTTACCTAGCTCATTCCAATGAAAACCATCTTTCAATAGACAAAGCCACTGAAAGCTGGACATGGCTGAAGATCCGCCAGCAGCTTGTGGGGGCTGTAGTGACATAGGCAAAAGTCTTGGGTTCAGGTCTCCTTGCTAGGAATCGAGCTAACAGTATGAGATATCAACCAGGCTGGTTAATATCTCTGCCCCTTCCCTAAAAGGTAGGTAATCAAGAAATATAGCTCATACAGGTTGACCAAAACGCCATGTAGCTGTTGCACTAAGAATGGACTTTGAGCCGCGTGTGGTGACGCATGCTTGTAATCCCCGAACTTGGGAGGCAGAGACAGGAGGATCACGCAGGTTCAAAGACAGCCTCGCTGGCTTAAGAGACCCTGTTTCCAGATAAAAATATATTTTTAAAAATAGGTCTGGGAGTGTAGCCCAGAGGTAGAAGGGTTTCCAGGAAACCCAGTGCCCCCCCCCCACACACAAAGAATGGACTTTGACCTTTTATTTGGAGAATCAAGATTGTAAAGAGTCAGCCTGGCATAGCAGCCCAAATCTCTGGAAGGTCCACTAAGTTAGGAAGGTCTTTGGAAGCAAGGGAAGCTGGGAGAAGCCCAATTACAGGTAGAAAAGCAGGTAGCAGAGGCAGAATCAGAGAAGGACATACCAAAATAACACTTGCAGACCCACTGTGTGCTTCAGTTCTCATGAGTAAGTCTAAGCAGAATGCCCGTGTCCTACAGCCCTATCTCTCTGTAGCTCTTCAGCCTCAGCTCGTCAGGGTTGCTCCTCTAGATCCCAGGCTCCTGTTCGCCGCAGATGCCTCCTGCAATGTGACATTCCACTTCAGATGACAGCTCACCACTGTGGTGACAATGTTTAGTCAGGACCTGTCCACCACAGGAGAAAGAATGTAAGAGAGAGCAAGTGAAGGTAAAAAGATGCCTTTTTTCCTCAGTAGTGGGTGGAGTGATGTGTCTGTCTGAGGAATGAAACCTGTCAGGAATCTGTTGGCCTATTTGGGTCACTGACAAGACATTGAATACAGACACAGAATCCAGACAGCCCGTGCGCCTGGATGACTGACCGCTTTGACAGGGTTTGATCTGTATTTGCCAGATGGTAGTAGACTCCCACAGCCACAAAAGCAACATCGGGGAAGGAAACTGCAGTCCTAGAGTGGACAGGCACAAATCTGCCTCCCCTCTACTTTTCCTTTGCTTATTTTTCTTCTCCCTATAATAGGTTTAAACGATAAATGAAATTTAGACATAGATCTGGACACTACTGAATTGCAGATGTGTGGGTTGCCCTTAGAAAACCCAGAGGATCTTGGGGAAAAGGTCTGAGGCCAGACATTTTCCAAGTGGCCTATGAGCTAATCCGAGCTTTGCTTATTTTTCAGGGGCTCTCATTCCTTGAGACCAAGATGAAAGCAGAGGCCCAGGACCCAGGAAGGCCTCACTCTGCTCCTTACTAGCCAGAGTCCTGGGAGGCGAATTAACCTTTGACATGTGTGAAATAAAAATAATAACAACACCTACCTCACAGGTTGTTTCTGAACATTGTCAGGGGCAAGAGAAGTAGCAAGTGTCACACAGAGCGTGGCATCTATGTGCCCAGCACATGCTATAATGATAGGGTTGATCTTGTCACCGCCGTCCTTCCTTGGGGGCTGCAGTGGTTCCCCTGCTCAGCATTCTACCTTGTGGTCCTGCAGAGTAGCCTATCCCTTGGCCACTCTAAAGAGGTTTTCTCAACTTGACCAGAGCAATTAGTCTCCCAGAGAGAGTGAGGGGAAATGAAATCGACTTCGTAACATCAAAAGCATCCTAAGGAGCAATAGCCATGAGAGCATTTCACAGGCACCAACATTGGTTATCAGTAATCTTTTCTGAGAAGCAGTACCACAGTGTAAAGTGGGACAAACAGGGTTCTGCTCCCAGCTCTGCTTCCAAACTACTTCACTCTGGACAAGTGCAGCCCTCTGGGACACTGGGAAGTCCCTACTTGCTAAAATGATACCAACAGCGCTCTCTTGGCAGGTTGCTACTAGGATTAAAGGAAGCAAAACATACGAAGATGCCTTGCTCAGTGCCTCGTGCATGGAAGGCATTCTAATGATTAGTTGGCTTCTCTTTCCCATGGCTCTTCTTTTATGGCCTACTCATGAATCTCTGATGCATAATTCAGAATCCAGATGCCAGGGCAGACGAAAACATTGAGAGATGACAGACTCGAGATTAAATAACATCTTAATAGCTTAGAACATGGAGGTTGAAAAATATGAGATGAAATTTAATCAGGCTGCACATGAAAACTGGCGCTTTGTTTCCATATCCACTTAGTGCACAAGTGTGTGATGGGCTCGAGAGTGTGGGTGTGTGAGTGAATACAACCAACCTTCTTCCTTCTCTCCCTCCCTCGCTCTGTTCCTTCCTTCATCTTCTTCCATACTGGGGATTGAGCTCAGGGGCGTTCTACCTCCGAGATAAATCCCTAGTCCTTTTAATTTTTAATTTTTAATTTTGAAACAGGATCTCACTA
Organism: Muscardinus avellanarius; assembly: GCF_963383645.1. NCBI lineage: Eukaryota > Metazoa > Chordata > Mammalia > Rodentia > Gliridae > Muscardinus > Muscardinus avellanarius. Next base: position 105,512,094 of record NC_137793.1, read on the forward strand.
GTTGCTAAGGCTGGTCTCGAACCTGCAATTCTCCTATCTCATCCTTCAAAGTACTGAGATTACAGGAGTGCACTACCATGTCTGGGTGTAATCCATTGTGTCAATCCTTCCCTCAGATTGAATTTTCTAAACTGTAAATAGGACATCAGAACTCTCCTGTTATAAGCCTTTCATGCATTCCTGATTGCCTCTGAAATTAGGATCAAATATGTTATGTGAGCTTAGCTCACATCTCAGACTTCAGCGACAGAAGCATCTCCCACCAGTTACTGGTTTTGGTGTGCCTGTTATGGTTAGTCTGGGTCAGACCATCCCTAGAGCATGGTGTCACCTCTGGGAGCCATAGTTTTAAATGGGGACCCTGATATACCAGAGACCCTGCAGGGATGTGGCCAGGGTTGTGACTATCCTGAGGAATGACTGAAGGACGGAAGAATGTTAGTGTGAGAAGCCGAAAAATGAAGGAAAAACATGGCAGCTGTTTCTTTAAGGATTATTTTATAGAAGAGAGAATCAATGAGCAATGTGTCATAAAAGAAAGCAACATGAAGTTTTAAGAAGAAAATTTGACTATCCAAAGCTTTCATTCATGTGGATATTTATTCACACACCCAACATACATTGCTTGAGTTGAGTATGTACTTGTCAGACATGGATCTCAGCAGGCAGTGGTATAGTGAAAAATGTTTTAACAACCAGCTTTGGGGAATGGGGGAAGTCATGACTTATAGCATCTTCCAAACTTGGTCGTGTAAGTACTTTCACCGTGACTGATTACAAGCTACCAATGTAAATATAAAGCAGGGAGAAACACGGTCAATTGGCAATCCCAAGCTGGAGCAAGTGGGTGTCAGCACATACCTTCTTCTAGGCGCCGGGGATGCAGAGCTCAAAGACACTGACAAGATCTGCAGGTCAGAGGGAGAAGCCACAACAACCTGTGATCTAGGAGGGTGCCTGATGCTGAGAGGGCCCACTCCTGACTGGGAGGATGTGACTAATGGGTATCGGCTAAGGATAAAAGCAGGCAGAGAGGTGGGAGCTGCAGACGTGGAACTATGAATGGGGATAGGAAGCATGGCAAAATGCAAGTTGTTTGCTTTGGCTGGAGCGGAGGGTGAGGCTGATTTAGAAGGGCTGACACTGGAAAATAGGTATTAGCCCAGAACATGATAACATATTTGATTCTAATTCAAAGGCAATAGGAATGGACGAAAGGCTTATAACAGGGGTGTTTTGATGTCCTATTTACATTTTAGAAAATTCGATCTGAGGGAAGCATCAAGACAATGGATTACAGTCAGACATGGTGGTGCCCTCCTGTAATCTCAGTGCTTTGAAGGATGAGATAGGAGGATTACAGGTTTGAGACCAGCCACAGCAACTAGTGAGACCCTGTTTCAAAATAAAAAATTAAAAGGACTAGGGATTTATCTCGGAGGTAGAATGCCCCTGACCTCAATCCCCAGTATGGAAGATAAAAAGGGAGGGAGGGAGAAAGGGAAGAAGATTGATTGCAATAGGCCAAGACTGGAACTAGAGATACCAATTAGGAAATTCAGGTAGCTGATAAAAATGGTATGGTGCAAAGGTAGTGGCATTGTAAAACAGAAAGGAGGATACATATCTAAGTGATGTCAGAAACATGAGAATAGATGGGACAAGATGACAAGAAGAGAGAAAAATTAGGGCATGGTGAAAAACTGTGTCCACACAGTAAGAGAGAATGCTGAGCCAGGCTGTGCAGGTCGGTGTCAGCCACATCCTTTGGCTAGGAAATAACTCTTATAAGAACTAACTTGGAGAGATTCTTTAAAATGTTATTTCCCGGGCTCCACTCGTAGAGACTGATTTTAGCAGATGAAGCTGGGCCTTTGAATCTGCATTTTTGAAAGTAGTCCTGTGGAGTCCACCGTGTAATTCTTAAACCATGGTTTGTTTTTTTTTTTATTCCCTTGGTGACAGATACTTACTGTAGTCTAGGCATCATTATAGGTGCTAGAGAAGCTATGGTGGAGAGACAATGTCCCTTCCATCACAGAGTTTAAGTGGGAGAGACAAACATATGTAATAACCTTAAGGCTGCAATGCATCCTATGACGAGAACACAGGAAAGGGGGATGGAGATTAATGGAAGGTGAGACAGGCTTGCTATTTTAGGTCAAGTAGTTGGAGAACCTCTGAAAAGGTGATAATTAAGCTGTAATGCAAAAATAAGTGAAAACCTTTGAGAAACACAGTTACAAAAACCAATAACTGGATGCAGGATAAAAAATGGTAGAGATGAAAGGGTAGTGCGTTCAATCTATGAGGTAAAGCTGAGTTAGACCTCTTAGTAGCAATCCCTTGTCAGTCATTGCATGTCTCAGTTAAGAGGCCATAGAACAGGTGTGGGTTTGGGAGATTGGGAGATTTCACTGTGGTTGAACCCATGCACGCCTGTGGAGAGAGAATAGGAACTGAGAACAGAATCCTGGGAAGAATGCCCCTCTGAGGCAGGAAAAGGAAAGAGGCCGGGGCAGGGGGATGAGAGGAAGCACCCAGAGACAGGAAGAGCAGAAGTAGGGAGCATTACGCATCCACAAGTGGTGCATGTCAGTGCTGAGAGCAGGTTCAAGGAGCACACAGGTTAAGAGCTGCCCAGAACTCAAGAGAAAGAGGGAGATCAATGTGTTCACTGTTTTGGCAATTGAAGATAATTTTCTACCTTGTTAAAAATGGGTGGGGAATGGGAGCAGAGCAGGACCATAACAATAGATGCAAAAAGTGGAGATGGTCAAGGTGAAGCTGCTCATTCAGAAGTTGAAGAACAGTCCCAAGTGGTGACATAGGGGCGTAGGATTGAGGGAGAATATTTGAAATGAAGAGATTTCGAGGTGTGTGTGTGTGTGTGTGTGTGTGTGTGTGTGTGTGTGTGTAGAAAGAGAGGAGGAAAAGAAAAAGAAAGAAACAAAAGAGAACACAACTAATAAAGACAAGATGATGTAGAGAAAGGAGATGTTAAAGATGTTAACAAAGGGGAGGGTCTGAGGTGTCTTCTTTGAGACCAGAAGGAAAAGAGGGAAAGTCAGAAATTCACATAGCTGATGTTCTAGGTAGATTAGGGACATAATGGATTTCCAGTCCAAGTTTTTTTTTTTTTTTTTTTAAAGTTTTTTTTTTTATTGTTCCTTTGGACATTAAGCATTATCTACCTTTTAACTTGAAGTATTTTTTTTTTCTTTTTTTTTTTGGTAATTTATTTATTTATTTTTTTTTAATTAATTAATTTTTTAAATTGGTGCATTGTAGTCATATATCAATCACATTGGAGTACAAGACTTGAGAGGATATACAAGCACACATCATCCAATTAGCCCTCCTCCAGCCCCCATCCCATTCCCTCCCCCTCCCTCCATCCCACACTTCTTTGGTGATTTACTTTGATACATTTGTTTATGTACCTCCTGCATTTTAAAGAGGCTCCGTCCTCCAGTATTACATACCCTCTGATTGATCACATTAGTTGCTTCACTATAGGGCCCTTTCTATAGCTCAACCTCTTCCTGTTGCCCTTTTCCTCCTAGTTATTGCTGATTAAGAGAAGCGTCTGATTTATATTTTCTGCGATATTTCTCTGTGCATGCTGCGTTGCAAGTACCAATCCCACTCTTGATGGTCCCAGTAGTGGCCTGGCTACTCAGTGGACTGATCCAGACCTCGCTGGCTCACGCAGCGGCCTTGCCTCATGGGAGGACCCAGTTCTGGTCTCGCTGGCCCCTGAACCGGTCAAACCCCTAAGCTGGCTTTGGTCCCGACCTTGGAGGCCGCAGGAGTGAACTTGCCTCACGCCAGGCTCCGATGCTGGCCATTGGCCCCTGCACCGGTCTAACCCCTTGGCAGGATTCCAATCCCGGCCTCGGAGGCCCCAACACTGGTAATGCCTCACGGCAGGCTCCGATGCCGGCCTCACTGGCCCCAGCACCGGCCTAACCCCTTGACAGGCTCTTATCCTGGCCTCAGAGGCCCCAGTACCGGCCTTGCCTCACGGCAGGCTCCGATGCCGGCCTCACTGGCCCCAGCACCGGCCTAACCCCTCGGCAGACTCTTATCCTGGCCTCGGAGGCCCCAGTACCGGCCTTGCCTCACGGCAGGCTCCGATGCCAGCCTCGCTGGCCCCAGCAGCGGCCTAACCCCTCGGCAGGCTCCGATCCCGGCCTCGGAGGCCCCAGCACTGGTCATGCCTCAAGGCAGGCTCCGATGCCGGCCTCGCTGGCCCCAGCACCGGCCTAGCCCCTTGGCAGGCTCTTATCCTGGCCTCGGAGGCCCCAGTACCGGCCTTGCCTCACGGCAGGCTCCGATGCCAGCCTCGCTGGCCCCAGCACCGGCCTAACCCCTCGGCATGCTCCGATCCCGGCCTCGGAGGCCCCAGGACTGGTCATGCCTCACGGCAGGCTCCGCTGCCGGCCTCGTTGGCCCCAGCACCGGCCTAACCTCTCGGCAAGCTCTTATCCTGGCCTCGGAGGCCCCAGTACCGGCCTTGCCTCACGGCAGGCTCCGATGCCGGCCTCGCTGGCCCCAGCACCGGCCTAACCCCTCGGCAGGCTCTTATCCTGGCCTCGAGGCCCCAGTACCGGCCTTGCCTCAAGGCAGGCTCCGATGCCGGCCTCGCTGGCCCCAGCACCGGCCTAACCCCTCAGCAGGCTCTTATCCTGGCCTCGGAGGCCCCAGTACTAGGGACAGAAACCCAGGGACATTATACCTCTGAGCTACACCTCCAACCAACCCTATTTTTTATTCTTTATTTTGAAACAGGCTCTCACTAAGTTGCAGAGGGCTTCACTAAGTAGCTGAGGTTGGCTGCGAACCTGCGATCCTCCTGTCTCAGCCTCCCAGGTACAGGATCTTTATTTTACTGTAAATTGGAAGTCCAAGCTGTTTTAAAAGAACTGGGTGAACAGGTGGTCTAGAGCTGGGGAGAGTGGCCAAATTATGCACAACTTGTCCTTGGAAATAAGCTGGCAAGGTGACCAGTGTGATGGTCAGGATTCAGTGCCACCATGTTAGAGGCTTTGCCTTTGAGGGCTATTGGTCTCTCAAGTGTAAATGGATACAAGAGAACTCAGTGATCAAAGTATGGTGTCCAAAAAGGTGGAAGAACTGGATACATGTGATGCTGAAACTTTGCCTCCATATGTTTAGAGAGATAGGTGAGAGAATTAACACTATCAAAAAAAAGTGCTGGGCGTGGCGGCGCACGGTTGTAATCCCTGTGCTTGGGAGGCGGAGACAGGAGGATCGAGCAGGTTTGAAGTCAGCCTCTCTGGCTTAAGAGACCCTGTTTCCAAATTTTAAAAAGTATAAAATAGGTCTGGGAATGTAGCCCAGAGGTAGAAGGGCTTCCAGGAACCCCAGTACACCCAAAAGAAAAAAAGACCACTGGTGCTTCTGGAAGGGAAGGCACTTGTCATGGATGCCATTTGGTCCAAATCTTCCTGAAGGAGTATCTGAGCTGGTCTCAGAACCACTTGCATCAGAATCACCCTGCTCTTGTAACACCAGCAACACTTCTCTGATGGGCAGAGGCTAGGAGATTATATTTTCACAGTCTCTAGAGGATTCTAGATATCTAGAGGATATCTAAAGGTTGAAAAGCTGCTGCTTCCCAAGGCCTAAAATCCCTAGCTGGCACCCTGATACATCTACAGCCTTATCTAAATTCTCCCAAATGGAGCAATATTTGGCCACGTGATGCTCCTGTCTGGCAGCTTCAGAGGCAGGCTTCCTCAGGTGCAGTGTGCACTGAGGTTCTTAGTATAGTGCCCCCCAGCAGTGCTTAGCTAGCTACCAAAAGTGGTCAGTGTCAGCATCTGACCAATCCCAAGAGGGCAGCTCCCACCCCCATCATCCTCTGGTCCTAGCACTGGACTTTCCTAGCACAGTTGCAGTGTTATCAGCAAGTTCTCTTCTCCCAGGGGGGCCTTTCCTGTTGTGCTTTCTTTCACTACCAGAACAGCTTCACCTAGAACTCCCAGGGGATCTAGATCATCCACAGCTCCAGGCTGCCCCTTCACAGACCAGAGAGCAGGAATTTAAGAGCCAGCATTAATTAGGCAAATGTCAGGCGGGCATGAGTCACCCACCGCAGCCTTGGGTATTTTAGTCCATTACAAATGGGAGCCCTCACAGCCAGGAGGAGCCTGCTGGGCTGTCAGCCACCCCCGCATGCACTGGTTCTCTCTCCATCCACCCAACAGACTCTAGTCAGGGCTCTGCAGGTCTGGGTAGGGGATATGGGGCCCCAGCCCTCCAAGGAAATCCTTGCCAGACTGTACGCTGATAACAGGGTGTTGAAATAAGCAACCAACCCAAAGTAAGATTTGTGTAGACAAAAACTGGAAGCATTCCCATTGACTGGAAGGAGCAGAACTGGAGAAATCTGAGATGCTTTAAGGGAACCAGCAGCTTGCCCATTCAGTATGTCTTTTCTACTTTCCCCCCCAGATTTAATGGGCCAGATTTGCATCCTGTTATTCTCAAAGCTGGGGGGAAATGAGGGAAGCAGCTGGCATTTTCTAATGGATGGCCTGGCTTACAAGAAGGGTTGGGTCCTTTTCCCAAAAACCCCTGTCTCTTCCCCCCTCATCCTTCCCTCATTACCATGCTAAGCTTATCCCATAGACCCGGCAATGCCTGCCAACGAAACATGAAATCTAAGAGTAATCTTCCGGAACAATTTTCCCATCTCTTAATGTTTCACCCACTTATTCCTTCCTTCAGCAAAATGACTGAATGTGCAGTGTTGTACTCCATACTGTTGGTAAACAGATCTGCCATAAACCCCACTATTAATAGTTTTAATCCATAAAGGGAGTCAGAATGTGTTCATCCTGAGCTGTACACAGGTAGAGAGTGATAAACAGTGTATGGGACAGAGGGGGAAATGTCATGACTAGGAAGACAATTGATCAAAAGAAGGGGTGACAATATTCCATTGGCCTGCTCAAACGAGACAAACCTTTCTGTTATAGTTAGATATAAAATGTCCTCTAAGGAGCTTAATTATTAACACTTGGAGCTGATGTAATTTAGAGAGTTGTAATCTGAGCAGTGGATAAATCCATTACAATGGGTAGAGATAAGGTCAGTAGGGTGTGTCTGGAGGTAGGTCCCTGGGGGCGTGGCCTTGGGGATTATACAAATGGCTCCTCCTCCCCCTGATCTCTCTCTCCTGCTTCAGGCCTCCATGATGTGAGGAGCGCAGCCCATGGCTCTTCCGCACTGCTTCCTGCCACCATCCCCTGGGATCCGTGGTCCCCAGCCTCACATTGACTGAGCCTGAAACTGTAAGAAAATAAATCCTCTTTCCTCTAAGTTATATGACCAATCTTTTAAATTATAGGCTCAAGAATGCTGACTAGAACATTCCAGTTATAACTTTTGGTGGCATAATGTAAGGCACGGTGACCATAGTTACTAAATAATGTACTGTAAACTTGATATTTGTTAAGAACGTCGTTCTCCAGTATTCTCATCAGGCACAAAAAAGTAACTGAGTGGTGGTGCTGGTTATGCTAATTAGCTTGATCATGCTATCATTTCACAATGTATGCATACAACAAGCATCATATCATGTTGCACATCCTAAAAATGCACCGTTTTTTATTTGCCAAGAAAATTTCAATAAAGCTGGAAAAAAATAGGTAGTTTCCAAGAAATGGCTCTCAGGAGGAGATGGCATTAGAAGCATTTAGATTTGTAAGGCAAATCCAGTCGGAGGAGCTGGCCTCTTCTTTCAGCTCAAAGGTAGCGAGTAGCAGAGTAGGACCCAGGCAGAGTTCATCTCTCCTGAATCTCGGCCTAGTGATACTGAGCCTTTACTCAATAGGTTTCCCATTTTTAGGAAATTCAGCCTACGAAAATGTATGAAGTGTTTATGACACTCAGTACCAAGGTGGGTCTGATGAGGATTTTTCCCCCTGAAGAACTAACAATAGCAAACTAGGGCCAGCAGACTTCTTGGTATTTGGTATCTACTATAGGCATAGACTATAACATTGCCTTCTTCCCAGCTACAGGAACAAGGCCTTTGGAGCCATTTGAGATTCATCCTTTTCTCCTCATTCCCTACATCTAATTGATCACCAATTCTTGTTGGTTCTGCCCCATTAAAAATTTAATCAATATGTATTTATTGGACATCTTTATTAGGTTCTGGGAAATAAGATGAATAAGGCACAGTCTGAAGGAACCCATGATTAATGATGGGAGCCGACTCATAAAGCAAAGCTTTGGTTGACATAATACAACAACAGGATGTTAGGAAACTAGGAAGGGGCAGGAACTCAACCTGGCGGGGATTTAGCATGGGCACAGCAAACGATCCTTCACTTCTATCTCCAACACATAATTTATCAGGCTCTCCTCAACTGACAAGTGGGCTATTGCAAAATCCTCTTAAAGGTCTCCATAACCAGCCCTCTTACAGTTTGTATATTCTCCACACTGCTTTGGGGCTTCTTAAAAGTGTAAGTCCAGCTAGGGACACACCTCACTCTAGTTAAAGCTCATCAGTAGTTAAGAACTAAACCTGAACACCAGGTCTAGCCTATAAAGCCAGCCATGATTGTGGCTCTTATATCCTTTTCAACCTATTAAAAGACACTATCTCTTCCTCAAACATATACAAAACACCTATTCCCCTGTTTACTTATTTGTAAATACCTTTGCACATGCCATTTTCTTGATCTAAACTTGTCTCCCTACTTATTTACCTGAAGAATTACTAATCTATCAAGAGTTCATGCAATCTCACCCTCTGGACCCTGACCCATGGTCCCCAAACATAATTCCTGCTTTCATCCTTGTTCTTAGTCCTTTGAACATCCCCTATTTCTCTGATCTCTTTGTTTTGATCTACAATGGCTCATTAGACATGCATTCATCACCAGATAAGAGCACCGACACATCTTTATATGTCACTTATATCTTATGTTATTTACATCTGTGCTGCCAGAGCAGTATCTGACACATCATAGGTACTTGGTAAATGTTTGTCACATAAATATAGATAAATAACCTGAGAAGAAGCATGTCTTCCGAAACCAAAGCTCTAAAGAAAATCATCTACAGATTGAGAAGGAAATTGTGTTGAAAGCAACCAGGCCACCAAAAGTCTAATAAGATGATTTGATGTTGACCTTACCTCTTATTTTTTAGGCAGAGATATTTCCTTTGTCCACAATGAATAGCACATAACTCAGAATATCCATTCATTATTTAAAAAAAGACACCAAGAATCCTAGTGCTTCAGGGAGTCCCTGGATATGTGCTATGCCATGTCTTCTCTATTCCAGATCTGGCACTTTCATTCTTAACTCTGAACCTCTTGAAGCCTCAGTTTCCCTACCTAAAAGGATCAGTGTCAGCCCATACTAAGATGAATGGTGGCTCCCAAAATATATGTCTTCCTGGAATCCAAGAATGTGACCTTATTTAGATAAGGGTATTTGCAGGTATAATTAAAGACTCAGATCATAATGGATTAGGATGGGTCCTAAATCCATTATTCATAGAGGTTCTATGAGAGACAAGAAAAGAGACACAGACAGAGAAATAGAAAGGAAGGGTTTAGAGTGGTGCTCGCACAGGCCGGAGGCCACCAGAAGCCACAAAGAAGGCTTGGGATGGGTTTCCCTCAGATTCTCCAGAAGAAACAACCCTGTCAACACCTTGGTTTCAGATTTCTGGCCTGCAGAACTATAGAAGAATAAGTTTCTATTTTAAGCCCCCCTCCAGTCTGTGGTAATTTCCTAAGGAAGACACATAAAATGAACTATACAATCTTACCTAGCCTGCTGGGGTCTTGGAAAGGTCAAATGAGATAGTAAATATGGAGGTGCTGTGCCACAGAGCCAGAGGGTAGAGGAACTGAACTCCAAGCGCAGTGCTGTCTTAACAGGCAGCTTCTTCTTCCCTGACCTGGAGAGAGTTTGGCCTTCATGCTTGCTCAGCCTCTGGAGCTGCCATGAGAAATCACTCACCTCTTTCCAAAACACCTTAAGAGCAGGTGGCCATGGGTGCCACACAGGGTGAGGTCTGCGGGCTCTAATCCATCTAGTTACTTCTTGAGGGTCTTTCTTACACAGTCCACGTTTGGCTGTTGGGGGCCTAGGTTAAATTTATTCAACCTGTATCATTTTTCCCTGGCTGCTCAGCTGTGACCCTCTGAGTATTTTGGTCTGAGTTGGGAAGGGTCCCGGTTGCCCCCAACCACCAGGCTCATTGGCTCGTTACAGCATCCTATTCTCAGAGAGAAGACAGACTCTCTATAAATCAGCATGGTCATTACATTTCCTCTCAGCCTTAGCAGAAGGCAGCCTCAGTGCTGGTCTGGGGCTGGCCTCAAGCATCAGACTGGAAAGAAGTATATACAAACCAGTCACCTCCTGCATAAGCACATCAAGATGTTGATTCCACAACCAGCAGGTAAGGGAGAGCCTCCTGGCCATCCATCCACTGAAGGAAAAGGGAATCTTTATCCAGGAAAACCCAAGGACCACAGTCAACTGAATCAGAAGACACAACCCACTGAAAAGCCTTCCCAAGGCTGTATCTCTATGAGGGGATGTATCAGTCTGCTCTCAGAAAGCTGGACAATAGAGCAGTGTTTCTTAAACCTTAGTGTGCATAAGAACTTCTTTGGATTTTTGTAGAATATGCAGATTTTGGGCCCCATCCCAAGGCTGGGGGAATTTACACATTTGATAAGTGCACCTGGCAACTTTTATGTAGGAGGCCTCAGGGATGTACTTTGAGAAACACTGCCAGTCCTCTGGAGATCAGTACTTTAAAAGCTGGGCCTTCATACTTAACAGAGACCAAGGACTGAGTAGCAGCCAAGACACAAAGTCTGGGGAGCTTCCCATTTCTTGTCTTTAAAATAGGGATTAGAATTATGCCCAATTATATAGTTGTTATGTATCGCATAATAAATGTGATATGCTTAGTGTAGTATCTGGCATGCTATAAGTACTTTAAAATAGTAGGAATATGGTCACTGATGTCAGGACAGATGGGGAGGAGAGAAGGGCCTAGAGAGCATATCTTAAAGAGCAGGGAATACCTGGTGAACTCTAACCAGGCCAGCAGAGACTCTGCTTTTAGTAATGAAATGAAAGTCTCTACATGGACTTGGATACCATCTTGATTCCCAAGGAGGGGCTTATGAGTGTAAAAAAAGGCCTGCTGCTCATAGGAGGGTCAAGGGGTACATAGTTCCTGGAACAGGAATATGAGGTAGGGGCTGAGACATACAGGATAAAGACTCAAGAATGGGATGGGGCAGACAGCAATGGGTGGGGGCACCAGAACGCCATTATTAGGAAGCAGACATCTTGGGGAACATATAAAGAAGGAACAACCCAGCGACTGATTTTGGGTTATGATTGTCAGATGAGTGATTTGAGTGTGATGCAAATGTCCAGTGGTTGTAATTTGTAGTGTGGGGGTCATGTCCTGGGATGGGGATGCAGCCAGGAGACCTGACAGTGCATAAGGTGTTAGGTGCTGAATTTCTTTATCTATCTGATGTTTGTCCTTAGGATGGATTGGTCTGGGGACAAAGCAGAGAGTAGATTCATTTTACTAGAGGACTGGTTGTGGGCTGCAATGACAAAGGTCCAACAAAGATGACTCCAAAGGGTTCTAGCATAAGTACACATGTAAATGGCAGAGCTATTTGTTGAGATTGGAGGGTTGCAGGTTCAAAGCCAGCCTGAGAAACTTAGCAAGATTCAGCAACTTAGTGAGGACTTGTTTCCAAATAAAAAATAAAATAGGGCTGGGGGTGCAGCTTGGAGGTATAATGCCCTGGGTTCAATCAACAGGCTCTCTCTCTCTCTCTCTCTCTCTCTCTCTCTCTCTCTCTCTCTCTCTCTTCTCTCTCTCTCTTCTCTCTCTCTTTCCTCTCTCTCTCCTCTCTCTCTCTCTCTCTCACACTCTCTCTCTCTCTCTCTCTCTCTCTCTCTCTCACACACACACACACACACACACACACACACACACACTACCAGCTCTGAAATCAGACACTCCTAACTTAGAGATCCAGCTCTATCACTTAGTCTGAAAAGTCTAAAAAAATTATTCTTTAGTTCCACCCTCTTTTTTAAAAAAAATTAGGTCTGATAACACTTTCCCAGGGTATTATACAAATGAAAAGTGGGAAGGCACACAGTTCACTCAAGACCTGGCACATAGGAGGTACTCTTTACATTTTAGCTATCATTAACAACATTTTGAGAAAATGCCTTAAATCATAATATGCTGAAGGATTACAACTGCTATTGCAATTATTATGTTATAGACTGTCAGAACCAATATATTTTGGTTCTGTGATAATTAAGATGACTTACTGATTCATAAGACATTCATTTATAATAGGACATCTGAAGGTAGACTCGCAGTCACCTTGGCAAAGCTCATTTACTTCATTCCTGGATACTTCTGCTTCCCCAATAAAAGCATGATTTTAGATGTTTAAAGAAGACAGGAGAAAGCTGGGGTAGACAGGAGGGGTTTGCCTTAAGCAGTCTCCAAAAGTCCAGCCAAAGTAAAGTTTCACACTCTTAAGTCATGAGATTTATGAGACAGAAGATTCTAGAAGAAGGTTTGCCAAGGCCCCTGAGCAGCCAGCTGTGAAATTCCCTGGAGACTCTTCTCCCTCCCCAGGGTTGAGGATTCTTGAGGTTCATCGGTTTCGCTTCCTGGTTTCTATGGAAACAAAGCAGCTCCAGCAGATGAAAGCGGATGGATGATCTGCTGCTGTTTCTGTCAATAACTGGACTTCCAGGCTTGGCCAGGGATCTAGAAAGCTCACAAAGAAAGGGCACCATGGCTCCAAGTCAGATGCCTCAGTCCTCCTGGCATAGTGCTCAGATGCCATCAGAAGCTGAGATGTGTCCCATGGCTGGAGGGTCAGTCTCCAGTGTCCCCTCAGAACAGCAACTGGAAGTGAAAACACATCTTTGGGGACTGATCAGAGCTTCCGGCAGCCTTTAATTTCCACAAAGCAAGGAGTCGAGGTGTGCTTAGTCTATCCAGGCAGCACAAGGGGAAGGCAGACAGTTCTGAGATCCACTAGAAGCAGCAGGCCCTGAGTCCCTCAGACCAAGCTCTTCCAGGGCAAGAACTCTATGTCCTAAAATCAGGATCATTTCAAATTAGCCTCATAGTTTAATTTTACATCATTCATTTGGGCTTTAAACAACTACTCTAATGGCCCATTGTCAAGTCATTTAATAATTCAGTTAGTAGAGAGGTGAATCTCAACCGTTGGGTGACTGTTAGAGTCACATGGAAAATTTTTGAAAAATGTTGCAACCCAGGTCTCACTTGAAAGATTCTGATTTAATTGCTTTGCTGTAGGACCCAGACATTTGGTGTGCCTTTATGTCTTCTCAGGTCATTCTGATTTGTACCTGAGATTGAGACCTACTAGTTTAGAGAATACCTACCTAGCCTTAGCCTAATTGTTGTAACTGTTAAAATGACTGGTTTGATCTGGCTGCTCTTGGGTTCCATTGATTTCTCAGGAGCTGATCCATAGCTGGTGGGACCAAGTGGTTATTCACTTGTGACCTAGGTATCTCTAGCCCTCTTTCAGCAGTGTTGGGAGACATAAGAATCCTTCTTCGAAAGAGGAAGTTTTATTTGATCCAGGGAAACCAGCTTCACATACAAAGATGTGTGAATTCTAAATCCACTGCTGAATTTGGATATTTTAATTTTTTTGCCTGCGACTTGGAGAAAACAGAGTGTTCCCAGGATGAGTCGGAGTATTTCAGTCTGTTAAAAGACACTTCAAGCAGGACCTTGGAGAGGGGCACACTTCTTCAGCAGACAAGGATTAAGCAACTCCCTTCTGCAAGAACCATCTTCTAGTTTTTGTACTTCATACTTTGACCTCTTGGATCTTGCTGACCCTGGAGGGACCGCAAGGGTTAGGCCAGTTCTTACACATAGTAAATGACTCACCTGGAAGCCTACAATCCAAGGCACATAGCCCTAGTCTCCTCTTTTATGGAGTCTAACACATATGGCCACTATTCCCCTGCCCGAATCACCCCAGGGCCAGATACCAGACACCAGGAACATTCCCAGAACTCACTGAAATTGTTTAAACTAGTTCATCCTAAGCCTGTTCACCCTGCCTTGCCCATTTCTTCCCACAGAAATCACTAGCAGGCCCTCGCTCACTTTCCCCCTTATGCCCTTTGCTTCTGGTCCCACGCATGGCCCCTTCAGACACAGTATGTCCCCCCCCCCTTGAATCTGCAAGAAACAGGGTCTTGCTAAGTTTCTGAGGGTGTTGCTTAATTTCCAGGCTGGCCTTGAACCTGTGACCTTCCCGTCTCAGCCTCCCAAGTACCGGGATTATAAGCGTGTACCACCTTCCCTGGCCTACAACATATGAAAAATGAAGGTCTACAAAATTTGAAGAAGGAAGGTCTTTGTCTGGATTTTCTATGCAGCTTTAATACAAATGATATGCTAATAAATTTGTCACCCTAACTTAACAAGTTAGGAGCATCTCCAAATTTAAAATATCTGATGCTGGATATGAAAATGTGGGTTACCATGGCCTCAGGACCTGGTCCATACCAGACTAATCTGACTTTTTTTTTTTTTTTTGGTAGTACTAGGGATGGAACCCAGGGGCATTCTACTCAAGTTACACCCTAGGCCCTATATTTTTTATTCTTTATTTTGAAACAGGGTCTCACTGAGTGGCAAAGGGCCTCACTAAGTAGCTGACGCTGACCGCGAACCCTGATCCTCCTGTCTCAGCCTCCCAAGTACTGGGATTTCAAGGGTGTGCCATCATGATCAGCTCCAATCTGACTTCTTAATGCCTGATTTTTTTAAAATAGGGAAAATATTTAACTGCCTATAGATATTGGTTGTTGAGGGAGTTTATACATGTAAAGATTAAGAGAAGTACTTGGGATTAGTAAATGCTCAATCAATATTAGTTCTCATTAACCACAAAGAGAATCACAGGTGCTAAGATGCTATGAGGTAACTCATCTGGTTTTGTGAGGCCTAAACTGTTCTCAGGTCCCAGGGAAAGGTGGAAAGGATGAGGATTCTTTGTCTTAGTTTCAGAGATCCTTGAAATCTACCTCACAGGTCTCTGAAGCTATGCATTAAATTGAGGTCCGTTAGCTCAGGAGTGTGTTTAAAATTAGATAACCAAAGCTCCTCCTTCCTCCTAACTTGGTGCCTAACTAGGTGCCAGCCAAGTTCTGAGAACTGAGAAATCTCCAAGGCTGGGATTCTAGGAGCGGACAGAGAAAGACAAAGCTTTCACAGTCAAAGCAGGTCTCTCAATTCATTCTGAGATTTATACCCTCAGCACCCTGCCTGCAAAGCTCTTCTCTCCCCCTTCTTTTCCTGGTTAATTCGCTTGCCCTTTAGAACCTGCTTCATGGTCATTTCCTACGAGAAGCCTTCCATAAGTGGTTTAGTTCAAATTTTCTGTCTTTTCTCTAGTCTTACCCCTGTTGTAAGATTGTGCTGTCTCTCAGATTGAAAGACACCATTGAAATAAAACAACACATTACAGAGAGCTGTTCAGCAATTTTTCAGTCGACATATCTGTCCCCATAGATTAGGCTGATCTGAACATGAGCTCCTCAAAGTCGGGGGCTGTGTCTCATTCATCTTTGTATCCCCAGTGGCTGTCAAAGTGTCGACATGTAAAAGCTGCTCAGGAAACACTAGAAGCAAATGAATTGAGGAAACTTCTCTAAGTATCCATGTAAACCTGGGAGAAAGAATGCTGGCTTCACAGAATTCTCGTCTGGATACAGTGGGTGAGAGGCTGTATGTAACTGTATACAGGATAATGGAGCTCAGATGCAACCTGGTACTCACTGTCTGGGACAATTAAGCCTTCTTCCTTCCTCAGGATCCCTTCCTGGATGTAACTTCTCCATCAGGGTTTCTAAGTCTGTTTTCCAGCGCATCTTGGGAAATCGGGAGGCCTTTGGCCAGAATCCTGGTTGGACACTCTGATGGTTACTTTGGAATCTCCGCAGAGTCTCCTGACCTTTCCATCATGAATTGGGACTGCATTCAGTTGCTGCTATTCTAAGACTCTAGCTCTCAGACTGTTCAGGCAGCTGCCGGTTCCTCTCTCTCTCCATGTGAAGGTGGCTACTTCAGACTACACTGTTTTGGACCATAAGCCGATCTGATAAATCTCCTTTAACCAAATATATATCCTGTGAGTTTGGTTAACTCTAGTGAACCCCGACTAATACGGGGCACCTTTTCCATAGTCTTCCTAGTCTATCAAGACTTGCCTTCCTTTACCTCCAGTGACTTCTTAGACTATATAGCCACACTTTCCCCAAATTATTATCTGGGACTTTATGTCTTGTGGATTCTTGGCAAGGATTCTCTCAGGGCCTGTAATATATCTTCTAAAAAGTGGAGTACCCCCTTCTTATCAAATTCAGCTAAATATTTTGGCAGAAGCCTCAGAGATTAAAAGAAAGCTTACCAGATACACCATAATCCTGAGTAGCACTTTTTTTGGGCTCCAAGACTATTTCTGGACAGGGGAAAATAAAGTTCTTTGCTCTCACAACAGAGCACTTAGCTATACTGTAGCTATTTTAACTTGTCAGAGATGTGAATTTTGATTTCTTCTTTTCCTCCACCTACTTTTCAAATAATCTCCATCATACATTCAACCTGGTCACTTATAATCTAGTAAGACAGAGGCGGCTGCAGCCCCTAGCTGTGGACATTCTTCCTCAGTCAGACATCAGTTCTTCACTCAAAGAAGAACAATAGATCTGTGTGATGGATATTAATTAGTCTGAGAAAAATGGACATAACTATATCTCTGGGTATTTCCAGACAATCATATATATTGCAGATCATTCTAGAATGGGATGCATGCTTCCTTTATGAGTGACGGCACAGTACCTCTCCAGCCAGCCCACAGCCACAGCCCAGTGGGGAGGTGCAGCTGGAGGGTATCTGCCTCATGCATTCCTCTTGGATTTCTCTGCACCATGCCAGCATGCTGCAGCTGGTGTTGCTTATTGAAGGCTGCAGCACAGACAGGTGCATTGTGCTGCGAGATGCTGTGAGATGCTGAGTGTGCACAGAGATGTCAAGTCTGCCTCAGGGCTCCAAGGCAGCCAGGAGTGCTTGCTTGTAACAGGAGGGCAGTCTGTGCACCTGCTGAGCATCCTGCCTGGGGGCTGCTGCCTGGTGGTGGTGGTGGTATCAGGAGTCAGATTCAAACACATCCCGATGGTCTTGAGATGTGATGCAGAACCTGACAGCATCCGAACACCTGAGCTGTGCAAACACCCTCTGAATTCCTTGACTCAAGGGCACCCAGCTACAGAGACTCTGTTCTGTCACTCTTAGAACCAAATGAGCACATCCCAGCACTGCCCGGCATTATTGAGATGGGCTTCTCAGCAATTACTTGCTAGCACCAGCACAGAATTCAAGTTAATCTTGGCTGAATGCTTTTAGGAATGCCAAGAAAGCAGTATCGGGGCACACATGTTCTGACTCCAAACTAGCCTCCTGAATATTCACACCAAGAGGAAAGGCAAGGAGCCAATAAAAGATAACAGAACAATAAAGACAATCAGATAGCACACGAGTTAGACATGACATTTAAAAATATGCTCATTTCTTCTAGAAAGCACTTACAACGCGCATGCATGTGCGTGCGTGCGTGCGTGCGTGCGTGCGTGTGTGTGTGTGTGTGTGTCTGCTATAGGTCACAAATGGATTTCTTGCTTTCTTTTAAAACATCATTTTATTGACATATACTGTTAGGTAGCTAGCTAGATATTAGCAGATGGGGTCTGTTGGATGAACCAGTTTATCTGCAGAGCCTTGCTCACTTTGACCCCGTCCTTTGTGAGAAGGAGGGACTGGGACTGACTGGAAATTTGCCAGCAGAGACTCACTTTGACGCCCATCCCTGTGGGAAGGGGCTGGAGAAATGACACAGGGACGCAGAGGTGAGATGTGCAAAGGGCACTTAATCACCAGAAATGTAATATGTATAAAGAAGGTGTCCAGAGGGACTATCAAACCCAATACCAATTGTTCATATTAGTAGGGTTTACTGTGATATTTCCATGCAGGCATAGTGTGCGCTGATGAGATCCAACTTTGTTTTTTCAACTACCTTTCTCAAATTCTACTAATTACTATCCTACTTTCAGATTGACTTTTTGTTAGCTTCCATACTTGAGAGAAAACATGAGGTACCTTTCTTTCTGTGTCTGGTTTATTTTACTTAACATGGTATCCTCCATTTCCATCCATTTTGGTGCAAATAATAGAATTTGATTCTTCTTTGTGGCAGAATAGTATTCCATCATGTATATATACCATATTTTCTTTACTCTTCATCTGTTGACAGGCAGCTAGGATGATTTCATATCTAACCTTTTGTGAACAGTGTCAAAATAAACATGGGCATACAGGTATTGCTTTTATATGCTGACTGCATTACCTTTGGATATACCCCCAAGAGTGCAATAGCTGGATCTTATGGTAGTTCTATTTTTAGTTTTTTGAGGAACCTTCATGATGTTTTTAATAATGACAATAGTAATTTATATTCATACCAACAGTATATAAGAGCTCCCTTTTTTTAGACTAGGTGCCTTATAGGTTTATTGTGAGAAGAAGAAAAAAAGGATGCCCCTTATTTTTAATGGCAATGCATTGAACTATTTTTACAACTTTGCTCCATAGCTGAGAAAGTACTATAAATATGCCCCACAGTTTGTTCTTCGAAAGTCTGAGGCCAAATGAGAAGTGTGAAATCCCTTCTTTTTAATTTTTAAAAATTTTTATGGGCGCACTGTAGTCATGTATTTTAATGGGGTACAAGATGGCAGAGGCATACATGGATACATCAATCATTTAGCCCTTCTCCATCTCCCATCCCATTCCTTCCTTCTGATGTTTGGATTACTGATGGACTTGGTTGGATATGTTTATAAATTACATCATGTACATTAGGAAATTTCCCTCCCTCCCTCCCATTCCCCTCAGCTAAGTTGCTTTATTTGCTCAATTATGGCTTCTCCTCCATCTAGAGTTCCTCCTATGATCCTTTTTCTTCCTAGCATTTAATTCAGGGATTAAATTGATTAAAGGGATTAGGGAGAACATACAAATTTTTACTTTTTGTGACTGACTAATCTCACTTAGCATAATGTTCTTCAGTTCTATTAATTTCCCTGTAAATGACATAATTTTGTTCTTCTTTATGGCTGAGTAAAATTCCATTGTGTACATCTCCCATAATCCATTCATCTGTTGATGGACATCTTGGCTGCTTTCATAATTTGGCAACTGTGAATTCTATGGCTGTGAACATAGATATGCATGCATTAGTTTCATAGTTTTGTTTTCATTATTTGGGGTAGATAATCAAAAGTGGTATTGCTGGATCATATGGTAGGTTTATTCTAATTCTTCGGAGGATCCTCCATACTTTCTTTTCTAAAGTGTTTGCACTAATTTGCAATCCCACCAACAATGTATTCGAGTTCCCACTTTTCTACATCCTCACCAGCACTTGTTGTTGTGTTTTTTATCCTTGCCATTCTAGTTATAGTTAGTTGAAATCTCAGAATAGTTTTGATTTGCATCCCTCTGATTGCTAATGATGTGGAGCATTTTTTTATACATTTATTGGCCATTTGAATTTCTTCTTTTGTGAAGTGTCTCTTTAGTTCACTTGCCCATTATTTGATTGGGTTATTTGTTTTCTTAGTGGTGAGAGTCTTGAGTTCTCTGTATATTCTAGGTATTTATCCTCTATTGGAGAAATAGTTGGCAAAAATATTCTCCTATTCTGTTAGCTCTCTGTTGAGGTTCTCGATAGTTTCCTTTTGCTGTACAAAAGCTCTTCATTTTAATGCAATCCCACATATTGATCTCCCTTTTAATTTCTTGTGACTGTGGGGTCTTGTTGAGAAAGTTTTTACCTGTGCTTATTTGTTGTGCTTATTTGTTGAAGTGTTAGATCTATACCTTCTTCAAGAAGCCTCAAGGTCTCTTGTCTGATTTTCAAGTCTTTGACCCATCTTGAATTGACTCTTGTACAGGACGAGGAAGTGGGGTTTATTTCCATTTTTCTGCATATGGTTAACCAGTTTTGCCAACACCACTTGTTGAAGAGGTTATATTTTTTTCTACGGTATGTTTTTGGCCCCTTTGTCAAAAATCAATTGACTGTAACTGTGTGGATTTGTTTCTCTTCTGCTCCATTGGTCTGTGTGTCTGTTTTTGTGCCAAGAGCTCTTTTTTACACATCCTCCACAGCTCTGGGTCTCTCTCCTTTTAAAAATAATATCTATTAAAATTGGGGCGAGATGGTATCTCATTGTAGTTTGACTTGCATTTCCATGATGGCTACAGATATTGGGCATTTTTTCCTCATTGGCTATTTGCATTTCTTCTTTTGAGAAGTGTCTATTCAGAATATTGCCTACTTTTTATTTAATTAATTGTGTAAGTTTTCTGAGTTCAGTATATATTCTGAATATTGCCCTCTGTCAGATGAATAGTTGGCAAATATTTTTTTCTCTTCTGTGGAATTGTCTAATCACTCTGTTGTTTTTTTTGCTATGCAAAAGCTTTTTGGTTTGATATAATCCAATTTGTCAGTTTCTGCTTTTGTTTCTTGTGCTTTTGGGGTCCTATCCAGAAAGAAATTGTCTACACCAATATCATGAAGCATTGCTCCTAAATTTTCTTCTAGTAGTATCAGAGTTTCAGGTCTCACATTTTGGGTCTTTGATCCACTTTAAGTTCATTTTTGTTCAGTGTGAGAAGTGGAGACTGAGCTTCAATCTGCATGTGGATGTCCAATTTTTCTAGCACCATTTGTTGAAGAGGTTGTCCTTTGTCCAATGTATGCTTTGGCATTTTTGTTGATAATTAGTTGGCCAAAGATGTGTGGGTTTATTTCCGAGATCTCTGTTCCCCGGGTCTTTGTGTCTTCATTTATACAAATGCCATGCTGATTTGGTTCTGTAGTATACTTGAAATTGGATATTGCAATGCTGCCCACTCTCTACTTTCTGTTCAAGTTTGCTTTGAAAATTCAGGGCCTTTTCTGCTTTCCTATGAATTTTAGGTTAATTCCTTCTGGTTCTTTGAAGAATGCCTTTGGTATTTTGGTGGGAATCGCACTCATTCATCTAAAGATCACATGTGGCAGTACAGTCACTTAAACAATATTAACTTTTCACTCATGAATATGGACGACACCTTTTTTCTTTTGTTTTGCTTTCTCTGCAGGGTTTTGATATTTTCACTCTAGAGACCTTTCACATCCTTAGTTAAGTTTATTCCTAGGTATATTGTGGTTCTCTCTCTGTGTATGGTTATTGTGAATCAGATTGTTCCATGATTTGTTTCTCAGCAAATTTATTAATATATAGATTTTACATGCTGATTTAGTATCTTGCTATTTTATCAATTTGTCTTTAAGTTTTAATAGTCTTTTGTTAAGGTGTTTCTGTATATATAATCATGTCTATAAACAGGAATAGTTTCAGTTCCTCTCTTCTTCTTCTCTTATTATTTCTTTCTCTTGCCTAATTTCTCTGGCTAAAACTTTTAGTATTGTATTGAATATGAGCAGCGAGAGTGAGCACTGTCGCCGACTAATCTCAGTTGGGTCGTTATTGTCAGCTCCCGGTCAAATCCTCAGAAAGATGGGGCAAAAGGCAGGTGGAGTTCTGCAGAAAACTATCTGCAGCGATTCCTTCCCCTCTATGAATTCCCTAAGTTTTTGGGTACGACGCTTGGGAAAGAAATCTGAGGTGGACAAAGGCTTCTTGAGCCAATGACAATTTATTACAGGAACCCAGAGAAAATTTATACCCTTCACCAGTGAGATTAATAATAGGAGAAAAAGAAAGAAAGGGAAGGGGGGAAATCACAGCAAAACAATAGTGGATTACATATAAACAAAGTAAATGACTAGTCCAGCATTTAGGAGATAAGCTCCGGATCTTTCTTCCATATTGCAGCAGGGCAGGTCCAAAGGTAAATTCCAAAGGCAATACAGGCACGCCCAAGGCCCAGGGCTTGGAGAATACGCCTTCTCATGGAATCTTCTTTTTCTTTCTTTTTTGAAGTTTCCATCTATATCCATATGACAAGCATGGGGAGATGTGGCGGTCCAGGGAGATGCGATGGGAGCCTCTCAGATCTCATCCGCTTTGCCTTCTGAAGTCTGAAAGCTTACAAAAACTCACAACACAGCTTGGCAAATAAGACACCACAAATAACACTGTGAAGTTCTTGGATTTAGTTGTCAGATGTATTTCCTTGACTGCTGAACACTCTTTTTTAGACAAAAAGCCTATTAAAGGCCTATTGGTCTCTAATAATCCATTTCCTTATCACAAACCCTCTGCAACCTGCTTCTAACTTTCTAATTCCTTTCTTTCCCAGTCGGGACGTTCTTATGATAAGCTCTTCTTCATGAAAAAGTGCTTTCTTACTCTTACGGTATTTCCTTTCCTTCATACATATATATTTAGAATATCTGTCCTTTATTTTGTCATTTTCATTTCTAGCCATGCGGCATTCTCCCTGTTTCGGGGAACGCTCACACTGGGCGTGAAGGTCAACAATCTTTCTCCTTGGCTCTATTGTATTTTGGCAACTAAGTTGTTCATCAACTAAATTGCTTCGAAGTCACACACAAAATTTTATCTTCTCTGTCTCTAGGCAGGATCTCAAGGGTAAACAAAGTTTCCTTAAACTGAGCTATCGGTTACCGGAGTTAATAGCTTAACCTAGTGATAGGAGTGAGGGTCGGAGACCCTTTGTGATTGCTGCAGCTGGAATGCTTATCACAGCATCTGAATTCTGGCCAGTTTTTTCCTTACTATTGAGCAAAGCCAAGGACGTTTATTTCCATGGACTCAATTTCTGATCTCACATCATCAGAGCAATTCGTGTAGAGAGTTAAAAGAATACCAAGAGAATAATAGTTATGAAGGATATCTAAAGTGGGGGATATTTTTTGCCAGAGACGATACCTCTTTCTCGGGGCTTTTTGCCGATTTTTACTATGTGGAGTGGGGTCTTCAACACATAGATGCCGAGGCAGCAGGATGTCTTGGCAGAGCACCTTTGTCTCGCTCCTGATTTTAGAAAAAATGCTTTCAGTTTTTTTTTTCATTCAGTATGATATTGGCTATTTGTCATATGTAGCCTCTGTTATGTAGAAATATTATTTTTCTATACCTAATTTGTTCAGGGCATTTATCATGATGGGATGTTGAATTATTTTATCACATGCTATATGTGCATCTATTGAAATTATCATATTACTTTTATCCTTTATTTCATTGATGTCATGTAGCGTGTTTATTGATTTCTGTATGTTGAGTCATCATTGTTTTCCTGGAATTAAACCAAATTGATTATAGTGTATGATCTTTTAATGTACTAGTATTTACTAGTATTTTGTTGGAGGTTTTTGCATCTATGTTCATCAGGGGTATTGCCTATACATTTGTTTTGTTGTTATTGTGTCCTTACAGTTTTTGGCAACAGGACAATGACGGCCTCATTGAATGGGTTTGGAAGGTTTTTCTTCCTTTGAATTCTCTGGAACAGGTTGCACAAAATCGGTGTTAAATCTTTTTAAAAAGTTTGGGACCATTCAATAGTGAAATTGTGTAGCCCAGTGCTTTTCTTTGTTAAAAACTTTATCTTACTGTTTTCATCTACTTACCTGTTTTTTAAATCTGTTCAAATTGCTTTGTTACTTTTGTGGTATTAAACTGTTCTTTTGTTTTATTGTCTTATTTTGGTTTGGACTCTTTGTGATTTAACCCTGATGGAGTTAGCAAAAGGTGTAAGAAGTAAGATTCAGCCGGGCGTGGTGGCACACGCTTGTAATCCCCGCGCTTGGGAGGCAGAGACAGGAGGATCGCGCAGGTTCAAAGCCAGCCGCGCGCGCTGGCTTAGGAGACCCTGTTTCCAAATACAAAATGTAAAAAGAGGTCTGGGAGTGTAGCCCGGAGGTAGAAGGGCTTCCAGGAACCCCAGTACCACCAAAAAAAAAAAAAAAGAAGTAAGATTCATTTCAATTCTCCTCCCCTTTATGAATTACTTTCTTTAGACCTTGTGAAATTTGGGGTTCCAGTCCATGTGAAGCTAGCATCTGCGGAGCTCAAGACATAGCAGCAGAAAGTGAAGAGAAGAAGAGCGCAAGCCTTCATGCTCATATTGTGGAAGCTGAAAGCAGAGAGATAACAGGGGAAGGAAAAACTATACAATCCCTAGGACCACATCCCAGGAACCCCTCCTTAGCAACCAAGCCCCACTTCCAACATTGCTATCTTTTTTCTGTGAGGAATAGAGGGGCATTCTAAATCCAAACCATTGTACTCTGCCCCTCCCTCCCTATATTTCATGGCCACCTCACAGTGTAAAATGTATTTAGTTCATCTTCAAGTGCTTCTACATTCTTAACATCACTCAAAAGTTTCTACAATTTCAGCATCACTCAAAAGCTCAAAGTGTCCTCAGAGACTTAAGGTAAGTTCTTGGCTATGAGTCACTTATTAAAAAAAAAGAAAGCAAGTTATATACACCCAAAGTACAAGGGCACAGAGTTAACATTTGTATTCCAAAAGGGAGAAATAAGGCCATAGAAAGAAGAAATGGGACCAAAACTATATCAAAACCAAGCAGGGCAAGTATTTGATCCTGCAGCTCTATTTCTGGCATCCACAGTACATGGTGGTGAGATATGACCTCCAGAGGGCCATGGTGGTGAGATATGATCTCCAGAGGGCCATGGTGGTGAGATATGACCTCCAGAGGGCCATGGTGATGAGATATGATCTCCAGAGGGCCATGGTGGTGAGATATGATCTCCAGAGGGCTCTGGTGATGAGATATGATCTCCAGAGGGCCATGGTGATGAGATGTGACCTCCAGAGGGCCTTGGTGATGAGATATGATCTCCAGAGGGCCATGGTGATGAGATGTGACCTCCAGAGGGCCATGGTGGTGAGATATGATCTCCAGAGGGCTCTGGTGATGAGATATGATCTCCAGAGGGCCATGGTGATGAGATGTGACCTCCAGAGGGCCATGGTGATGAGATGTGATCTCCAGAGGGCCATGGTGATAAGATGTGATCTCCAGAGGGCCTTGGTGGTGAGATATGATCTCCAGAGGGCCTTCGTGGTGAGATGTGATCTCCAGAGGGCCATGGTAGTGAGATATGATCTCCAGAGGGCTCTGGTGATGAGATATGATCTCCAGAGGGCCATGGTGATGAGATATGATCTCCAGAGGGCCATGGTGATGAGATGTGACCTCCAGAGGGCCATGGTGATGAGATGTGATCTCCAGAGGGCCATGGTGATAAGATGTGATCTCCAGAGGGCCTTGGTGGTGAGATGTGATCTCCAGAGGGCCTTGGTGGTGAGATGTGATCTCCAGAGGGCCTTGGTGGTGAGATATGATCTCCAGAGGGCCTTGGCAGCCCCACCCCAATGGCCTTATTGATAGCAGTTGGCATATACTCACTCTTCCACTCTGGCTGTATGGCTCACAGTTTGCAGATTTATTTGCAGTTCTTTTACATTTACGGCATTTCTAAATTTCAGAGGTTTTACTTGCAATCTTGGCTACAGAAATTCCCCTATTTTGGCCTGCTTGCAGATATTCTTACCCTGTATACATCTCCTGGCTTCCCAGCCCTTCCGCTAAAATTTGGAAGGAAGCTTCCATACTGCCTTTTCTTTTTTTCTCTAATAAAACCAGTATTACATGAGCATCAAAACTGACTGCCAGCAGGAACCATTGCTTCTGAGCCCTTTTTAGTCAAAGCCACAGGGCCTGCTTCACTAAGCCACAACTGGCCCTGTCTCCCTCTGTCTGGGCTGCTGCTGGCCCCACCTGCATCATGATCACCACTGGCCCTGCTTCCATCATGGTCACCACTTCTTCCTTCCTTTTGAGGCTAGGGAACAAGAAGACCTGGGAACCAGAAAAACTAAAGTAGCCATCTGTATCCCTTTTTCTATAAATCCGGGGGAATAAGCAGGAATGAGAAACTAAAGGGCACCGGAGAAACAGGGCCCTGACCAGCTCAGAGATAATGATTCAAATTGTGGACTGAAACTGCATAAAAGTCATTGGTTCTCCCAAAATCCAATTCTACCAATCATAAAAGAACAGATAGAAAACCTCTAGAAGGTTTAAAAGCCCATTCTCCAAGTTTAGAGGTCATTTTCTTTCCAAAAAGATACCCTGTTTTTTTTGGGGGGGTAATTGCTTTGTCCTCTATCTTTCCATAACTTAAACTTTTATATTTCTATACACTTTTATATTTCTAGTCCTTTGATGATGATGATGATGATGCTAATTATTATTATTATTATTATTATTATTATTATTATTAGTGGTACTGGGGTTCTTGGAAACCCTTCTACTTCCGGGCTACACTCCCAGACCTATTTTATACTTTTTATTTGGAAACAGGGTCTCTTAAGCCAGCACGGCTGGCTTCGAACCTGTGGCTAGTCCTCGGATTTTATTCATTGAGATCCACTGGACAGGACCTTATTAAGAGGAACCACCCCTGTTTCAGTCTGATCATCTGCCCATCCCAATATGGTCTATATTGTCTGATAAAAGCTATCTCTTCTGCTTAAACTATTCATTGGTGGAATAATTAACAGTTCTAAAGATAATTATCATAAGTGAGTGAGTAAAGATTTGTAAATTTCCCAGAACTTTGGAAGATACAGGCCTACCTCCAGGACTAAAGGGGCAAGGAATTTTAACAGGCTTTCCTATTAAAGTTACATTTTCCTCTTCCTCCTTTTATGTCTCTTTTCTACCAATTTCTTTTGTTGCTTCCTCCCTATCTCAGTTTTAATACCAATGCTAAATATTCATATTAAATAGCCCTAATTTTGTTCTCACTTCTATGAGAAATAAACCCTTCTAGAGAAAAACTCTTTTCAGAGTACCTAGTATGTCAATCAATCAGGGGTCTACAAAGTCACATCAATCTGGCTTCTGTGTTTTTATTTCAGAGAACACATTTTCACAAGGAACCAATGTACTACCCACTTCCTTATAATGCTGAAGAATGTCTGTTTCCAGGTTTGCTATGCATTAGAGATGATGGACTGCTTGCCCTAAATACCTTCTGAACAAGGACCATCAGCCTCATTATCCTTATCAAGTGTATCCACTCTTTTCAGTCCTTTTCTAGTGAATACCCAGTACCTACGGAATGTGTTGGGAGAAACAATGTACCCAATCTAAGTACCCAATCTAAAGAATGGGAACACATACTTTTTTTCCATGGTCTGTATTGTTTTGTTTTGTTTTTGTGGTGGTATTGGGGTTACTGGAAACCCTTCTGCCACAGGTTTCACTCCCAGACCTATTTTTTTTAATACTTTTTTATTTGGATACAGGGTCTCTTAAGCCAGCGCTGCTGGCTTCGAACCTGCGCGATCCTCCTGTCTCCGCCTCCCAAGCGCGGGGATTACAAGCCTGCGCCACCACGCCCGGCCCTGTATTGGTTTTTTTAGTAATGCCTGTATGTGTTGAAGAGTGGTAAATATTTAAAGCTAGTCCCCAATAATAAAGCCTAGAGGCAAGTTAGTTCTTTTTTCATTCACATTCAACTATAATTGAACACCAACCTACTTGATGCCACCAGGTCTAGTGTCTCATTTAATTTATCCTGAGAGCAGAAATCAAGCTTTAGATGGACTGTTTCACACTGGGTTCAGCTATAGAATTGAGACTATTCGTTGTGCATACAAATGTTGCATTTTAGAGGTATTTGAATATCTTTAGAGAGAAAAGAGAGAAGAAATAGGCCATGGGAGCTACTTTTGAGCAACTTTACATAAGTGGTTACAGCTATCATGGACCATAAAGCTTGGAATCGCACAACTATTTAGAGAGCCTGGAAGGTAATTAAGTATCTTTGCACCTAGTCTACTTTCCCCAAAAGAAGTGGAGGAACTACACATTCAACCTGGAGAATTCTCCTCATTACTTCACCATAGGATCCCAAGGAACTGAGAAAAGCTAAGAAATCAATCATCCTATTCAAATCATGTGACCCTAACATAAGAAAGCCACTCAACCTTTTATCTAATTAATTAATTAAATTATTTATTTATTGCGGGTCTGGGGATGGAACCCAGGGGCATTCGACCTCCGAGCTACACCGCCTACCCTATTTTTTATTCTTTATTTTGAAACAGGGTCTCACTGAGTTGCAGAGGGCCTCACTAAGTAGCTGAGGCTGTCCGCGAACCTCCGGTCTCAGCCTCCCAAATGCTGGGATTACAAGCGTGCACCACCACGCCCGGGTTGCCACTCAACCTTTTAAAGAAGCACCCTCAGTCAGTTGCTGAAGCTCCTAGGCAATCAGCAAGTGTAGACAAGCCCTGTTGGTTTCCATCACTCTCCTAGGCACTCTGTGTTTCAGAGAAAGAGAAAGAAGTGCCTCAACTGTAGAAATTTGGGATTGGAAGGAATTGTCTTTGTCAGAAGGCAATGTTTACGTCTGTTTTCATTTCACATGTGTGGGGCAGGAAGGATTTTTCCTTTGCTCTCTTAGTTTCTGTGCCTAGAGCCAGTGAATTGAACTGACAAAGGACAGATTAACAGGAGAAAAAAAAGCATACAAATTTTATTTAATGTTAATGCTATTATGTGGTGTGTGTGTGAGTGTGTGCATGGTATTTCACAGAAATTAATCCCCCCTCCCCTCAAAGCAGGGCATGTATACCATTTTAAGAAATAGTGATAAATGTGGAATCATGATCCATGATAAAAAAGAGGAAAAAGGAGTTTGGCATATAGATAGTAAATTACTAGAAAGTGACTAGGAAATTCAGGAAGTCAAGCACTGGAAGTAAAGATTACCTGGTGAGCTTTATTTGTACAGATTCATCTTAGCATTGACTTCCTATCTCCAGTGATAAGAATGTTTTCCTCTTCCTGGCACAGGTAGGATACCTTTCCCACAGGAAATTTATGGTCTGCTTTTAAATAAAAATGGCACAGGCCAAGAGCCCTTGCTGCATCTGCTAGCTCTCAATTGCCTTCAGCTCAAAACCACCAATATAACCAAGTGGTATATTTTGGGGTGAAATGTTCTGATCCCCGACAAGTGGTTTCAAGTTCCAGTACATTTCTAGTAATTTTCTTCTGACTGTCCGTAAACTTGTCATTATTATACTCAAAGCCTAGTATCCAGAAGTCAGCAGAGTGCGCCATGTCAGTCATAACCAATACAGAGTGTAGAAACACCAACGTATTGCTTTTTAAAATACCATAGCTTATATCAGTGTCACCAAAGTTGCATTAGTCTTTTGGAAGACACGGCTCATAGAACTGACTCATCCTCAACCACTGTATAGTTCCCAAGGTCTATACAGTTGCTGTTTCAATGCTTCTTGTCCAGGCTTGCTTGTGCCCATCCTTTTTTTTTTTTTTAACAAAGAGCCAATTCTGGCACTTTAACAGGTGTTCTTAGGTGTAGACTCTTTGTCAACTTGTTTATTCAAACTATTTTATAAGCTCCTGCCATCATTTTCTAAAAATATAATTGGCAAATACAATGGGCACAGTGCTTGGCCTCATGTATCTTTCCATCCAATAAGAAACAAGAAGTTTCCTTAGAATGACTCAATCAAGTGGGATTGGTGCTGTACCAGGAAGGACAGGACAGCAGTGAGGATTCCCTAGCCTTGGCTTAAAGAATCAAAAGGGCTCAATGGAGGAAATTATGTTAGCTGAGCAGTGACAGATACATAGGTGTTGGTCAGGAAAAAGAGGAAGAGTGATCTCCTACAGAAAACAGCTCAAGCAAAGAAGAGAGGGGATACATGGGGGTGCGGGGCATTGTACTAAGTTTAGTTGTGTGGGGTTGGAGCAACATAAGGAGCAACAGGGCAACAGAAGAAGCCGAATTAGAGTTAAAATTCATCCTAATAAAAGCAGGGGGCTAATAACTACTAAGGAGATGAGTGGTATAATACTTAGCTCTAAAAACATCACTTTTTATACAATGGAGAATTCACTGGAAAGTTATATTAAAAGCAAGGGGACCAGTTAGGCTATTGCCCTCATCCAGATGTGAGATGAAGGTGGTCTGAATCAGAGTAGCAGCAGGGGTGTGGAGAAAAAGAGACAGGAAAAGGAGGTCGAAATGGCAAGACCGATTGAATAGTTAGTAAGGGGGGGGTAAGTTATAGCGGTGGTAAGAATAATACCAGGGATCTTTACTTGAACACAGCACATTCACTGAGAGAGAGAATATAGGTAAGGAACAGTCGTACCCTTGGTTTTACTGTTTGTTCTTTTGGAAACAGAGTGGATAATCATTTATTTTGCACATGATGAGTTTGGGTTAATAATAGAGATGTCTAAGAAGCAGTTATCACGTGAATGTCACTCTGAAGTGCAAATCCATGTAGGATTAGAGATTCAGAAGTCATCAGGATATTGAGAAGCCAGCAAAAGGTGCTGAATGAGGAGTCCAGGGATAAACAAGAGAAGAGGATATAAGCAATTCTACTATTTAAATCTTGTAAGAAAAAGAGGAATCCACAAAGAAATAAGAGAATACCCAGAGTTGCAGATGGAAAACCAGCAGGAAGTTTCAAGAAGGGAATTGTCAATTGTATCAGTTGCTGCTGTGAGGTCATCCAAAGTGTTGCTTTCATTACAATTCTTTTATCCAAACTTCAGCACATATGTCACTATATTTATTCATCATGTCAAGCAAATATTTATTAAGCCCCTGCTATTTTCTTGGTTTGCTTCTGGGTCCTGGAGGTATTTCAGGTAATAAAACAGTCAAAGACAGCATGTAAGGCTGATTAAAATGTTCATCAAGACGGAGAAAAGAGAAGAGAGGCTCATCTTATGCTCTACGGCTTAGAAATCAGCCTCATTGGGTTTCAGTTAACTTTGACCATCCTAAAACACCTAGCTTATATCTTGTTTTCTTCCCAGCAAGGATTTTATGAAAGAACTTGTCAGCTGCCATGTTGAAATCCAAATAGAGTATTCTCATGCATTTTTCTAATCTCCTAGGGTACTAGTATCTGTGATTGATTTTTTCTACTCTCCAGGAGATGTAATTGTCAGAAAATCCATTCAAAACTTGTCAGATACTTGGGCTTCAGCCAAGTAATTCAACCCACTGATGATTAAATTCTTACTGAGTACCTGCCTCATGCTAGGTATCATTGTAAGTACTAAGACACTATGGTGGAAAAAACCAACAAGATCGTGGAGTAGATTTGTAGCCCTTCTCTTCTACTTGCTAGAAAGTTATTTTTTATTTTTATTTTTTGTGGTACTGGGGTTCCTGGAAGCCCTTCTACCTCTGGGCTACACTCCCAGACCTATTTTTTATACTTTTTAATTTGGAAACAGGGTCTCTTAAGCCAGCACGGCTGGCTTCGAACCTGCGTGATCCTCCTGTCTCCACCTCCCAAGCTCGGGGATTATAAGTGTGTGCCACCACGCTCGGCTCTAGAAAGTTATTTAGAAAGTTATTTTTTCACTCTGTCCCAATTTTATCACCAACGAGGGCTCAGTTTTATCATTTACCAAATGAGAATAATGATAGTAAACCAATTACCTATGTGTTAAAATCACATAATGTCCATTCTGCAATAATCCAAGCTAGAGATAGTGGTTGCCTCTAACAGGGACTGAAAGTAGGGATAGACTGAAAATAGAATCAGATTATGTGTAAAGTACACCGGACATAGTGAGCGACGGGTTTTGATGTGTTAGAGAGAAAGATAAATTCAGGCTGTGACCCATTTTCTAACTTGGGCTCCCGAAGAGATAGCGTGGCCATTTACCAGGCTAATGAACCCAGGAGGGAAGTCACATTTTGGAAGGAAAATGAATTTTATTTCCAATGAGTAAAGTCTGTGCAGCCTATGGGACATATAAATAGGACATAGAATTGTAGAGAGTAGCAGCAGAAAGGATAGTCCCCCCAAGGAAAGTGAGAAGAGAAGACCTGAGAAAGGAGAGAGGGAACATCAACACTCAAGGATGGGCAGAGAAAGAACAGCTGCCAAGGAGACAGAAAGGAGCAGTGGGATAAGTAGATATAAAACCAGGGAAGTGTAAGGTGGCAGGCAAGAGTATGTCTCAGATGCAGGAGGGAGTGGTTAATAATGATAGCTAACAGAGCGCTCTTCATGTGCTAGGCCCTGTGGTTCTAAGTGCCAGACACTTAGAATTTATCATACCCTTCCAAAAGTGCCATGAAGCAAATACCATTGTTATTATCCTTGTATTAAAGATAAGGAAACCATACAAAAAAAGAATCAGGATATAGATGCAGGCATTCTGACCTGCGCTGAGTTCATATCCACTCTGTTCAACTGTATCATAGCACAACACAGAGGTCAAGGAAGCCAGACACAGAACTGCCCATTAGATCTAACAAGACAGTTATTTGCAAGCTTTGTGGGAATGGAATTATGTGGAAAGGCATATCTGAAAAAAGGAGTGACTAGTAGGGGAGTGTGTGTGTGTGTGTGTGTGTGTGTGTGTGTGTGTGTAGTGTTCAAAGAAGTTTAATTGTAAAGGAAAAGAAGAAGATATAGCCAGATGACGAGATGAGATAAAAGGAGACTATTATATATGTGTTGTTTCAATGTTAAGATGGAAGAAAGGTGACTTTATTTAAATTTTAATGGCAAGATACCAGCAGAGAGGTGTGGTTTGAGATAACAGGAGAGGAAAAAAGGTCATCAATAGGTAGAAATTCAGAACAAGGTGGCATAGGATTCAGAGACTGTTCCTCTCTCCATTGTAATGGGAGAAAAGTAGATGACCATTTCTATTGTTTTTTTTTTTCTTCATAGAGTCATACCTCCATTTGGTACCGTTTTTCTTTCCACCCGAAGGACTCTTTTAAAATTATTATATTGCACATCTCTGTCAAAAATGTCTTTCCATTTTTAGTGTAAAAAGTATATTTGAAAGATATTTTTATGGGGTATACAATTCTAGATTGACAACTATTTCATCTTAAGTACTTAAAGTATGAATTCACTGTTTTGTTTTGTGGTGTTATTTTTATTTTTTGTTTTTGTTTTATTTGCTTGTTTGGTACAGGGGATTAAACCCAGGAGTGTACTAGCTCGGATATACCCCCAGCCCTTTTTTCTTTATTTTTTGAAACAGAGTCTTGCTAAGTCCTTGAATCTATAATCCTCCTGTCTCAGCCTTCCAAGTACTGGTATTCTGGTATTACAAGAGTATACCACCATGGCCAGCTGAGTCCACTGTTTTATTATTTGCCTTGTTTCCAATGAAACAAGCTTTCTTCCTTATCTTTGTTTATCTGAAAATAATGTATAACTTTTTCCTTTGCCTGCCTTCAACAGTTACTCTTTTTCTGTTTTGAGTATGTGGAATTGGGGATTGAATCCAGAGGTATTCTACCTTCAAACTACATCCTCAGCCTGATTTTATTTCTTATTTGGAAACAGGGTCTCACTAGGTTGATGAGAGTCTCACTATTTGCTAAGGCTATCCTCAAACCTGTGATCCTCCTATCTCAGCCTCCCATCATACCTGGTTCCATCATACCTGGCTAATAGTTACTCTTTATTACTGTTTTTTATAGTTTTATTATAATGTGTCTTGTGTAGTTTTCTATATTTTTCTCATGATAAGGGTTTGTTTAATTTTCTAGATTTTTGTTTTTATTATATTAAAAAAAAGTAGGGAACATATTAGTTCTCGCTCTTCACATATTTTTTTCTGATAGTCCTTCATCCAATTGGTTCACACAAATGCACTTTGGATACTCCAGTTAAACATACTGTGGGATGTTTGAAGTTATCCCAGAACTTACTATTGTTTTGTTCATTTATCCCTAAATCATTTTTTCTATGTCTTTCATGTTGCATAGATTTTACTATTAAGTCTTTATGGTTTGCTAATCTTTTCTTTTGCCATGTCTGATCTGCTATTACTTTTAATCAGGATTTTTTTTAAATCTCAGACATTGTTAATTCATCCAGAAGTTTGCTTTTGGTCTTTTTCATATCTTTTATGTCTCTAATTACATAATAAAACTATAACACTGGTTCAATGTCTCTGTATGATTAGTATTTGTTTCGGTTATAGATCATTTTCAATTATTTGACTCATTTCCTCATAATGGGTTATATTGTCTTTCTTCTCTTATGCCCAGTAATCAGTCAGTCTCTTACATGCACATGTGCATCCCAAACATTATAAATTTTACCTCCTTCTTGAGTGTTGAATAGTTTTTATTCCCTTAAATACTGTTAGGCTTATTTTTGGAATGTGGCTAAGTGATTGGAAAACAGTTTAATTCTTCCTATTTGCTTTTAAGGTTTCCTAAGCAGAACTAGAGCAGTGATCAATGAAGGGGCAATTATTCCTTCTACTGAAGGAAAAATCTACTTAATTTATCCACTAACTCTTGAATCTCGAGGTTTTCCATTTTTTTAAACTTTAAAATAGGCCCTATTCTTGGCCCTGGGTGAGTGATGGTCACTGTTACCTCTTATGCTTTTCGGTGCTTCCCTCTTTCCCCTGTCTTAGGTAGTCTTATGTATATGTATTTATCAATCGCTCACTACTCAAGGCCTGCCTCTGCAGATATGCAGAGCTTATTCCTCCTCTTGTGCATGCATGTGTTTTCTTTCTCACTTTGTTTTCTTTCTGGTACTCTGTTTTGGGAATTCTACCAATTTAATCCCTACTGGGCTCTCAGATTTCTTCAAGTAGTTTACTGGGCTTCACCCTGCACCAGAGCCTGGAAAATTTCTCAGACAGTAAAGTGGGGTAATCATAATGCTTACCTCATCTCTTTCCATTGTCTCAGAGATCATTGTTCTCTGTTTTTATGTCTATTGTCTTTTAAATCACTGTTTTATATTTTATCCATTTATGACTATTCTAAATATGCCCCCCCCCTTACTCTATTTTAAACATAAGTAGAGATCTCAGCCAGGCATTTTGGTGTATATCTGTAGTCCCAGTACTTTTTAGGCTAAGACAGGAGTATCACAGGTTTGAGACCAGCCCCAGCAATTTAGCAAGACCCTGTTTCAAAACTAAAAACTAGAAATGGCTGGGGTATACCTCAGAGTTACAATAGTCATGGATTCTATACTTAGCATGTGTATGCATACACACACACACACACACACACACACACACACACACACACACAGAAGTGAAGATCCCAGAATACTTTTTCAATAAATATGAGATTGGTCTCTAAAAAGAACTCTAAAAAGAACTGAGCTTGGCAGCCATTGTTCTAGAGCCTAGCTAAAAAACAACCTCAGTAAAATGGTATCTTTATTTTCCATAGTCAAACAGATAATACAATAGAAGTATGTCTTTTTCCCCCCTTAATAATCTAAAATTAGAAGCTGTTGCATCTGCTGCTCTGGCCCTTTGTCTAGCCTAGGAACAATCAATCTTGGATTCTGTCCCTTTAATCTTGGATTCTGTCCCTTTAATGTGAAGATTCAAGAAAGTACCTCCTATAATTGTCTACTTGCCTCCACCCTCCCTCACATATACTCCCTGGTAAAGCTTGCCATAACTCTTTGAGAAAGATGGGTATTGATTACATTGAATGCTGCTCTATTTTGCAGACTGAACAATTAAGTCTGTGGGGTCAGTGGATGGTAGAGGCAGGTATAGCTTGGAAATCTCCAGGTTCCCTGGGGAGTCCATAGATTTTGACAGAGGAAGGAGCCCAGCCCTTGGGGGAGGGCGTGATGTAGCTGCACTGCAGACTGAAACCTGGAGACTGATGTCCCTTGTAATTTTGCGGAGGCAAATGCTGCTGCAAAAGCTATTCTTATCCTCTGGGATCTAATTTGAGATGAAAACACAGCAGTTTGTATAACTAGCTCACTACTCTAGCTGTCAATTTCTGCATCTGGAATTCTGGTTGGAGAAGATCTTTTTTTCACCTTCACTGAATTTGTGAGGGAAGGATGCCCCCCAAAGAGTTTCAGGATCTCTTTATTGTTTTATGACTTCAGATTCTGGGGAATCCACTGCAGAAGCATTGACTCCCTCGGGCTCCTAAAGCAAGCATGAAAGCGACATCACACTCCTGTTCATAACGATGAAGCTGGAGCTCTAGTGAATCCCATGGCCAGGAGAGCCTGTGCAGGGTCAGCTCTACATTAACCAGAACTAAGTGCTTGGGACCTTGAAGATGCAAAACTTTAGTTTCTGGCCAACATTAGATTATGACAAAAAGTAAAACAAAAACACCCTTTACTGGGCATTTCAGGCATTACCATGTAAAACTGCTAAAGTGGTTGCCGCACCCTGCCTCTTTGTAGCTGGGATTCATTGACTGCTGGTCAGATCAGTTAGAGCAGAGTTGAGTTTAGAGCAACCGAACACAGCGATGCTATGGTAATTGCCAGGCACAGAGCTGTCCCTTTGCTGCTGTTTTAAAACCATTGGAGCTTTATTCAATAAAGCACACCTAGTAATTTTATATCTATTCAAAATGTAGTCAATCAGGAAAAAAATAAAGCATTCTAAGGTAAAGTAATAAAAAAAAAACAAGACTATGTTCATCACAAATAAGTCTACAAGTAGAAAAGAATATGTAAAAGCAGAAAATTTGAATCAAAGTGTGCAAAAGTACCCAGGACAGAGAGTCCATAGAGGAATGTTTTTGCCTCCTGGATTTCTTTTTCTTCTGGAACTGGATGACAGGTTATTTCTAATCACTTGTGTAAAATGTGTAGTGACAGCCAGAAT
Source organism: Muscardinus avellanarius (assembly GCF_963383645.1). Classification (NCBI taxonomy): domain Eukaryota; kingdom Metazoa; phylum Chordata; class Mammalia; order Rodentia; family Gliridae; genus Muscardinus; species Muscardinus avellanarius. The sequence continues at coordinate 105,548,988 of NC_137793.1, forward strand.
TGTCTGGGTTCTTGGTATGTGAAAGGAAGGAAGGGAGGAAGGAACTGAGGGAGGGAGGGAGGAAGGGAGGAAGGAAGGAAGGAAGGAAGGAAAGAAGGATGGATGGAAGGGAGGAAGGAAAGGAGATTCCTTCTCTTGGCCCCTACTTACTCCCCTGGACTCTGTACCTCTTTTTCTCACTTTTACTACCCTCTAGCTTCCTCAACATTCTTGTTCTGTTGGAGTTTACAACCTCATCCCTCTTGCCCTGATATCTTTGCACACAGTTTCTCCTTTGGCTAAACAACCCTCCCCTGGATCTCAACATGATGGGCTCTTCGTTTGCTGACTTTTCCTGGCTTCCTAAGCAAAAATTGCCCATGAGCCACCACATCACACCACCCTCATTTTCAGCACCTGGTATTTATGTACTTGTTTTTTTACCTCTTTAAAAATCTGTCTCCCTCACTGAAGTGCTAACTCTATAACAATGTCATTTGCATAGGCTTTGCACCCTTGTGCCATTCTGAGCACTTTACATAGAATAACATGTTTAATCCTATGAGATTAGTTTACTATTAACACCTTCATTTTGCAGGTGATGAAACCGAGACAGTCTTCACTGAAATTGAGGCAGAGAGAGGTGAAATGATTTCTCAGTAAGTGGCAAAGTAGGGCTCCTGACTCCAGAATCTGGGTTCTTAACCACCTTCTATGGAGAGCTGGGGACTATTGGTCAGGACCCTTTAAGAAGCAGACACCAAGATGAGGCCAGAGGTGTATGTGTTTGGTTTAAGGAAACATCAGTAAGGGAATACGGAAAGGGAACCAGAGGAAGATGGAAGAAAAGTTAGGCTGTGAGGGGGTCCTGACCCTCATGAAGGAGAAAGGGAAGGAAGGAAGATCACAACATATGCCATAATTGTTACCCCAAGTTTCAGGAAAACATATATCTCCAAGCCAAAGGCATCCATGAAAGGAATCCCACATCTTCTGGGACCTGACCTACCTGACCTCCATTGCCATGCCCAGCCACAGGCTGGGGCAGCCCGTGGGCAGCGTGGCCTGGGCAGGCATGGTGTGATAGGCTTGAGAGCACAGCAGGCGGTGCCATCAGTTCATTACACTCCCCGCAGTAGATCTAAGAGGGGCATTTCCATGGCTGCCACAGGGAGGCTAGATTGTTCGCTACTTTAGCACACAGGCCACTGACTAGCACATAAAAACACTCAACACATATTTGCCAACTAAAAAAATGTTCTCTTGGAATAGATAAGCGTTTAATAATTGAATAAATGAATAATTGAATAAATAAATGAACATATAAAGTCAAATAAGAGCAAGCCTCCTCACTCCTTTGCAATATTCCCATCACCATTGCTGCTTTGGTGAAAATCAAGATGGGGAAACGGGAATTAGGACCGCCAGATACCAAGTGGAGCCGCCTCATCCTTTCCTCCTGGTAATTCTCCATTTAGGCAGTGATTTACTAAGACAGGCATATTCTTTCAGGGAAAAGAATGAGGCTTGGCTGTTGTTTGGGCAGCTGCACTTACAGCAACTTCAGACCTCCACAGTTTAAACACTCAATCCACATGAAATAATGATAGTTCACTCTACGCTTATAAGATATATAGCTCAGTGTAATGTATCACAAAAGCTTCAGGCAGGGGCTCTAGGGCTCATGATTCCCCTTTTCTTTCTTCTTTCCTTCCTTCATATCTCCCTTTTCCTCTTCCTCTTCCTCTTCCTCCTCCTTCTCTTCTTCCTCTTCCTCTTCTTCCTCTTCCTCCTCCACCTCCTTTTTCTCCCTCTTTCTCTCTTTCTCTTTCCTTCTTTCTGCCTTAAAACAACACACACACCTATCCTCTCACAGTTCTGCAGGCTACAAGTCTGGAACTGGGGCATCTGCAGGGCCATGCTCCCCAAGGGCTGCAGAGGAGATCCTCCCTCAACTCTCCCAAGCTCCTGGTGATTCTGCCGATCTTTATCATCACCTGGTTTGACACTCCATCAGTCCGGTCACTGCCTCCCTTAGCACATGCCATTTTACCGATGTGTCTTCTGTCTCTAGATCCTATTTTCCCTCTTCTTTAAAATGCTTCTTTTAGTTAATTGTGGTAAAATATGCATAACATAACATTACCATCTCAACCGTTTTTAAGTATAGACTACAGTGACGTGGAGTACATTTACACTGTTGTGCAACATCAGTACCATCCTTCTCCAACTTTTTCAGCTTAAAAAAACTGAAATTCTGTGTCTATAATTTCTATCTCTCCTTCTGTCAGCTTTAGGAAGTGACCATTAATACTTTTTGTCTCTCTGAATGTCAGCACTTTAGGTATCTCATGAGTGGAATAATACAGTATTTTTCTTTTGTGCTTGTCTGATGTCACTTAGCCTAACGTCCTAAAGATTTATCTGTTTTTGAGCATGTTGTCTGAATTTGCTTTCTTTTTAAGGACAAATAATATTCCTTTGTCTGTCACATTATTTTGCCTGGATTTCCATAGCCAAATTCCACAAAGTAGGTGCCTTAAAAATTAGAAATGCATTTTACTCTTCTGGAGGCTGGGATTCCAAGTTCAGAGTGTTGACAGGTTGGGACTCTTGTGAGCCCATCCCCTTGGTGTGCAGATGGCTGTCTTCTTACTGTCTTCACATGGGTGTCTCTCTCTATATATTGTTTTTTCCCCATTCTCCTCTTCTTACAAAGACACCAGTTATACTGAAGTCATATTGAATTAGGGCTCACCCATACAATCCTCATTAATTAGCCTTAGCTAACTCTTTTAAAGACCTTATCTCCAAATAATCACATTCTGACATACTGAGAGTTAGGACTTTAATAAATGAATTTTTGGAGGATACATTTTTAGCCTATCACCATGATACAGTTATCAGAGTAAGGAAATTAATATCGACACAGTTTTCTCATGTATTCAACAGACTGTGCCATTTTCCTGGACCCAATCCAAGATTGTACATTGAATTTAGTGGGCTTATCTCTTTGTTCACCTCTGGGTGATACAGTTCCTTGGTCTTTTTGTTTGTTTGTTTGTTTGTTTGTTTGTTTGTTTGTCATGATTTTAACATTGTGAAGGGGGGACTGTTTGGTTATTTTACATAGTGTTCTTAAATTTTCCCAATGATTTTTCATGATTAAATTCAGGTTATTCATTCTTTCAAGAACAGTACAAATGTTATCTTGTGCCCTTCTCAGTGCCTCTTATCAGGTAGCATAATGTCAGTTTGTCTCTTTACTAATGGTGTTATCTTTAGCCCTTTGGTAAAGGTCACTACTACCTGTCATGTTTCTCCATTATAACTTTTTTTCCCCTTATAACAAATAAGCATCTTACACTAAAATGGCCATTTCACCTTGTCATAATCATTGGAAAGGAAGCTAATGTCATGAATGATGCTTGTGACTGTAGGATTTTTTGAAGAAAGTGTTAAGACACAAAATCAGGAAAAGTAACATGTTCAGGTAGGAAATTATCGTAGATTCTGTTTTCTTTAGGAAAATATCTGGTTTATTTGCTCTGGAATGTTTTCACAAAATACTATAATTAATTTGCTTCTGCTGTGTTTGGGTTGGGGCAATTTTTATTCCTCTCGCAGGAAAATTTAATTTAGAAAATACTCAATATTTCTAAAAGCATTTTATCAGGCATCTCAAAACTTCATTGATTAGAAGTTTGTTCCAACAGGCCTAGGGTTTACCTTTGATTTACACACTCTTCCTTCATAGAGAGCATAAATCAAGTGCTAATAGGATTCCTGAGGGGCTACTCTGGCTAGAGGTCAGGATGTCTATGGTCTCATTTTCATACCACTGTAAACAAACCATCAGCAGCTAAATGATACAAGCATTTTTAAGCATAGAAGAAGACAATAGGAGAGGGATAGAAGATGGCAGCAGCTTATTCACCAAGAATAAGCATTTCTTGATGAAGCCCTGGACACCAGGTTTTGGTGTAATATCGGAATTGGACAACTTAAGGAGACACTTCCAACCACGACTTCGTATTTAGAATAAAGGAGAGGAAGTGGATACCGGCGGAATTAGAAGCAAGGAGACAAGGAAGTGCCCAACATGCAAGAAAAGAGATCTTCAGAGAAACTTCCCAGAAGGGATCAGAGAAGGGACCACTCCAGCCGAGTACGCTGGGGACTCTTATCAACATACCTCATAAGAAAAATGTGCCTGGGATGGTGGAGGGAACCACGTTGGGGACTTTTATCAACACGCCTCGTAAGAAAAATGTGCCTGGAATGGTGGAGGGAACCGTACAGTGCTGGGCGGGGAGCTGAGCTGAGGTACTGGGACTTTAGCACACATGGCAGTTGCGATCTGCCCTGCTGCGCTGGAGCTGCGGTGCGCCCGGATCAGCAGACCCTGCTCTGCACAGTGAGGCTGTGACCTCTGAGTGTGGAAGGGAGATAAAAATCATTGCTGCTCATTGCTGCTTAATGCTCAATCTCACAACCTCCTCAAACCACACATACTGTCTTCTCTTATTTAAAATATATATATATATATATATATATATATATATATATATATATATAATCTGTACATGTATGTATATCTTGGAAAGGGGCCAAGATGGTGGTAGCAGTAACCAGGACTCAGGAGATGCAGACAAACACTATCCAATTCACTTGGTACTTTTGGAAATAAAAACCCTGTGAAGGGGGACTGCCCCTGCCGCTAATGATTAAGAATTCTGGACATCTTACTGTGTGAGGAAGGAACCCAGCGGAGAACAAAGGGGAAGTGGGCGCTGACGGAACTGCGCAGGTGGGGCAGCAGAGCGGCACAGGTGGAGCAAAGGGCAGAGCAGCCATGGGCGGCGCCAGCAGAGCAAAGCAGCGGTGGGGAAGCACAGAGGCGTGGGCACTAGTGCTGGCAGCAGAGGTGGAGGCTATTATTGTGGAGAGACAGAGACCAGATTCAACCCACCTTGATCTTCTGAAGAAATTGCCCCAAAGGTAAAAATTGGTGGGGCAGACAGATCCAGTTCAGTCCACCTTGAGCTTTTGAGGGAATTCCCCCAAAGTAGACTGACCGCACCTGCCACACATGATCGAGAAGCCTGGAGAATACGCTAAGTGGCAAAAGGGTTTGGGAGGTATCAGAGGGAGCCCTGCATAGCTGGGGTGGGTCTACATGTTGTATGTTCTGGGAATCATCTGCCCTCATGGCCACCACACTCCTCTGCACAGAGTGGAAGGCCAGGATCCACGTGGAACTACAGAGCCTACTTGCCAAAGAGAAGCTATGGACCTCTGCCTCTGCAGGGAAGACAAAACTGATGGACACTAGGTATTTGGGACCCCAGCTTTTGCAAAAGACATGTATTACTTTTTCATAGTTTAAAAAAAAGGAAATGGGGCGTGGTGGCGCATGCTTGTAATCTCTGCACTTGGGAGGCGGAGACAGGAGGATCGCGCTGGTTCGAGGCCAGCCTTGCTGGCTTAAGAGACCCTGTTTCCAAATATATATATATATAGTCTCTGGGAGTGTAGCCTGGAAACAGAGGGGTCTCCAGAAACCTCAGTACCACCAAAAAAGGAAAAAGAAAAGAAAAAGAAAAAAGGGAACATCTGTAGACAACCTGCCCATAGTGACAGAGACCAGAGCCCGATACACAACAAGGCCAGTGCCATGACTCTGAGACCAGGATAGGAATCTGTCGGGCGACTAGGCAGATGCCAAGGACAGGGAGGCCCGGTTTGGAGCCTGCCGTGAGGCAAGGCCAGGTCTCGGGCCTCCGTCTGAGGCCGGGAACAGAGCCCACCAAGGGGTGAGGCCGATGCCAGGGCCAGTGAGACTGGGAGTGGAGCCTGCCATGAGGCAAAGCCGATGCTTGGGCCTCCGAGGCCAGGATCAGAGCCTCCCGAGGGGTTAGGCCAGTGCTGGGGCCAGAAAGTATGGGATTGGAGACTGCCTTGAGTCAAGGCTAGTGCTGGGGCCTCCAAATCCAGGATCAGAGCCTGCTGAGGGATGAAGCCGATGCTGGGGACAGCGAAGCTGGGATCAGAGCCTACTGAGAGGTTAGGCCAGTGTCAGGGCCAGCAAGGCCAGGACTGGGGCCTGCCGTGAGGCAAGGCCGGTGCTGGGGTCTCCAAGGCTGGGATTAGAACCTGCCATTAGGCAAAGCTGGTGCTGAGGCCTCTGAGGCCAGGATCGGAGCCTTCCAAAGGGTTAGGCCATCGCCAGGGCCAGCGAGTCTGGGACTGGAGACTGCTGTGAGGCAAGGCCAGTGCTGGGGCCTCCAAGGCCAGGACTGGAGCCTGGTGAGGGGTTAGGCTGGTGACAGAACCAGCAAGGCTGGGATTGGAGTCTGTCATGAGGCAAGGCCGGTGCTGGCCCCTCTGAGGCTGGGATTGGAGCCTGCTGAGAGGTGAGGCTGGAGCTGGGGTCAGCGAGGCCGGGATCGGGGCCTGCCATGAGGTAAGGCCAGTGCTTGAACTAGTGAGGCCGGGATCAGAGTTTTCCAGGGGGCCTGGCTGGCGCTGGGTCCTTTAGGAGTGGGATCGAAACTTGCAATGTGGCATACATAGAGAAACATACAGAAAATAGAAATTCAGATGCTTTCCCTAATATGCAAAAACTAGGAAGACATGAGTAATGGGAGGAGATCCAGTTGAAGAAAGGGCCCCATGGAAGAGCAATTAAGGTGACTAATCAGAGGGGATGGGATGGAGAAGATGGAATCTCTTCAAAATGCAAGATATATGTAAACAAATGAATCAGTGCTAATCACCAAATCAAGCATGGGATCGAGGGAGGGGGAGGGAATGGGACAGGGAGGGAATTGGGGCTAATTGGATGATGTGTGCTTGTGTACCCTCACAAGTCATGTATTCTATTGTGATTTTTGACTACAATGCACCAATAAAAACATAAAAAATAAAAAAGTTAAAGAGAAAACAATAAAATTAGTGTTAAAACAGCAAATATTATACCTTTTGTCTCCAACTCTCTGCTACAAGTATGAATAGGTTTATTCCATCCAACTGTCACCTGCTCAACTAGAAGTGTCTGTCATCCTGATCAACACCTAAATCTATAAAATTTGTTCTAAAATTAGTGTCACTATGTTCTCCAATATTGGGACCTCCTAAGCCTTCATCTCTGTAAGGGAATGATTGCCAAAGTCACTACAGAAAGTCTAGATAAGCATCTTTCAATAGAACCTTCTGTAATGATGGAAATGTTTTATATCTGCATCATGTTATATGCTAGTCACAAGACAAGTGATTTTGAAGCACTTGAAATGTAGCTAATATGACTAAGAAAATGAGGGTTTTTTTTTTAAAAAGATATACATTTAAATAGTGAGTTGAAGCATCTGGCTATCTTATTTGGGGCTACAGATGAACACTTCTGTCAACATGCTACTGGCCAGAACCCATTCTTACCAGTCCAACCTAATGGCAAGGTGTGCCGGGCAATGTGGTCTTCTGTGTATTCAGTAAGAGGGAAGCAAGATTGGCAAGCATACAGTTTGCCTATTCCATGCCTTGCCCGTTGGATTAGAGAGTCTTTTTTCACCTTGCTTTCACACACAGGACACACACATACACCAAGGGGGTCACCGAAAGCACCCCTATGAGGCCTCCATATCTAGCTTAAAGTTCAGGAACCCTGGTAGTATACGGTACCTTCCATCACATCCAAATTTATCTTTTTTATCCTGGCAATTTATAAATTAAGATAACTATACACACAGTATACAATGATGAAATAGAGCTGGAATGACTATTATAAGCACCCCATTCAGAAACTTGTGTGTAGCAATTCTGGACTCCTGGTGCAGATTACATCCGTCCCTTGATTATACCTTGATCCTGGGAACAACCCTATTGTTCTTTGCTCTTCATAGCCTCTGGTCCCTCCAGGAAACTCCTTTTAATTCTAATTTTCCTTTTCTTTTTTCTTTTCTTCTTTTTGCGGTACTAGGGATGGAACCCAGGGACATTCTACCTCTGAGATAATACCCCCAGCCCTATGTTTATTCTTTATTTTGAAACAGGGTCTCACTGTGTTGCAAATGGCCTAAGTAAGTAGCTGAGGCTGTCTGCAAACCATGATCCTCCTGTCTCAGCCTCCCGAATGCTAGGATTACAAGTGTGTGCCACCACGCCTGGCTTTCTAATTTTTCTCAACTGTGTATGAAAGTGCAAAGAGTTTTACGGACTAGAAGTGTAACTCTTCTACCCATGTCCCAATGGCCTCACTCTAATTTCAGGGGAGGCTGGGAAATGTAGCATTTCTTGGTGCACAAGAAGCAACTGGATTGCTAACATTTAGCCTCTCAGCCATACTAAGGATATCCGTGAATTTTATCATTGCTATCTCATTCAGTTCTCACAACCACCCTATACAGAAGATGCTGCGATCTCCATTTAACAGGTAAGAACTGGAAAGAGCTTAAACGTTTAGCCTTTCCATCCTTTACTACCTGCGAGTCCTCACCCCAAGATCAGTCACATCAGAGAAGGGCACCATCTAACCATGAGATTTCATCTCACTTAAGTTTTCTTTTTTTCACTTATTTTTTTTAAGTAGTTCATTCTGTTAACTGCCAAATATATTATATTCTATGGACCTACTGCTACTTTCTTATCCTTTTATCAGTTTATGGATATTTTGTTTCTAATATGAAAATGTTGCAGATAAAGTTGATATAGAATATAATCAAAGGGATAATTTGGAGAGACTCATTTTTACATTTTGTATCAACTTTATGCCAATCCACTATCAAATAAATTGCTATCATATATTTTCTCCCATAGGTTGTCTCTTCATTCAATTGGTTGTTTCCTTTGTGGCCAGAAGATTTTTAGTCTGATGTAGCCCTGTGTGGTGTAATTCTAGTACTTGGGAGCCTGAGACAGTCTCAGCAAGTTAGCAAGACCCTCAACAACCTACTGAGACCATGTCTCAAAATAAAAAAATAAAAAGAGCTGGAGCTTAAAGAATGCTCCTGGGTTCAATCTCCAATACCCACCCATCTCCCCAAAAAACCCAACTTTTTAAAAAGGTTTTAGTTTGATGTAATTCCATCTGTCAGATTCTACATTTGTTTCCTGTGATTTGAGGGTTCTGTAGAGAAAATCATTGCCTCTACCAATGTCTTGAAGTATTTTCTCCATGTTTTCTTCTAGTAATTTTAGAATTTAGGTCTTTGAGAGTTTTGTGCAGGGTGTGAGATAGGGGCGAAGTTTTCATCTTCTCTCTGTAGATATCCAGTTTTTACAGCATCCTTTATTGAAGAAGCTGTCCTTCCCCAGTGATCATTTCTGGTGGTGCTTTGTCAAGAATCAGTGGGCTTTAGGTACATAAATTCATTTCTGGAACCTCTATTCTGTTCTATTGGTTGATGTGTCTCTTCAGTTGTTGTTGTTGCTAATATCTTGCTGTTTAGGTTACTATGACTCTGGAATATGTCTTGATAACAGGTGTGGCAATGTCTCCAACTTTGTTCTTTTATTCAAGATTGCTTTTACTGCAGGTCTTTGTGCTTACAAATTTTATAATTGTTATTTCTAGCTGGCTCTCTGAATGCCATTGGCGTTTGATGGACATTGCATTCAATCTGTAGATAACTTTGGACATTATGAACATTTAAAAATTTTACTGAATATTAATTCTTCTTTTTATGTGGTACTGGGGATTGGATCCAGGAGTATTATATCTCTGATGAACTATATCCCCAGTCCTATTTTGTATTCTTTATTTTAAAAAAGAGTCTCTAATTTGTGAAGGGCCTCACTAAGTAGCTGAGGCTGGCTGCAAACCTGTGATCCTCCTGTCTCAGCCTCCCAAGTACTGGGATTACAAGCCTATACCACCACACCTGGCTGAATATTAATTCTTCTAATCCAAAAGCATAATAAGTCTTTTTCAATTTCTTTCATCAGTGTTTTGTAAACTTCATGTCTTTTGCCTCCTTAGTTAAGAGAGAGAGAGAGAGAGAAGAGTGTGAAATTTATTCTATGGTTTGTTTTTGTTTGTTTTTTGCTATTATGAATGAAATTGTCTTCATTGTTTCTTTCTCAGTAAGTTTGCTATTGTTGTATAAAAATTACTAATTTTGTATGCTGATTTTGTGTCCTGCTATATTACTGAATTCATTGATCAGCTTTGAGAATCTCTTAGTAGAGACTTCAGGTTTTTCTGTGCATAGAATCAGATCATCTGCAAACAGGGATAATTTGGCTTTCTCCCTTCATATTTGAATGCCCTTTATTTCTTTCTCTTGTCTAATTGCTCTAGCTAAAACTTCTAGTCCTATATTGAAAAAGAACAGTGAGGACTTCCGGGAAGATGGCGACTGAGAAAAGTAGCATTTACAAGTCCTGCTAACACTCGATCTCTATTGCCACAAAATCAGCACTTTTCTTTCTTTCTTTTTTTAATTTTTTATTTTATTCATGCATCATATTGGGGTAAAAAAACTTGTGTGTACATATGTAAAATCAATGCTTTTCATAGCCAGAAAACACTATCAGCAGAGAAATAAAAAATGTAAACACAAGGGACAGAGAAAAAGAAGACTAGAAGAACAATCAGAGACCAGAAAAGAAACCAGCCTGCAATGCGGCAGCAGAGCCACGCTGGCGCCATCTTGCCTCACAGTACCAGGCTCCAGAGAGGAAAGGTAAACAAGGAGCTGAAGTGAGCAGCTGCGGATCATTTGGGTGTAATTCAGCAGTTCTTTCAGTGCAAAGAACGTCTAAAATTACCAGTGGCCAAGCTTAACATGCCTTCCAGGGACTCAGAACAAAGCTCAAAACCAGAAAAGAAACACACCAGCCTCATGGCCAAGGGCCAACCCAGTGAAGGAGTAGTGGTTACTGAGATTACCACAAACTCAAGATCCAGAGCACCCTAAGTGAAGTCGTGGTGACCTGGGGAAGAACCCAGAGAAGGCAAAAACTTCTGAAATCATGGGAAAGAGGAACAACAATAGAGCAATGAATGCCCACAACCCCATATAATCAGAGCCTGATAACACAGAAATTCAGAGATCTCCAGAAGATCAAATCAGGAATATAACTGTAGAAATAATATAGGACTTTCTAAAAGAATTTAGAGAGAGTCTAAAAGAAATAAAGGATGCAATCATTGAAGTAAAGGCATCAATTCAAACTATAAACAATTGATTAGACCACATGTAGAATAGAATCTCGCTCCTAGAAGATGATCACTCCAAAAACAAATGCATAATTTATAACTTAGAAAAAAAATCAGACAGCAGGAATCTGATATTGAAGAAATATGGGTCCATTTTAAGAGAGCTAACCTAAGAATAATCAGAATAGAAAAGGGAAAAGAAGGTGAAACCAAAGGGATCAATAATCTCTTCAAAGAAATAATAGCAGAAAAATTTCCAAACATAGAGCAAGAGGTCGATACACAGGTCCAGGAAACTCATAGAACTCCCTTTAGACAGGATCAGAGAAAAGGTTCCCCATGCTACATAATTGTCAAAATGACCAATGTAGAAGCCAAACAGAGAATCTGAAAGGCAACAAAAACAAAGGGCCAAGTGACATTCAGAGGCAAACCAATTAGAATCACTCCAGCCTTCCCAAACCAAGTCATGAAAGCCAGAAGGGCCGGGAGTAACATATTCCAAACTCTGAAAGAAAACAACTTCCAGCCCAAAATTTCCTACCCAGAAAAACTATCTATCAAATTAGATGGGGAAATAAGAAGCTTCCATGACAAACAGAAACTGAAGGAATTTATGTCTTGAAAACCAGCATTAGAGACAATATTCAAAGAGATTAACTACAAAGAAGAAACAGGAAATACACACCAGAAACAAAGAAACAAGATTTTCCATCCAGTAGACAACTAAGCAAAGAAGAATAAACAGTATTTCAAACAGAAATAAAATCTTAACATGTTAGTAATTTAAAATTATCTCTCAATAATCACACTGAATGTAAATGGCCTCAGTTCCCCAATAAAAAGACATGAAGGTGGCAAAATGAATAAACCAGAATCCATCCATCTGCTGCTTACAAGAAACACACTTTACAAGTAAAGATAGTAACAAACTCAAGGTAAAGGGATGGAGCAAGGTGATCCATGTTAAGTAGCCATCCTAACAAGTGTGAAGTAGTATTTCACTATTTTTTATTTGTAGTTCCTTAATGATTAGTTATATTATGATAATGATGAGTGATATTCATGTGTTTATTGGTCATATAAAAATCTTTGGAGATTCATTATCTATTTTAGTCTTTTGCCTATTTCTAAATTGTATTGTTTGCTTTTATTGTTGCTAATTTTTAGGATTTCCATTTGGAATATTAATATACCTTCAGATATAGCATTTGGAATTATTTTATCCCATTCTATCAGTAACTTTTTTTTTTTTTTGGTGGTACTGGGGTTCCTGGAAGCCCTTCTACCTCCGGGCTACACTCCCAGACCTATTTTTACATTTTCATTTTTGGAAACAGGGTCTCCTAAGCCAGCGCGCGCGGCTGGCTTCGAACCTGCGCGATCCTCCTGTCTCCGCCTCCCAAGCGCGGGGATTACAAGCGTGCGCCACCACACCCGGCTATCAGTAACTTTTAATTCTGTTTACATGGTCTTTGGATGTACAGTATTTTTCTATTTTTTATGAAGTTTGTTTGTTTATTCTTTTGTTGCCTGTGGCTTTGGAATCATATCCAAAAAAATCACTGCCAATTTCAATGTTGTGAAGTTTTATGACCCTGTTTTTCTTCTAAAAGTTTACAGTCTTAAGATTTACATTTAGAACTTTTATCTATTTTGAGTTAATATTTGTATATGGTGTTAGGTAAGGGCCCAATATTCTTCTTTTGTATGTAGTTATTATTTTTCAACAGTATTTAGTGAAAAGATTATTATTTCCTTCACCAAATGTTCTTGGAAACCTTGTCAAAAATAACTTGACCATATATGGAAAAAAAAACATTTCAAAGTTCATCAGGAAACCAAGTATGGGAAGGAGGGAGGGGGAGGGAAGGGTTAGGGATTGGGTAGGGGTGGATTGGGTAATGTGTGCATGTATATCGCCACAAGTTTTTACCCCATTAATATGTGTGACTACAATGCACCAATAAAAATTTATTTAACAACAACAACAACAAAAAGAACAGTGAGAGTGGATGTTCTTCCCTTATTCCTGAACTGGAGAAAAGACTTTCATTTTTTCCCCATTCAGCATAACATGGCATGGGTCTGCCATAGATAGCCTTTAATATATTGAAGTATGATTCTTCTATATTTTATTTGTTCATGGATTTTATCATAAAAGATCCTAGGTTTTATTAAATGCCCTTTCTGCATCTATTGACATGATCATGTGATTTTTTTATATTGGGATTGGAGTAATGAGTGTTCTGTTTGTGGATTACACCCCAGGTCCTTTTTTATCTGAACCAGGTCTTGCTACGTTATCGCATACTGACCTTGAACCTGCAAACCCTATCTCAGCCTCCCAGGTACTGGGATTACAGGTGTTTGTGACCACACCTAGCTCATGATCATGTGATTTTTCTATTCCTCGATCTGTTGGTGTGGTGCATCACATGTATAAGTTTGTGTGTGTTAAACTACTCTTACATCACAGAATGAAGCCAGCCTAATCATGTTATGTGACTTTTTAGTACTTTTATTGGTGCAGTATAGTCTAACATGATAATGCAGGTCATAGTGATACTGACAAGAGGACACAGCACTTAGTGGGCTTTCCCCAACTCCCTCTCCACTCCTCCCCTTCCCTATACAGGCTCCTGAGATTCACATTGGTATCCTCACATATGAACATGTTTTTTGATGTGCTATAGAACCTGACATTTTCTTGTTCATTAAGTGGTATCCCAAAGATCCTGATTCATTTTCTTTTCTTTTTATTTCTCTTCTTTTCTTTCTGAATTACAATTTCAAAAGACCTGTCTCCAAGTTCTAAGGTTCATCTATTTTCTCATCTTTCTGAGACTTCCAATGGAATTTTTTATTTAACATAGTAAATTTTGCACTTTTCAGATTTCTGTTGGGTTCCAATTTCTTGTCCATGACCTTCATTATTTTTCTAATTTCATATAACTATTTATCTCTATTCTCTTGGATATCAATGGGTATTTTTATAATTGTTCTTTTAAACTAATTTGATTTTTTTGTTATGTCATTGTTTCCTTTTAAAAATATTAATTTATAACAAAATATCATTAATAGACTAATACATCTATTCCAATTTTTTTTTTTGGTGGTACTGTGGTTCCTGGAAGCCCTTCTACCTCCGGGCTACACTCCCTGGCACCTATTTTATACTTTTTTATTTGTAAACAGGGTCTCTTAAGCCAGTGCGGCTGGCTTCAAACCTGCCTGATCCTCCTGTCTCCACCTCCCAAGAGCGGGGATTACAAGCGTGCACCACCACGCCTGGCTCTATTCCAATATTTTATTTTATTTATTTATTTTTGTGTGTGTGGTACTGGGATTCTTGGAAGCCCTTCTACCTCTGGGCTACACTCTCAGACCTGTTTTATACTTTTTTTGGAAACAGGGTCTCTTAAGCCAGCAGGGCTGGCTTCGAACCAGCACGATCCTCCTGTCTCTGCCTCCCAAGCGCGGGGATTACAAACGTGTGCCACTATGCCCAGCTCCAATATTTTAAAACATCTTTTGTAACATTCTAATCAGAAAGTAAAAAAAAAAAAAAACCACAAATGTTTTTTCCTGAAGAAGACCATAAGTAGGATAAAATATTGCATTGCTATTCTAGGTAGAACACCACACACTTTGAAGACAAGGGAATTTAATTCCATATTTAAGCTTGCTGAAAAAGTATCACTTACATTGTAGGAGCTATCTTGCTGTGATTTATCACCATGATGAAGGAGCAATGAATATTTTCCAGTTAGCATAATGAGTGTGACGCTGCCCACATATGCCCTGTGGGAGAACTAAAAGAATGGGCCCTCAGCATCACCCAATTAATCTATTAGAGAAATCATGCACATAATTAATTTTGCCCAAATCCTTCAAACTTAACTTTTAATAACCTAAAATTTAATTAAGTTTAAATGGTCACCATATTTTGAACTACCTACATATATGTTTGCTGATACTCAGCTTCATAGCAACAGTACCCTGGGACTGTCAAGTGCACAACCATGTTTTTAAAAATCAGGAGTCGGAAGTAAAACCAATAGGATAATTGCACAAGGCAGAGAATCCTATTTGCAAATATAGACAGAAAGCCACTGTCTTTTAGGTTCACAGTTAGGTGTAATCTAAAGCTTGATTCTGAAATCATTGCTATACATATACCAATTTCTATCTAATATTTTACTTTCACATTTTCTTATAGGTCTTCATTTTTGTTTTATTTTATTTTTTGTGGTACTAGGTATTAAACCCAGGGGCATTATACCTCTAAGCTATACTCCTGGCCTTTCTTATTTTTTTTTTGAAACAGGATCTTAGTAGGTTGCTGAGTCTCACTTGTTGCTGAAGCTGTCCTTAAAACTTTGATCCTCCTGACTCAGCCTGCCAAGTACTGGGATTATAGGCATGCACCACCATACTCAGATTCTTAGTTTTTTTTTTTTTAACCAAAAACAACTCAAGTACTATTTCCCTTATTCACTACTTCATCCCATGTTCCGTTAGTGGAATCATGAGACTGTCTAGCCTAAGCGTTCTAAGGAAAATTTTCTGGTTGCAAGCTGATAGATTATTATGGAGCCATTAGTTAAGCCCAAAGGGAATGCTAAATTACATAAAGAAATTAATGGGCCAGTGATCTATTTCTGAAAAAATGAAACATGGATTTAAAGCAGGTGTTAACACAAGAAGACTTACTCAAGTAGTAAAATAGCACCCCGGAAATTGTTCATAACCAAACCTAATTTTCTGTTTGTTTTATCACATGAGTGAAAGTACTCAGTCGATAGAGAACAGATAGGGGTAAGGAGACCTCCTGGTTAGGATCCAAAGAGGCAACTTTCTTTTGGATCCAGAGGAGGAAAATGACTTTTGGTGTCATGAGAGTTTATCTCTCCAAACAAATCTAGTCTCCTCAACTGTATTGTGTATTTGGAAAAAATAGTAAACATATCTCCATAAAAAGTAAAGACTAGGCAGACGTGGTGATGCACACTTGTAATTTCAGCACCTGGAAGGCTGAGACAGGAGGATCAAGGTTCACAGCGAGCTTCAGGTACTTAGGCCCTTTGCAACTCAGTGAGACCCAGTTTCAAAATAAAGAATAAAAAATAGACCTGAAGATATACCTCAGAGGTAGAATGCCCCTGGGTTCAATTCCCAGTACCACCAATACATACATACATACATACATACATACATACATACATACATACATACTATAAGAAAGCCACAAGCTTCACTCAGAAAGATAAAAAAAGCCAACATGTATAAGGAGTACCACATGTTGATTTTAACAGGTGCATACCAAAGAACCCCTCCAAGAGAAATTCTCACATCAAAATTAGATCCATAATAAAAATAAAGTACATACCCAAAGTCGGCAAATAAATGGTTTCTATTTCAAATATGCAAAATACTTTCACAATAAAAATTTTTATTTGTATGACTTAGTATTATTTCATATTAACTAGATCCAATTAGTTATATAACAGATAATCTGTTATACATGTTTTAGAATATATATGTTTCAAAATTATCTATCTTCAAGCCATACAACCTACAGTTTTGAATTTACGTGTATCCATGTTAACTTGTTTGGTATAGTAGATTCAAGATACTAGAAAATTAATAAAATAGTTTTTACAAATCTCAATTCACAGACTAATAATTAATATATTTCCTTAAGTTTTCTGGACTATACACTACTAAAATTAACTAGTATTAACCCAATCTAGATTTTCAGATATAAATCCAAGCCAGTGGTTGGTTGTCAAAAGCAATAGGGTTGAAAGGACCTTCAAAAATTGGCCATTAAATCTTGAGTCAAGTAATTCTTAGAATTTGACCATAATACATGGGATGCTTTAAATTTTCTTAGTGCCAACTCTATATATTGACTCTAAAAATGTGTGATTATACCCTTTTACATGCTTTAAACTGACATAATGCCTCTGCAATCTACGCTTTGTAAGAGGACAGGAAATTCTAGCACAGAAGAAACTCTAATGCTGAACAAGGGATGATCTCAATAGCCCTATCCTACTTGGTTCTCTGACTGTTGCCCTTCGTCCTGCACTGAGGTGTCCTTGTGTACCAGTGTCCACTGTGTCCCCATTCATCCCACAGCCCCCAGGGTATACTCTGAGGATGACAGTAGTGATATAATATGGAAGGGGCTGGTTTCTCACACTCTTTCTGCTCTTTATCAACCACAGCACCAAAGTAGGAGTGACAAGCCACGCCTCAGTCTTCTTTCTCCTTCTGTCTGTCTGCACCATGTTAACAAGAGTAGGCTTGTCCTTTTGAAGTTTGGTGCACATGGCTTTGACCTCTTCTGCTAGAGGCATGTGCTACGCAAGTGTCAATTTCCATAAGAAGTTACATTCTTCAGCCAACTACCTAGTGTGTGCCTCCCCCTTTAGTTTCCTGAATTGCTTCTCCCCAGTGTGAAGTCCTCATGTGCTCTGGAGATTTTGAAAACATGCCTTGCTGCGTTTTACTTGAACTTTATTACACATGATTTCAGCCTCTTCTGTATAGTGGCATTTTGATGGTAAGAGCTTTATTACCTGAAGAAGCATGAAGAACGAGGCCTTTGGGGTTGGACAGATTGGTTTTGAAGGCGTTTGTTTTTTTATTGAATCAGAGAATCATTTGATTTCTCCTTGAAGTTCCAAGATGCTTATCTTACTTGCCCTGGCCACGTGATGGGCATTCTCCAGGTCTAAGACAGTTGCCTACCCACATGCAACTCAGCCCTACAACAATGGCAAACCAAGCCTTTCTTGGAATATTTTATCAGGATTTCATCCACTTCAGTATCATTGGAATTGGTTGTTAGAGACTTATGATGTCGTGGATGTTTCATCTGACCTTGCCTTTTTATATTTCTTATGTCCCAGTGTTGACATGTATGCATCTGACGGGATGGGTATCACTACCACTTTTTAAACATATACTTTTATTGGTGCATTATAGTCTCATACCATAATGTAGTTCAGAGTGATAGGGACATCCATTCACAAGTACTTGGTGAGCTTTCTCTCCCCGCCTCCCTGGCCCCCAGTTCTTTCCACATGCCCCTTTACCATATGTGATATTGAAATTGGCATTGGTAATTTCACATGTGTATATACCATCAATGGAGGTGTTCCCTGTATTAATTTTCTCTCTTTTCCACCGGTACCCTCCCCTAGACACTTCTATCACTCCACAGGGGTTTTCTTCCTTTATCTAAAGAACCACTTATATCACGATTACTCCCTATACCTTATGTGAGAGAAAACGTATGACCCTTCATTTTCTCACTTAACACAATCTCCACTGCTTTTATGGCATGGCCTTCTTAGTAAGTGCATTTCTCCTGAAGATGTGTCTCAGGGTATCCATTGTGATGTTGACCATTTTCAGTAGGGCCCTTGAGTGTAAACTCCCTATAGCTTTTCTGGCTGTGATTAGTGAATCTGGCACAGCGCATGCTGAACCTGAGCCAGAGAGACCCATTGTCTCAGCTGGGAACACAAGAGTGGGGACACTCTCACAGTGCCGGCACATGTAGTATAGACAGCCAACTGTGTGGGACACACCCCATGGGGCTACCTCTAAAATGGGAGTGGTGGCCCCTGCCGTACAATAGGAGTTTCCAGGCTGTTCACCTAGAAGGGGCTCTGGAGCAGTGGTGAGGACCCCGAGGCTCTCATTCTCCAACCAGGCAGTGGTGTGGGCCCTGGGCATTTCATGATAGGAGGGTTGGCAGGAACCACAGCAGCCCGCAGTGCAGTGATGCTCATACCCAGTCCTGACAGCAGCATGCGATCAGAAAGGGCCCAGGAGCAGCTGGTGGTAGGAACCACATAGGCATGCTGGCAGTTGGAACCAGGGTATTTCTCTCTGTTGCTACAGTGGGAGTGCTCACCTAGGTACAGGACCTCATTCCCCCAGCCCCGGCTGTGCTTGGTTGGGTATGGCACAGTTGGCTTTCTCTCCCCACCCTCTTTCACTCTTTCAACTGTAACACTGCCAGGGAGCAGGTGGGAGTGGGACATGGCTAGAACCCGGCAAGGCTGAACTCCAGGCCTCCTTGGGCTATGTGCCCCAGTGGCGAGGTGACAGCTAGAGCTGTGGTATTGCTCAAGGCATCTGCCTTCAGTCTTGGCACCGGCAGGAATCCACACGTGGTGGGCCAGGCCCCTTGTCTCAGAAAGCAACCTCTCTGCTCTTGCGGGTGTCACCTTCTGTCTCCCATGCATCCTTCCACTAGGGCACCCAGTGGGGTGGAGTCAGTCACTCTGTTGCATCAACTTTGGTTCATGAGGCCGCTACCACTGAGCCAGTGCAGAAGAATGCTGTTGAGGTTCAAGAGAGGAATATGCAGGGGTTTTGACCCCAAGATCAGTCCAAATTCAGACTACAAGGACCTTCTCAAGATGGCTCCTGGCTATAGCACGCTGGGTGCTTCCTGGATGTGAAATCCCTCCCCAAAGCCAGACATCTCTGCAGCTTTCAGGCACTTATCTAGTGAGGTTGCAAGCCTGTGAGGGTTGTGAAGCTTTCCAGTAGCTAGGATTCCCAGCATCCATGCTGACAGAGTTTGCTAGGATTTGCTCTTTTTTTTCTTGAAATCCCAGAATTATACTTTTATTAGTCTACATGAAGCTGTCCTACAGATAAATGATGTATCATTTATACATTTTATTTACTAACATAAACTAATTGTTCAAAATTATAGGCTTCATTGTTACATCTTCATACATCTCTGTAATAAGCGTTGATATCTACCTTCTGTCCTCTTCACTAATAATGCCCTTTACTATAATATCTTCACTAATAATGCCCTTCCATTTTCATCTCATGTGTTTGTTTTCTTCTTCAACTATACATATGAGACAAAACATACGGTACCTATCTTTCTGATTCTGGCCTATTTTACTTAACATAATGATCTCCAGTTCCATCAATTTTTTTCTGCAGATGACATGATTTTATTTTTATTTAGGGTCAAATGAATAATACTCCATTGTCTATGTATAACAAATTTGTATCCATTCATCTGATATGATTTTAATTTTCTTTTCTCTGTGTTTCTTTTTGCACATTTTCTACTTATATTTTATTTTCAGGATATTTATTTTTAAATACCCTCTTATTGGTGCATTGTTACCTTACAGCATAGTGTAGTTCAGAGTGACAGGGACACAGCACGCTCACAGCCCTTGGTGAGCTTCCCCCCAGCTCCCTCCCATATTTTCAAATGCACTAATCTTTTCTTCTACAGAGTCTAATCTCCTGATCTTACTCAGTTAGCTGCTCATCCCTCACTCTGTAGCACCGAGTTGTGGTCCTCACAAGGCTCACTCCCTTTGTTTGTTATTACTTAGGGATCATCATTCTCCTCCTTTATTTGATATACAGTATCTTGAGACTCTTTTCTTCCTATAGTTGGTCTTTTTGTGGTAGTTAAAAATGGAACCTATTATTCCGTCCTGGATGGAAGCCGACAGTGTTGCAAGATCATTTTGAGAGAAGAATTATTTTACATTCAGGGCAGGGGAGAGAAATAGAATTCTAGAAGTGACACTGCCTGCCCCAGAGGAGCTCACCTTCCTCCGCTGTGTCTCAGCATCAGACGTTTATTCAGCTTCCCTTCCTGGTCTCCCTTTGTATAATGGAGTCACTTCTTGGAGAACAATGTTTCCTCGGTGTGTATTATGGGTTCAGAACTCAAATGAATGTAATATTGATAACTATTGACAAAGCTACCTAGCATTTGTTATAAAATAATCCCCAGAAAGAATGTTTGGAAACTCATTCAAAAATATCTCTTTCTGATGAACCTGAACTACACAGGTGCAAAGCATGGACGAAGGGCAAAAATACTTCTAGTATCTTGTGCCTCCCAGGCTTTGTGTCATGCTCAGTAATAGTTCATCTAATGATTTTATTTATTTATTTATTTATTTATTTATTTATTTATTTATGTGCTGAGCATCCTATGTCAGTCTCCTTATCTCACTTGTGAGCTCATTTCACTCAGAGTCCCTTCCTGATTTGACATGTGTATATCTCTTTATATCTCGTGTAGCATTCAGTACAGTTCCTAGGATCTGGAAAGATCTTACCAAGTAACTGTCATTGAGAATGAACTTTTAAAGGCACACATGCTTTTGAGATTTTTAATATGTAGGTATGCACCAGACTGTGTCCCTGCATTCCCTGCTTACTTCCTCACAGCGCTCCTAGAGAGAACAGAAAACAATGTTAGGGAGCTAGCGCACTTCTTCCTAAAAGCCATTCTTTTCTAGCAGTAACAACCATTGCTGCTCTGCAAGTTTGATCAAAGGAAGGCAAGAGGCTTTCAAGGGACCCCTGCTGTTGAATTTGGAAGAAAGGGCTTTATTTTGTATACCTGTGAACACTTGCCAGAGTGATGTGCTTGGGTCTGATGGTGCTAATCATTCACAGCGATGGGACTTAACCAAGCCTTTGGATATACTGAAGCTTTAGGCTGAGAGGCAGAAAAGGGAATCCAGACACATACAAATATGACCTTTCTTTCCCCAATAGTTTTCAGCTCAGGCTAAATGAAAACAAATGAGGGCTTTTAAAGAAATGTTTTCAGCAGAGGTTACTTTCAGCTTTATTTAGGTCCTACTGACTCTTCCAGTTAGTGATTTTATAAATTTCTCCAGGACGGGGAATTGGCTTTTGGTCCCTGTCTTTATCTTCTCCACATGCTCGTCTGTACACACTGAAGGCTGCATCGATGGGTATTTGTTGTCCTCATCCCTCAAGTTCACGAGCGGACTGATCAGTCTCCAAGATGAACTCCGGGCAGCACCAGGATGGGTTTATTGCTCAGAGCTCATTCTAAATCTGTGAAGTTACAGACATATTTTAAAACCCCCCTCAAGTTTGCTTACTAACTCATTCTAACTACGGTCTGTGATATTTATCTAGAGGTTAATGAAAGGAAACTCTGGCTTTCCAAATAATAGTAAAGACAAACAAATTCAGATTTGGGTTAAAAGATAAGGGGCTGAAACTCCTGCTTTGGAGATTCCCTCTTTCATCCTCCTGTGTGTCTTTGCCTGTTCTTTCTTGCCTGTTTATATTGCATATAAGCTTTCTATTTCAGTGAATGAGTTGAGACGAATATTTGAGTGTATAAGTAGAAACAGGTTAGATAAATGATCTCTGGCTCGACTTCTGCTTAAAGCCATAATGAAGGTATGAGTACTAGAGCAAACCTTAAATCATAAACAACTAAAAAATTGGACAAGCCGGGCATGGTGGTGCACACTAGTAATCCCTGTGTTTGGTAGGCTGAGACAGGAGGATCACGCAGGTTCAAAGCCAGCTTCAGCTACTTAGTGAGGCTCTCAGCAACTTAGCAAGACCCTGTTTCCAAATTTAAAAAAAATGGACAAAATACAAAAATAAATGGTTTCCAGACTTTGTACTCTTAATAGCACTATAGTTTCATTCCTAAATATCAAGATTCAATGGAGATAAGCCCTGTCATCACCCTGGATTACTACCATAAGTCAACTTCTGGACTGTAGTCATGAAGAGGGTAGAGAGGCTCAACCCAAGCAGAGCCCAGGGGCTTCAATGCATTCAAAACAGAAGTTAGAAGCCAGGCGTGGTGGCGCACGCTTGTAATACCCGCACTTGGGAGGCGGAGACAGGAGGATCACGCTGGTTCAAAGCCAGCCTTGCTGGCTTAAGAGACCCTGTTTCCAAATAAAAATATAAAATAGGTCTGGGAGTGTAACCCAGAAAACAAAAGAGAAGTTAGAAAACTAGAGTTCAAGACAGCCAAGGTGCTTGGACATTGCAATGTAGAACTTCAGAAAATTATTATCTGAGTAAAAGACTCAAAAAAAACCTGAGAAAAGATACTTGAATATCTTTACTAAATACTAGGCTACATGTTCATAGAAGAAAACTCCACAGATGCAGGCACTGAATACTTAGAAAACTGAATCAGAGTAATCACTAGAGTTTACTCAGGTTGACAAAATGCTCAAACACTGAGGGGGCAGTCCAACCATGATCAGCCAGATAGAAGAGCATTCGTGATCGCAGTAAACACCCTGGGGCATTCAGGGAAGTCCTATGACTCAGTAGTATGGCTCTGCTATCTAAGGGCAAAGATTGCTCTTGACCCACTCTAGACCTGTCTGTTTAAAGACAGGTCTCAGGGAGATCAAATTGACCTGTATATTACTTAACTGCCTGATCAATACCCTTTACAGAAAGAAAGATAAACAATCCAGATGTTACAGTATAACATCTATAAACTATCACTCAATAAAAATACTAGACATTCTGAGAGAGGAAACTGTGACTCATAATTAGAACAAAACTCAGTCAATATGAGCAGGTGCAAAAAAGATACAGATAGACTTCCGGGAAGATGGCGACCAAGAAAAGCAGCATTTACGAGTCCTGCTAAAACTCGATCTCTATTGCCACAAAATCAGTGCTATTCATAGCCAGAAAACACTAGCAACAGAGAAATAAAAAATGTAAACACAAGGGACAGAGAAAAAAAGACTAGAAGAACAACCAGAGACCAGAAAAGAAATCAAGCCCACAATGCGGCAGCCATCTTCCCTCACAGCACCAGGCTCCAGAGAAGAAAGGTAAACAAGGAGCTGAAGTGAGCAGCTGCGGATCATTTGGGTGTAATTCAGCAGTTCTTTCAGTGCAAAGATTGCCTAAAACTCCCAGTGTCCAAGCTCATCACGCCTTCCAGGGACTCAGAATGGAGCTCAAAACCAGAAAAGAAATACGCCAGCCTCATGGCCAAGGGTGTAGCAGCGGCACCATATTGCCAGCAGCGCCAGCCTCATGGCCAAGGGCGTGGCAGTGGCGCCATATTGCCAGCAGCGACAATGAGTTCACCGCACCCCACGACAGCTCCTGATCAGCACACACAATAACCATGAGTGAAATTGTGGCCCCTAAAGGAGAAATCCCTGTACTGCACTCCCAGGGACTTGCACAGCTTTGATAATCTCCTTGGATCTGAGATTTTGCAATCCAACCGAGTGAAGGAGTAGCAGTGGCAGAGATACCACACCCTAGTCGCAGCTCCCCTTAAGAAAACGTTCAGTCCGGCACCCCCCATGGTCTCGTGCAGCCTCGATTAACTCCCCCGGTCTGAGACTTTGCGATACAACCCAGTAAAGGAGTAGTGGCGGCTGAGATTACCACAGATTTGAGATACAGAGCACCCTAAGTGAAGTCATAGTGATCCAGGGAAGGCACAAAATTCTGAAATCATGAGAAAGAGGAACAATAGAGCAATGAATGCCCACAACCCCATATAATCAGAATCTGATAACACAGAAACTCAGAAATCTCCAGAAGATCAAATCAGGAATATAACTGTAGAAATAATATAGGACCTTTGAAAAGAATTTAGAGAGAGTCTAAAAGAAATAAAGGATGCAATCATTGAGGTAAAGGCCTCAATTCAAAGCATAAACAATTGATTAGACCACATGTAGAATAGAATCTCACTCCTAGAAGATGATCACTCGAAAAACAAATGCATAATTTATAACTTAGGAAAAAAATCAGACAGCAGGAATCTGACATGGAAAAAATATGGGCCCATTTTAAGAGAGCTAACCTAAGAATAATTAGAATAGAAGAGGGGAAAAAAGGTGAAACCAAATGGATCAATAATCTCTTCAAAGAAATAATAGCAGAAAAATTTCCAAACATAGACAAGAGGTCAATACACAGGTCCAGGAAACTCATAGAACTCCCTTTAGACAGGATCAGAGAAGAGGTTCCGCACACCACATAATTGTCAAAATGACCAATGTGGAAGCCAAGCAGAGAATCTTAAAGGCAACAAAACAAAAGGCCAAGTGACATTCAGAGGCAAACCAATTAGAATCATGCTAGACTTCCCAAACCAAGTCATGAAAGCCAGAAGGGCTTGGAGTAACACATTCCAAACTCTGAAAGAAAACAACTTCCAGCCAAAAATTTCCTACCCAGCAAAACTTTCTATCAAACTAGATGGGGAAATAAGAAGCTTCCATAACAAACAGAAACTGAAGGAATTTATGTGTTCAAAACCAGCATTAGAGAAAATACTCAAAGAGATTAACTACAAAGAAGAAATAGGTAATACACACCAGAACTAGAGAAACAAGATTTTCCATCCAGCAGACAACTAAGATTGGTTATCTGTGGAGATTCATTATTTATTTTAGTCTTTTACCTATTTCTAAATTGTATTGTTTGCTTTTATTGTTGCTAATTTTTAGGATTTCTATTTGGAATATTAATATACCTTCAGATATAGCATTTGGAAATATTTTATCCTATTCTATCAGTAACTTTTAACTCTGTTTACATTGTCTTTGGATGTACAATATTTTTTTACTTTGTAGGAAGTTTGTTTGTTTATTCTTTTGTTGCCTGTGCCTTTGAAATCATATCCAAGAAATCACTGCCAAATTCAATGTTGTGAAGTTTTATCACCCAGGTTTTCTTCTATAATTTTATAGTCTTAAGATTTACATTTAGGTCTTTTATTTATTTTGAGTTAATATTTGTATATAGTTTTAGGTAAGGGTCCAATTTTATTCTTTTTCATGTAATTATTATTTTCAACAATATTTAGTGAAAAGATTATTTCCTTCACCAAATGTTCTTGGAAACCTTGTCAAAAATAACTTGACCATGTATGTAATAATTTATTTCTAGGCTTTTTATTTTACTCCATTGGTTTATATATCTGCCTTTATAGCAGTACTACACTATTTCAATTATTGTAGCTTTATAAGGTTTGAAATCAGAAAATGTACATCTTCTAGCTTTGTTCTTTTTCAAGATTGTTTTGGGTATTTAGAGTTCATATTTCATGTTAGGATAGATTTTTTTTCTGAAAAATAAATAAATAAATGTCTGATAGTTTCACCTTAAAAAAAAGAAAAAAATATTCTCTAGTAAGAAAGAAAGCAAAAAGAAATATTGAAATGTTATCTCTAAGTCATCAAAAGCTTGATATCAGACAAATGAATCTGTTATGTGAGATTATCATTGTTAATTTTGGATAAATTGCTATAATATTAGATGTCAACCACTAAGCCAAGAATGGCAAGGAGGGATGGGGAGGGAATGGGGTGGGGATTTGGTAGGGGCTAACTGGGTGATGTGTGCATGTATGTCTACGCAAGTTTTTTTTTTACCGCATTATGGTGTATGAATACACTGCACAAATAAAAAAAATTAAGTAAAAAAGATACAGATAATAGAATTACAACATGTTATGGGTGTTATAACATGTAGAACTCAAGTATGTGATTAAACTAGCACAAGAATGTGAACAGGGAATAGATTTATATTGTAGTTTGGTCCTCGTATGTGAGATAATGCAGTACCACTAGAAGATGGACATTCCATGGCTCAAGATGCATTTTCACATCTTAAAGAGTCACTGAAATTAAGATTAAAAGGTATAAGTAAAAGTAAAAAATGGAAATGCAATACAAGAATAAGTTTGTTTTACCTGAAAAAGGCAGGTTAAAAAGGAAACTGGCTCAAAGTAGCTGATGTGTCTAAGAATTGCTCAAGAAGGAAAACAAGATGAGATTATAGTTTTCTGTTGCTTTGAAAATGTCAGAAAAAAATCGCTATAAATATGGCTACTTTTACTGAGTCTCCAATTTTCTTTCTTTTTTTATTTTATAAATATTTTTTTATTTTTTTTTATTTTTAATTGGTGCACTGTATTCATACATCATATTGGGATACATACTTTTGTAGACATACATGTACACATTGCCCAGTCAGCATCCAATTTTCTTTTTGTAAAATATCTTTAAATAGACAATATTTTCTAAAAGAACAATATAAACATACTTTTTTTAAAAAAGGAATTATGCTGTAAAAAGAAATATACTTGGACTAGAAGGATAGTGTGTATTAAGGTTTTATTTTACGGGAAGTTGAATTTGACCTTCTGTATGACCTCAGGCAACACAAATTTCTTTTTATCAATAAAATAAAGAGCTGAAATTAAATAGCTTTTTCTCAAACATGGGTTTTTAGACCACTTAGAATCACCCAGAATGCTTATAAAACTTCAAAATTTGGGAGCTCACCTAGACCTACTAAAGCAAAAGTTTTGGAAGTAGAACTCAGGAATCTTTACATTCTGTAGTCGCCCAGGTAAAATTTTAGAACCACTTGATCAGGTGACTACTAACATTCTTTTCATCTTGAACATTTCTCAGTGGAAAACTTAGGAAAATTTTCAGGTCAAGATAGAGCCTCACAGCTGAGTGTGGTAGTCCATGCCCTGTAATCCCAACACTTGGGAGGCTGAAACAGGGGGATCCACAGGTTTGAGGTCAGCCGCAGCAACTTAACAAGATCCCATTTCAAAAATAAAAAGGAATAGGAATGAGGGTATAGCTTGGAGATAGAATGCCCCTGAGTTTAGTCCCCAGGGTAAAAACAAAAACAAAAAACTCCCTACATCTTATCTTTTATAAAAAGGCTTAAGATGACCACTGCTTAGAACTGGACTAAGAGGAGTCCCAGAATGCAGGACTTCCAGTTCTAAAATCAGGACAGGTCAATGAAGGAGTCACTTCCACTGACCTTCTGTACATATGTGAGAATACCAACATCAGTCTCAGTGCCCCGTATGAAAGATGGGTAGGGGGCCAGGGGAAAGCCCACCACGTGCTTTGTGCATGCATGTCACTCTTACTATGATTTACATTACAATGTGAGACTCTAATGCGCCAATGAAAGTACATACAAAATAAAAGCAGGAAAGCCCAGGGGGACTGCAGCAAGTTGGTCACCCCACCAGGACAACCCGGCTGTAGTGGTTTATTCATTGCTGGGACCTTCCACGTCTCAAAGATGCCAGTGGCTTCTCTGTGTCAAGCTCACATTCATGACTTGCTGAGAGTTCTCTTCCCCTGACACTGTTCAGCAGAAGGTCAAGCAGTCTTTGTGTCTCTGGCATAAAGACAGACTTGGAAACCACTTCTCCCCGCTCTGTGGTTCACTTGCACGCGTCTGAGCCTTGGGTCTCCAGTCTAGGGGGAGCTGTCAGGGAGACTTCCACCAGGGCTGCTCCCATCATCAGTGCTCATCACCCAGGGCAAGCCGGACATCCTCCTATTTCTAGAGAGGTATTTAATGAGGACTCATCTAACTGAAGCAAAAATAGGTCTTAGTTAGTGTGTGACTAACCTGCTTGGTTTTCGAATTTAAAAAGGGCCTTTTCTTCCATGCTTAGCAACTAGATTGTGTACTTGATAAAGTTGCCACTTGCTGCCCTTTTCCTCCTCCTTTCTCTGTTCCTCTCCCACACCTCCTTTCAGTCTCCCTTTATCAAGAAAACGAATGCTGGTGACTGGCTATGGTATGTGAGAACCTCTGTTGGTGTCTCCCTTTGGCAGGTGCCATTCAGAACTCTAGTTCTGAATTGTCCAAAGTAGAGTCACCACCACTGGGATCAGATCGGAGCAGCAGCTTCAGCCACACAGAGCCCAGCTCTGTCTGCAAAGGACACACCACAGGTCGCCTCGGCTGGTTGCCCAATGGCTACCCAGGGCCTGGCATACCTTGTTAACTCACCCACTTTCCACAGTACCTTCTGGTGGATCATTACCAATTACCCCAGGAAGCACTCATGCTTATACAAGAAAGCTTATTTTGAAGCTAGATATGGTAGTACATTCCTGTAAATCCAGTCCTTAGGAAGCTGAGACAGAGGATTGCAGGTTCCAGAGAAGCCTCAACAATTTAGCCAAGCCCTCAGCTATTTAGAGAGACACTGTTTCAAAATAAAAAAGAGAATAGGACTGGGATTGTAGCTCAAAGGTAGAATACTCCTGGATTCAATTCCCAGTACCACACACACACAAAAATAACAACTCATTTTGAATTGGTTGTCAGAAGCAGGAGATTATGTAAAACTTCACCAAGACCGTTCGCATTTTCTGTAATCTGTCTGTGAAGATGTGAAGACTCTCCTCTCCATTTTTATCACATATGCATAGTTAGAGTAATAAAAGTGATCGAAAAAGGAAGAATGGCTCCCAAATACTTAGAAAATAAGAGAGATGATTCCATAGGTCCAGGGAATAAGCTTAACTGGGAAAGAGAGCCCTAGGCAAAGACACTTCACACTCCAAGGTGGGCATCAAGTAGAAATGGCCAGCCACATTCACCTTAGAAACTAGCTTGCTTCTCCTCAGTCAAACATTTTAGGTATGTTTCACTTTATGATTAAGATGTGCTCCTAGAAATTATTTAGAAATCAATTTATTGTAAACACAATTTTATTTATTTATTATTTATTTATCTATTTACTTTGGTACTGGGGATTGAACCCAGGAGCATTCTACCTCTAAGCCAGACCCTAGACCCCCAGCCTTTTTTTTATTTTGGAACAGGGTCTCACTAAGTCGCTGAGGTTGGCCACGAACCTACAATCCTCCCAAGTACTGGAATTATAGGTATGCACCACCAAGCCTGGCACAGCCCTGCTTGTTAATGCTTCAAGGGGCCACTGTCATGTTTTAATGAAGAATGTAAAGCATTTAAGGAATGCTTTAATGATAGAACTCAAGTTCCTATGATTTATCTTGACACTGGTTATGGTTTTGTCAGAGTTTTCTTAGGAAAAAAATGAGACTCCGTTCTGACTTCTTTGGGCCCTGGCTCACCCTGTTAGAAAGAGTCCAAAGAAGCTGAATATGGGCGTGTCAGAGTTAGATGTGCCATGAAAGAAAATGTAGATGTAACACTGGGTGGCAGCAGCAGCAGCAGCAAATGGCAGGAGGCTTGCGTGTTTAGTAACCTTCCAGGGTCTTGTCCAGCCCCCTGCCTGGTGGCTACAGACACATGGAGCTGCTGGTGCTCAAATAATTAATAGGGACCATCTGGGGTAAGCTACAAAATGACCCACCAAGATATTCATCCTCAGAATTGATAGATCACTTTACATGGTAAAAGGAGACTACAGATGTGGTTAAGAATTCAGAAGTAGATTTTCCTGGACAATCTGAATGGACCACAGGTATAATCACAGCATTCTCTGTAGGAGGGATGAAGAGAGAGGAGTCAGAGAAGGTAACATCCATGCTGGAAGGGGAAGTTGGAGGGATGCACTTTGAATATGGAAGTGGCCATTAGCCAGGGATTACAGGCAGCCCCTAGAAGCTGAAAAAGACAAACACATTTTTCTTAGAGACTCCAAAACCGTATACAACCAGTGAAGTTGATTTTGGACTTTTGATTCCAAAATTATAAGGGAATATATTTGTTTTATTTTAAGCCACTGGCTTATATGATTTGTTCAGCAACAATAGAAATTGAATATATCGTCTAATCTAACTCACTTGTTTAAACCACGGACTCAAGCATTGGTGTGACACTCTGATTAATCCTTGGACCTGTCCAGTCTTCCCCTAAATGGCTTTCTCAATCTCACCCACTTTTCCCCATCTCCATTGTCACTGTTAGAATCCATGTCACCTCTGAACTGCTCTCCAGGTTTCTCCCTCTTTAAATTCCTTTCTCTTTTCTCCTCTTTCAGCCAAAATGCTTCCATTTTTGTTTTGTTTTGTTTTGTTTGCAAATAAGACTCTACCTTTCCTCTTGGTGGCTACTCCTGGACCTTGGGAAAAGCCCAGGACTTAACTGAGTATCATCCCAGAGCTCATTCTCCTGCCCGTGAGCTGGGAGAAGCCTAATGCTTTGGGCTCTGCAGCACGGAACTCAGGAAATTGGCTTGGCTGAGGATGATAAACGAGCCCTGTGCTCCAGCCTGGGGGTGGCCCTGCTCAAGCCTAGCACTGTAGCAGGCATGGTGTGACTTCAAGATTGATGAAACATGTCAGCTGAGACCTTCCTTGGCACTTCTCCAGGTACGCCTACACCAAGAACAGCTTCAGTGATGGTGAACCTGGAAGAGACAGGTCTCTGAAATCACTCATATCATCATGCTAAGCTGCACGATTTAAGCTTCAGATGCTGGCATCAGTGTCACAAAGAATAGTGTTTTTTCCCTGTCTTGACTTTCTTCTTTACCCTTTGGCAAAGAAGTAAGCAAAACTGACTTGGTTTATGCATATTATGTCCATATCTAATCTTTCTATTATTTGATACTTGTGAATGATACTTGCCAACACAGTGTGATTGATACTTGCCAACTCAGCTGAATGATGAACACAGTTTATAAGCCCTCCC
Organism: Muscardinus avellanarius; assembly: GCF_963383645.1. Classification (NCBI taxonomy): domain Eukaryota; kingdom Metazoa; phylum Chordata; class Mammalia; order Rodentia; family Gliridae; genus Muscardinus; species Muscardinus avellanarius. Next base: position 105,580,393 of record NC_137793.1, read on the forward strand.
TTGCCTCTCCAGCCTCATCCCTTAACACGTGCCCTCAAAGCGCTGCCCTTGAGCTAAGTTGCTTCCTCCCACACTCTTCTTGGTACCTTCTCCCCCACATCATTGTGTAGGCCTCCTCTCAACTACTCGTTTCCCCAGGAGGCCATTTCTGACTCCTAAGTCACTCCTCAGGGCTTCCCTGGTATCCCAAAAGTACCCCCACTCTAAGAAAGATCGGACGATGGGGCACTGCGGTTCATTTTCTTGTCTGTAGTTTCCATTAGGCCTTGAATAATGAGAGGACACTGCTCTTCTGGCTTGTCACCATTGAAACCCTTGCTCTGGGTGCATCATAGGTGGCATCTAGACACTCTGTGATGACGAGTGGGTGGACTCATTGCCTGCCGTACAGTGGACACCACCTAGTGCTGTATGTGTGACCTCAGCCTCATTATCCTAATTGTCCAGTTGAGAAAATCAAGAATTAGAGGTGAAGTAACTTGGCTGGAGTCTCTGTGAAATGCATAGCTGGAATTTGTACCCAGACCTATCAGCATATTTATTAGTTGCATTCACACGTGTGCCCTTTTCTCCTCTCCACCCTGCTCCCAGCCATCCTCTCATCTGTATCAAGACATCCGGTCTGGGACAGAGAAAAGTGGTGATTCCAGAATGCCAAAAACTCAGGCTGGATCTTGCCATCTATTTCCAGGTCTGAATGGTTGATAAGATTGTCACAGCTCTTCCTTTGAATCTTGTGGGTACAAATGCTCTGTCCTATGCTTCTTTCCTGTTATCTCCTGGCACTGTGGCAGGGTTTATAAGCAAGCTTTGGGGTAGGACTGGAAGACGTGAGCACTCTGAGGTTTGGGTGTTGCCCTTTTCAAGGGAGAAGGTCCACAGCTTTGAGGAGATTCATGAAGGTGTCTCTGTAGATTAGGAAAAGGTCCTCCTCAGGCATTTCTTGGTTTTGATCTTTATGATATGATTATTCTAAGGTTGTTGAGGTCACCTCAAGAGAAGATATCTTTGACCTCTGAAAAACTTCCAGTTTTTCTTTTTTTCTTTTTATTTTATTGATGCACTATTTTCTCACATCATAATGTGGATCATGTTGACAATGGCATATTTTCACACAGTACTTGGTGCCCCTGCCCTCACTTTCCCTTTCCCTTCCCTCCCAACACCGAGCATCCAGGTTAACAATGCTATATTCACACATATTTACATATTCAAATGTAGCTTTTCCATTGATTAACTTTGCCTTCTTCCTCTCCTACCCTTCCTTTCTGGCTTTGCTGAGGTTTCCCCTCCATTATATGAAGTCCCTCTGGTAGCCCTTACACTCCCTTAACTTGAGCATATTAGAAAAAACATATGTCCCTTCTCTTTTTGTGCTTGGCTAATCTCACTTAACATAATGTTCTCCAGGTCTTTCCATCTTCTTGCGAATGACATGATTTTGTTTTTCTTTATAGCCGAGTAGAATTCCATTGTGTGTATTTCCCCTAATTTTCCAGTCCAATATGGAACCAACCTAGGTCTCCATCAACAGTTTTTCTAATCTCAAATCCCTCATTAGGAATCAGGCTGGGCCACAGTTGATAATGAGGCTCCTCCCTGCTCAAACACCAGGGTTATGAGGCTCCTCTGTGTTATGGAATCATTTCAGCAGCTACCAGCTGCACACAAGTGGTTTTGCATTAAAGAAGTAGAAGCCAGCAGGAAGAAATCACCATCCCGAGGCAGGGTAGTCCTCTTCCTTCATGGGTTGCTTCCATGCCATGTGGTTTTATCTTGTGGAATCCTTGATAATCCCCTAGCAAACTCCTGTAAAGGGTGGCACAATTTGCTTATGTCCAGAGCTAAAGCCTTCTGAAAAAATCATTCTTTATGAACCACCTAGGAATGGTCTTTATATAAGTTTTTTTTCCTTTTTTTTTAAATAGGGTAAAATTCAGGCCATTGACCCTGAATTTGTGGTTCATTTACATGTTCCCTTAATTTGTGAGTTAACTTGATATTTCAAATTGCTCTGAATATTGCTGTTTATATGTGTACAGTATTTTTAATGTTTCCATTAGCTTTATTGCTACTTCTACCATTGTTATCTCCCACTAATGTTTCTCAAATTTAGTTATTAAATGAATATGGAAATTAGAAATAAAGAATAAGCAAATTAGGGCTTGTTTCTGAGACAAGAATGGAAGCATTATTTTAATATAGTTCTGTAATTATGATTTGCTTGCATTTTAAAGCTATTTTATTCATTTTTTTTTCTTAGAAACCTGTTTGAGGATCAGATTGTCCTCAAGAGAGGAGGAACACCTGCGGAACATCTTTTTCAGGTTAGAATGTGGCCTTGAAATGTTCAGCTCCCCAGGTGTGGTGGATTTGGAGAACGCACTTTTATGTGATGATGATGATGGTAACAGTGGTGATTTCTGACATGTATTGATTGCTTATTCTGGAAGAGACACTGGCTATTCTCTTCAAATGCAATAGCGTAGTCAGACACATTTGTGCAGTCCTCTAATCCCAGCCCTTGGAAGACCGATGCAGAAAGATCACAGGTTCAAGGACAGCTCCAGCAACTTAGCAAAACCCTGTTTCAAAAAATAAAATAAAATAAAATAAAATGAAACAAGGGCCGGGAGTGTAGTTTGGAGGAAGCATGCCCCTGAGTTCAATACCCAGTGGAAAAAAAGGATAGAAAAAAAGAAAAAAGGAACAACTTGGTTATATAGCACAACCCTGAGATGTGGTTGCTCTTACTGTTCCCATTGGTTCAGGTGCAGAAAGTGGGTGGAGCGGCTTTCTCCAGTGCACCCAGTAGTGCATGGTGGGACGTGGTTTGCTCTTAGTTGGGTCTGACTTCAGCACCTGCACACAGAGCTTCTGTCCTTCCCTCTCCTCTGTTGTTTCTTAGGCTTAAGATGCTCTATAGCCAGACTCATCTGTGACTAGTTCCAACATTCTGTGCTCAAATGTTAAAGAAACAGAAATATAGTCTTTAGTTTGGGAATTTTTCCCAGCTTTTTTTAGCAAATTAGTGTGGTATACAAGTAAAGACAACTTCATACTATCCCAGAGGTAAAATATAAGGTTTATGGACATATTGTGTAAGAGTAACCAATGAAAACCTCAAATTATAATACTGGACCTCAAGAAAAATTTAGAATAGTATCTATTTTACTTTATATGTATTTTTTAGTGTCATTCACCTGTGGACTTGACTTCTAGATTAGAAGAAAGCCAGAAAAAGATTCACCAATACATGTAAGTTTCTTACAAACCTACCTTGACACAAGAAACACACCTTTCATCCTATAAAATTATGAAGTTCAGCTGGGCATGGTGGCACACATCTATAATCCCAGTACTTAGGAAGCTGAGACAGGGGGATTGTAGGTTCCAGGCCAGCCTCAGCAAGTTAGTGAGGCCCTCAGCCACATAGGAAGGTCCTGTTTTAAAATAAAATAATAAAATAAAATAAGGCCGGGTATACCTCAGATGTAGAATGCCCTGGTTCAACCACCGGTACCATATACGCACGCCGAGTGTGAAGTTCTAGGCTGTTAAAATTCTATCTTCTCAACTACCAATGGTAATGGAAGTCCTGGCACCAAAATTATTATTAGAAAATAATGTAAAATTTAGGACTTGCGAACTTAAGAAAATATCACTGATCAAATGACAGAAGCTTATCCTGGGATGCTAGTTTCTATGTAATTGAAAAAAAAATAATTATTCAGATTAAAATGATAAACTCAAAAATAGGAGGAGAAGATGTTTCCCCAAGAATAACGAAACAGACAGCTGTTGTCAGAATGGAGATTCTGATGGGGCACAAGCCCCCGGACTTGCTTCTTTCCTTTCAGTCAAGTGAGGGACGACCTCAGCTGAAGGAAAGATGGACAGTATCTTCTTGAGGGTCCTGGGGGGGTCATCTCCCTCCTGAGCCAACATCTAAGTTCATGTTCTATAATCCTCCCCCTTTTTCAGAAGAGAAGCTGTTTTTATTTCTAGTCATGGAGCCCCATGGTTACATAAGGGAGTTCTCTGTCTACTTTGATAAAATTCCTTACCTGGAGAGAATCTTGTCCTGGTCGGAATAGCTGGTCCACCTTTTCAGGGAACCAGTGTATGTGTGAAGTCGACACTATATTTCTTTCTTCCAAAGCAAAAGGCATTTTTAATAAAGCCTTCCAGAACCAGGTTTGTCCTGAGCACTTTGAGAACATCTGGGATTCCTCCTCACGAGCTGGGCTGGGCAGACCTCAACCCATAATGTCTACAAACCTGTGCTCTCCTTACCAGGAGGGCCCGGCCAGACTTCCTTCTCAAGATCTTTTTTCAGTCGGAGCAAAGACACAAGTCAAGTGAGGGGAAATCAGGCTGATTCATTCTTTACAACAAGGTTTTATTTATTTAATCTTTTCTTTGACACCCCCCAAAAACATTAGAGTTTCTCATCTTTCTTTTATTTTTAATGGTTTTCCTTTTTGGATCCAAACGAGCATTTTTATTACAAGATATCCACCTGGCCGACATGCAGTGCTGAGCTCTGGCTTTAGGTGAGATGCACCGATACTCCAGGCGGGCCAGCGCTGGCTGCCTTTCGGATCACCGCCACTGCAGAAGTGTCAGGCTGGCGCACCGCAGAGGATGCTGCCTGTAAGGAGGTGTCCCATGGGGCTGATTCACATGTCTTATAATGCAGGTGGCAGCGTTTTTACAGCCTGAGGCAGAGCACCCAGCTTCCCTCTCGATCCCATCTGACATATTCATACTCTAGAAGCCAATCAAGGAGGGAATGGCCTGGACTTCCTTGGGTCCCAAAGGACAGAGGGGGTGGACCAGACACACGGTGGTCCACTTGCTTGCAGTGTTATCCTCTGAGGTTAGTACCGGTGTACCTTGCAGTTTGAAACCTATTCCCAATAAAACGCATCCCCATCCCATTCACCATCTCTGCTCCCCTCCCATGGAGCTTATACCACTAAGAATGTTAATGTAATCTCTCCATTCACACTACAAGATTGAAGAGTTGCTGAAGTCATGGATTGTCTTTCGACTGCTTTAAAGCAAGAACCTCTTTTTTCCCTATCTTTCAGGTCTGGAAAAGATTTTCAGGAATCTGCTAATGCTGAGGTTTCAAGTCCATTATCCTAGGTGAGTCTAATGGAAAGACCCACTCTGAATCCAAAATGATGCTAAAGCAGTCACCCACAATCTAGCAAGAGGGAGGGTTCGAGGTAACATGACTCTAAGCCTGTCTTCTTCTAGGATTTGCTAGTATCTTCTACCTGATCTGTCTTTGTTCGATAGCTTGTCTTCTTGCCCTCTACCCAGTATTTCTAGCTATGAAATGCCAAACATACTCGGTACACGGTTTCTCCTCTATATGTTTTTCTGGGTGAGTTCCAAATCTTGGGCTCAATTTGAGTGGACTTGGACTGCTCTCTCATGTCACCAAGGGGGAAGTTCCTCTGTAATTGTAGCACTTGGGGTGGCTTTGTATAAATTTTGGCTTGTTCACAAAATACCAGGATAGAAAAACACTGACTACAGTTCAGCCTGCAGGCTAAGTATATGTCTCAACTGGTAGCCATTAAAATTCAATACTTATGTTTTTACTAAATCCACTGGGATCTGCTTGATGTTATACAACTCCCTATCAAATGTAACTAGGATCAGAACTACTGTATACTTTAATTGGCAGTTAGATAACAATGTTTAGCCCTCATGTCCTATTACCTTTATTTTTTAAAATTGATTAACGGCACTTTGAAATTTTGGTGTGTGTTTCTCTTGCCCATCCCTTAGAAATATTTTTTAATAGACTTGATTTAAGTGGCAGTTTTTATGCAGTGTAGGCTGTTGCCACAAGAAATCAGAGTCTTGGAAAGAAAACAAAAGAGTCATCAAATAAGGTTAAATTCAGAGATGGCTGGTATGAACCAAGGTAAAAGAGAGGAAGCAGTAATCAGCCCAAGCTCAAGTGCCTGTTTCCAGAAGACGGGGATTAATCCATTCTCATCTCTGACAAACTTGCAGAACACAAAGAGAAAATATTTCCACTACTGGGTGGGAATGATGTCTGAGTGAGGACCCTACACTATAGTTTGTGGTTATTTGATCTATGGCTTACTTGTGTCCACAAAGAGAAGACTATACTGAGAAACTGAGAGCATGGAAACTAAACTAAAAGTCTTTCTTGAATTAAAGAAAGAAGTCTGGATTTATTTCTTCCTGAATTGGCTCACAAGAATAGAAAGGAAGATGGGAAGAATAGGATATGAAATTAAAGGACATTTAGATTCAGGTTCAATTAAATGTGCAGGTCCTTTAAAAAAATTAAATGCTGATAGCAATGTCACGGATGTCTTAAATCCTTAGGGAGATATAGTAAGTGAAGATTTTCTGGATTGATTTGTGGAGAACTAAGTACTTTATGTATATTAACTTACAAACATTTGATGCACACACAAACTAGACAAGTGTTAGTATCCTAATTTTCCTAACAAGGGAAAGAAAACAGATATAATATTCTTGCTGAAGGCACAAATTATTATGCAAGGGTGAAATATAATTATTATTTTTTACTTTCTATAATTTTCATTATATTACAGTTTAAAAATTATCTTCTGATCAGTATATAAATTCTGCATTTTTTGGTTAAAGAAGACCTTAAAAATCTATTTTCTATTATCTCCTTGGCTTCACTGATTTTGGGGGGGACAGTTTTTTATTAATCTAGATTGTATTTTAAGTTTCTAGGAAGAGAAGACACAGAAAAACAAGAATCAGAAGCCAATGTAGTGAGAGAAAAGGAGAAAGAAGACAAGTAGGACACCAGGGCAAAAACAGAGTTGGTACTAAAGCCTCAGAGTTTTGACTCAACCATCATAGCATTCATTTGGTAGAAATTAATTCCTGAAGAGAAGCAGATTCAGCTTGCCGCAGATCACAAATTTATCTTTCTTTGCGGTCCTAGAGCAGGTCTGTTATGAAACACTCGGGCAACCAACTGAACAAAAACTAAAACAAAACCAAGCAGATAAAAATAAAATAGAAATATTCTTTCTACCTGACCCGCTCGACTCTTTTGTACCTCTAGAAATAAGAGTCCAGACTTAAAAAAAAATGTATTTACATAGTATCATGGCTTATCGTCAAATCTCTTTTGGCATTGAGAAGGCCAAGATGCTAACCCTATACTTAAAACATGGTGGGAGGGTGTGGGTGGAAGGAAGGAAGACTCTAAAACAGAAGGGCCGGATGGAATGGTTGGAAACAATTTGGAATCTGTTCTTGGGGGCTTCGTATGACCTCTCTCTGGGAGGCATAGGCCCCAGGAAGTCAAAGCAGAAGAAAGGATTCAAGGAACGGGAAAGATGGCCACCAAAGATAGTTCTTCCTGTGTCTGTCCTTTGTCTCCCTCTCCATGGAGTACATCTACATATTTGGGTGATTTGTCACACATAGCAACTGACAACAATCCCTAGTGTTCTAAGGCCAGAAGAGGCCAGCTGTTTGGAGCAGACCTAGCTCTAATGCATTGGGTCCTCTGAGGAGGAAAAACAAACTCAAAGCTGCTGGTACAGGCAAAGCTGATGAATATGGGTCTCCTTGGATCATCTTTGTGGAAGAGTTAAGTCATAACCCCTGAGTTAATTTTATTTGGCTTTTGTCAAAACAAGAACCCCAGCATGGAGAGATTTAAAGATGAGTTATGCAAACGCAGGCCCGATTCCGTAGGGGCTCTTGTCTGGAGCTGGTCCATCCTGCTCTGGCTGGTTGTTTGCAAGGGGCCTACTTCTTCCTCCTTTTCCACATAATCAAGTCCTCTCCTGTTCCCTAGACTGTGCTCAATGCCCTGGGATCTAACAGGAAAGGACTGATGAGGCAGCTGGAGAGGAAAAAGTCTTCCCGAAAGCATAGAATGCCTCTCTTCACCACGAGTCTTGGAATCCACCAGCCTCAGGCTTTTGAGGGCCTCAAATCATAAAAAATAAGACACTGGTTAATGAAGAAATCAGTGGGAGCTCCTTAATCTTCAGGTCTCACAAAACCTCCTGTAAGATCTTGTGCTCCATTAAGATGCACAACTACAATGCACCAATAAAAACTATTTTAAAAAATCTCCTGCAAGGTAGGCGACTATCTGCTTCCCATCCGCAATATGTTTACCTTTTCTTTACACACAACCTCATACCACTGAAATATAACAGAGCTGAGGAATGAAACAATTTCTCAATGTGTCCCTAGTTCCACCCACTAAAGAAATATCCTGTCCAAAAACAAAACATTCAGATCAGGTTTTAGCGACAGCACGTCACGAAAAGATTGAGAACTTTTAAAAAGAATCAAAATGATTTGAGAATGTTCGACTGTGCCAGGAGAGACCTCACCTCTCTGCAGTGAGCTTTGATGGAGTATGTGGCCATTTCAGATCCCGTGAAGACCGCTTGGAGCGTTCCAGCATATAATTCACTAGAAGGCAGCAGTTCCTAATAGCAGAGAGCATGGCAGAAGCAGTCAGGCCAGTAATAAGCTTGGATTGGGTGGATTTAGCCATCTCAGGAGCTGAGTCTACATTAACATGTGAAACAAAGGCTGGGAGGGAGGCTCAGAGGCCACTCGGGCTCACCATGTGGGCTTTATGTCTGTAGAGGAGGGAGATGACTGGGGGCAGAGTGCAGGGTCTTCTCTTTCTGGCCCCAGAGTCAAGGGAGGGCCAAACCCAGAACATCTAGAGTCAGCTTCAGGAAAATGCTTCTGGTACCCCTGGACCCTACTGGGACAGTGAAGGGAAGCTGGAATAGAAATAGATTACTCATCTAGAAGAGCGGCCAGTCCCTCATCGGGCTTGCCTTCACGGCACATGTGGGACTTGGGGGGCTGTGGGGGACACCATCCCTCCACTAGGCAGGAGACCTTGGCCGCAGCCTTCCCTGAAATCCTGCCGGCACTCTCCTCCTGCAGATGGGGAGAGAGGGAGGGATGGCGATGTGCCTCCTCCCAGGTATGTCTGGAGCCTTCAGTGAAGACAGGGGGGTCTACACAAAAGCCTCCTTCCAACATTTCCCTGCCTCAGTTTCTTTTCCTCCTCCCCTCTCTTGTTTTAAGGAAATAATGAAAATTAACATTAGCAAGGGAGGCTGGGCATCTGACTAAAGAATCTTTGGAAGGGTCCTCCAGTGGCCAAATTTATCATGCAGTGTATCACAAGATGCGGCTAGAGTTCTTAATTCAAAGAGAAGCATGAGTTTTGAGACTAAAAGGCATGGGCTGGTCCTTTCAAGGAAAAGAGAGTCTGAGACCTAGGAAGAGAGGTCCTGTTTGGCTACAAGGAGAAAGACTGCCACTCACATTTACGGTTGGCAGCAGGAAACCAAAGGTGACTGTGATAGGGAGTTCATGACTTAACAGAAAATTCTTTCCTTTTGTGCTCTTCATAGAAGAGTAAGTGCCTAGGCTAAGGGAAAAGAAACCTGATTTCTTGGTTAGGGGGACTTGAAAAGATGTATGTTCATAATTCCATTAGTACTAGAAAAAGCAAGTTGTCAGTCTGGTGATGTTTATCACTTCATAACTTTATAATGCTTTCTCCAGGCACACATGCATGCATGTGTTTGTGCATGCATGTGCGTACATGTGCATGTGTGTTTGTGTGTTTTCAAGAGTCCAGGTGTGCAGGAAGTTTTCCTGGCACGTTAATTTGGTGTTCACACTATAATTTGCAGGCAGATCCCATTTCTGGTAACGATTCTGCCAGCCCACTTGTCCCCTGCTGGTGCAATGGCAGAAAGGAGCACTGTGATGTCATCCTACAGACTCGCTGGCTCAGAATAGTCATGCTGTTGGAGGCATTTCCCGCAGGAAGGCTGCGTGTCCACCATGGAGGAAAGCAATTTTGTGCACACAAAGCTGCCCACAGCAGCACTTTGGCATGGAATGAGGCTGAGCAGAGAGGACCTTAGAAATGATACAAGGCCCAACCAGTATCAGCATCTAACGCAATAATCACACCTCTTAGGATCACGTGCATATCCCCAGCTTCCCCTAAGCACACAGGTGCCCAGTGGGAGAGGAACACGAAGATAAAAGAGGGTCCGAGAGTGGGGTCCTCTGTGTCTGTCTCACTCACCCTGTCCTGGGACTCCTTTGGTTTGGGGCTCACTGTGAGTCAAGAAGCTCCATCAGTATCTAGAAGAGAAGGTGGGCTCATACTAAACGGCCCTCTTAGCCACACGGGTGCATTTGACTTTTCAGAGCTAGTGTGGCTATGCCTTATTTCTATTTCAACCCCCCTGGGGGGTGGTGAGTGAGTAGAGAGAAAAGAAACAGCTTTCTAAGAAAAGAGAGGCTCCTTATAAGCTAAAGGATTGCTCCCATCCCAGAGTCCCAGAAGACTCTAGGCTGGGAGGGTAGAGTATTTCTCCACTGACTCTCAGTGCCAGGGCCCTGCCTAACCCCCGTTCCAGGGCATCATTCACCTACTGGATGGTGCTGGGGAGAGGGATAGAGGATGATACATTTCCACCAGGTAGACAGTGACGTGTTCCACAAAATGGAACGATCTGCTATACACCGGAGCATTCACTAGCCAAGGGAAGGCTCTTTTTCTCAATACATCTGTGCACGGGGGTTAGGAAGGACAGAGCAGCTAGAGGCTGTCTTCTGCTCAGCTTTAACTCTGGAAGGAGTGAAGCCCAGCCCTGGCCTCGGGAACACTCAGCAAGTGTGGTCCCATTTCAGCCTGCTTTGCTAGAAGGAGCAGCCAAGGTCTAAGTTGAGGTATATTTACTAGTAACTTTCAAGCATCCTGATCAGCTGACCCTCAACCCCAAACCAGCTGCAGAGGCTACAGACGCAAGGGTCTCTTCTTCCAGTAGGTGCTCAGTAAACGCAGACTCTCAAGGATGTTTCTAGTTCAGGCTTTTAGCATCTTTGCAGAAGTTGCTACCTGAGGAGGGCAGCCCTTTAGCCGGGTGTGCCCTGCCCTCTTGGGGGATGGCATGGAAGTCTGAACACTGGCCTGGCTACTTGACAGGGGCCTGCTGCTTCCAGCTGAGCATGGCTGACCTTCCTTTGTGTGCTGGGATGGCCACAGCCTTGTAACCAATGTGGAGTCACTCCTATGCTCCATGGGAAACAGACTCTGTCCTGAGTGCCTGGGTCCCCCCAGTACCAGCATCTAAAAGGCCAATGTGTTGGGTTCATGCCCTGGCCACAGGTGTTAATATCACCCTTACCAGAGCCGCAGGCACCTTTAGGGGCCTGGGGGAAGCTCCTAACCTAACCTAACCTAACTTAACCACCACAGCACCTACTGTGTGGTTGGCAGGCCTCAGGGTTGAGGGCACCTTAACTTCTGTTTCTCTCCAGCCCTAGTCTCCACTGTCCGGACTGCTGGGCTATGGCTTTTCTCACCCAGACCAGCCCTTGCTGCTGTAGCCACAGCACTTGACCCCTTCGACTTCAGCCCTGTCCTCCCTCCCTGCCTCCTGCCCTGGGCATCCAAGCTCCTGACTTAGCTCGGGCTCCTCTGGGGGAAGCAAGCCACAGGATAATGCGTGAAATGCTATTGCGGTTGCCCCAGCAGGGAGAAGAGTCCTCATCTGTGGTCTCTCCGCTACTCCCCAGTCAAGAGCCAGAAAGTCTTCCAGGCGGCTCAGGGCAATGAGCATGGACACAGGCCACATGCCTTGGCAGTTTATAGCAATGTGGGAAGGGGCACGGGAAGCCAAGCCACCCCCGTGTGTCCCTCCTCCCCTGGGACTATCCTGCCATCTTCCTGTATTTTCTTTCCCCAGCAAAGAGGCAGAACTATGGCAGTGCCCATCTTGCAAAAGGAAATAAAGCGATTTGGTGGGTTTGACTGGTCCTTCGCTTCCTCTTCTCCGGCAATGCATGGCGTCTATCTTCCTTGTCCCTCCTTCCTCCCCCCCGGGCCGCACTGGCTTCCCAATTCGGTCTCGGTTTTCTCCCTGCAAGAGAAGAGCATGCATCGGAGGGGAGCAGCTTCTAGCACTTGTCGTCTTCTTCCGTGTCGCTCAGGAGGTCACTGACGGCTCCGCACATCATGCCAGGCCCAGGCCCCCCGCGCCTCCGCCGCCGATAGTGCCCGTTGGGCATCTGCCAGCTGTGCCGCAGGGGCGGGGCTGAGCCGATGGTGTTGGATCGGCCCAGGCTGGTAGCCACGGCCGCTTCGAAGGTGAGCGTCTCCTCCTCGCCACAGTCCGAGGCGTGGGAGTCTTCGTGCAGGGCCAGGTAGGGCTCCGAGATATAGCGCTGTGGGGACAACTGCTGGCCCTGCTGGGGGTGCGGGGAGTTGGAAGACTCAGCCAAGCAGGCGCTGTTGCTCTCCAGCGCTCGGGAGGTCAGCGGGGACCCACCCTCGCTTCCATCAGCAGGCGGAGAAATGCTACCAGCATGGCGCAGCAGGGAGCTGTAGGAGAGCAGGGGCCGAGGCTTTGGTGGGACGGGTGGGAGCTGCCGCCGGCTTCGTCTAGGGGTGCTGGTGTCAGAGATGGAGGGGATGGAGCTCTCACTCAAAGAACCTGTGCCCTACACATCAGGAGAAACATGGTGTGTTAGACTGGGCTGGGTATGATCCGCTTGGGGTCTTCTTAGAGCCCCTGAACCCCTCCTACAGAACGCCTTAAAGTCTGAATTGTGGGAAGGAAGGCCTGAGAGGGAGCACCCTGCTGGGCATATCTCTCAGGGACACAGGGATGAAAGGACAACTCAACTTGTGCGAAAGAGTCTCCTCTGAGGACCCAGTTAAATCGCAGGTGCAGGATCAGCTGTCTGGGGGAGCCACATAGAAACAAGCTCTCCCCTGGCCCTGCCCGCTGGTCCAAGACACAGTCCACTGACCAGCAAGAACTGGAAGCTGTTTGTGCACAACAGGCATAACAAGTGACATACAGCGGGGCAGGCTAGACTTTTCAGAAAGATTACTCCACTGGAACTTTGGGGTTCCGGTGTCTGGGAAACTTTTTCTTGGTGGGAAGCCCCTCACCTTTGCTTCTCGCTTCCCTGTGTGTGGTGGCTGGCTTACTTCCGTGTTCACACCCACATACTCATCTCTCGGCTCAGTCCCTCCTTGTCCTTCCTCACACCTCTTCTCAAGGATGCTTGAGCCCAGCTGTTGGCAAATGCACTGCAGGGCAGCCTTTCTCAAGGTGTATGTGGCCCATGACCCTCCTGCTCAGAAGCTCCTGGGGAGAGGGGTCCTTTACATGGGTCTCACTAGAATCCTCGAGGTCCTGGGAGTGTGCAGTGGTAACAAGCTCCACACACAATTCTGTTTTGCAGCTGAATTTGAAAAGCACTGTTCTGGACGGTCAGCCTTTCTACTGTCCATGTCTGAACACCCGCGCTAGCAGCCCTTGCTCTTCTATTTCTGCTGAGCTGGTCTCAGATCCCAGCTCAAAGAAGCTTAATAGTGAGGGCGGGGGGTGAGGTGTAATATTGAGTCAAAGAATAATTTCAAGGAGTTGGTATTTATTTTTTAGGCCTCGGCGGGGATTTCCGTCAAAGCCAAAAGAAGAGACATGGTGTCCCCTTGGGAGGGCAGGGCAATAGGTAAACAAAGCTGAATTGCCCTGACACATGAATCTTGACCCAAGACATCAATCACCACTCCTCCAATTTTAAGGTCACACAAAAGCCAGATATTTCTGGCTACCAGATGATTGATCCTTTCCTCCCAATCTGTCTTTGTACCTCTTAATTCTGAAGTCTGAAATGGAAAGGACCTCTGGATCCCATCACCTTTCTTGGGGAAAAATCTGGTTTTGTGAGAATGCACCTAATTTCTAAGGACGCTAACACGTATAGTTTACTGTGCAACTCTGTCTCTGAGAGGCCGCAGGTGCTCAAGTTCTGCTCCTCTCCAAGCTCACCTGTCTGTTGGGCGTCTGTGACCTGCCCTCGCTGGGTGACCTGGACTGACGGCGCTCTGGGGACTCCCAGTCGGCCTGGTTCCCCCGCTCCTCGGAGTTGCAGCGGGAGACATCGGGAGAAAGGAGATGCTTTCGCTCTTTTGATCGTCCCCGCTCCCTGCCCCCTGAGCGGTGGGTGTCAGACTTGTGGCCTACAACAGATGACAAAATTAACTGGTTATAACTGGGCCCATTCTGGCCACTAAGGGAAACTCTCCTGAGAAACTGCATCTCTGCCTGGGACTGGGCCCTGTTGTGAACTGCGTGTTTGAACTCTCAATGGAATGATGTTAGGAGAGAGGTACACAGGTAATAAGGTTGGTGCCCTCATGATGGGATAAACTTTTCCTCCCTGTCTGCTCTCCACCTTGTGAAAAGACAGGTACCTGTAAATTAGGAAGAGGGACCTTGCCAAGTATCGGGTGGGTCTGCCATCACCCTGATCTTACATTTCCAGCCTCCAGAGCTGTGGTAGGTATTTGCAGGGTTTTTTTGTTTGTTTGTTTTTGGTGGTACTGTGGTTTCTGGAAACCCTTCTACCTCCGGGATACACTCCCAGACCTATTTTATACTTTTTCATTTGGAAACAGGGTCTCTTAAGCCAGCACAGCTGGCTTTAAACCTGTGTGATCCTCCTGTCTCCACTTCCCAAGCGCAGGGATTGCAAGCGTGCACCACCACCCCAGCTATTTATTTATTTATTATTTATTATTTATTTATTTATTTATTTTTGGTGGTACTGGGGTTCCTGGAACCCTTCTACCTCCACGCTACACTCCAAGACCTACTATATATATATATATATATATATATATATATATATATATATATATATATATATATATAAATTTTATTTGGAAACAGGGTCTCTTAAGCCAGTGAGGCTGGCTTTGAACCTACAGGATCCTCCTGTCTCCACCTCCAAGTGCGGGGATTACAAGCGTGCGCCACCACGCCCGACCCAGGTATTTGTAGTTTAAATCACCCAATCTACGGTGATTTGTTGTAGCAGCCTGAAGTAAGACAGGTTCCTAAAGAAATTTGCTTTTTTCCGGGCATGTCAACAGATGATCTGAAAGGCAAGTTGGTGAGAAAAGCTAGACAATTCTCCTTTATGAGCAGGTAGGTCTGCAAGTCCACACTAGAAACATGGGGATGTTCAAGAATGCAACCTGCTCTCTTTTGCTTCTGTTTATGCTACAGGAAGTAAAGACAGATGCCTTGAGAACAATAAGGCTCAGGAATTCTCCATGTTCTGCCCAGGGATGGGAGTATAGCTTTGGCAGAGGGAGGGAGACGATGGGAGGGGATGGCACCAAACAGAAGGGAATTAAGAAGGTTCTGTGAATAAAATAATATTTGACCTAATGGAATGCCAGGGTGAAGACCCTGGGTTTGAAGTAAAAAGGATCTCACTCAGTTTTTGTCCAATTCTGCCACTTATTGGCCCTATGATATGGCATGCCACTATTTTTCAGCTTTGATTTCTTCATCTGGTAAAAAATAGGTTGAAACAAACCCTTTGGTAAAGAGTACTGTGCAAGCTTCCCAGAGTTAATCATTATTTTTAGCAAGTTTTTTTTTTATCAGTATAACTTATTTCAAAAGAAAGAAAAGAAAGCAGAGAGAAAAATTTAAATGTAGCCTAAACACATGAAACAATTCCAGGTAGTGCTCTATGGGTTGTTGTGAAGTTGATGGCCAGAGCTCTGGCCTTCACCACCACTAATCAGAGAGTTCCTAACACATTCCTAGAGTCTCAATGGTTTTACAGAAGGCTATTTGAAATCCTGGATTCTATTGATCTATACAGCCCTACTCCAGAAGGAAGGATCTGCATCCACATTTATGATGGATCTAGAGGGCTTTGGCCTCTTTCAGGATAAGTTAGTTATGAGAACAGCCTTTGGTAAAGACCTTCCTTCCTTCCTTCCTTCCTTCCTTCCTTCCTTCCTCCCTCCCTCCCTCCCTCCCTTCCTCCCCTCCCCTCCCTTCCCTTCCCTTCTCTCCCCTTCCCTTCCCTTCCCTTCTCTTCCTTTCCCTTCCCTTCCCTAGACCCTTGTCTTTCTCTATTCCAGTCATCTGCAATCCTCACTAGAATAAGTTCCCTGGAGTAGAAGCCCACTACCCAGCCAGCTGCCTGCCCAAAGAGCAGACACTGAAGACCCCTCACCGGAGTCTGCGTTCAGGCGATGGGCCGACAGCCGCAGGGAGGAGTGGTAACTCCGGCGACGTGACTTGTAAGTATTTTCACTGCTTCGCTCCATGGAGAATTCCTCCAGCCATGAAGAATTGGAACGCTTGTCCCGAATAGTAGAAAATGAACGTCTCATGGAGCTAGGGTCTGTCACCACCTGGAAATAGGAGCCCCCAGAGGAATACAAGGTCTGGATTAATTACTGCAGAGGGCTAAAAACCCAGAAGTGGGACTGAGACTGTTAAGGCCTGGGGATTGTCACCCCTGGGAAATGCAACCTCCCTGTGTCCCTTGTACTCAGGCTTTAGCAGCAGAGGCTGTTTGAGAACATGTCCTTATATTATGTGAACACATTCACTGACACTGGTCCAGGGTCTTCTCTTTGTGCTCAAGAATGCAAGCAGCTGAGTGTGCTAGACAATGCCAAGAAGAGCACAGGCAGGTGCTACACACGTTTCTCCCAGAGCCAGCTACCATGGGGCTCAGTCAGCATCTGCTGGAAACACTAAGCTGCTTGAAACAGGAGAGGCCAATTGCCATATAGGCTACACCACAAAAGAAGCATGGCTTTGCTGTTTTTGTTTTGCTTTTCTTTTGCCTTCACCAGAGAAGGCCCCGCTCTATAGCACTAGAGAGAGCGCTTGCAACTGAACAACTTCTAAGAATGCACCAGCCTCCCTCTACCACCCATCCCATCCTCACCCCACCTTCAACTCTGGCATTTGAGTTTGTCACAGACGTTAATATGGATTCACTGAAACGTCTTGTCTGTGTCAAAACTTGACGTAAGACAGACAGACAGGTAAAAGAAGCCAGGAAAACAGACAAAGAAATGAGGCGTGGCCTGCACTAGATAAGACAGTCCTGACACAGCTGTGTTTGAGTAACTGCATACGTGGTAGTGGAGCCAGGAAAGGAGAAGAGGACAGGGGGAAAAGAGAGAGAAAAAAAAAAAAAAAACCCTGGAAAGTATTTTTTGCTTGGCAGGTTAAGTCTTAGCTCACCAGGAGGGAGTTATACCATTGTGCAGGCTAGGCTACTGTGTCGAGGGGCTCGTTGAAAGACAGCGGAGGAGTGGGCTCTGTTACAGCAGGCGTGAGAGCAGATCCAGGGATCACCTGAAAACTTGAGATAGTTCATAACCCACCTACTACAGCCTGGGATGGCACCACCTGAGGGAGCTGGTGGGTGCTTTTTACCTGGGGATCCACAGTCAGACGTGGCATAGAGGATGCCCTCCCAGGTCCCGCATGCTCCTGGGTGTCCGCAGGCAGGTAGATGCCATGGTTAGAGGACTGCACGCTTTTTAATTCACTAACCTCTGGCTCCTGGAAATAAACACACAGCCAAGCTTGTGGGACTTGGTTCCATCTCATCGCTTCTCACCTCCAGTGGATGATTTTGCCTCCTCAGAAGTGGTGTTCAGAAGGGAGATTGGCATCTTTAAGGTCTCGGCTGTATGTATGTATGTATGTATGTATGTATGTATGTATGTATGTTTGAATGTGTTTCTGTAGACACGTGTGGTATACCAGATGTCCCAAACACAAAACTCTAACTGGGATTGAGAGGGGAAGGCCACATTTTTCTAGTCAAACACCTTTGTTTCATTTATTTATTTTTAATCACTAGGCAGTCCTTCAGATACTACAGCTTTATGAAACATTGTTAATTATAATACATTTTTGGCATGTGAAGTTTACTATCTGAGAGGCACTAACTTTGGTTTTATCTTAATCCAAAGCAGCCTTTTTATCAGTTAAACAGGAATCAGGCGTGTAAAGAAAATCACTAATTATCTGATACAAAACATTTCTTTTCTTAAGCTTTAAGATACATGACATTATTAGGTAAGAGTTTTCTTATGATTTTAACCATCCAAAAATGTGGTGGGCGGCCATCTGTCAGAGAGCTGTAGACTAGTGCAGTCCAATCGAAATATAAGGCAAACCACTTATGTAATTTTAAATTTCCTAGTAACCACATTTTAATAACATATTTTATTTAATCCAATATATCCAAATATTATCATGTCAACATGTAATCAATATAAAAATTAATGAGATATTTTACATTTTATTTGGACTCATCACATTTCAAGTGGTAAATACCACATGTAGCTAATGTCTACTGTTTAGGACTCTGCCCCTCTCAAGAGTTGGAGGGGAAGCTCTAAGTTTCTGTTCTGTTATTTTCCTGGTTAAAGAATGTCAGTTTGGCAGTCTTACATGCTCTATAAAGATAGCTGGTATCATTGCATAAAGAACAGAGCTACTTTAGTGATTTTTATGTGGGCCACCCAAAAAAGAGATCCAAGAACATCTTGGGCATATGGAAATTATACTAGATAAAGCTTATATTATTTGTTTTGTTTTGTTTATTTTGCAATACTGAGGATTGAACTTGGGGGCATTCTACCGCCATGCTATACTACCAGCCATTTTTTTCATTCTTTATTTTGAAACAGGGTCTCACTAATTTGCAGAGAGCCTCACTAAGTAGCTGAGGCTGGACACAAACCTGCTATCCTCCTGTCTCAGCCTCCCAAGTACTGGGATTACAAGCTTGCACCACTGCGCCTGACAGAAAACGTTATTTTATATTTAGGAAATTACATCCCTATTAAAACGTTAGTGTCTGAGTAGGGCGTTGCCCAGAGAAAGGTCCCTGGTACACCTCTCGGCCTTCATGATTAAGCTGTGGTGGTTTCTGGTGTGTATGGGCCAAAGTCCTTCCCAGGACATGTGGTGTGTGCACTTGGGTATGGTACAGTGTTTGCTACATGTTTTATACGGCACACAGTTCTGACTCCAAACAGACGTGGTAACAACACTGCAGTCCACAGGTGTCAGGCGGTGTGAGACACACACTCCATATGCACACACACGAATTGTGGCCACGCCTCAGGATGTGCAGCAGGGACCCCAAGGAATGGGCAGAGGTACACAGTGATGAGTGTTTGGCACAGCCAACACCCAGATCAAATTACAGACACCAGCACTGACAATGAGATGAACACACATCCGAAAAAGTCCTGGCACTACGCCTCAGCCCTGGGGAGCCCACAGAAATGAGAAGGTAATAGAGTTTCCCTGGGAGAAAAAAAAGGACACACTGAGATTTTTCTTACCAGATGTCACCAGGCAGGCAGGCTGTAAATGCTAAGCAGACCTTTTGAGAATCAAACTCTATACCTATTAGTCCTTAGGCCTCAGAGCCAAGTGCCTCAGAGAGGAAGAGAGAATCATTCCAAGAAATCCTACCCAACTCAAAAACACCCTCAGGCAATTGCTAGTGCACAAGGGGTGTCTGACCTCACCGTCTCTCTAGCACAACCAGCAACCACAGAATACAGGATCACACATTCATTCTAGTTACTGTTCCCCCCCTTCTGAGGGGGTACCCATTCCATCACATATGCACGCCACACTCACTCCACCACCTTATCTACTTGGAATGGCTCTGGAGCATACAATAGCAGGAAGGGCCCAGGAGAGAGATGAAGGGTAAAGAGGAATTACTGATAGGTTGTAAAGTATACAAAATTCATGCAATACTAGCTGGCTATAAAGACTTTTGCATTGGTTGGATTTGGGCATTTTCTCTGTAGTCCACTTAAAATCAGAAGGGAGCTTGACTTCATTACTCCTGAACTAGGAATAATGGTAAAGTCGATTAGCTCTGGGAATCACCTTCCAGCTTTGTACTAGCAGAGTCAGAACTGGAATCTGACCTTTCTTCTCTAAGCTTTAATTAGACTCAATAGGCTTCTCAGAAATTTCACCATCTATACTAATGAAAACTCATGTTGGACGCACATCAATGACTTCAGGGGCCTCTTAGAATATATTTGACCTGGTAGAACCAGGACCAAAAGGCCTGATTTTCTTGAACTACACAAATTAGAGGTGGGTAAGTTTTCTGTACCTATTGGAAGAGTCATTGCTGCAGATACTGCTGCTAAGTGGTAGAAAAGGAAGGCTTCACCAAGGGCTGGCAGCAGGTGTTTCTTGTTCTTGTAAGCAGAACCTGGTACACTATGCTACATAGTTGGTGCCACTCATTCTACAATAATTTTTTGTTTGTTGTTGTTGTTAGTTTTGGTACTGGGGATTGAATCCAGGGGCATTCTACCTCTAAACTACACCCCAAGACATTTTTATTTTGAAACAAGCAGAGTTTCACCAAGTTGCTGAGGCTGGCCTTGAATCTGTGATCTTCCTGTCTTCACTTTCCAAGTACTGGGATTACAGGCATGTGCCACAATGCCTTACAAAAACTGGTCTTATATTTCCCTCTCACAGGTAAGAGTTTATATATGACTTTTCCTTACACACTTGATGCTCAGGGACATAAAATAAAAAAGTATGGCTCAAAGTAATATAAGTTCCTGCCGGAGGGAAGGGGTCTCTGGGATTAAAAGCTCAAAGATGGAAGGTTATCTGAGAGCATGAGAAACTGGGTTTTTGATGGCAGAAAATTTTCAAGATAATTGGTTAGAATACCAGGAAGGTTTTCATGATGGATTATGGGTATGAAATAAAATTGGAAAAGGAAACCAAGGAAGCATTTTTGAGATCATATAACTCATTCATTCACCAGAGATTGTTGTTCCTGGAACTGTCCATCATCGGTTGGGTCCATACAAGCCAACTGGAATATTTCCTGGGGGGACAGTGGGCTCATTGAAGGATATCCACTCCGGCCACTCCTGCAAAGCAATGTCAAATTCAGAGGTAATGAGAGACAGAAAAAAAAAAAAACCTGTCATGCCATAGCTGTCATTGAGAATTCCCTTCCCAGACAAGATTCCTTCCCTGTCAGGGTAACACCCTTTGCCCTTGGCTGGCCTATAATCCTGATAACTTGTAATTGGCTGATTTTCATAAAAGCACTGGGAAACAGAGACATTGGAGTTTCCAACCTGCATTTGGAGCCATTTATCATTCTGCTGGTGACTAGCATATCTGTGACAAATGACATCATTTGTCACACTCAGCCATATGGAAGACCAATGCTAGACTACAAAGCTGTTTCTGTTGAGTTTCCCCATTGGGCAGAAAAAATCTCATAGTTAAACAGTGAACAGCTTGTTTAAATATTAAGCATTCATAGCCTTTTTTAAAAAAATTCTTCATTCTCAGTAATATGGTCTTATTGTGCCAACATCCCTGGCCAAACCAAACTCAGTCCAATTCAAGTCCATGAACACTTACTGAAGGACTACTCTGCTATAGACTCTATCTACTGGCTCATGAGCTGGGGGATTATTCCAGAGGTGGTGCTGAAGAAGTAAAAACTATTTGGAGGAGGGTTTTACGGTGAAGTAAGAGAAGAGAGAAAAATCTATGTCCAAATGAAGATAAAGAGGGATTTCACCATACTTTTTCATTATATCACTATTTGGTACTTCCAGATACTTTTAGATAATCAGCTACACTGTGTTGGTTAGGAAAAAAAGAAAAGAAAAGGGAGCGGCAGCCAACCTCTCCTGATCATTTGGCTCCTGTTAACATTCACTGCACTAATCCAGTGACAGATACCCTTGACCTGATCATAAACAGAGTGAGAATAAAGAGAGTACAGAGGCCAGGGACTAGAAAACAGCTCTGTCTGAGGTGGTACACTTAGGAGATGCAACACCATCTCTCCCAGTGTCAATCTTCTGTCCCAGAGAGAGCCATTTCACAGTTAAGTCTATTGCTGCTGTCTTTGCCCCATAGAAAATTGGAGGCATGATCAAGGATTGCCAGTGATTTAAAAATAATCCATAGGTGCAGTCGTATGACAGAGAATCACAAGGAAAGCTAGGAATAGCAGAGAATCACCCAATCTGTCTTCTTGCTGCTAGTGAGGGCTTTATTTAAGTTGCAACTGCTACAGAGTCATCAGACAGTTAAATGACCTGCCTAAATGTCAGTCCTTCCTAAATGTGCCCTATCCTGAAAGCCAACTCAGAGCAAGATGAGCACGGCTAGTATAAGAAATGGACCCCCCATTATTCCTATAGAGAATAAGTGATTCTAAATTTACAGTAGGCGGAGATGACCTGCTGTGGTTTGAAGTGTCCCCCTAAAATTCATGTGTTGGAAATTTCATCCCTAAATATATATGTTAGAGGTATTTGGAGATGGGGCATTTTGGAATTAGAATGCAGTGAGATCATGGGAGTAAGGTCCTTGTGATGGCATCAGTGGCTTTATGAGAAGAGAGAGAGAGAGAGAGAGAGAGAGAGAGAGAGAGAGAGAGAGAGAGAGAGAGAGAGAGAAGCTCAGAGAAACTCAGAGAAACTCAGGCTATCAAGCTTGCTCTGTCTCACTGTGCAGTGGTCTCCACCATGAGATGGTACAGCAAGGAGGCCTTCACCAGAGGCGATGTCATGCTCCTGGATTTCCAGCCTCTAGCACTTTGAGCCACATAAAATTATGCTCCTTGTCTCGGGTATTTCATTACAGCAACAGAAAACAGACTGGCAGGACCACTGGAGTCAATGAACGACTTCATAGTTATTTGAACCCAGAGTGATCCCCTACTTTGAAAACCTCATTAGCTTTCTTGTTTTTAGGGTAAAGTCCAGAATCCATTGCATGATCTCTCTCAGGATCTGGTCCCTGCCCCACCAGCCTGTTCTTGGATTGCTTTCTCTTTGGCCCTCAGATGTCCACACACTAGTCATCTTTAGTTGGTTAAATGTGCCAGCCTTTTTCCTGTTCAAGACTTTAACTCAGGCTGTTTACAGAGGGCAGGGTGCTTTTCTCCAACTCCCCAGGTCCCTGTACACACTTTCCATGTATTTTTAATTTTCTTACCAAATCTTAGGAAATCTTCTCTGCTTCTCATAACTGGCCAGGTCTCACTCTTACATGCACTCATCTCATGCTTCATTTTTTTCCTTTAGAACTTATCATAACTGTGAATAAATCATTGAAAATGATGGCTTCTCTTTTTTCCAATAGTTCTCCTGGTTTTTTTTTTTGTTTGTTTGTTTTTTCTAACAGTATAATCTCTCATTGACCATTTTCTGGTCTGCCATTCCGCTTGATAGATTTATTTATACTGCCCAATTTGGACACATACCTCATATTGTGCTATCTTTATTTATTTATTTTTTATTTAAAGTAAATGTTATACATTTCTTTTTTTTTTTTTTGGTGGTACTGGGGTTCCTGGAAGCCCTTCTTCCTCCGGGCTACACTCCCAGACCTATTTTATATTTTTGAAACAGGGTCTCTTACGCCAGCACGGCTGGCTTCGAACCTGCGCGATCCTCCTGTATCCGCCTCCCAAGCGCGGGGATTACAAGCGTGCGCCACCACGCCCGGCAATGTATACATTTCATCTGTATTTGATGTCCTCTTTCCCCCCTCATTTTCCCTTCCCCTCTCCCGACAATTAATACCCAGGCTAACCTTGCTATATTTGTACCTTTACACCTATTTGGAAGTAGCCCCTCATCAATCAAGTTCAGCCTCCTTCCTATCTTAGTTTTCCATTCAAACTTTGCTGAGATTTCCCTTCCATTATCTGGAGTCCCTCTGGTATCCCCAATGCTCACTAGTTTGGGCATATTAGAGGAAACATATGTTCCTTCTCTTTTTGTGTTTGGCTGATCTCACTTAACATAATTCTTTACAGCACTTTCCATCTTCTTACAAATGACATGATTTTGTTCTTCTTTATAGCTGAATAGAATTCCATTGTGTGTATTTGCCATAATTTTGCAAAACATTCATCTGTGATGGGGACCTAGGTTGTTTCCATATTTTGGCTATTACAAATTGTGCTGCTATGAACATAGGTATGCATATGTTGCTGTAGTTCTCTGTTTTCAACCCCTTTGGAAAAATACCCAGGAGTGGTAAAGCTGGATTATATGGTGGATCTATTCCAAGTTTTCTAAGGAATCTCCACACAGATAGCCATAGTGGCTGAACTAGTTTGCACTCCCACCAACAATGTAAAAGAGTTCCTCTTTCCCCACATCCTCGCCAGCATTTTTTGTTATTTGATTTCTTTATGCTTGCCAATCTGACTGGGGTTAGATGGAATCTCAGCGTAGTTTTGATTTGCATCCCCCTGATGGCTAATGATGAAAAACATCTTTTCATGAATATATCCAATAGTTCTCCTGTTTAACATCTGTCTTTCCACCAGATGTAAGCTCACTGAGGGATGGGCTCTGGCAGTCATTCTCATTCAGGTAGCCCTAGAGCAATCTACATAACCTATGCATGAATAATGCGTACCCCTTGAAATACAAGTGCTCCTCAGGAACCAGCCTGCTCTTGTGCCAATATCTCCATTTCAGGAAATGTACCAACATTCACTAGGCTTAGAACAGAAACAGAAGAGTCATCTCCGATTTCTCTTTTCCCTTCACTCCATGTAGCAAATCCATCATCACCAAATTTTACCCACTCTACTAAATATTCTTTTTGCCCATCTCTCCCCACTTCTATCTTGCCAGTCCAAGCCGCTGTCATTGATAATTTACGTGATTGCCATGATCTACTAAATGGTGTTCTTGTTTCTAGAATTGCTCTTCCTGATCCATTGTCTGTCTTGAATTTATGACTAAATCTTTGAAAAGCAAAAATATGATCATGTTGCACTGAAGCACAGAACTCTGTCATCCTAATACAAATTATAATTTCTTCATCTTGTTTATAACGTCCTTGCCCAAGTGTAGCTTTTCAAACTCACCATCTACCACACTTCCTGAGCTCTTTGCTCCAACCCTCTCACAGTTTTTAGGTTCCTTAGATTTACCACTCTCTCTCCTCCTTTGATGAGTTTACCTTCAAGTCTTAATGGATGTTACTTCCTTGGGGGGATCTCACCAAACTCTCAAACTAGATATGCAGTTTATTTCATATTGCATCACAATAGCCTTCCCTTCCATATTTTAATCCAGACTATTCTTGTAATTTGTTTTACTAGATTTGTCTCCATGGGGACTCTGGACATTTTAAATGCTGCATCTCCAGTTCCTGGGCCAAATTGATTCTTAACAAATATTGGCAAAATCAAGGAGAAAATCAATCAGTAAATACGTGGAAGGGAAGCTAAGTGATTCCAAGGTACAGGTTACTTTGAAGAGCAAATAGCTATAGATAAAACAGAAATATAGAACAAGGGAACCAGTAAGTGTGTTCAATTTCTAGGCCAAGGATCAACCCATGAAAACACGGTGTAAGCAATGAGGAGACCCCTTTGTTACAATCATATTTCCTTTTCTGCCTCCTTCACAGAGCAAAAATAAACATCTACTTGTTTTCTGTAGACAGGAGAATCTATACTCTGCCACCTCATCATATTGAATTGTTTGTAAAAATAGCCAATGGCCTTGGTCATGACTCTGGTCTCTTCTCTTCCAAATGTGTTGGATTATGACTTCTGAAAACGCTTTTCAAAAACAGACTTCCAACACCACAGGCAGAAAGAAGTTAACTGGTGTGAGCAGTTCCAAATGGCGTTCCAACAGAGACTTCACTCCTAGGCCCTGTATATTATTCTCCTGATAATCAGGTAAATTGTGCTATTTAGTATTATGGGTTCTATAAAGACTAGGACTGTTAATCCCAACCACAAACACTCATTTGCATGAAGGAGAGGGACCCATGCTCTTTGGGAGCCCAGTCCATGCTTGCTGATGAGAGGAAGATAATGTCATAAGATATGTATGTTATCATAAATCGTTTCTGACTAACAACCAAATTGTACTAAGGCTTATAACTTAGAAGAACTGGCATATTTTTTAATTAGAGTTTTGCTTCAACTTCTATTTTTTTTTCTGATGAAAGGTCCCTTTTGTTCATTAAAGATGATAATGCTATAGTGGAAAGACTCCAGAGTCAAAAAAAAAACTAATTTAAATTAATTTAAATTACAGGTCTGTTTCCAAGTAGCCATATGGCTTTGGGCAACTTATTTAACCTCTTCATGTGTTCGTGTGTGTGTGTGTGTGTGTGTGTGTGTGTGTGTGTGTGTGTGTGTGTGTTATACTAGGGATCGAACCCAGGGACATTCTACACCCTGATTCCTATTCTGTTTTGAAACAAGTTCTCACTAAGTTGCTGAGGGCCTTGCTAAGTTGCGGAGGCTGGTATTGAACTAGCGGTTCTCTTGTCTCAGCCTCCCAAGAACTGAGATTAAAGGCAAGTGCCACTATGCCTGGTTATTTAATCTCTTTTAGTCTCCAGTTCTTAATTTGTAAGAGTGGTGATATTAATATTTACACCCAGGGTACAGCAGGCAAAGAATGTCTTGAGAAATGTCAATCCCAGTGAAAGAATTGAGTAACTATTTTACACTTCGCAATCAGGGTACCCATGAAGGCATTTATATCTAACACAACTCTAGATCAACTGGGAAGCAATAACCAAGAATCAACAGAAGATGAGTATTCTTCACAAGAGGACTATGAGTAAGATGCTAACACATTAAAAGGCTAGTCCAAGCTCCCTGTTTCTACTGTCTGTTCGCAGGGTTCATTGTTGCTGAGGCTGGCTGCAGCACTAAACATGCTTAGTTTCTGTTTCTATTACCTCTGCTCAGTAACCATTCTGAGATATTCAGTCTCAGGAAGAGAATCACTCAGCTCAGAGCAAGATTTCTGGACTTCTGGGTAATGAGTTCCTGGGCCCACACAGGTGGTTGGGTGGTAAAAATGCAACCAGGGGCCCTGGACCTTTCACTTCTACTCACAGGCCTGAAGCAGGCTCCTGATGGAGATAAGGCAGGGATTTGGCATTAGCAATGATTTCCTGAGGCAGAGATGAGGGCTCCATGCGCTGGAACATGGGTGCATTTTTCTGTGTAAAAAACAAACAAACAAAAAAAAACAATAAAGAATTCTTATGACTTTGTGGGGCTCACTGTGGCAGGGGGATACAAGTTACATGAGTTATCTAGGAGCTTGACTGATACCTCATTTGAGTATCTTAACCTTTGATCCACTAGGTTTCTAATCCCGAGACACCAGAAAGGCCCTGCCTCCTTTTCTGTACACACGGGGCACCATCCCCAGGGATGCACAGCCTTTATCCTCAGGAGCCCTCTCATGGCCCACCCACCTACTGCTGGCGTGGACCTTCACCTGTTCCTCCAGCTGCTGCCTCTGCTTCTTCACCTTACTCTGTTTATAGTAGTCCATGATCATCATCGCTGCATAGATTTTGCCCACAGTCAGGTCAGAAGCTAAAAATACAAATGTGGCATGGTGTTGAACAAGGAGAAGACAGGTGGATGGAAATGGGGATACATCGTAAGCTTTGCTGCCCACAATCTGAAACAGGTATGCACTCTCGGCCACCCATTCATCTGCGGCTTGTTGAGGTTCTGAGGATACAAAGGGAAAAGGTCCCCCAGAACTGTTCTCAAAGCTGACACATCCAGGTGATGATGATGATACTGAAGATAAGAAACACATTACTAAGCATTGGCTCCGACCATTTCACATGTCCATCTCTAAGTGAAAACACCCTTTTTCTCAATAGATGAGTATTTGATGAACAGTATTTTGTGAAGGGAAGAAGCTATGCACTCAGGAAGTTTCATTCACAACCACAAAGACTTATCATAAGAAACTGTTTGCAATAATGATACAAGAAACTTAAGAAGTGGGAAATTAATTTTCCTCAGGATAAATAGCAACCTTCCTCTATCTTCTTTTGTTTCCGGTACTGGGGATGGAACCCAGGGGCATTCTACCTCTAAAATATACCCCAGGACCTATTTTTATTCTTTATTTTGAAACAGGGTCTTACTGAGTTGCAGAGGGCCTTATTAAGTAGCTGAGGCTGTTCACGAACTGTGATCCTCCTCTCTCAGCCTCCCAAATGCTGGGATTACAAGCATGTGCCACCATGCCTGGCTTGTCTTCTTGGTTACTCTAGGTTTTCCCAAAGATCTGTCCTTGGCATGCTGGGTCAGAGTGGCAAGAATACCCAGGGGGGAACCGAATACTCAGGGGGGATCCCCCACCTTTGGGCATCGGCACAAGCAGATCCAGCATCTTCTGGGACAGGTGAGGCCAGATAGCTAGGGTCTCCTTTTGTAGCTCTGAGTCTAGCTGCTGCCTGTCTGCACCACCTAGAATAAGATCAATTATTAATACGTAAATCAGAATAGAAACAGAAGTAACAGGGCTGAGGGAGTTGGTGGGGCAGCAGCTGACCCAGCATGGCACCTCAGATTCTGAGAGGAAATCCTGGCACTTAGTGACAGTGGATCTTGCAATACCAGGTCTTTCAGCTGAAGAAGCAGAACACGCTTTGGCTCCTGATTTCAGGGATGCAGGCATATCCTGCCACAGAGCTCTGAGGCCCCAAGATCTGCCTCCTCACGGATTTGCAAAGCATCTCCAGGGTTCCATATACCAAAGGGGAAATGGAAGCAACCATAAGTAAGCCTTCCCTGTCTCATCATACATCCGGCAATCCTTCCTGTGACCCTGGCTCCAGAGTCTGAGTGATCTGACTTTAAAAATGATTTGGGCCAGGGAAGAGAAAACAGGCTGAATGACCATCTAGAAAAAGCAAACATTCTTTTCTCCCAGATCACTGAATTTGCAATCAAGATAAGGAAGGTATCGCTATTCCTCTACAAAGACATCTGGGACAGAAGTCTTCAGAGACTTTTTTTTTGGGGGGGGAGATGCTATGGAGGGAAAAGTATGGCCAAAATAAATTCTATATGTTTAATAAAAATGTTTCTAGAATGCCCATGATATGCCAGACACTGAAGCTCATACATAGTTAAAACTGAAAGGAGACTTAGAGGTGACAAAATCATTTATTTTACCAAAGGAAATAGCAGGGATTAGAGGTGAAGTCTCAGAGGTGGGACCAGGACCTTGGTATGTGATTTTTCAGGTCACTGCTTGGTATATCCCTTGCTGCCTGGATGATAGTTCAAAGAACTCCATCCTTCCTGGCTTGGTGGAACATGCATTTCACCCCCTATGTGGGAGGCTGAGATAGGATCGCAGGTTTGAGATCAGCCCTAGCAACTTAGCAAGACTTTCAGTAGCCTAGAGAGAGAGACCTTATTTCAAACAAAAACAGAGCTGGAGGTAGAACTTGGAGGTAGAACACCCCTGGGTTCAATCCTCAGTACCAAATACAAAACAAAACAACCCCCATCCCATACGACTTTGCACAGGCCAACCCAGAATCCCCCCCTTCTTCTTCTCTCCCCATCCTAAGCTGACCTTTGGCAATTTTAATGTCCAGAGCTGTCCGGATCAGAGCCATAAGTGTGGACGTAAAGTGGACAGTCATGTCCTCAGCTACTGGCATATTCATCAGGACCAACCTCTGTGTGAAAGAGAAAGAAGAAACAGCAGGCAAAAAAAAAAAATATATATATATATATATATATATCGAAAGATGCTTTGGTGAGAAGGGGAAAAAAGTGCAAGGGTCAGATGCACAGACGAAAAAGAAGGGCAAGGATTCCCCGTTGCCTGTGCCAGTCCTCCTCCTCCTCCTCCTCCTCCTCCTCACTAAAGGCTTAGTTATGGCTTTTCCCTGCTCGGGAATGATGCCAGATTCCAAGGGATGGGCGTCTCCAGTCATTCAGTAGAACTCTCCCATGGGAAGTTCTAAGATGGGAAGCCATTTCTAAAGCAAGTGGCTGGGGGGAAGGAGCCAGCTCTAGGAGGTGGCTCCTTTCCCTCTTTATGGCTGCTTTTTATTTCCACAGATACCCCCAAACTTGATGGAAAGATAGCAAGGGGAAGGTTTTGCTTTGCTCATCTGACTTGGAAGATGCATCCTGGTGCCCCCTTTTTGAGTCTTTAAGAGATGGAATTTGCCAGCACGTGATTGAACATGCAGTCGTCCAACTTATCCAGAGGATGAGGTGGAGCAGGATGGACAGGGGAGAAATGCAAACAGGCTCTAGGGGAAGGAGGACGGGAGAGCAGGGGGGAGAGAATGAGAGAAGGGGGTACAGGCATGAGCAGAGTGGGCAGGCCCTGTTCCCCTCACCGAGAGGGAGGAATCCAACTGGAATGGCCAAATCTACTTTCCAGAGAGTATCTTGCTTTTGGAATTCTTGAACTGTCCTCCCAATCCCATCTCCCCTTCTCCCAACAAGCTTCATCCCCCAAAGTCAAAGAGAACCACGTTCCACCACCTGGTATCTTTGGCCAGCAGGAGCAAAATGAGGATCCCAGCCCCTAAGCTGTCCATCAGGAACCATGTGCTAAGGTGGATGAGGGTCCCCAGTGGCCACATTCCAAGGAGATGCTCTCTGGAACTATACAGTTTGGAGGAGCAGGAGAAGGGACTCTGGGAGAACCACCAGCCTGGCAGAGGCAAAGCATGTCTTCGAAAGGCCGTGTCTCTAACACTCAATTGGAACATCTGGCTTAAAGCTATTCCAGATGTGTTGTCTTAGAGCATAAAGGAAGCTTCTTGTCTGGATCTGAGTTCCATCCCTCCCACTTCTGTGAACTTGCAAAGAAGTGGCAACACCATTTAGTGTGTTCCTAGGTGAATGAGAGAACTCCAGAGTTTGGGGTCAGCGACTACCACCAGCAGATGAAGGAAAATTCAGGCCCCAAAGCTGAGAGCAAGTTGGGGCTGGTCCAGTGCTGCCTAGGTGAACCATAGGGAACCCGCCCATGGCTCTGTCGTGCTAAGAAGGCAGAGCTAATGCTCAGTGTACCACGTGCCTGTTGATGCCCTTTTTCTTGAGTGTTTCCAAGAAAACTGGGTAGCTGAGACACTGGGAGAAGAAAGCCATATTCCTCAATCTGTCATAGGATTGAAGACATGTTCCTCTTCTGTCCTTTTACCTAGAAGGAACCTGGGCCACCTTTCCTTCCTAGATCATGGGGGAAGAAATTTGCTGAGAGTTTTCCTCCCTCCTAAAATTTCTTCTGGAACCACATCTAGAGGAATTTCTGCATTATTCCTCTAAGTGATCTGCGTGAAGATGTCTTTTTGCTAATGAGCTCCGAGAGCTGTTTTTGGAGGCTTCTTTCTTCCCCATATATTCTATTCCCTCTGGCCACCACTCTTACTAAATGCCACCACCATTTAACAAATGTACCACATCACAGTACCTTTCTAGGAATCCACTCATGAGAAGCCACACACTTGCAGAAACACAGAATAAGACGTGAAAAGCCCCGTGGCGAACAAGACCGTGTCCTTTTGTGGCCTCATCCTT
This sequence comes from Muscardinus avellanarius, assembly GCF_963383645.1. NCBI lineage: Eukaryota > Metazoa > Chordata > Mammalia > Rodentia > Gliridae > Muscardinus > Muscardinus avellanarius. The sequence goes on from NC_137793.1 coordinate 105,611,713, forward strand.
CTGTGAACCTCCCTGACTCTTCAGTCTCAGCATTCTGTGGTCCTCTCTCCCTCCTCCACCTCCCCAGCCCGGCTCCTCCCATGTTCTGCCTCCCCACAGCTAGGTCCCATTTCCTGTTGGCCTCTAGCCCAGAACAAAGGAAGGGGTGGTCTACCTTATATGCCACTTTGGAGGGACATCTCTTTCCGAGGCCTAGCGGTGGTGACATGAGAGTCAGCATTTCATACATCTCAGTGTAATGGATGCGGCCACTGCTCATGGGGGGTGGGAAGGCAGGAGGGCAGGGGTTGGGCAGGGAGAGGATGCAAACAGGTAGGAAGGAGAGGAGAACAGGCATCCCCAGAGAGCCAAAACGAAACAAAATAATACAGAAAACGGGAGGAGAAAAACAGAACGGAACAAAATGGACAAACAGGAAAAGAATAGGAAACTGTTAATCAAGGTAAATAGTATAGGTGACTCCATCCTGGTGCAGATTTATATCACGCCCCACACAGACCCGGGAACGCTGCTGGCGGCAGCCTCTGGCCCCTCTGCTCTTGTCAGAAGGCACTGATGGGCACCTCGTTCTCTCCTCCTGGGGCAGCATCACCTGGTCTTCCCTGCTCATTCGGCCCCAGTAGCACAAGCTTGTTTTCAATAAATTCCCAGGGCTGTGCGTGAGCGGTATAAACCGGATAGACGGTGCTCCAGCCTTGGGTGGGGATTTCTGGCCCCAGCAAGGACTGGGGTTCCGGCCTGGAAGCCAGACTTCTCTCCTCCCCCGAGCCCACAGGCGGAACGTCGTGTATCCCCCCTCTGGTGTGTGTGCAGCAGGAGGCGGTGGCTTGCGTTGAAGGAGGTGGGCTGAGGCTGCTTGTCAGAGTCGGGCCCGTTGCTTCCACCTGGCTCTGTGGGCAAGAGTGCTCTTTATTCCCCAGCATGCACCAAATTGATGGCATGCTGGGGACCGAGGAAACAAAACCAGGAGGAGGAAGAGCGTTTGGCATGCCATGCTACCCTCCCAGCTCTCTCGCATGCGGCTGCAGGTTTCACCAGGGTGGAGTTTAAAGAGTCTCAGGCAGAGGCAGCTGTTCGGCCTCCTGAGTACGGAATCACTATTTCACCATCCCAGGCCAGCTCCATCCATCGCCCAGGCAGGCATTCTTCCTGAGCCTGTGGCTTCTTCTGGCTGCCTGGGCAGCACTGTGCCCCAGGGAGCCCACGCTTCTCTCCTGTAGCACCAGGAGAGGGTTCCTTGTCTAGCAGCCTTGGCCTTGGATGGGGGCTTGAAGGAGCCACCAGGCTAGAACTCCCAGGGTGTGGCAGAGTTTGAATGGGAGGTCCTATGGACCTCTGACAATATCCTTGGCCTAACCAACAAAAGTGACTTGGTACTCACGACAGCTCACTCATAGCAACACATGGCGGGACTCTCCGTAGCCCTTCATCGTCTACAAAGGCCATGAGTCCTCCCACACAACCCCTCTTGCACAGAGCCCCACCTACTGGTTCTTATCTCTTCTCTGCCCTGTAGCTTTTATAGTTGCTCTTGGAGAAGCTACCCAGGGGCAGGGAGGGCAGGCCGAGGTCGGAATGACTAGTCACAGTGTGATTCATCACACATGGGATGATGATGTGACTTGGCTAAAACGAGGCTCCCCTGTGTCTAGCAAAGGGAAATCAGAACTCTTTGCTTGATTAAAACCATTTCTACATTCTCTGGAGGAGGCTTAGTTCCCTCTGGTTAAATGCACAGAGTAAAGTGGACTAGAGTGTGTGTGTGTGTGTGTGTGTGTGTGTGTGTGTGTGTGTGTGAAGCAACGCAAGAAAGATCAAACTGGCCTTTCTATTAAGTCTTTCCCTCATTTCTGCCTTTCCCACAAAATGCGCCCTTCTTCCTACGCAACAGCTGCCGGTTCTGGGAGGGTTTGGACCTCTTTAAACTCAAAGGAAAGCAACATGAAGGTTCCCTCATGTGGCGCGGTGGTGGTGGTGGAGCAGAGGGCAGAGAGGAGGGGTTAGAGGCTGCATCCCACCGCAGGGCACGGCTGGGGACTGGGAGGCAAACCTTGCAAGCCACCCTGTATGGGCAGTTCTCTCCCAGGCCCAGAGGAGGCGAGATCACCCGCACTAATTTGTACATATCCTTATACGGGATCCTGCCGCTGTAAAGGAAGCACAGGTGAATTAATAGATACTCAGAGAAGGGTGGAAAAGAAATGACAGGCTGTCTCTGAAGGGGCTGCCTGGAAGAGCTGAGAACAGCTTCTTTTCTTGGGCCCAGCAAAGCCAGACTGGAACCATCACCCTGTCAAGCTGCAGGCCCTCATCTTCTCAGGAAATCCGACTTCATCCACTGCCTGATGCTCGGGAGCACCCTGAGATGCCTATCCTGCCTTTCAGAAGCAGTTGCTACCCAGGCTCTAGCTGGACTTTGAAGATCAGCGGCTGCTGGTGTGCCTCTGCCTGCTGTCCAGGGCGGAGGCCCCGCTGCTGTGAAGCACACTGCAGAACTGTTTGCTTTTTGCAGGAACTGATTAGAGTCGGTTACTTAGACCCACTTGTCAGTGGCAGTGGCAAGTCAGAGTCTTCCTACAGACTGCAAGAGACAAGTTTCCCATTAGGCTAATTAGCAAGGAGCACTGTTAGTATGAAAGAATTCCCAAAGGGCTTTGATTCTCTTTGAGACAGATTTTTTTTTTTTCCTGAGTTCAGTTTGGGCCAGGTCTTCTCTACTTGGTGGGGGCTTTCTGGGATCTGTGTTCAGAAAGAAGCCATGGAAGGGTCCCAGACACTTCTTCCTTCATTCCTGACATCCAAGTTGGATCCAGCCAGAATTCCAGGAACAGTGTGGCCTATCTTACCAAACCCTCCTTCCATGAGTCTGCTAGAGAGTTCTGGATGCCTGTTTAAGAGACAGTATTAACAACTGATTAATTTTCAACTGATTGATATTCCCTGCCAAGTGCCAGAACAAGAAAACCAAGGCCAGGGATCTGAAGGTCTGGACGCAACCTGGAGAGGATGAGGATTCCCACTGAGAATCACAAATATGGAATCGCCCACTCTGAGTAACCAGTCTGGGTGGGCAGGTACATGTAGAGGGCTGGGTCTCAGCTTCACTCTTTCGAGCCTCTTCTTGATTTGGGTGAATTCCCCCAGTCCTCCCAAAATAGCAGCTCATCAATATCTCCACATCTGGCAGCTCTGGTGAGGAGATAATTTAACCACATGATCTTTGATTTTGCTTAGTGAGACTGGGAAGTAGGTGGACTGCTGGTAGCTACAGGCTGATGGCTTGCATCCTGTATCAGTTCTCCTTTGGAAGATGTCAGCTCACTGTACTTTTATTCATTCTCTTCCACCTCCCCTATTTCATGGAGAAGGCCAATGCAACTCTAATCAGAGTGAGTTACACCATGACTCCCAGCCAGGGAAGATTCGCCTTTGCCATTCTGCTCGTTTTGCTCAGCTCATCGGCTTGAGTTTTACGATTAGTCCAATTTCTTCCCAGCTGCTGGAATTAGTGAGAAGGAGCATGTTGTACACACCATGACATCTGAATCCCAAGATAATAATGTGAAACTGCAGGAAGCTGGGGTTTCTGAGAGCCAGGGACACTGGAGTGAGGCTGGATAAGCAATGAACTCTTTTGCTAGCTAACCATTTCTCTTCTTGCAGGTGAGTGAACAGGCCATTCATGCTTTACAGATGCCAATTTTCCTTACTTCCAAGTTGCAGTCCCATACCATGCAGGAGGTAATATCATCCTTATGACTACCCTTCAAAGTAGGTTTCACTGTCATGCTTGACAAATGAAGAAGCTCAGAGAGGTTCAAAGACTTGTCTACAGCTACAGAACCGAGAAGATGCAGGCACAGCTCCAGTCTGCCCCAACACACTACCCATCGTTGTCTAGGAGCTACCAATTGGAAAGTGAGCCCGGAAAGGGAGAGTTGTTGTCAGCCATTATAACAGGAGTGGATTGAGATAACTCTGTACTCTAAGTCATTCGTAGTTATAGAAGGGTAGAGGAATTCTGATCCCCCTTTTAGCCTCCCAAACAGTAACCCAAGTTCCTTATAGGAGGATTGATTTGGGGAAGTATCTCAGATTACAAATGGGGTTCCAGGTGGAAGCAACGTGGTCCATTCCTGTGAAGGATGACATCTTTTGTAATATTTTCAGAGGGGGCCAGCATGAATAGAATGGTAAGTTAAGACCTGGGTTGGGAAAATTCTTATGGAATAAATATCCATAGAAATTACACTGTCTCCTCAGCCACCAGGGGTCCAGGTGCTGCCTCTGTGCTCTGAAGCAGGGATCCATAAACTTATTCAATATTATGACTTTTGAAAGGAAATATATTGATACTAAACACTTTCAAATTTGAGGGCTACAGCATCCTTGTTGCCAGAATTAATAGACTCTTCCCTGGAGTGGGAAAGCAACCCTACATAATGCATATGTAAGTGGTTATAGCTATGTTCCAATAAAACTTTATTTGCAAAAACAGACAGTGGGCCAAATTTAGATCATGGGCAGTATTTTGGTAACTGCAGATCTAAAGCTCAGAAGGCACACTATCACCTCAGAACTTTTGGAGAGAGAGAGAGAGAGAGAGAGAGAGAGAGAGAGGGAGGGAGAGGGGGAGGGGGAGGGGGAGGGAGAGGGAGAGGGAGAGGGAGAGGGAGAGGGAGAGGGAGGGGAGAAGGGAGAAGGGAGAAGGGAGAAGAGAGAATAAAGAAGTTAAGAACCTATCCCTGCCGATTCCTGCCATGTAATTCACTTCTATATAATTGAAATCCACAGGTGTTTAAGTGAACAGCTGGGAACAAATTGTTTGGTTTTGAGAAGTATAATTTCAGAGTTATACCCAACTGTGTCTATTGAGAGGGACAGGGGAGATGATACACTAATATTATTGCCCATGGTGGCGGGATATCTCACTGGCCCGGAAAACCCTTATGGAACTCCTTGGTGACTCTATCAACATTTAGCAGGAAAAAAGGAAAAAGATTAGTGGAAGCTCCTCTGGTAGTGAACCCAAACATTCAGAGGCGAAGACTGTGTGATGAGATTGATAAAGAAAGGGTAAATAAAGCCTGTCACAGAAGGAAAGAGATGGGAAAGAAAGAAGGTAGGTCTGAAATGACTGGCTCAATACCAGCCTCTCCCACGACCTAGAGCCACGACCTAGAGCCACGACCAAGGGTAGTCTCCTTTCCTTCTGTAATAGGCAAGCATCTGGATGGCTCCAGGCCACCTCTTCCTTGAGGCCCCCAGAGGCCCTGCATCTCTGGGTGGCCAAGAGGTCTACGCACCATGCTGCTCTGTCATACTCTGCCCAGACGCGGACAAACTCATCCAAGTGGTGAGGGCCCAGGATGGAGGAGTCCCGAGTCAGGTACTCAAAGTTGTCCATGATGACAGCCACAAACAGGTTGAGCATCTGAAGGGCAACAAGGAGAAGAAGGGTTAGGGGCAACTCCAAGCAGAGCTCAGGAAGCAGAGACTCAGGCTGTAAAGCAAATAAAAGACATGAAAAGTCAGTAAGGCTGAAGTTCCAAGCTAATGCTCCCTTGGCTATGCTCAGTGCAAGCCAATTTTGTTATTTGCACTGCTGCACATTTTCTTGTGTGTTATGATTTCACTTTTCTATGCCACTTTGCAAAATACTCCACAGCCACCTCTATTGTCTGTTCAATTTATTTAATTGTTCTTGTGGCAGCTGAGAAATAGCAGCAATGTCAACATTCTTAAAAGCAAGAGATACTCAAGGCCAGATATCAATCTTCCATCTCTATCCTTCCTCCCCTACTCCTACTTTTTCTCTATAGAAGAGGACTGAAAGAAACTGTAAGAGGTCTCAGAGCCCAGGACATGGCCCACCGAGTCAGGGACAGAAGCTGTCTCTAAATCTGAGGCAGCTTCTAAGAACTTGCTCTCCGGTGTGCCTGTTCAGCCAGCCTTTACTGCATACCTAGTATGCTCCAGACAGAAATTCCATGAAGAGGATGGGAAATAAGAAAGTGTCTACAGATACACCCAGTGCCTTGCACAGTACTTGAACAACAAGCCTTCACTAGATGGGCCCACTTGAATATTCTTACAGATTTACATAGTATTTGGAAAATACTGATGAGCCAGATTTGGTGGTGCCCACCTGTAATCCCAGTACTTGGGAGGTTGAAACAGGGGTAATAACAGGCTCAAAGCCAGCTGCAGCAACTTAGTGAGGCCCTTAGCAAGTTAGCAAGACCCAGTATCAAAGCAAAAACATAAAATAGGGCTAGAAGGTATAGCTCAGAGGTAGAATTGTGCTGGGTTTCTTCTCCAGTACCACACACACACATTAAAAAAAGAGAGAGAGAGAGATTGTGATATATTGGAAATGTAAAAATGTAACCAATTATAGGAGCCATAGAGCAGTCTATGCAGGTGGCAATAGGGACAGAAAGGTATATGAAGGCAATCTCTCTTGGCTGAAGAAAAAAATTGTAGAGGAGCACTGATTCTTGAATTGAGCCCTGTTAGACCAGGTCCAATTTACCAGACAGACAAAGAATAGAGTGTTTTAAACAGAGAAGAAAGTATAAACAAAAGAGAGGAGAGAGGTAGGCAGTAACAGGACCCTCTGGAAATCTGTATGCAGCGCAGAGCATCTATGTACGGCCAAATGCTGCCTCACAGAAGTATGCGAGAGAGTCTGGACCATGATGGGTGGCCTAATCAGATTGCATATATTCTGGGTCGTACTGTCTCTGTTCCAAGTATTCAGTTCTGCTGTTGCAGCACTGAGCATCCAGCCAGTATGTATACAAATGAGCATGGCTCTGTTCCAAGAAAGCTTTGTTTATGGATGCCAGAATTTGAATTTCATATAATTTCCACATGTCACAAAATAGTATTCATCTTTTGTTTTTCCTTCCGCCTCCATCATTAAAGAATGCAAAAATCATTGTTAGCTGGAAGGCCACACAAAAACAGGTGGCCAATCTGATTTGGCCCCTGGGTTCTAGTTTGCTGACCTCTGGTCTTGACTTTTCAGTACAAAACAGGAACCATAAAGGAATTAAAATTGAGAGGTCAAGGGATATCTATAATCAGAAAGGACCCTTGGGAGCAGTGTCAGGGGTGGGCAGGAGACCAGACAGATAGCACTGCAGCTCCTTAACCAAGCCAGAGACAAAGACAGCGAGACAGGATTAGGGAGCTAATGAAGTTGGGCTCAATGGGGCCTGATGACCAGGTAACAGTGCTGTTATTTTGTTTTTTGGGTGCCCAGAACCCAATGGCTATATTTCTAGTGTAAGTTCTTGCCATTTCCAGTGAGTGGGGTTCAGTGGGTTTAATGGGACCATTAAACCACTATTAAACCACGGGGTCATTAAGGTCTATGACCCAGGCCTTAGCCAGTCCATGAATCTCACTTCCTTGGGCCACAGTGGTTAGTGATCTAATCAAAGCTAATAAAAGGGTATTGAGCAAAAGATGTCCCCTTTCCTGTTGCTCTTGATGTGTACGGATGTAAGATATATCTAAAGCTGCTGCGACAGTCACCGAAGTGAGGTGCTGGAGAAGCAAGCTTGCATGGAGGAAAGTGGGGGAAGAGAAATATAGAAAAGGCTCATCCTGATGATGTTATCTGACCCACAGCAGGCTGGAGCAGGCCTTGCTGGGGCCCGACCTGCTCCAGGACACTTTACTGACAGCCCATTAAACCCCATTCTGCAGAAAGGCATGGTGGTGCACACCTGTAATCTTGGGAGGTTGAGATAGGGAGATCCCAGGTTTGAGAATAGCCTCAACCACATAGTGATATTCTCAGCAACCTAGTGAGAGCCTGTTTCAAAACAAAACAAGACGAAACAAAAACTAAAAAAGAATGGGGGTGTAGCTCAGAGGTAGGATACCCCTGAGTTCAATCCCTAGTACAATAATAATAATAATAATAATAATAATAACAACAACAACAACAACAACAACAACAACAACATCTCATTTTGCATAGGCTGGATCTAGCCAGCCTTTCTGCCACTTGCAATTCAAAGGGTCTTGCGTGATAGAGGTTAACAGGCTGTGAGGATGAGGGAACAGGAGTCTCTGTTGTGCACCCCTAGGTTTAAGTGGCTGGGGGCCTTCTGGAGGAAGGGCAAGGTTAGCGTCTCCTCTGCAACACAGAGTGCTGGCTATAGCCTAATAGACAGCCTCCTCCCCCGCTCCCTCCAGCTGCCTGGAATACAAATGGGTTGCTGGAGATCTACCTGTCTTCTCTTACCATGAGGGTGAAGAACACTTTCAGAGGCGATGCAGGAGTGAGTCGGGGATCTTATCAGCACCACGGAGCCACCAGCATAAGCCTAATAGCCTCCAATTAAGACTAGGGAAGGGAAATTGACACTCCCTTCTTGGTAAACTGCTGATATTTGGGGATTTCTATCTCAATCAGCTGTACCCAGTCTTACTGTGAACCTTCCTTTCTGTTACCGAGATTGGAGCTAGCATGAATTTGTTCCACCACTGCCTGAGCTATAAAGAATTTTTTTTTCCCAGGGATCCATGCATTTCTTTTTCATTTTTCCCAGGGTATACATTATTAAAGTTAACCAAAACAGTAGCTTTGTTATTGCTTCACGTTTGTACAATCCTTTCCAGTGTGCTGAGTCCGTGCACACCGGCTCTTTGTTCTCATGGCTACTCTAAGCTCCTGTGAGGCGGGCCTCTTTGCGACCAGCCCTTCAAGGAAAAAGGCACCTCTGATTCACATTTGTATTCTTATCTCCAGCTGCCTGGCCGGGCATCACAGAGCACCAGGAAAGCTCTGCAGAGTAGCTGGTCTGTGCTGAGAAGCTGTGTGACTTGCCCAAGGTCACAAAGTCAGTCTCTTGTGGAGCTGAAGGCAGATCATGTCTACTGAACAGAGCCTCATTAAAAATAGCATTCATGTGAATTATGCAGGACCCTCCATCTCGAATTTCTCAAAGTACCTTTATAGCCTCTAATTAATTTTCCTGTTATAACCCTGGTTTCTTTAAAATATTTATTATTGAACACTCAAACCATATAAGATAAAATGAGATGTCCACATACCCTTATTTCTGCTCTATTTCCCCCAACAGGTGTGCGTATCCCTGCAAGCTGGCTTTCCCTGTGCTTGCTGACAGCCCTACCCCAGTGCCTAGCTCCGTGTCAGCCTCCGAATAGCTACTTAATTAAAATGTGCAGAGAATGTGAATGAACAGACTTAAACTTCAATTAATATCGCAATCCTGTTTTCTTTCACTTATTTTTTTTATATATTATACTTCCAAGTTTGTTAACAGGATATTGTTTTATGGGTTTTTTTCACTGAAAAATGTTTCACACCCAAAGAGAAATAATATATTAAAATTTATGTATTGGCTCACTGTGCATACTTTTATTATCAAGTCATTTTTTCTCACATTTTTACTTATTTTATATTTTATTTTGAAAGAGTCTTACTAAGTTGCTGAGGGCCTTGCTATGTTGCTGAGGCTGGCTTTGGACTTGTGATCCTTTGGTTTCAGCCTCTCAAGTATTGGGAGCCACCACACCTAGGCCTCCCAATTTAAAGAAGCTACAACAGGGACTGCGGTCTTGGCTAAGGATAAAAGGAAATGAAGCCAAGACCACAAAGGAAGCTCCCCAAGACTCCAGCTAGTTTGTTTCCTGCAACATTAACCTGTGTGCTGCACTTGACAGTCTATCTGCAAACCCCACTTTAAAGAATAGAAATGCCTGGACCTGAGACAGTTCGCTCACTTTTAGATGCATAGCCATGGAGCAGACCACTTTTCAGCAGCAACATTGGTCCAGGTCTTTTTTGAAATTTTTTTATACACCTAGTGGTATCAGCAGTGAAGCTGAGCCGAGGGATATCAGAGTGGCCAGAAACACCACCATGACATGACCCTTTATTGATCTGGCAGCACCTAAGTCCTGCTTCTCTGATGTCAGGATAGAAACTGTTGGATGCTATGGTGCTGGTTCATGCTGTTTCCTAAAGAAAGGACTTAGAAGGACCCCAAGTCTTCACACCATTTCATAAGTGGGTGTGCTCCACATATATTACTCAATATTTACAAGCACCCCAATAATCCACGCTGCTGGTCAGCTGTTACCAAATACAATGACCTAAGTCAGGGGAACCACCTCTCTCATACTGAACATTATCTTCATTCTGCTCTTATGAATTCTATCACCTTCTGTTGTCAAGGTACCTTTTCTCAAACAGTTGAAAAGTTTCCAAAAAAGAGGTAATCTGTTCTGAGCCTGAGTTATAAGAAAAGATACCTGAGGTACAAAAAGGAAAGGACAGACCAGGCATGGTAGCACAAGCCTGCAATCCCAATACTTGGGAGGCTGAAATGAAAGAAGTGCAGATTCAAGGCCAGCCTCAGCAGCTTAGCAAGACATTCATCAACCTAGCAAGACCTTGCTTCAAAATAACAAAAAATAAAAAGCATCGGTGTGAAGCTTGGAGATAGAATGCCACTGGATTCAACCCCCAATACCAAAAAAAAAAAAAAAAAAAAAAAAGGGCAGGATATTTTCTGGGTCAGTACAGCATCGCTATAAAGCTCAAGGCTCCAAGGCCTTGTCCCTTCTTACAGTAACACCTCCCTAGAGGCAGCAAAGGCTGTTCTCAACCAACAAAAGCCACCCATCCAGGAGTCTGGGGAGCACCTCTATACGGGGGCCTGTTTCTTTGTACAGGCTAGACTCAGGCGTGAGAGGGAGAGAACATGAATGCACCCTGAAGGAATCCACACCACTCTGATATCTCTCAGAGGTGCTGGGGCAGGTAGCATAGGCCATGGCCCAAGCACAGCACAATGTTAGCAGGGGATGGTGGCCCACACCTGTAATCGTAGTACTCGGAAGGCTAAGATGGGAGGATCGCAGGCTCAAGACCAGCCTCAGCAATGGAGTGAGACCTTATTTTTTTATTTTTATTTTTTTGGTGGTACTGGGGTTCCTGGAAACCCTTCTACCTCCGGGATACACTCCCAGACCTATTTTATACTTTTCATTTGGAAACAGGGTCTCTTAAGCCAGCGCGGCTGGCTTCGAACCAGTGCGATCCTCCTGTCTCCACCTCCCAACCACAGGTATTACAAGTGTGCGCCACCACGCCTGGCCGGAGTGAGATTTTAAAAAACCTAGAGACTCTGTATCAAAATGAAAAAATAAAAGGGCTGTGGGTGTAGTTTGGAGGTGGAATGTCCCTGGGTTTAATCTCTAGCACCACGCACACAAACACACTTACACACACACACACACACACACACACACACACACAGGACACGACACAACGTCACTCACCAAGAAGGAGCAGAAGAAGATGAAGGAGACAAAGTAAACGTAGGCCAGGTCGGTGCCGCAGCGCTCGTTCTCGTTCTGCCCTGATGGTGCGGTGGTGTCGGGCTCGCAGCCTTTCTCCCCAAGGCAGGACAGCATGATCTCCTGCCAGGCCTCTCCCGTGGCACTCCTGAACCCACAGACATTTCAGTTAGAAGGAGCAGGTCTGCATGCCCTATCCCTCCCTGGGCCACATTGCAATCCCCACCCTTTTCTTTGGCAATAGGCCCCCTTTCAAAGCTTTCTGTACAGAGAGAAAAGCCACTGAGGGGATGAGGTCCCTCCTGGGTTCTGCCAGCCCGCGCACTGCTTCTCCATCTGTTGATGGGTCCCTGTTGATGGTGGAGGTGATAGTAGTGGAACTCTCAGACTCCACATAAACCTAGCTACCCAATGCTTCAGCACTTAGAAGGCCTGTCCTAGTCTCCCCCTGCTGGGCCCTGGAGAACACGCTGAAGTGGAAATATGCAAATGAACTACTGAGCCAGAGATACTGATACAGCTTTCTAATAATGTCAGACAAAAGACTGGAAAAGGTAGTGTCTCTGCTTTCTCCTTCTACTTGTTGCCTGACAGGAGTAGAAGCAGCAGGGATGAGAGACAAAGAGAACTGGCTGGTCAGCTCTCAGCTCCCTCTCCTCCATCAAGGGGGCATGCACCCAGATACCTGAAGAGAAGCATCAGGGACCCAAAGAAACTCCGGAAGTTGTTATGGCGGTTGATGTGGCTCTCCTCATCTAACTTGATGTTTCCAAATACCTTGGGGAGAAAAAACAGAGAGCATTGAGCATTGCTGAGCCGTGTGGTGTTTCCAGCACCTGGCCATTAGGTGCACAGGCAGGGCTGGTAAAGTTCTCCACATACTTCCTGATGACCTGTTGCCAGAGAAGACAACTCACACCCAAAGAGCTAGTGGGTACCAGGTGCTTAACCTGATACAGAGGACTAATTATCTTCCCCAACACTCCAGCGTAGCCAGGGGGACTGATGCTAGTAAGAGCTAAGCTTAACATAGAACGAAAGATCTTTTAAAGTCATTTTGCCAATACCTAGTTCCTCTTACACCTAATTTGGTCTTTTTATTCCTCTGTCACCTGCCACCATGGTACTCAAGAAGTCTGTCAAATACATTACCCCACAACGGGAGTGCATGGAAGGTCGCCCCTGTTTTTCAGTTTCTCAGAGTCATGATGGGAATATCTCTATTTGCCAAAGACATCATTTATGGTTTGGGAAAATATTACCCTGGAATTTGCAAGTGGTTTCGATCCAAGAGGGGTACCTCTATCTTTATTAAGTATATTTCTATCCAGAGAGTCTAATCTCAGAAGGTTGACAGGTCAATCAGTTAGAGTCTATGTGAATGAACACACACTTGCCCATGGGTACACATGCAACATCGGACAGCGCCCCAAATCCCATCCCAAGGTGACCATTTATGCAGAAGTTAAGACAGAGTCCAGGCAGTTGGATGGAGAAAGCTAGGGAAAAGTGGAAAAAGAGACGGAAAATGGGAAGATCTAGCCATTGGGGATCAGCTTAATTTGCTAAGCTGCTGCTGACTGTGGTCATTGTGCAAATTCATGTGGAAAAGAGGCAGTGCTCAGAGACGGTTACCCACAGACACGGTGAACCTGGAGCCAAAGGTCAGGCCCAAGGTGTCTCGGTGAGACGGGCACTGGTACGGATGTGCTCTCCTCTCCCCCTGGTGTTTTCTCAGAAGCCAGGATTCATTGTCATAAATCCATGCCGGTACAACTGAGGGTTTCCTGGGTCACCTTTTTCCAGCCATCTGAGACCATTTTTAGCCTACGCTTAGCATGCTTCAGTTTATCCGATGTCTGCTAAATGGAACACATTTTCCCCCTCACTGTTTTTAGAATGTGCAATTGAGGAACAATCTCTGCCCCCAGCTATTTTGCTCAAGTAACTCCCACTGACACCTGCTTTGGGAATTTGTTCTCAACGCTGTTTTTTCAAAACCCAAATACTACTTGTCTCTCCGGGAGAATGGAGGTGGCAAGGGAGACAGCAGAGGGAAGAACAGAAAGAGGAGCTAAGAAGGTAGAGGGCCCTGGAAGAGGCCAATGGTTGCACTGAAAGAGTCCCCCCGTATGATCAAACCTAATTAGTTCTGGAACTCCCGGGGGAGACTGTCATAATTCTTGTTCCCGACTCATCTCTTTTCTTTCCTTCCTTTCACTCTCTTAGCTTCTGAATCCTTGATGCATCATATATACACAACTCACAGGGCTTTCCCCCATAACACTCATAGGATCATCATCATTAACCATCTGATTATAGTTTTCTCAAGCATCCCATCCGATCACGAATCTGTCGGAGAGAACACTGGGATTTGTACACGGTATATGAGGAGCAAAGAAACCAAAGCTACTCTGAACAATTTCTAAAATAATTTTCAAGTCCCAGATGTATATTCATTGTAAAGATGGCCTTTACAATTCCTTTTTGCTTTCCACTAGTCTCTGTCATTAACCCAAATCGTCGACCTCAAAAGGGTACGTGGAAGAAAAGGAAGGGATGCTTCAGGAAATTTCGTGAATATAGGCTTAAATCCATTTTCAGCTGGAATCATAGGACTTTATAACTGAAAAGACCTGTGATGGTCCTTTACCAGCTCCTCCACTTTATTGCTAAGAGAGTTAAGGCCCAGAGAGACTCAGCAACAGGGCCAACTTCACTTAGCTGGTCAGTGGAGTGAGGCCCAAGTCCTCACTTCCAACAACCTGGTCTCCTTCCCAACTCTGCAAGTCACTCCTTCCTACCATTTTCAGATTCTCCTGCAAAGATCTCTTCTCTCAAGAAGCCTTTGAAAGCCCAGAATAATGTCTCTCCTCAGAAATACCTTCCTCTCTTTCTTATAAATAAATACCTTTGATTGCTATTTATAACTTTCCCCAAACTTCTCCCCTAACCTTTTGTCCTTGTGTTCGTTTTTTCTGTTTCATGGTGACTTGATTGGATACAGTAGCTCTAGTCACAAGCACGAGGTTGTGTATGTTTTGTGCATGGCACTGGGTCGCTGTCTGGACCAGTGTAGGGAGAGCCAGCTAAAGGCAAGTCACAATGGAAATGGCCGGCACATCTCTGTGGGATGGAAAGAGTGCTTTTATTCTTTGAAAAGATGTCTAAGGGGAGACAGAGTTATCGTGATCATAATTTCACAACTTGACAGCTTCTACCTCCCACTAAAGGGTCAAATAAATTATTGTGTTTGTCTAGTGGGGTGAGACAGTGGTATAGAGTTAAGACCATGGGATGCGTAGCAGACAGAGCTGAATTTAAATTTCAGCTCTTCTACTACTGAGAATGTGAGCATGTTATAAGCTACTTAACGATGCCAAGCCTTAGTGGAGACAATGAAAGTCACCCATGTTCTCATATCATTTATGATATGAATGCATTAGTCATATAGCTCGTACTCATGTGCTCTCTCTTTCTCTCTCCATAAAGATATATAGATACATATATACTAATGACTAAGACAGAGCATATATACATATATATGGCTATATATATGACTATATATACCTGTTTTACATGTCTATGTTTGTATTATATACACATAAACACACACACACACTATATATATATATATATACACACAGAGAGAGACAAAGAACACATACTCTAACACACATACACACTGAGCACTATAATATATATATATATATATATATATATATATATATATTTAGTACTGTGCCTTGATCACTAAGGAATTCAAGTAATGGGAAACAGCATTATTATCACCATTATTTGCCTCAATATCATGAGTAGTATGTCAGACTGAGATGGCATTATTTAAGTTGCTAGACTAAAAGATGGAAAGGGGTAAGAACCATCTTGAACATAGGCAGTCAGAACTTAAGTTTTTATATGGCTGGTCAAAATATTTAGAATAAATTTTGGGGAGTTAGAAGAGACTTAAGAGAAGTTATTGAGTCAGTCTTAAACCTCAGCAGAAATTCTATTTCTAGCCCTCCTGACATCATCATTAAATCTGTTCTGAATTATGCTTAGTGAGAGCGAACTCACTACTCAACCAAGTCTCACATATTTTGAAGTCTGACATTCTATGGTATTTTTGGAGAAAAAAAGGTCCAGTGATGGAGTGAGAAGATGAACAAACCAAGTGCAGGCAAGAGACAGGAGCAAAAAGAAGAGAGACAGGTGCAGGAGACAGGAGCAAAAAGAAGAGAGACAGGTGCAGGAGATTGGCAGCTGAGTTCTTTGCTGGGGTTTAATCATGATTTCTCCAAGCCAGAAAGTGAGCCCTCCTGAGACAAGCAGAAAACCTATGCATCCAATCAGAAAGGCTCACATGATGGGCTGCTGGCTATTTACAGTAGGAGTTCACCTACAACAGTGAACATTGTTTTTGAGAGTTTTGGCTTCTTCTGGCTCTGTGGACCTCTAGCTACTAGTATAAATATATCCAGGTGGGAATCTGATCTGCTTCTTTAACTTTTGAAACTGGAGAGGATGTGGTAAACCCAGGGAACTGTCTGGCAAGTTTCATGGCCCCTTAAGATGAAATCAGTCAAAAGGTGGCCCCTGGGTCTCCCCAGCCTGGACAGGCTGCCAGGATCTCTCTGAGTGGTTCATAATGGTGGGTATTAAGGTATAAACCTCAGCCAGGTAGGACTTAGTGTCAATGCATTTGGTACCACCACTTGTAGGAAGAATACTCATCTGACATTCTTTTTGGCCAAGTCTAAATACCAGAGATTCTGAGAAATGTATCATCATAAGGCTCATCCCCTCCTCAGTCTCCCTCTGGCTAAAAACAATGGCATCTTTTTTGCTTTAGGTCTTCTGTGGTACCCACAGAAGCCTAGCAACTTATAAGTCAGCATAACCTCAGATGTATCCCCATACTAGACCACTCTGAATAGCTGGGCAATATGTAATATTCCCAAGGTCACACTATCATGAGACCTCAGGAAAGAAGCACTCAAAGCATACTCAATCTTGCACACTCAGGTCACTAAAACGAGACAATCTGGCCGGCAGCTGTGCCCTATCAGGACCTTGGATGCATTAGCTCACCTGCATCCCTATGATGGCATAAATGAAGAAAAGCATGGCGATCAAAAGGCAGACATAAGGGAGGGCCTGAAAAGAAAGCAGAGAGGCTGGCATTAATCACAAGGAGATGCTCGATGACCTGCAGTCCCCAGTGGTACAGACTCTGGGGCAGAGGGCTGGGGAGCTCTCTTCCTTGATGCTGCTCTGTTTGGGGTCCAGTACTTGTTCAGATGTCCAAGTCCTCTGAGGGATAATGTGAACAGCTGGCCATGGGGAGGCTTGTAACTCACCTTCTGTGAAGAACATTCACTCGAACAGAAGTGCTGTCCAATCTCCAAGGACAGTAACTTCCCGGGCATGGAGTTCATCTCCCTTGGCATGCAGATGAATAATCTGAGCAATTGTGATGCGAATTCCTCAGCAAGCATCTAGCTTTGGTTTCCCGGTGCCTCCATGTTTCCTGCCTACTCCCAAACCCAGTGTGAAGCTCATAAAGGAGAATTTGGAAACAAAGAGAAATGACTGAAGTCTCACTTCTCTTTTCCTAGAAGGTTCTTTCATCTTCTGATGAAACATCATTTTCCAGTGCTTAAGCCTCCTGACATTTCATTATGCTCTGTGCAAAATTCCCCAAAGCCTGTGAAGCATTAGCTGCAATAATACCCTGCCCTGAAGCCTTGTGGCGTAAATTCCATATTGTGCACGCTCAGTGCCACTTTGAAGAGACAGCATTTCAGGATGGGGTTGGAGGGGCAAGAGAAGGAGGCACACAGCAGGGATCTGCCCTTGGTGACTAGAGGGTGTAGACACAGAGGGTATAGACACAGAGTGTTTTGGATTTGGTAGTGGGATGGGCCACTATACTTCTGGGGTGACCTCAGTGCTGACATGGAAGTCCCTCTTCTGATTCATCCTGTAAGCTCCCTGGCAGATAGGGCTACTGTGAGTCTTTACCCTGTCGTGAGTGTGCATACCATGAGTCCCAGGAGACCAACTGAAGGCTGTCAGACTGCTGGAGCAGAGCAGAGCTTATCAACAGAGCTAATGAAATGAACAGCCCTACGAGGCTATTTACAACTTGAATAAAGGATAAAATTAAAATGCAACTGGCATCTGGTGGGAGAATCCCCTCTTCCAGGAAGTCCTGGCTCCCAAGATCTAAGGAAAGGGATGACTGCATTCTGAGGGATGATGGGAGATGAGAAAACTTTGCTGCTGGGGGCTGGGCACCAGGAGGAAGTTTCTGGCCACCGGAAGTGTTGCTGCCTTCTATCTTTACTTCCTTTTTCCTTGTTTGACCTTCTCTACTTCAAAGTCTCCATTTGCAATTTATCTTTCTTTACTCCCAAGTTTAGGGAGAAGACCAAAGTTCCCATCTGTTCTCCTTTCTTGTCCTGCCATAAATTCTAATGGAAAATAAAGCACAAGAAGGAAGATCTTCCACATAGGGATTGGGGTGGAGAACTAGATGATGCTTAGGGCTGTGTGGAGGGTAGGTACATGTCACAGCATTGCTGTTTAAACTGTGCTGCTCTCTGCTGGGTATTTGCAGATGCTGACTTTTCTAATCTGACCTCAAGAAATCGAATTCTAAGCCAGGCATGGTGGCACACACCTATAATCCCAGTACTTGGGAAGTTGAGACAAGAGAATAACAGGTTTGAGGTCAGCCTCAGCAACTTAGAGAGACCCTGTTTCAAAATATAAATAAATAAATAAAAATGGCTGGGGGTAGCTGGTCATGGCGGTAGATGCTTGTAATCCCAGTACTTGGAAGGTTGAAATAGGAGGATCACAGGTTCGAGGACAGCTCAGCAAGGAGTGACGTTTTCATCAGCCTAGTGAGACCCTGTTTCAAAATTAGAATAAAATAGGGCTGGGGGTAAAGCTCAGAGGTAGAATACCCTTGAGTTCAACCCCCAGAACCCCCACCCCCACCACATACTCACAAGGGGTGGGGATATAGCTCAGAGGAAGAATGTTCCCAGGTTCAATTCTCCCCAGTACCAATACCAAAAAAAAAGAAGAAAGAAAGAAAGAAAGAAAGAAAGAAAGAAAGAAAGAAAGAAAAGAAAATTCTAGACTTCTAGACTGCCTCAGAGCCACTCTTAAAAGGAAACCACCTATCTATAACACAGTGTCATCTGGAGGCAGATTCACCTGGCTTCTCTATTCTCTGTAGTGACTGGAATAAATAAACCATTTGGCCATAAATTTTTGACATCGCTTTCTTTAACCTCAATAATAGTTTTATAGCAACTCAGTGATTCTGATAAAAAGACAGGATGACACATTATTTCTTAAGAGACTCAGTAACAACTGAAGATCATTGGTCAGTTCTCTTAAAGTAAAAAGAAATACAGCTTTAGGAGCATCTTGTCTTTCTGGTTTTAAATCCAAATTCACCTGAGACTCAGATGGTAAATTCTTGCAAAGGTTTTCGATTTCTCCTCTGTCATCTAACTTTCAAAAAATAGTTTTCATTAAGGTGAGACCTCTGTGAGTTATCATGTCAAACAGTTACTCTGAATCTGATAAAAAGTGTCAAAGTTGTACCTAGGAGCCTGAAAAGGCTTACAATTGGTCTCACGTGTTAAACTCCAAGGTCTTTGATGAAGAAGTAAGTCAGTAATGATAATGTGGTATGAACTCTCCTTCACATGATGACAGTGAATTAACTGATTTGTCCTCTTTAATTCAATTAATACATACCAATCATCAAAATAAGGATGGCAAATTGGTGAATTTATGATTGGTCTGTCTCTGTCTCTTATGAAACTGGAGATTGAAGCCAGAGGCATTCTACCTCCTAGCTATACCACAGGCCCAACCTCTCCCTTAAATTATTGTTTTATTTTGAAACAGGTTCTCCTTAGATTCCTCAGAGTCTCTTTTATGCTCCCCAGACTGGTCTCAAACCCATGATTCTCCTGCCCCACCCTCCCAAGTACTGGAATTACAGGTGTGCACCACCATGTCCAGCTGATTTCTCAGTTTTGTATCACTTAATTTTACCAAGTTTAATTTTAAAGATATTCATTGATAGTTCTCTTTTTCCTTCCCCTATAAGAGAGGAAAAGGCATTTGAACATACTTAGGCCTTCAAAATCTTAAAACCAACCAATGTATGATATTTGCAATTGCTCAAATAGATCTAAATATATTTGAAAAAAATTTCTTTTACTGGAAGCCCCTGTCACCATAGTGGGTCTCAAGTGTCAACTACTAATTTCTATTTATTATACAAACACCTCTGTAGGGATCTGTGAGACTATGTAAAAGAAACTCAGTGCATGAACTTTCCCAGACATTCTACTCTGTAGGACACAGAGGTGACCATTAGCATACCACATATTTAGTGGTTCAAGAAATAGACAACAATAGAGATAGGGGGTTGGGGAAACTTGAGTCTGAATTATTTTGCTTTGAAACTCAACTCTAGGAGTCCTCTGAGAAGCTATTGTATGAGATAAAATTTCTAACCATTCTCTGAAAGCACAGAGGATATCCAGCCACAGGTGGCTGGTTCCACATGGGTGGGGTTGCTAAGGAAACTTTGAATAGAAGGAAGTACACTTCATAAAGCCTGTGCCTGTGGACAGAGAAGAGGCCTGAGTTACAAGGTCAAGGTGCGGTTTTAGAGTAAGAGTCTATCTAGTAGACCTGAGTTGCTTACTGCCTAGTCACACTGGGCTGTACCTAAGAACTGAGCATTTATTGAAGGCTTACAAACACCTACCTTACTAGGGTCCCCTTCCCAGAGGTAAAAGGGCACAGTGTGATCTGGCTGTGTTGTTTAACATGACTGGGACACCTCAGACCTCAAAGATTGCCTAGTTCTTCTTACCTTAAAAGATTGCACAAAGGTCCAAAGTAAAATACGGATGGTGTAGCCCTGGCGCAGAAGCTTTATGAGGCGGGCGGCTCGGAAGAGCTTCAGAAAGCTCATATTGAAGCCACTGGTGTTCACCAGCTGGTGGATCGAAAGGAAACATGTAATTAGTGACATTACGGCCATTTAGAAAAATCTGAGCACTAGTATTTGTGTGTTTATTTCTCATTTAGATCACAAAATAGAACACAGTCTCTGTATCTTTTTTAACCCCAACTTCAGCTGATGGACTGGCCTGTGAGCCCATCTCTCTGTCCTCTCAGGCTGGGCTTTGTTCCCAGATAGAAGGGTAAGGGAAGTGCTTCCACACACCTGAGATACAACTGGCCTCCCTCATCTCTGCCAAGAGGTCTGGAGTCTGCACTTACACATCAAAAGACCAGGCCAAGTAGTCCCTAGTACACTGGATGCCTTTCCAATATCCAGAAAAAGCTACAATGAACAAGATCTTCAGGCTTCTTTAGGATGAACAAATTTAAGGAAATAACACAGCTTTAAAAACTGTGAAGACAAAGTTACTGTCTCTCTTTGAGAATCTAGCAGAACATGGTGTATACTCGCTTCCTTCTGATATTCTTTACTCCACTTACCCTGTCAGATGTCTGTTATTTGAATCATGCAAATGAAACAAAGCCTTCCATGAGATCTGGCACACTGCATTCCGTAGTTTGCATTCTCTGGCGAATGCTTAGGAGTAAAGAAGTAAACTCCCAGCACTTAGAGGGGGACACATTTGGTTTGGTGGGTTACAAATGGACTGAGTATGTAGAGGATTTTGGCCTTAATGTTATTCCAGGGCCAAGTTTATAGACAAGGATCTTATAAGCGATTCACCTTGCTGTCTGTCAGGATAATTTCTGTGATACTTCCAATCACGGTGATGAAGTCAAAGATATTCCAGGTATCTCGGAAGTAGTTCTGCCAAGTGAATTCAGTCATTGAAACATTAGAAAAAGGAAAAGAGGGAAAAGGCAAGGGAAAAAAGGAAAAGAGATTTTTCATTTTATAACTTTGTCACTTGGAATTAAAACTTGTCAATTCATGCACAAGTTCATTCTAACTTTGGCTTCGGTTTCCCCTTTCTCTCCAGAAATTCTACTTCTCCTTTACTAATTTGGGAATTTCTCATTTGGAAAGCAGTTCTATCACTATTTGAAGACCTTGTTTTTGAAACTGTCACTAAAAAGTTCATATGCAAGAAAACAATTTTTGTTTTTTATATTTCAGCAAACACTTATCTATCTTTAAACTTTACTGGGGTATGATTTACAAATAAAAAGCTTTACATGTGTAATGTAAACATCTTTGTGAGTTTGGGGAGAACTACACACCTGTATATCCTTCACCACCATCATACAACTACAACCTTTAAATGATCTATATTGCATCAAGTGACCCTATATAAAAATACAGTTCTGACTTTCATATAGCAAAGAAAAATTATACAAGTTATAAGTGACTAAAGGTCACAGAAATGCCCCCAAATAATCTTAACTCCATTGAGCCTTTTCAAAACAACAACAGATTGACAGTAAGATGAATAAGACTTAATTTTCCCATCTTTTTCTGCTCTGTCACACCTTTTGAGGAGGTGTAGTTAAGAAAAAACTAGAGAAGCAGTAATAAAATAAGTGGGTTGAGGGAAAGGAGATATAAAGGACCTGAAAAATCAACCAGATAACTTGTGCATATGTGAATGCTTTTCTTTGCTTTTTGCTATAATAACTACTATGCACCAATAAAACAAAATTTTTAGAGATCGTATGTCCTAGTGAAGCTGTAACTATATTGTTTGTGTAAGTACACTTTATGGTGTTCACACAGCAACAGGATCACCTAACAATGTCCTTCTTGGAATTTATCCTGTCTTTGAAAAGTGAGTGGCTGCATATACACAGGGTTCAGTACTCTCTGTGGTTTCAAGAATACGTTGGGGATGTTGGAATGTGTCCCTGGCAGATAAGAGAGGGCTACTCTTTAGACTAGCAGGTTATCATGAGCTTGGAAGTTCAATAGACCACAGTCTGAATCCTGGCTCTACCTTTTACTAACCTTGGGCAAAATATTTGTCCTTTCTGAGCTCCAGCTCACCCATAGAAGAAGAAAATAAATAATGCCTATATGATATAGCCGTCACGAAGATAAAATGAATATACAAACCATTTGGTACTTAATAGGCAGCCCAATGTTATTTTACTTCTTTTCCTTTTCTTGTTTCTTGTTTTTATCTTTTTTTCCCCTTTTTATTTGCACTCTGCTTCCCAAGTCTGCTACCTTTGATTGTGTAACTTTAAGAAGTTGTGCTATTTTTCTGCTCCTTAATTTCCTCATTTATAGTAATAATGGTAATAATGATAATGATGACATCAACCGTGCCCATTGTAGCATCACTGAGATGTGAAAATGCAGTGTGTATCGGGGATCCCGCAAACCTAGCGTGCCATTTCTGTGTAAAGCAGTGCCTTTCACAGGGTGAATGCTTCTAGACTGTGAATGAAAATACAGGGCCGAGGGTGGGAAGGAGGCAGACCACAGGGCTGGATCCCCTCGTAAAGCCCACAAGTATGTATTCAGCATTCACCATAATTAGATACCTAATTAGGGACTAAGTCCCAGACACCGTGAGTGGTGCACGGGAGTCATTGAGATCACAGAACACCTTTCCTTGTCGTGGTGCTGGCTTCTCCTTCTCCTTCAGCTCACCCACTCAGGGCTCTCCTGTTTTAGAAAGGCATATTTGTGGGTGGCAGTTCCTTTTTACCTTTTGATTTCCCTAAGTCTCAAAATACTCAAAAGGAAGCCTAGCAATCCACTATGCAGCCCCCTGCCACAGGTTCCCTTCAACTCTCCACCCTAAAGGATCAGATGAATGGTTTCCCAGAGAACCAGAAGGAGACTGAAAGTACCCCCTGTGTGTGATCAACACTGACATTATCAAGCCCAGCCCAGAGGCCCTGTGAAAGCCACTGCCAGATTCACACTTATTCAGATCAACAGCAAAGTTGTGTTTTTTTTTTCTTCTTGTGGGGAAAGCCATATACATACATAATTTGAAATGGTAGCTCACACCCTAAATAAGTGTGAAGCAGCTGTCAAGTGGGCTTATCTGCATCCCACTGAACTCACAGCACACACTGATGCAAGGGGAGGAGGGAGGCAGGAGGATTATTTGGTTTATGGGATGCTGAAGCAAAGGGCCAGGTTTTTTTAGCACTCTGGAGAGCAAATGAAAGAATTTGTTAAACAATTATAATTAGTTGTTTAAGAAAAGTAAAAGGAGAACTCATGCTAGAAAGATTCACTCCATCCCCTGCCCAACCCAATTCCAGAATCCTCCCTGTACCCCCACACCCCTTAAAGGTCATCAGCCTTCTTAAGCCTATATGATAAGCATTTACTTCCATTGGCAGCAAGTAAAACAGAAAGGAGGGCTTTCTATGATCACTGTTTGCTATGTTTGAGGCTATGAGGAACAAATGTATCTGTCTGCCTGCCTGTCTGTCTGTCTATCTATCATCTCTCTGCATACACTAAGGATTGACCCCAAGGGTATTCTACATCTGAGCCATCTCCCCAGGGCTATTTTACTTTCTATTTTGAAACAGGATCTTGCTAAGTTGTTGACAGACTCACTACGTTCCTGACACTGGTCTCAAGTGTGTGATCTTCCTGCCTCAGCCTTTCAAGTCCTGGGATTACAGGGGTGCACCACCATGCCCAGCTGAGGGTGAGATATTTTCCCATTTGAGTCACCAAATTTTTATATCTCTTACTACTAAAGAAGCATTCAAGGTTTATTAGTCCAGTTTCTGTTCTGCTTCCTTATACATTCATTGTATAAAGATGAAGGATGGGCGACATTGCATGCTGACAACACTGAATGTTGGCCATCCTCCATCTGCTGATAGAATTGGACAGGCCTAGGGAAGATACTTAAAGAGATACAGAGGACCTGAGGGGGTGGCTTCCTCTACCCTCTCTCCCACTCCCCTCACACACCAGCCTGCCTCTTTGGCAGTTTATTGAGTAATCAAACGAGTCCACAATTAAGTGGGCAGGTGTGTGAACCATTTCTGGAATCTCAGTAACCACCTCCCTTCCAACAAGGACTGGGAATGTACCCAAAAGAAAGAGAAGACAAGCCCAATGCCAAGACAGATTCGACGACATACCAAGAATCCAAAAGCGATGACCTTTAGGACACATTCCAGGGAAAACACCATGGTGAAGGCGATGTTCAAGTACTTGAGGGCCAATTCATAGGTGCAGGGAGCAGAGTAGTACTGCCAGGAAGAGGAGAGAGAAAGATAGTCAACGCCTTAAGGCATGAAGCGTATTCTGTATTTTTGAGGCTGGGCACCTCTCAGCCTGTTCTTATAGGACACTTTGGTGCATGGTGCAGGAGGATAAATGGATACTGAGTGATGGGGAGAATTACATATGCAGCAAAACAAGACTGTGCCCAACCAGACTGTTCAATAGCAAAACAACCAATATGCCTAAAGATAGCAGTAGGGCACAAGCCTGTGCCTCAACCAGACTGTTGAATAGCAAAACAACCAATATGCCTAGAGATAATAGAGCAGAAATGTTTTTTAGATTTACATTCTTTACCATTTAGTATTAAACAGGATCAAATTCTCTTAATGTTCTAACATTTCTTTGGGCACCATGAAGTCTGAAAGACATTTCCCATCCTTGTTGGAGCCTGGCTCCCATCACCATCTTTGGTCTTAGAAGCTCTGGGACTGTTCTGATGTGTTTCATTGTATTTGACCCAATGAATCTCCCCAAGTCCAAGAAGGCAGGACTACTGAGCAAGATAAGGCTTAAGAAGATATGTCCCGGGGGAAAGGCAGGTTAACATGTTGGAGTGCTTTTCCAGTGTCTCTGGGCACACGACTGCGTGAGGAGGGAACAGTCACCTGGGCTCACTCTTCTCTCACCTTCATCATCAGGACGACGGTGTTCAAGGCGATCATGGCCATGATGGTGTACTCAAAGGATGGAGACACCACAAAGTGCCACACACGGTACTGGAAGGTGTGCCTGTTCTGGGGCATGTAGCGGGTGAGAGGTTTGGCGCTGATGGCAAAGTCGATGCATGCCCGCTGCAGAAAAGTCAATTATTAGTCTAAGCTCAAATCCCCTGTACCTGGTATGGTGGTGCAGTCTCTATTGGAAGGTTAGAAGAGGACAGGACAGGGACAAAAGGGCAGGGCTACACAGAAGTACAAATGGCCACTGGGATTAGCTGGGCAAGACTACAGATGGCTGTCACTTTATATGAGTACACAGAACTGGAGGCACTCTGTCACAGGGCTAGGGACTTGGTGGTTTTTAATGAAGGCCTGTTCAACAGTTGAGTAGTGTGCCTTTTCTGATGCCCTTTGTCAGAATTAAAGATCTACAAGTTGAGAATCTTTTATCTGAAGTGAATGGGACCAGAAGTATTTGGGACTTGGATTTTTCCCCCAATTTTGAAGTATTTGCTTATACATATGAGATACATTGGGAATGGGACCAAACTCATTTATATTTCATAGATGGCTCTGACATATAGCCCGAAGGTAATTTTATATGATATTTTTCTAACTTATGTGCATAAAATGAAGATTCATGGTGTGGAATTTTCCACTTACAATATGTGGTTGCTCAAAGTTTGGGGTTTTGGACAATAAAACCAACTATGAAATCCTTCCATATGCCAAAAGTGGGATTTGCTTTTCCAGCAGCCATACACCCCTTCTGCACCCTTGAAGCAAATACATGTTGTGAGGGCCGCAGTCAAGTAAGCAAATATCTTAAAGTCACAA
This sequence comes from Muscardinus avellanarius, assembly GCF_963383645.1. NCBI lineage: Eukaryota > Metazoa > Chordata > Mammalia > Rodentia > Gliridae > Muscardinus > Muscardinus avellanarius. Next base: position 105,637,840 of record NC_137793.1, read on the forward strand.
TGGTGGCACATGTCTTTCCCCTTTAGAATATCCCACGTAAAGGTGAAGACCACATCTTTAACACCTGTGTACCTTCCAGTTCTCTGTACTTCACACTCTAAACAGAGCCGTGCTCTGAAGTGCTTATTTAATGGCTGAATAATTTCCCCATCTTCTCTCAACTGTTCCATAATCAAGCTGGGCAAAGGCAGTTTTTCTCCCTGAGCCTGCTAGCCCCGTGGTCCTCCCTGGAGCCACTGCAGCTACCTCGTTCTTTTCCAAGCTGCACTCTTCCATCATCTTGTCCCCTTGTTCCTGGAAGGTGATGATAATGAGAGCCACGAAGATGTTGACAAAGAAGAAAGGGAAGACCACGAAGTAGACTACGTAAAAGATGGACATCTCCATGCGGTTACTGCGGCTCGGGCCTCGGTCTTCCTCCGTCACGTCTACAGAATGCTGCAGAACCCTGTAGGGGAAAGAGTTCCTATTATAGCTCTTTAACAGACGTCTCTGATGTTATAGATTCTCCATTCATTTTTGAGGTTCAGAACCAAATTGGTGAAGACACAGTGATTCCAATACATCACTCTTTCGAGCCCTCTTTCTGTTTGCGTACAATTCCAAGACAGTAACTTCATTCTATCCTTTGTTCATGATGTTTAATACTGGGAAACTCCTGGGCTGCCATAGGATATTTTGCTGCCAACTAGCACATGATGCCACGGTAAAGTAGTATCTTAGTCACTGCCAAGTCTCTGAGAAATTAGCCTTCATCTATAGACAGATAAGAACTTGTATTCACCCATCTTCTTCATAAGACCTATAGCCACAGGAAGTGTGTAGAGGTTCTGCCAGCTCCTCTGTATCCCTACATCATCAGCCTCTTGGGTTCAGGGCCAATGTGGAGGGTACATCTGTCTAAAAGATTTACCAGAGATTCTCCTGAGGGATGGAGAGCCATTGAAAATGTATTTGTTTTAAAGGCATCAGATGACTCCGCTTAACACAGTCTTTGACTAAACAAAATTTAGCTCTTTGTCTAAAAAGAGTTTTAAATACTTCCCTCACTTTGTCTTCCCTCCTCTCTACCTTCACCTAAAGGATTTCTATTCTTCTCTTCCTGCTTGTCTCTACCCACACCTTTACTTCCTTTTTGTGTAATCATAACAAAGTGTTAGACTCTTTCTTCTGGAGTTGGCTTCTCAGGGCACCTAGGTGGTCCAACCCCCATTCAACCCATCACTCACTGGGGCCATCCTTCCCCCGTGGAGACCGTGAAGAGGGTCAGCAGGGCCCAGATGATGTTGTCATAGTGGAATTCATGGCGCTTCCACTCCCGGCCCTTCACCTCCATCTTGTTTTTTTCATGGTCCACATAGTTGCCTCTAAAACCAGAGTAGAAATGAATAGGGCCTCTTCACTATAGAGCAAAATTCTACAGACTTCAAGAGTACGGGGTAGCAGCATTCACCATAAAAATGCAAGGAAAAGGGAATATTACCAGGAAATAAAAATGGAATTTGGTACCCAACAAATGTGGGATTAAATCCAAACTCTTTCATTAGTTGATGGTATAACCCCCCAAAACTTAAACTTTGCTTTTTATTTTCTATATACAGGATGTGCAAATAAACCCCATCTCAATAGATTGTTATAAGGATTTGAAATGAAAAACTGAATGTAAAATGTATTTTTACCACATCTGGCACAAAGGAGGTGCTCAGAAAAGTTTACCGACTTCCCATTTTCTCTTTCTCCTGAAAGAGGAATGGGGATGGTAAGAGAGGAAGGAGAGGGAGTCATCAGGACGTGCTCTAGCCAAGAGTAAGTGGTGCCCACCAGTGGCACTTACATGCACTCCTTCTCTGTGTCCTTGGAACTGTCTGTGCAATAAAAGAATTTCCCCTTGAAGAGCTGAACGGCGATGACAGCAAAGATGAACATGAAGAGCTTGTAGACGATGAGTATGTTGAAGACATTCTTCAAGGAGGTCACCACGCAGTCAAACACAGCCTGTGGACAGCGGCACAGGGTACTGGTGTGTGAGCCACGACAGTCTACGCTCTGCCTGCAGTGACATGGGGCTGCACCACCACCGCCCAGCAGCACTGAGAAGGTGCCCCAGGAGATGTCACTCCATGAACAGGAGACACTCATGCAGTAAGAGCTGGCTTCCAAGCAGTCATGAGGTTAAGGACCAGCCCCTGGGATGGGAACACATGCTCTGGAACTGAAAACAAACCCAAACCTAATGATGTCAAGTGACAGAGGGGGTCTATGTGGGCTTCCAGGAGGGGTTCCCAGTGTGAAACCAAGAAGTTTGATGCTTAGAAGGGAGCTATAAGATCATTTAGCCAATTTGTTCCTGACCTTATGCCTACTGGGTGACATCCATAGCTTTATCTATCTACTGAGTACTCTCGGTTTCTTTCTAGGCTTTCTAAATGAATCAGGCAGTGATAACACAACTATCATCCTTGATCATTTCTTTGGTACTTTCTCCTAAGTTCATATGTTTGCTCTGACTATGTTCGACACTCCTGTTAACCTTCTCTAGCTGGAACTAGCTGTATTGGGGATGAAGATGAACAGAAATGAGAGGATACAAGGACTGAGAGCCACACTGTTTTAGAGATGGGGAGGCAGGGTAGACAGAACTGGGGACTGTCCAGAGCCCTCCATCCCAGGCCCTAAGCTGCAAGGATTTGCTCAGGAGATCAACACATCACAAACCACATGTAGGCAATTTTCTAGGTTTTAGCTTGCTGGAGAAAGAGCCTAGCCTTGTGGCGGCACTGCATCTGTGCACTTGTTTCTTCACAGAGCTGGGAGGAGCACTGCTGGTTTAATTAGTTGGACACCATGGGGAATGTGAGTGACCCGCAGCCACGTGGAAGCATCAGAGCCACTTACGTCTCCCTCAGGTTACCGCGCTGCAGAGAGAGGAGCCCGCAATCTCTAATTTAATGGACTTAACCAAGGCTAGGGGCGCCTTCTCCAGGCTGTTAGCTAATCTCATCAAGCCACATGCAGGCTCCTGGAGACTCTGTGCAGCAGCTAGAGATGGCTGGGGCCAGGCAGCCTGGGCACAGGGCAAAAGGAGTGGGTATTTATGGGCACAGCGCAGGTCTTTTACTGTACTGGTGGGAAGGTGGGAAAGAGCAGCTGACAGTAGGGCCAGGGGGAGGAAGTCCTGTTTCAGGAGTGGCAGGCAGGGGTGTCATGGGGAAAGCAATCGGGAAGGCACTTCCTTTGAAGCATCATTGTTCTCAGTTCCAGTCCATGCCACGCATCAGGGCTCTGGGCTCTGAGAGGAAGCCACATCCCAGCCACTTTAGGGCCTTCAGAAGTGACTTTCCTCCTGTCATCTGTCCATCTGTCCCTTGCCTTTGATAAACCTAGCTTTTCTTGCCTCCTTTCTAGAGAGTAGAGGGGCAAAAGAGAAGCTAAGCTCTAGGATCAGTGGGGTTGTGGGCTGAAGTGGTGGGGACATCTGCATCTCTGTCCTCCAGGAGAGCAGGCTCAGGGGTCCCCAAAGAATTGTTGGGTGTTCTTGCAGAGACCCCTCATGTAGCTCATTTGTCTCCACTGTGAATGTGTGTTGCAAAGCATTTCCATTTTCCATTTAAAAGACAGTCCTTGTCATCTGCCCTGGGTTACCCAGCTGCTAAGACCCAGAGCTGGGCCTGGCACTCACATGGGCGCTTTTCCATGTTGATAGGTTCTAAAGTTGTGCTCTAGAAGAGTCACTTGGGGTATGCGCAGGTTTGGAAGGAATGCTCCCAGCTCTTCCACCAGACAGCCTGGCTTTGTTATGCTGGGGTGGCCCAGCAATCTTTATATAAAGGAGCATCCAGGTGATCCTGACTTAAGCAGCCTATGCCTCCTTCCTGTTTTCCTCCACTGTATCCTATGTAGCTCTTCAGGTGGACAATTAGGTCTGCTTCCAGCGAAATATCCTGGCGCAGCACCTGAAGGTGGGGCTCACCCTGGTGCTGAGGCTTACTCCTCTGGCTGTGTGGCCTGGGCGGTGGCAAGACTCAGGCTAGACGCTGCAAGCTGAGAACTCACAGAAATTCAAGAATTCCCGTGGTGGAGCTTTGGCTTCCATTAACAGCAATGCATGTGAGAGAAAGGAGGAAGGGAGGCCAGTCCATCAGGTTAGCAACCTTGAATGGTAAAGCACATGCTGAGAAGCAGGAAGTTGGAACCCCAGGGGGAATGAACAGGGAGGGCATCTGACAGGAAGAATCTGCTTAAGATACCTCTTAAAGTCTTGGTCCTGGCAATAGAGGCAGCTTCCACACCCATTTCTTCTTCCAAAAATGCAGAATATGTCATTTGACAATTTACTGACCTATCTGTGCCTCAAAACTTTAAAAGGTAAGAGCTAGAAGACCACTTCCTCTTCTAGAATTATGAATAAAGAAAATAGTCTGGGTTTCCAAGCCTATACTAGCAAACAGACCAAATCATACACAAAGGGCTCCTGGGATTTGATCCTGGAATTCTGACTCCACTTTAATGACTTAAGAGGCTCCAAGACAAAGCCACAAAGGCTTTCTCCTATATGGTATTTCACACCAGAGAGTATAATATGGTACCTGGATCTGGACTTGGAGGTAAAAGCCCCCTTATAGATTTCCTGGAATGTTGGTTATTTACATTTGAAATTAAGACTTCAGCTCAGGCAAATGAAAAGAACCTCAATCCCCATGCAGGAGAAAGGAAGACACCCAGAATGAATTACTCAAAAGCCAGCTGGCCATGGCTAAGGAAAGAAGATGGGAGAAGAGGATTGGATAGGAACTCACTCTGGAAACATTACCTTGAGCTTGGGCAAGCGCTTGATGGTTTTCAGTGGCCTGAGAACTCGGAGCACCCGCAGAGACTTGATGGTCTTGATGTCCCGCCCCTTGTTTGTTCTTCAGGAGAAAGGCCCCCAGGGAATCATGTGGACAGGAGGAGAAATAAAAGTGACAGTCACAGTGCTGCACTGATAACAGGTAAAAGGGGAGAGATGTAAGCAAGAGGCCAGAAATTGGGTCAGTATAAATTCCTTAAGGGGAACTTGACAAAAAATGCCGCAGGGATATTATCAAATCACCCCCCACGTCCATATGCCTACACACCCACACACGCACACCCATGTGCAGATGGTCCTGGACTCATGATGGTTCAACTTAATGATTTTTTAACTTTACAATGTTGTAAACGTGATATGCATTTAGTAGAAACCAAATTCAGTAGGAACCTTAAATTTTGATATTTTCCTTGGCTAATGCTGTACAGTACAATATTTTTTTGCAATGATGAGCAGACACAGCTCCCAGTAAGCCACAGGATCATAGGGGTAAATGATACTCTAGAGAGTACTATGTTGCTAAGCTATGATGTTTGGTAGATGAGTTGTATTAAATGCATTTTGTGTTGTGTGTGTGTGTTCTAGGGGTTAAACCCAAGGGCATTATACCTCTAAGCTATACTATAGCCCTTTTAATTTTTTATTTTGAAACAGGGTCTTTCTTTTTCTTTCTTTTTTTTTTTTTTTTTGCAGGTCTGGGGATGGAACCCAGGGGCATTCGTCCTCCGAGCTACACCCCCTGCCCTAGTTTTTTATTCTTTTTATTTTGAATCCGGGTCTCACTGAGTTGCAGAGGGCCTCACTAAGTAGCTGAGACTGTCCGCGAACTGCGATCCTCAGATCTCAGCCTCCCGAATGCTGGGATTACAAGAGTGAACCACGATGCCCGGCAGGGTCTTTCTAAGTTGCTGAGAGTCTTATTATTGTACTCGGAGTACAAGTATGGGCCACCACATCCAAATATTAAATGCATTTTTTGACTTGTAATATTTTCAAATTTTGCTGGGTTTACCAGGACCTAACCCCTCATAAATCAAGGAGCATCTGGATATACACGCAGAAATACACAGGCATCCTGCACATCTAGAATAATTCCTCTCCTTTACATGCAGGCTAGTGCTGCTCATTACCACAGTGGCAAATGAAATAGGGGACATGAACAGTAGCCCACTTTGGAGTCCTACTATGCCTCGTCTGGTGCTTTTCCAGTAGCAATTTTCAAATGGTATTTGTTGAATTGGATTAGACCCCACAGTTAAGAGCAAGTCTCCTCAGGGGACTTGACTGAGTGTAAGTCTCTCACCTCAGTAGGATTCATTGATAAAAAGAGGTGAACAAAGGTGGTGGGAAACATGACACCTTTGCTGTGCTGGGCTGCCCAGTCCAGAGAAGGCATGTAGTACAGGCTTCTTTCCAGGACCTGGGTTCACATCCCAATTATCTGTGTGGCTGGGTTTTCCCACCATTCCTTTTATTTCAGATACTCTGCACCTAATATAAGCTACAAAGGTCACTCCATTGGAACAGGTCCAAATTGTAGGCCTTGCCCACTCTGATCTTTCTCTTACAGATAATGACCTTCCCTAGTCAGTCTCTTAGAGACATTTGCTCCTAATAGAGAAAATACGTATCTTTTTATTTTTAGGAACGAAATGAACAAATCAACTTGCATTTCTCTTTCCTCCCTGTTCATCCCCTGAGATATTTGCATTCAATTCAAATAACTGCAATTTGTAAAAACCTGCAGACTAAATAGTGAGGCTGGGCTCTGGTTTTCACATTGGCTTGGATGACTACTACAACAATCCAAGGAAAGATTACTCAGAGCATCAAGGTGAGAACCACAAGGACTTCTGTTTGCATTCTCTCCTGCCCTACTCAACCTCATATAGGGAGGTAGTAGTCTACTATGTCATAGAAGGCAAAGCAAGAAGACATTTAACCTAACCCAAGGCTTGTTGCTTTTGCCCAAAATGTTGACTTGAAGTTAGTCTCTCTGCATCTATCAATCATCTATCTATCTATCATCTATTTATCATCTATTTATCTATTTATTATCTATTTATCTATCATCTATTATCTATCCATCTATCATCTATCTAATTTATCTCTGTCTCTCCTCCTCTCTTTGTGTCTTTCTTTCTCAGTTATAGGGATTTAACCCAAGGACATTCTACCTCTGAGCTACATCTACAAGCCTACTTTTTTTTTAATGAGGTTTCTTAAGACTCTTTTAATGGTCATAAACCATGACCTACAAATCACTTCATTCAAACATAGATCTAAATATAAGTAACCCCAAAGTATCACATTGATGTGAACTTTTGTATCCGGTGGCTTTGGTATATTTTATAAACTCTTTTGCTGTGTTAGGCTCATCTACCTACATATCTAAAAGAGGCAACATATAAGCCAATTACTGCCCCAAACAATAAGAGTCATCATTCCCCGTGAAGGCGTGGTGACTCACAATTTTGGATATCAATGTAAACTCGCCAGTTATTTCTCAAAAAGTCATCCCCTCTGCTCCCAACCATAGTTTCTCCCTGCTCCAATTACACCCCATTTTTACTTTGGAAAAAGCAAACATATTTACCCCAAAGCGTTCCTATCGAGGATCCAATGAGAAAGCAGTTATAAGGGGTGCGGAGAAAGAAAGAAGACAGTTAGAAAATTTCAGGGAGAAAAGAAGAAAAAGACACAGCAATGGGACCCACCCACACGCAGCCTGGGCACTGTTGAGTCCACAGGGTTTGTGAAGGGGAGGATAATGCATCTGCTCCATAACCACCTTTCCAACCACAGGGTGAAGGCCCTTTGCAAGCACTGGAGAGACGGCCTTCAATTCAACAGATGCCAGACTTCCTTCCAGGGAGCACAGTTTAATCAACCTTTAATAAATGTGGGCTTTCATTTCCTCTTCTGTAGTAGTCTTCCAACTCCCTGTTTCTAGTGAATGCATAAGGAACAAGGCCAAAGGAATGACACCTGCTCTGGGCCAGAAACATTCTCCGAGGAAAGGTATTGCAAGTCAGAATAGTGACACTGGACCTAGGCCTCTCCAAAGCTTCTGTGACCAAAATCTCTTCCATCTCTCTTCTCCTAAATGGATCAACATGCATCCATCAAGTTATGCAGAAAGCTGTTTTTTATTTTTATTTTTTTTACTAGATAGGGGCATTCTACTTCCAAGCTACACTACAGTCCTTTTTACTTTTTATTTTGTTTTATTTTGAAACGGGTTCTTGTTGAGGGTCTTTTTAAGTTGCCAAGACTGGCCTCAAACCTATGATCCTCCAGTCTCAGCCTCCCAAGTACTAGGATTTCAGGCATCCATTGCTATTCCTCTGAAATAAAAATAATCTGACTTTTGATAAATTAAAAAAACCAACTATCTCTTGTGAGCTATTTACTGAACAACTTTTAGAAGAAAAATGATCCCAGCTCTAGTAGAGAAGCATGACAACAAAGTCAAGGCATACATGTCTTTGAGGTAGAAATAACGAAAACATAATTTTAACTCATTGTTATTTATTCTTAATTCTGGGTCAGACTCTGTGCTAAGCACTTTTAGTGTAAATCATTCCCTAAACTTCCTAAAAGTTTCAGGAACTCGGTTTTATGCTTTACCTTTCACAGATGAGATTCAGAGAGGTCCAATGAACACCCAGAGCTAACTGGTAGAGCTGGAATTTGAACAGTTCTGCGTGATGCTGGATGTTCCTGCTCTTAACCACTCAGCCTCTGCACCGGCAGGTTTGAGGTCAAGGTGCTGTCAGAATTTTAAGCTGAGAAAATATCCCTGAACCTCATTTATTTGCAAAGGAAGTCAAAACCCCAGGAAGAAGTAATGGCTTGTATAAGACTGCTTGATGCCTGAGCTCAGAGCCCCAGGTAAACATGCATCTCACATTCCCATATCTCAGCTTGCTGCTGTGAAGAAAGACCCAGAATATAAGCTTTGGTTCTTAGTTGCTGATTGTTATGAAGGTTACCTTTTCTCCGTAACTCTTTTAAATGTACCACAAACCTTTGCTATATTATTACATATAGCAGGCAAAGACCTCTGGTAGCCATTTAACTCAGTAAGTAAGCCAGTATTCAACTTATATCAGTGTTCCCTAAAAATGCCAAATGGATGATGAATTAGGCTTAAGGTCTTGTAACCTTCAGTACTAGTGTGATGACCTCCAAATGTTCAAAGAACACACATATCTTCCCTTGAGTTGTAATGTTATTTTCTCACATAGGACGTGGGCATTAGCAGGTCAGATAAACATACCTCTATTCTTTCATAGAACAAGCCTCCATGAAGCCCTTAACATCCAACACTGTTCTAGGTACTAGAGGTGGCTAGTCTCTTGGAACTTACATAGCCTCATAGGAAAGATGGACCTTAACAGAACAAGCACACACATAAAATTATAATTATAAGCTGCCCTGGGTAAGATGAAACCATTCGACCAAAAGTTTACCAAGACAACAACCATAAATCACTCTCCTTTCTCCCTAGGCTACATTTGTCTTGAGGAAGAACTAAGGGAAACCCTTCCACATCCCTGCGATAGGGGACCAGGGTGAAAGAACTATACAGGCAGGTGGTCTAGGACCCCAGGTGGTCACCCTCTGCTAGGCCCAGGCCCATATCTCAGAGAACTTTGTATCCAATAGCATCTGAATGGGTTCTCAGAGGCCACTCACTCACAGACACCATCTGACACAGTAAGGCAAGATATTCCTTATTCCTCCGTACAACCTGGATAAAGGACAAAATTTGCTTTCTATAATTATTTTCCCTCAGAATCCTAGTAAAATATCATGATATGACACAAAAAAATTTCTAACCACTCTGTGTATATCCCTCATTTTTAAAAATGGGGTTCTTTAGTACCCTGTAATATTAATATCTGAGTGTGTCTGCCAAACTACTGGGGCACTCTTTGTTTCATTCAGACTCCCACAGACCTGAGCAGAAACAGCAATCAGACACAGGCTTAAAGTGAAATAAAGATTAGTCATTGCTCTGTACACCTTTTAATTAGGTCTTTTAGTGCAGAAGAGCCACTGAAAAGCAGTGATTTTATAGCCTGGGAAAGTTGGTTTTGTTTATTTGTTTGTTTTTATGGTGCTGGATTAAAGCCAGGGGTATTTTACCTATGAGCTATTTTATATTTGTATTTTGAAACAGCTCTGTTTTATATTTTTGTTTTGAAACAGGGTTTCACTAAGTTGCCGAGGATCTTACTAAGTTTAGCTGATGCTGATCTGGAACCTGCAAGCCTCCTGTCACAGCCTCCCAGGTACTAGGATTACAAGTGTGTGCCATCACGCCTGGCTCAAAGCTATGATTGTGAATGGGTGCAGAAACACACTGTACCCTATATTTTGTTAACACTGGGTCAGCACTGATTTGAAAATTGCTATTTGAAATAACAGAAGTATGGGATAACAAAAGCAGAGTCAGGAAAAGCCTCAACAATTCAGCCTTCACTAATTAAAACTCAGCATAATCCACACATGCACTCAACCAAAGAACCACTCCCAAATCCATTATCCAAGCCAACGAGATCACAAGGGAGATAGATGTGTTACCAAACTATGAGGACAACCTCTTCAAGCACTTTAATTGAGGCACATTGTTTGGGAAATAATTCATGTGCTTTCAAGAATCATCATTTGATAATACCATTAGTCTTTGCTACTAAATATATAATCAGATTTATTTCACTGCCTAGCTAATTAGTGGAATTCTAAGGTTTAAAAATTGGCTCTGATGTTAAGATTTGAGGATAATTTTCACACACTAGGTTGCACTGGTCTCACATTAATTGGGACTCAATGGGGATATCTATTTTGCCATTTATTTCCTGCTTCTCTGGTAAGTTCCTGGCTGTTTTCCAGCCCTCTCCCCCCAAAAAAGCCACATTTGTCTTGTGTCTCATAAGGGAAAAATGAGAATTTTCCAGCTCAGTTGTCAAGTCGCCTTCCAGATCTGTCATGTGTAATCACTTGTCACTCATTGCCATCCTGCTCTCCAGTCCCCAAGTCCCTTTTTCTCAGGGAACACACTCTCAAGTTGATTTCTGCTAAGAACCAACTCTCCTTCCATGGGAGGCGGGACGAGGACATCAGGCTCTAAAGATTCCTTCATTCTATACGTGTCTTGGTCCTTCTATCCTCCTTTATGAGCCCAGAAGGAACAAGCACAGAGACTGAAGGAATCACTTGTCTCAGGGGATGGGCTAGGCCTGCAGGAGTGTAAGAATGAAAGAAGAGGTCCTGCTGAAAGGAGCACTGGATGTCTGGTAGACAACAGTAACTGCTATTTATTATACAACTTAAATGCTTGATACTATAGTGAACCTTACATATATTTTACCTTAATTAATTCTCACAGGACCAAAATACAGTTCTTCTTAATTTCCACTTACAGATGGAAGAGGCAGAAGTTCAGGGTTAAGTCAGCTAAGGATCAACAGTGCTAAGATATAGACCTAAGTTTGCCTGACTCTGAAACCAACTTGTATGTGTGATGCTACGGTGCCTTTCAAATGAGGACCACTGAAGGGTTCTACTGAAGAAGAGAACAGCAAAAGAAGCCGGCAGTTTCTGAGCTTAGACACTGAGCTACTTATCTTACTTGCTTTAATAAGTCTAGGGTGTGTTCCAAGGAAGAAGTTACAGATGAAATGCCCAGATGGACAAGCACAAGGTTGTCATTTTTTTAATTGTTTTATTGGTACATTATAGCCATTTTAATGGGGTACAGTACTGTAAAGGCATACATGCACACATCACTCATTTAGCCCTTCCCCAGTTACAACCCCACTCTCTCCCCCTCCCTTCTTCTCATGTCTGGCTTAGTGATGGACTTTGATATGTTTGTGAATGTACATGATGCAGGTTAGGGGATTTCCCTCTTCCCTCCCATCACGCCCCACTTAGGTCACTTTATTTGCTCATCTATAGTTTCTCCTTCTTTGTCTAGAGTTCCTCTTATGACCCTTTTTATCCCTAACTTCTGCATATTAGGGCCATGATGTCCATCAACAGATGAATGGATTTGTTTTGTAACAAACATATTCTATAGTTTTCTATCCGATGCCATTTTCTATCTGACCCATAGAACTTTTCTATCTCTACGTAGAGATAAAAGGATCTAGAGGCCAAGGAGAGATTATGCCAAGTCCCTCTGAATTTACAGGGATTAATATTTTGAAACTAACCAGATCATCATGGCAGATGGAAGCTTAATATAATGGGTAAAACACTGAACTTGAAGTCAGCACACCAAGATTGCTCAGAAACTAGCTGTGATACTTACTAGTCAAATGAGTCAAACTAGTTAAACCGCTGGGAATTCATTTCTGAAGTGGACAGTAAGGCCATCATGTGATCAGTGAAATAAAGGGTGCATGGAAATGAGAAGAAAGTTTCCCTCTTTGCCCTAGCAATGCTTGCTTCTCTGGGGGAAGGCCAGGTTCATCTTTTTGGGTGAGGAATCCAACTGTAGCATTTTGACCTTGTCACTGCTTAGCTGTTGCTGTTTGGGGATTGATTTTCTTTCTTGTCCATGCCTCAGCATCTCTTGGGGTCACCCATGTGTTCTGAATCCATGGTTCTTCTATCATCTTTGTTTTGTAACCAGAGAACTAGCTCTGTGCTAAGCGCTTGGTTCATAATCCTTCCCTTCTTGCATGCGGACTTCAACAAACTTCTCATACATAAGCATGAGAACCTCTTGCAAACTTTCTCCTTTGCAACACACATCGCAGTACTGGAAGGTATTTTTGTCCAAGTGCTGAGAAGCAGCATGAGGCAGTGGAGCATCTGTCTCCTGGGAGTTTTGTTATCCAGTCTGGTGAACAGTGACCTGATTTGTATTTCTTCTTAGTCTTTCTATTTTAAAGGTACCCAAAGACCCCTCATCTGCTGATCTTTTGAGGAAGGACTCATTGACTGAAGCCCAGTCAATACATCTTCCCCAGATGGAGACTAACTTGTGAAGCTAGGCTGTGCCCTTGTGAGTGTGGATTAAGCACGTGGCTGGCAGGTCATGCAATCTAGGCTGATATTTCCCACGCTGAAGTCTTCTGGTCCGAAGTTACTCTAAAACCTACTTTTAGATCTGCAGGGCACGTGATGAATTTCCACTAATCCCGAAAAATTGGGCTCTTCCCACAGCTATAAAAAGCCTCACTTCCTATACAGAGTGCTTTTTGTAACTAGGTCTGGTTAGACCAGTTGCTGGTTACCACGTGGATGGAGCTATGTTCTCTGATTGGAGCATTTCATTTTGCCTGGTTCTATGGTCACAAGCTGAGATCCCATTTATAACCAACCATCTCCCACATTTGTGCTGTGGATAAAGAGAAATACCGGAACATTCATAGCTATAAGGTTAAAGGTCTGCAGGTGCGCATTCTACAGAGGATTCAGCAGCACCAATGCCACGTGCAGTAGATAACATACTTTCTGAATATGCACCCAAAAGTATGTATGCTGAGATGTAATGCCAAGAGCGGGTAGACTGGGAACTTATCTCCACCTTTCAAATATTTCCTCGGTGTGACTTCCACTCTGTACTTCCCAAACCTGTTTCAAGGTATCTAGGATATAATATAGCAGTGGACACCCTGAATATCTATGGACATCCATAACCTACAGTGTTCCTGCTTGCGCACAAAGTTCGACGATGCCACTCTCGACTTGACTTTTAACATTGGAGTCTCAAGGAACCCTTCTATCTCCTGGAAATTCCCAATTCCTTTCCAGCAAGTGCCCTGAATCCAAAGTCTATATGCCACCTTGCTGCTAAATTCAATATTCTCTTCCAGAATAGGGGAACTGGATGACTTGTCTAGCTTAGTGGTAAATGGGTCTTCTTTACATGAAGCAGGACTTTGTCCATTTTTCTCCCCCTTGAAAAGGAATATGTACTCACATCTTCCTTTGGCAGATTCTCCTTTCAGTTCAAAGAGAATAGGTATTGTCAAGAAAAAAGTCAGCAAAGTGTGAGGTTTGAGAGGGCTGCCTTAGACAGACCTAGGCAGTAATAAAGACTAGTGGGAAGACAGCCAGGTTCGGGTGAAAGGCTTGTTCTGTTGTTTCTATGCTCTGCTTAGCACAAGCATGCACTAGCATTTCTGTTCTGAATATCAGTCCTCCCTTTCTTTCGTGTGCACAGCCTCACCTTCAGAAACACAACCCCTCACAAACCAAACTAGAGCGGAGAAGCACATCCTGTGGCTCCCTGAGGACCTTTCCTGATCTCAAACTGCCTGTGCCCATGTGTTTCATTGAATGAATTTGGACCCAGCTCTGCGGCGGCGGCTAGATCTAAATGCATTCGAGAGACCTAATGCATCTAAACATCGAGGACAGAGTGTCAAGTGTTGGGCAAGTGACACACTTCAATGAAAAGAGCGTAATAAAAGCTAATGTGGGAGCCCCGTTCCTTCTGGCATCAAGAGGAAGGTTGACTCATGTTTTTGTTTCTGGCTAAGGACTGAATAATGAAAGTCCAGTATGGCTGTTAGCCAGATCCCGCCGTGTGCCAGGGAGTCCTGACCTCACCTCGTGCCCTGCTGCAAAAGCAAAGGGCCCTGGGAAGCTTCAATGTCAGCCTCTGGAGAGAGTGCCCATGACTCTGGCTGCCACACAGTCCAGAGTGACTCCCAAGGTGGGTGAGGAAGTAGGAGAAATGCCAGTACTCTTTTGACTAAAACATTTATGCCAATAAGCAATCATGAGCTGTGAGTTTACTGTTGAGAATAGAACCCAGGGCAGCTCATCTGCCCCTGGAAGCGGAGCTAGCCATGCAACATGTTGTAGAATAGTGGGAATAGAGAGGGTGACAGATCTGGGTGAAGTGCAGGTGCCACGCACCCAGCTACACATTTATTCTTGGCCTCTCTGGCACTTTCCCTCCAGGATGCTGCCCCACCCACCTGCCAAGTCCCTTTACTACACCTGGGTGACATGAAGGGTGTGGACACAGCTGGCATCATCTTCACTACACAGGATCATGAAAGTAACCTCAGGGAAGTCACACGATCTCCTCCGAGGGCAGCTGACTTGGTATGGGGGGGTGCCCCAAAGTGGGGGAATGTGCCTGAAGGGCTGGTACCCAGAAAAGCCAAGGCTGTGAGCATCTCTGCCTTCTCACTCAGGAGGTTGGGGAGCAGAAGCGAAGGCAAGATGGCATCAGGAAGCAGGAAAACCATTCCTGGCCCTTTGATAGGAAAAAAGTAAATAAAAAAAAAAAACCATGGAAGAATCCCACTTTTTTGAAAAAAAAAAAAAAAAAGATAAAAGACAAAGGTTTCATAGACCTAGTCACTCACCAGACTTTTCTTAAAACCTCAAAGAGGAAAAGGCACAGTTCAGGACAGTTAAGAGTTGGCAAACACTCTGTGTCTCCTTGTGACCCAGAAAGTGGGCTGTTGTGAGGCAGCAGAATGAGGGAGAGCTGTTCCCAACCCAGCTGAAATCTTGCCCGCCTCCCTGCAGAAATGCTGGGCTGAGCAAAAGACCCGTGTTCTTACAAATGCTTCATAATGTAAAAGCAGACTGCGAAATACAAAAGAGTTGCAATATGGGTATCTTCCCATCGACTTTCCTACCCCCTGGCACCTCCACACTGATAACATCAATCCCTTTATCCCTCTTCTTCAAAAGCCAATTGAGTTCCCCAATGAAATTTGCCAGGTTTACATTATGAAGAATCCTTTTACTTGATGTACACAGCTAGAGAGAACAGAGACTTCTCTCCAGCCACTGCATACACAAAGTATAAGCTTGTAGAAAACACACTTGAAGGCAGGTGCAGGCCTCTGTAGCAGCGGGACTCAGTGGACAGGACAGCGCGGCTTTCTCTGAGGATTCAGTTGGAGGCCAATCCCTCTCCTTGGTGAGCTGGGCTGGCTTCTGAGAAGGCTCCGCTGGTAGTGGTGGAAGGGATGCCAAGTCACCTCTGGTTTCCAAGGAGCTGCATAATGGGGCTGCCATGACAACCACCATCAGCTGCCTAAATTGAGCAATAGCCTTTGCAGAAGACTTTAGTAAGGCAAGGTTCCACTTTAGGGGGAGAGAAAGAGACTAGGACAGGAGTAAGGTAGGATGAATGGTGGAAATTCTGTGGGGCAAATCTATGGGCTAGGACAAAGACAGTCATAATCACAAGGAGAGAGAGAGAGAGAGAGAGAGAGAGAGAGAGAGAGAGAGAGAGAGAGAGAGAGAGAGACACTTGACTAGCCTGCACACATTTGGCTTCCTGCTGGACTGAGCCCCTGACTCACAGGCTCAGTGACTTTGGCTCTCTTCCCCAGGCCACACTGTCACTCTGCTGGGAGATGGCACTCCTTGCTAACCCTACAATGTGATGGGAGAGCTGAATTCTCTGTGTCCTTAATGAGTAACGGGAGGGAGGAGAGTTAGGAAGCTTGGGAGTACTAGTGACAATGGTACCTGGACCTCCACAAACATAACAAAGACTGGAGGAGGCTAGAGTAGGAGCCTGCTCTATGAGCAGAGAAGGGAGAGAAGGAATGAGCATGATACACTTAGAAGGATGATAAGAGAAGAAAGTGGATGGAAAAGGATGAGCATCTACACTTTGAAGAGAAATAAGTTCAAGAAGTGGCATCACTAAATGTAACTGATGGATCGTATCTCTCAATCTATCACATACGCGTAGACCCCAGAACTGGGGGATTTCTGGTGTCCTCTGCACTCTACCTGGTCTGAGGACCAACAGAGAGGCTTCGGTTCCAGGGCTGTTAAGGTCTCCCCTGATACCAGCACCAAAGCTACCACTGCCGTAATTCAGAGTACAAAGAAAGAAGAAGACTAGTGCCAAGACCACAGCAAGCACATCCTTGTTTCTCTGAGTTTGAGAAGAGACAGCTGGACTATGAACATGGGTGGGCAGGCAGAGACCTCCTCTAAAAGATGCCATCCACCCCACACTGCCTGGTTACCAGGCACAGGCATGGGGAAGGAGTGGGGGCCTGAGAAACAGCTGAATCTTGGACCAGTCTTTCTCCCTTTTGCACTATGTGCATACATAATGCGCCGACACATACATTCTGACTCCATGACAGGATGGGAGAATTAGAAGGATAAAGTAGAGAATTAACATTCACTGATCACTACCACTGGCGCTAAGCAGTTTTACATACCGTATTTGGTCTTCATTTTAGAGATAAGACACTGTGGTAGGAGGATTAATATTTTGATGTGTGGATCAAGGACCCCAAGCTGGAAGGGAGAGGGACTGGGCTTCAAAGTAGGCCCTGCCTGGGTCCACAGCCACGCCCGCCTTGCCACCCTTCCTTGTCACTGCGGAGAGCTCCGTTCTTCCTACAGACCAGGCGAGTTCTTTCCTATCCTCTGTTCTCCATCCTTGACTCATCAAACACAAACTATTCTCCTAGGTCTCAGTAAGAGGAATATTATGGTAAATAGTGTATGCAAATTAGAAGGGAACTTGACCTTTTAAAAACCCAACTGTCATGTTTTATTTACCTCAAACAACAACAACAACAACAACAAAAAAGAAACTGAGCTTTTTTAGGACAAAGGCAGACTCTAGTACATTTTCCTGAGAGGGAGAAGGAGGAGCTGGGGGGGCACATTGGAAGACCTGAGATTACCCTCTAGTGATGTTGTTGGGAATCTGTACAGGACTGAGGCATGTAGGGACACACGACGCTTTTGTGAAATTCTCTGGGAACAGGCCGGCCATGTCTAACTCGAAGCTTTCTTTTTGTGAGGGCAAAAGTGATTCTGCAACTCTACTGGGGTTAATACGTTACTACACAGGGGATAAGGCTCAGTGGTATTACCCTACTGCCATTTCATCTCGGGGTCATGAGCACACACCCAGGCTCTCTGTAGGAGGGTCTCTCATGACTGTAGCAGCCGTGGACAAAGTCCACTTTCAGTTATAGGCAGTTTTAGACTTAGCTGAGAAACTTTCGCTGTCCTACAGACAGAGCACCTTCTGCCCTGGACCACTGGAGAAGCATTCCTTAGCTCTGAGCAGGTTCTAAAGGATAGATAAAGGGATAGAAGCTGGCAGTAGTTGGGAGAGTATAGAAGGATGATCCCTTTATAACATCTTGAGAAAGGCCAACCTATGGAGATATCTTGTCCCTTCTTCCTCAGATAGCTGTTGTCAGTGAAAGCTTCCTTCTATCTCATCAGAAGCAAAGTGTAGCTAGCCTTGCTTAGAAGAGGAGACACCTGTTTAAAGAGGCTGGAAGGATGGATGGCTCAGGGAATTCTACCTGGAATAGAAGGCAGTTGCTCCAGGTAGAAAAGCCATGGATAGAGCCCAGAAAGCTGTCATTAGTCCTGCCAAAATACTCTCCACATCTAGTTAGACAAAATCTCCTAAATATTTATAGTGAACATAAACATGGTTTAGTCACCTTAATGATTTAAGACCATTTTCTTAAGAGCGTATTCAAAGGTTGTTACTTGTGGAACTTGAACACACCAACACGGTTCCTATGCCTTTTTGAACTAGCTCTCAATTCTTCCTGCCCCCACACTCGGGACTCTAGAATCACTGACTTTGCTCGGCCCCGACATCCTTCTTTCTTTCAAGTTGCTCTTTTGATAGACTCAAGGAACGAGAAGGCACCTCTGCCGTCACTGGGTCCATCCTTGAGTACACAGAGGCACAGCCCATGCCCTGAGCAACTGCCTGTGCTCACTCATATCCAGGAAGGGAAGTCCTGGGGCCTCTGACTCCTCCCTATGTGCTCCGCTCCTGCCTCTCCATTCTGAAGCTGCAGAGCCCTCAGGACATCTGCTGAGGGCAGCTGATGAGCAGTCTCCCAGGCCAGCATCCTTTGGCCCCACTCTGAGTGTTTCCTTGATCAGGTCAGCCCTGGAGTAGGCCTTGAATCAGCCTCCAGGAAGAAGGGAGAGAAAAGAACAAAACAAGAAAAGAGCCACTTACGCCAGGGCAAAGGCCACCAATGCACCAACCACCACCACGAAGTCCAAGATGTTCCAGAGGTCTCGGAAGTAGGACCCATCCTGCAGGATCAAGCCCTGGTCGATCATCTGTAGGACAGAGATGTGAATAGCCACAGATGAGCCCTGGAAGTATAGGCAACCCCTGCCCTGAGCTTTGGTTCATCGTGGCAAAGGCAATGCCTGTGCTGTTACCCTCTTCCTGACCAACCCTACCCAGGGGCCTGAAGGAAGGGCGACAGTGAGACCAGAGGCCCCTTCTCATAAGACTAGGGCTCCTTGGCCATCACAGAACTCTGCCACGCTACTCCTTTCCTTAGTGGCTCGAGTTCTGGACATTGCCACCTATGCATAGATGGGTAAAACTGCAGATGGGTGAGACTGGGATAGGTGTCTGGGTGGCCAGATGAGAATGGGCGCCATTAGGACAAATGGAGTCTAGGAAGTCTCACCTCTATCTGACCCTTTGCTTTGGCATGCACCAGACTCAGGCAAGGAGGCCCGCTGGGCAGGGGTGTGCAGCCCCCAAGCCCATCTGCCCACCCACTGCCTGCCTCTCAATTTGGGCAGGCCTGCACCAGTCCAAACATGTCCATACAGTCATGTCTCGCTGAAGCAGATGTCTTCAGAATTCTGAGGCCAGAAAAGGGCTCAGCAGAGGCCCTCCTGAGGCTCTGCCATGAGCTAGCAGGTGGCAGTCCTGGGAGAGGGCCCTCAGCTAAAGGAGCAGACAGGTGACCCATGTAAACTCGGAGCCCAGGTTCTCTCTGTAGGCACCTACCTTTATAACCATCTCAAAGGTGAACACACCCGTGAACACATAGTCAAAATACCTCAGGACCTGAAAGACACACATGGCAGAGGAAAGAAGATCATGGAAGGCCACCGGGCTAGGCACACACACCCATCCACAGATGCAGGCAGCTCTGACAGCCACCCATCTCCCCTGAACTTCCACCTCAGAACCACTGATTTGACTAAGAGGTGGATATTGGGAAGAGAGGGCCATGAAGCCTGCTGGAGCCACATGGGCCGGGCACCAGCCCTTGAGCAGAACTTATCTTCTTGGGTCTGAACTGCCCCCCAGAACTCCATGCTCCAGTTCTGGGCCAGGACCTCTTTACTGCCCTCATCTCTCTTGTTACACACCTATGGGGTCCCCAGGAGACAACTCAGCTCCCTGTTCTGAAGCTGCTTGCTCTCAAGGGCCCATCTGTCATCCATGACCCTCGGTCAAGTCCCACCTGCAAGCTCTTGGGTGGCTGCAGACTCCCTCCACACAGGCTAGGTGGAGGACAGGGATGGAGCTTCTCTAGAATTATTTATCTCTTCTCCATCTTTCCTCATCCCTAGATCCTTCCCAATCATCTTGGTTCATCTCTAATGCTGGAGGGGAGGGGCCGGGAAAGGCTGAGTTCCCGGGCCCTGCAATGTCAGCCAATGGCCTCTGTGCACCCACCTTATTGCGCTCCGAGTTGGTCAGGACGGGGTCCTCAGCTGCCAGGGCAATGCTGCTGGCTGCAATCACCAGGAGGATGCACATCTCAAAGTAGCGTAGGTTCACAATGTAGTGGCAGGCCCTCCGGATGCTGTGGGGTGTTGAGCTTTGTTGAGCTGGGCCCTGGTGCCCGAGCTCCATCCCTCTCACACCCCCACCCCATGTCGGCCTCTTCCACATGTCCAGGCCCTTGCTAAAGGACTCGCCAGGGAGAGCTATTTAATTTCTCAGGCATCCCTCTTCGTTTGAGGCCCCAGTGGGAGAAGATAATCGGATTGGCTGGAGGCTGCAGGATATGAGCAGAGGGAGCAGCCAGGGTCAGAATACACAAACCACACCAAGTCTCCACATCTTCTCCACTGATTTAAGGAGACTGGGAACCACTCAGGAAATTACGTAGAACCAAGAGATCAAAATCGACTTTGATTCTAAGATTCTCACGATGAGAAACAGCAATAGGTTTTCGTGACCACCTCCACCTCCAGGCTATTCTGATGAAAACCTACTCTGTATCGTCTGTTCCAGCCTTGGATAACCTGACCACCTTAATCCAGGTTTCCCTCATCCAAGAGCCCTGCCCAAACCCTGCCCGCATGACCAAAAAAGGTCTTGTCTCAGAATCTGGAGTGTATGTCACTTCCAGGGCAGAAGGCAGCTTCTCCTTCAAATCCTACCTTTTCTGGGCTTTATCTAAACTCTTCTCTGACACCTTTACCGAATTCCCCCAGCTGTGACTTGGGAAGTATGCCCACTTCAGGACTCACGTGTAGGAGAGTGGGCCTCAAACCCTTAACTCAAGTGGATGATGTGGTCATTCCAGGTAGGGTCATTCTAGGTAGGGTCCATGCCTGGAAACACATCCCTGAATAGATTCATTACTCTCCTCATGCTGCCTACTGACCTATGACTGGGAAAAGGGACCTATTCTCATGATATTTCTCCTGTATCCTGTCTTTGGTTATTCTAGACCCCGGTCAGAATTCAGAGGCTGTTTAGCCTAATGACCCTGGGTCACTACTGGGCCCTGGATGCTTTCATGTCTGTCCACCTTCTACTGGGAAAGCTCACGAAAATGACTGGGACCCCATTCCTCCTTCTCCCATCACCCCACCTGGGTCAGACCCCGGCTGCCTGCCCTGGCACCAAAGAGGAGCGACAGAAGGCATCTTACGGGTTGGTGGTGCTGAAGATGAACATGGAGCTGTGTGGCACCATGGCTTTGCCCGTCTCACGCTTCTCCTTCTTCTTTTTCTTCTTATTTTTATCCACCTCCTCTTCCTCCTCTTTGATCTCTGCCTCCTTCAAGGGACTGGCTTCTCCATCAGTCTTGTTGCTGACTGCAAGAGGAACATGTTGAAGTCATCAGAAGCCTCGCTGTACACATCAGTCAGGGACAGCATGGAGATGGTGGGAAGGGGCCACAGGGATGTCCCTGGCAGGGTGCCCTGACGCATGGTGGGGGTATCTACATTACACTGAGAGAAGTCCTTCCCCTGGCCCACATTTTAAGTAAGATAACATTTTATGCCACATAAATGATAATAATCACATTCCCTCCTTTTACAATTGAACTTTTAAAGTTTAGCAAACAGCACAGTTGTTTCTGTTGCCGAATTTATAAGATTTAGATACTGTATCTAAACTCTGTGTTCTTACTAAACTCACTTATTAAACTTTCACATCAGTGTACCCTGAGTGATATATGTTATTCTTTCCATTTTACAGATGGAAAAACTGAAGTTCATGGAATATATATACCTTTCCTCAAGATCACACAGCCTAGTACAGGCTCTCAACTTGAAATTCTACATGTTTCCCATGAAATCACAGCGCAGTGGAAGATTTCAAGAAACCATTACTTTGGTTGCAGCCGCCTTTTCGAGCCATGATGGATGTAGAAATGAGGATTCAATATTCATGATTGCCTTCCAAACTGGGAGGACAAAAGAACAAGGGGTGCTGGACAGCTCTTGGGCTGCTGTTCTCTATTTCTATGCTCAGGTCACAGTGTGAGTTAAATTGACAGGAGGCTGAGGTGGTGAGAATAGGGAGAGGGACTAGGCAACTGCTCTCTGAATGACTCGACCCTCAAACCCAGTGTGAGCAGTAAAACCTCTGTGGAGCCAGCCCAGGCCAGGGCCTCTGAAAGGGATGAGCCAAGGTCGGGGCTGGGGTGGAGGCCAATGCAAGGATGGAGAATGGGCCAGGGCGGTGGGGTGGTAGGTTATATGGTCTTTTTCGCTCTATTTCCCTTTTAAGTTTCATGATTAACATCTGATGCCTGAAGGAACTCTTACTGACAGAAAGTGTGAGTAAGAGCTCCTAGGAGAAAAAGAGTTGATGAGAGTAATTGAGTCATAAAACGCTAGCACAGGGGAGACCTGAGAGATCATCTCGTACAAGGCTCTCTCTTTAGAGATGGCAGGCTGAGGCCTCGAGAGAGGCAGGAGTATTCTGAGGCCACTGGCTGGGCAAGGCCAGGCCAGAAGGAGCCCTCTTGCCATGGTTCACCTCAGCAGTCACTTCCTGATGGCAGAGCACCTTACAGATCAGAGAACACCATCGGATAAATCAAACAGCTGAATATGTAACCGAGTATAAAGTCACACATGGTTCCTCCTGTTTGGTCATGGGACTAAAGCTTAAGGCAATGTTACGGGCAGAATTTAAGACTGCAGAAATTCTGACTTATTTTGCAGTAGAAAAATGCTTACATATTTTATTTCTTGTGTATGAGCATGTGTGGTACTAGGGATTGAACCCAGGGGAGTTCTACCTCTGAGCCACACCCTCCAAGCTGCATGTTTTTTTTTTTTTTTTTAATTTTGAAACAAGGTCTAAGTTGCTGAAGGCCTTGCTAAGGTGCTGAGGCTGACCTCAAATCTGCGATCCTCCTGTCTCAAGGACCGGGATTATAGGTGTGAGCCACTGCACCTGGTTCATCTCGTACTCCTCAAAGAATGCTTTAGTCTTGCTGGTGGGGCTTCCACATAGCTTTATTGGCGGGACGGCAGGGTCAGCTGCCCCAGCCTGGGTGGGGTGGGAGGTGGTGGGGGCCGGACTCACTGTGCACCACTGTTGAGTCCACCAAGGGGTCCACATCGGGGATGGCTACGGTGACGCTGGTGCTCTCGGTGACGACCTTCTCGGTGTTGGCCGTGATGCAGGAGAGGTCGGGCTCACTCTGACTGATGCCCCGGCCCACATCCAGCTGCATGTCCCCCAGCAGGGCCTGCTCACTGCTGCCTTCTGGCTCCTGTTCTGTTAGTGTGGCACCCTTTCCTACTTCTGGCTCAGGCTGGGGTGGGACGAGAGGTGTTTCTGCCTCATCCAGGGCTCCTGCCAGCCCAGAGCCCCTGGGCACCATCAGACTGTTGGTCCTGAGAAGAGAGAGAAGGAGAAGGCTGGGGCTTGAGCAGGCCTGCTAGAGAGCAAGTAGTATCAGTGCCTTCCAGAGCCTCTAAGACAACAGGCCAGGTCCACTAGCCTAGCCCTGTCCGTCCGTCCATCCATCCATCCATCCATCCATCCATCCATCCATCCTCAGCAGAGAGCCCTAGACATAGATTCCCAAAGTGAACAATGGAGGGGGCTGCTGGAACAAGATATTGATACATAAAAGAATGCAAATTTGCCCCTGTATCTGTTTATTCACTCAAAGAAGGTAGATGTTCATGGGAATGCTAAGTAATTATTTTTTTCTCTCTCCTGAAAAGAAAGCAGTGAGCCACGTAAGTTTGGGATCTTTTATGACTTGGATATAAAATTTTCCCCGAAGCCCAGGTATTAGACAGTGCAGCCAAGTTCCCAGGCTGAGCGTGGCTGAAGGTGGGTCGCTGTGGGAGTGGCCTTGAGGACCATCTCTCTCCCTAAGCTGCTGACTCTCTTTCTCTGCTTCCCACCACCACAAGCTGAGCATAGCTCTCCCCCACACACACACCCTGAGCCCTTCTGCCATCAGGAGCCAGCTGACTGAAGATTGATAAAGGGAATCATCAGCCCCAAATAAACCTTTGCTTGTCTAACTTCTGCTTGTCAGGTGTCTTGGTAACAGTGATGAAAAGCTGACTCAAGCAGACACCATTCAAGGAGAGCCAACCTGCCTTTTGAGGGAGACAGATTCCATCGCCTATTTGTTCATGCCTTATAAAGGGAGTTCAGGATTACCTCCATTTTATAAAACAGGAAACTGAGCCTTCTATGGAAGGATTCCTAGCACCAGCCCGGGCTACCTGCCTCTGGGGCTCTTGCAGGGCACGTTTACCTCCGCAAGTCCTGGGCTCTCTCCTCCTCATGGATTGTTGGCTCCTTGCTGCCATGGCTGACCCTGGCCTCATGGTCCTTCTCCCCCTCGGGAGGCCCCTCATCCAGACTCCGCTCCTGGCTGGCAGACCTGCTCCGGGAGGCCGAGGCGGACTCCTTGCCTTCCGTCCTGACTCGCCGGTGCCGGCTGCGCCGTTGACTCTGCCTGGGCCTGGCTCTGTCCTCAAAGGTTACCACGGTCTCTCCTCCCCCAGCCTCTTGCTGGCTGGAGTCACAGTTCCCATGACAAGACCTGGCCAGCCACGGTGGCTCTCGTTTGACCAGGGACAAGGTGCTCCTCTGGTTGTCCAGGATACTGGCCAGCTCCCCTCCTTCCCCCTTGAGGGACCCGCCACGGCTGATGCGCTCCTCCTCGCACTTCTCCAGGCCTAAGCCCAGTGCCAGGCCCTCGATGGGCCTGGGCCTTCGGTAGAGGCTGGGGTGGGCGTTGAGTGGGTTGAGGGGGCTCAGAGGGTTGAGCGGGTTGAGAGGGTTCATTGGTGGGGCCTCCTCTTTGTTGAGGGCCTCCTGGCTGGACATCTGCATGTGCCGCCTCAGCTGGCTGGTGCGCTGTTCCCACACCGACATGTGGTGCCGGCGCCGCCGCTCCCTCCTGCCAAAGGAGAAAGGCAAGGGCCACAGTCAGAACTGGAGGGCTGTAGGCTGGGGAGGGCAGCAGCCACGCAGGCCATGATCAAATGGGGCACATGGTGGGGAACAGATGGGAGAGCCCAGCGCCCCAGACAGGAAGCACAGAAAGATGTCAGTAGGGGTGGCCACGCAGGAGGAGGTTGTTGGACCACAGCCTCCTGGTCCACTGCCTGTTCTTCTCACTGCCAGCCCTGCGCACAGGAGCCATGGGATAGGACAGGAGTGAGCTCTAGGACCCATTCCCACACCCCCAGGGCCTGCTGGGAGGAATGCAAAGGCTCACCTATGCCCCTTTGATTCCGGGCATCAGCCGGAAGCCACTGGGCCCACAGGTGGCCCTGGATTCAAGGCCAGAGTCTTTCCTCCGCTTCCCCTCCCTTTCTTTTCCCTCTAGAGTTTAGCCTGGGAATAGTAAAGGCTGAGACAGACCCTGGTCAGATATGACAAAGGGCAGGAACAGTGGCAAGTAGGCCTGTGTGCTAAAATCTTGGCATTATCCCTCCAAATAAGAGGGCCGTGGGTCTCCCCTACAGTAGTTAGGAAGACCCACAAAAGACTATGCACAGAGGCCGTGAGCTCACACTCAATGTCACTGTTGAGCACTGCAGCTCGGGGCCCAGTGGAGCAGCTGTGCAGCAGCAGAAACTTACAAACATGAGAGGTACAGAGGAGCACGCGGGGGCTGGCGTGCCGGGTGGAAGGGCAGACGCCTGCTCCTCCTTCACGAGCCAGTTGGTGCACACTCACCAACTGTTAAGGGGACTCACGTGTACCCACACGCACCCTCACCACGGCCCACGCAGAGCGGGACACGGCCGCCTACAGGAAGGAACGCCCACCGACACTAATCGCCGACACCAACACCAACACACGCCCACGCACAGGCTGGGCTGAAGAGTCAACAACGCACAGGTGCACGTGCTGGAGACACACTGGTAAAGCACACGGTGAGAGGGGCACATCCACAGATCATGTGCTCGGAACACACGCACACACGCGTGCGCGCACACACACACACACACACACACACACACACTTACATCGAAGTACACGCTGACATGCACACCCACGGCCGCTTTGTCCACAGCAAGGACAAGGACATATGGTCCTGACACCCACACGGAGCCACTCACAAACACGCAAACCGGTACACACATACAGGTGGCTGCTGCGCGGCTCCCACATCGACATGTGGTGTCTTCGCCTTCTGTCTCTTCTGGGAAAGAAAAATGGACAGGTTCAGTTCACCCCAGCCTCTAGGACCCTCAAAGCCCCACAGCCACCAGCAGCTTGCCAGGAGGCGGCCAGAGTCCTCTGTGGTCCGCAGCTTCTCCCAACCTTCACCTCTCCAACCAAGCATGACGTTGGAGTCTTTACTATGTGCAAACACACGGATCTCTTTCTGAAAGCACACGTGCAGAGACGAGAAGGACATACCATTTTTATGTAGGATGTAGCTTCAGATGCTTGAATATCATGCCCCACTGCAACCTCACCACCCTTCCGAGACCTACTTGGGCCACTTTGATGAGTTGTCCTCCCCCACCCATTGTTTCTAGGATAGCAAAGCACATTCATGTAGTGTGATTCTGACTTGTCACTCCTATGGCAGATCCTGACTCAATCTCACAAAACATGCAGGGAACCAATGCGTTGCGTGCATGCTAGCGAGGCTACACAGCACCAAGGGCCGATGGCAGGGCTAGTGCTCCAGGAGCCGCCTTCTGCATTTTCTGGAACATGAGCACTGCACCCAGGCCAGAGGCCTTAAAGGTTCCGTCTCTGCAGCTGGGCAAAGCGCAATATTGACTTTTTTAGCCTTGTACAGAGAACTACCCCTTCCACATGCATTCTGTCCATTCAGTCATAAGGTTAAAGGAAGGTCAGTGATGGTGGAGGTGGGAAGTCTCTGCAAAAGTCAACAGGATACATCAAAAGTCAAAGGGAAACTATCAGCGTGGGGTCAAGCTCAGGTGGAAGGCGGCACACCTGGGATAGTCTCAGAGCAAGTCCGCTGCAGTCCAGCCCAGAGAGCCCTGCTCAACATGGAAGGCAGGTAAATGCTGTCCCTTTCCTGAAAAAACAGACACCCTCCAGTGCAGACCATGCCAGGCAGTCTAGCACGGGGCAACTGCCACTTCCTGCATGCCAGAGAAAAGCTGGTCACAGGCCTGGGTCACAGGCCTGCAATGTACCTGTGGACGTGAGGAGCACTGGTGCAGGCCCACTGTGGAGATGCCCGTGGGCACCACAACTGAACACACAGCCCTTGTGTGGCACAGGCAGTCTGTGCTGCCACCAGGCATCACTGGAGGTAAGGGTGCAAAGAGGCATGGGCAGGGGAAAGAGAAGGGCATGCACTCCATGTGGGCAGCATGCACACCCCCCAGGAAAATCACACCATACCATCTATTTGCAAATTTCCAAATATTCAAACGCTAGCCCTACAGAAGCGTGTGTGTAAGTACGTGGAAGGATCGCTCACTCTCTCAGTCGCTCACTCGTGCATAGACACGTGCACACGGGAATGTGGACACACAATCACACACACACACCCAGGTCTGGCCAAAGAGAAGCCAAACTCTGATTCTCACATACATGGGACACACTTTACACTCCTCTTTGTCTCCACTGACAGAAGCAAGGATCCAAATTCACATTCAGACCCCAAATCATACAGAGAAGTACCCACATATCTCCGATCGATGCAAACGTGACCTCGTGTTTACCTCGCCATAGCCTGGTGGCACAGGAAGGGCCGGTGGCATGCCTCACATTTCAAAGATGGGGCAAAGGACTTCTGAGCTCCCAAGTGCTTCTCTCCAAGACCACAGAGCAGGAGAGGGACAGAACTAACACAGGCCTGCCCTATGGTTTGTAACAATGCTCTTCCCAGTTCTCTCCATGGCAGGCAAAATTGCCATTAGTCACACTGCAGTCCAGAAATCAGTGGTTTGTACTGCACACCTGAGCAGGACATACACATCCTGAGGCCACTCCCATCGGCAGCACAACTCACAGCACACGTGTGGCCACCAAAGCCAGGGGCTCGGCTCACCTGGCATATCTGAAGCACCTCTACCTCGCTGTGCCCTAATGCATGGAGCCTGATCCCCACGGCCCTGTGCCTACCCATGTTTCATTCATCCTTTTGTTCCATAAATAGTGAGTTTCCAAATCATATCTCTCCAAATCAAACCCACTTCTCCCCCGGGCTTCCTCACGTCAGTAAATAGAACCACCCACCTAAGTAGCAGCCAGTCGTATCCATCCTCATCTCGGAATACCTGGATGTGTGTGTGTGTGTGTGTGTGTGTGTGTGTGTGTGTGTGTGTGTGTTTAGTCCAAATCCATAGGTTCAGGGAAGATGAGGAAGAAACTATGTAAGACCCAGAGACTATTCTGAAGAGAAAGGAGTGGTTTGGCATTTCGCCATCAGACTCCAATGATTTTTTTTTTTTTCTCTTGCTCACAGAAGAATAGACCAAAGACCAAGCCTTTGCAGTCTTGAGAAATGAAAACAAGACGATGTTCATGGAAGAAAGGGAGGCCCCATATACAACTTGGAAGCATCCTCACAAGTTGTAGCATAGGCCATTCAGAGCCCCTCCCACGAGCATGCTCTGGGCCACCGAGCACTCCTCCCTTAAGAGCTTCAAGGAGAAGTGACAGGGCCTGGTGTCAGGATAGGGTTCCACCTGCCAAGGGGCTCAGACCCTCCCCATAGATGCTCAGGGCTTCCCACAAGGGCCTCACACAGGCCCATCACTGCAGCAGCAATTCCTCCAACCCCTCTGCTCTTACCACAGAGGCCAGGCCTGGGTGGGCCCCCAGCTCCACCACTACCTGCAGTTCCAGGCTGGATCCTCGGAAGAACTGTACCACTTTATCACCTCCCGCTCCATCCCTAATCCAGTCCACCTGGACCCTATTTCTATTGGGATACTTCTAAGGTCACTAACAGTGTTTGTTCAGCCACATCCATCATAGGTGTCATAGGTGGTCCTTCAGTAGTGTGTAGCATCACTGCCCACTTCTCCTTCCTGCCGGGTTTCCTCTGTTGGTTTCCAGACCCTGTGCTTCCCTGTCCTCCTGACTCCTGACTGTACCCACTCAGTCTCCTTTGCTGGCTCCTCCTCTGCTAGACCTTACGCACACACGCATGCTCAGCCTCTGTCCTCAGCTCCTCTCTTCCCTATCCCCATTCTCCCTGGGTCATCTCACCCACACTGATGGCTTAAATACCATCTAAATGCAAATGACTTCCTCCAAATCTTTATTTTAATCCTGACTTCCCTTCTAAGCTCCAGACTCATGTAACCAATAGCCTATTCAAACACTTGGATGCCTTAGAAGTGTCTCAGATTTAATGTGGCCGAAATGAACTTTAGATTTCTACCATTTCCGGGGTATCAGTAAATACCACTACCCTCTACTCAGCTGTTTAGGCCCCAAAATCTTAAAGCCTGGGAGCAAATTTTATGCCTTCTTCTCCTCCTTCTTCTTTTCCTTCTTCTCTTTCTCCTCCTCCTTTTAATTCTTTTCATCCTCTTCCCTACTACATTTAATCCATGAGCTCATCCTATTGGCTTCATTCCAAAACAGACTGCTGAGATTACTTCCCATCCACTCTACAGGCACCAGTCTTAGATAAGTCACCATCACCTACATTACTCTAAGTACCAACTCTCTCTCTCTCTCCCTGCCTCCTCTGATCTTGGCCCCACCATCCATTCTTCCCAGAGCAGAGTGATCTTTTAGTGTCCATCATATTCCATCCATCCTTCCACGTTAAGTCCTCCCATGGCTGCAATTAGAATAGAAACTAACCTCTCTTCCCTGGGGGTTAGGACCACTGCACCAACCCTGCTCACTCCCTGGCTTTGCTGTCTTCTGTCCCCTCCTTCATTACACAGGAGCCGTGCTGGACTTTGTTAGGAAACCATCCTTCAAAATGGCCTACAATTGCCTCCTCCATGTTTCAGTCTCTGCTTATACATCACCTCTTCAGTGGTCCCCTCCTAGTTTTCCAGAGGTACTTGTGACCCCACAACTCTGTCCTTCTTTGCCTTATGATCTCATTCTGTTTGTTTTATGGCACTTGTCACCATCAGGAACTATGATGAGTGTGTTGATCATCTGAGAAGACACCCCCCCACCCCCGGCGAGCAGATTTGGTCTTGCTCACTGGAGCAATCTCAGGAACAGCTCCTAGCATGGGGGAAGTGTGCTCCTAGGATTTTTTTTTTTTTTTATGAACTGTTGGACTGATTTTGCACAGGAGCCCAGGGGGCCAGTGACTCACTCCATAGAAGGCATGTTGGGTGCGGACATCGGGCTGACTTCCTTGGCTTTCTGCAGAGCATGTTTCTGGTTGAAGGCCTCTTCTTCTTCCTGTTCATCCTAGACATAAAGGAGAGATGGCTTTGTCTGGGATTCCCATGATGGAGAGTAGCCTCCTTTGGCTCTCCCCAGAAGGAATTCTGAAGACCGGGGGAAGCGAGACAAATAGAGGAAGAGGTTAAACATGGCAGCATAGGATTAGGTTGGTTGAGACGGTCACCTCACAGTCAGCAATTCTTCATGTATATATTTTATTTGGTGCACTGTAAATATTACATTATGGGAGTAGAGAGTGTCAGACAGATGCATTATGTAGTTCTTGGTGTCTTCCCCACCAGGTTCCTTCCCCGTTCTGTCCCCCTCCCTATGCATGTCTTTGATACTGGAGTTGGTAGTTTTGTATCCATTCATAGCCTGTCTACTATCACATTATTTATGACTTCATCCCCCTCAGTCGCTCCCCTGGAAACTCTGCTTATAGAAAGATATTCATAAGCAAGGGCAACAGCTAGCAATTTTTACCTCTATTCTGCCCCCTCAAGCTACTCAGAAGGTAGAATGCCCCTGGAGAGCTAATGGAAGCCTGCCCCTCCCCTACTCCTCAGGAGAGCTGGCTGTGGCTACAAAGATAGTGGCAGGAACCCATACTTCTCAGCTATTCTGCAATGTCTGGAGGTGATGGACCAGGGTCTTTTGGGCACTGAGGCTGAGCACCCCATCATGGTGACTTCCTGCATAGCTGAGTGACCCCAGGCTGGGTTCTTAGGCGGAGAATTCTCATTTTCATCACCTTACCTGTACTCTGCTTGTAAGTGATTACACCAAGGAAAGCCAGTTTGGGTAAAGCAACTGGAACTATTAAGAATGCACACATCTTGCTGGTATGCTATGGTTTTCACACGTATTAATTCACTTGATCCTTACAGTAACCCTGAGAGGTGCACAATGCATATGCATCATGATCAAGTTTACATGGGAGAAAACAGACGCTAATAGAGATCAGTTGTTGTAATGGTTCGGCTTTTTTTGTTTGTTTTTTGTGGCACTGGGGACTGAACTCAGGGACATTCTACCTCTGAGCTACATCCCCAGCCCTGTTTTTTTGTTTTGTTTTGTTTTGTTTTGTTTTTTGGTGGTACTGGGGATGGAACCCTTCTACCTCCTGGGCTATACTCCCAGACCTATTTTATATTTTATTTGGAAACAGGGTCTCACTAAGTTGCTGAGAGCCTCACTAAGTAGCTGTGGCTGGCTTCTAACCTGTGTGATCCTCCTGTCTCAGCCTCCCAAGTGCTGGGATCACAAGTGCGCGCCACCATGCCCGGTTTGGTTTGGATTTAGAATGTCCTCTTAGCCCTGATGGAGACATGGTAGCAATGTTGGAAGCAGGGCTTGGTTGCTAAGGAAGGGTCTCTGGTGGTGTGGTCTTGGGAGTTACATATCCTTTCTACTCCGTTTGCTCTCTGCTTCTGGCCTCTACTATGTGAGAACAGATCTTTGGACTCTCCCTCTTTCTCTTGCCTGCTCCCTGAACTCTGCAGACCTGGCCTAACATGGATGGAAGCTCTAAATCTCCAAAACCTTCCTTCCCCTAAGTTATGTGTTAAGGCTTTTTGGATTATGACAGTGAGCATGCTGTCAAAAATAGGAGTCTAGCCTAAACAGAAACTACCAGAATATGGCAAATATGGATTGAAACCCAGTTTTCCAGATACTAAAGTTGGCATTTTTCCTACCTTACTATGCGGATGAGTCTCTTAATGATGTAGGAAAGACCAGGCAACATACCACAGAGCACATGGAAAGAGTTCACATATATTGCCAGGATGCTATATGCCTCTGACTCAAACCAAATATGCACTGTGTGAGGAGGAGAAGAGTTTATAACTCATCTCCATAGACCATCCCCTGCAATTAGTATAGCCTCCTCCAGTGGAGAAATAATCAGAGGAAAAACAGGAATAGCTCTTTGAGGAATTTAGTATCTAGTATCTCACTTTACTGAAAGTTCCCCAACATGATCAGTGGCATACCCCAGCAACAACAGCTTATGAACTGTAATGCCTTTGGCCCCTCTCACACCCAAACCCAAACCTTAAAGGTTAGTTCATATGACTGAGGTCTCAGAGTCACAGATACAGAGATAGAGCTTAAAATTCAGGGCGTTGGTGTTTTCCTTGATTCTTCATATCAGAATCCTAGAAAGGACTCCTTAAGGGCTTGCTCCCAGGAATAAGCTGTTATTTATCATTCACCATGAAAGAATCAGGGTGGTCTGAGGCTTGACAAACCCAATGAAAGTGAACCAGGGTCCCTGCATGGCTATGTGGGTCTCCAACTGTCCAGAAGCTTCCAGAAGAGGCTTCCCTGGCAGGCATGAGTCAGACAATGGAGCCTTCCTGAGAGAGCACCCAAGGTCCAGAGACATCCAACAATACTAGAAAATAATCTGATTCCCAGAGAAAGGCTTACCTTGGTCAGCTCCTGGGCATTGGCCAGATTGTCCACAGCGATGGCCAAGAACACATTCAGTAGCGTGTCTGGAGGTTATGGGTTAAGGATGAGCAACTGAGAAAACGGGAAGCCTTCAGCAAGTCTGAGAGGGCACCCCCATGTCTCTCCTGCCTGGACTCTGGCAGAGAAGACTCGAGGGACAGTGGGAGAGGAGGCAGGGTGCTATGTAGCTCTTTAGGAGAACGAGGATGTGTCTTTCCTTCTTCCACATACTATCTCTTCACAAAGACAAAAAAACTGCCTGAATCAAACCAGGAGGCCATATGGGGCAAGGAAGCCTTTGTACAACTATGGTCTCTACCTACAATGATAACCAGTTCGAGGATCATTGAGTAACAAGACGTGTGGGAGGAGCTCAGTGTGGGTGCTTATCTCTTCTTCCTGGGAGGCTGGAATTGAATCCCACCTGGACCCAGGGTCATTATGCTATTCTTTCCTTAAAGATGAAAAGGAATGAAATCCCAAAGCACCTGTGCTGATCAGCTCTCAATAATGGTACACTAACTTCTCTTATACTTCTTTTTAGGGTCCTGGAAGGCTTACACGATTCATTTAATAAAATGTCACAGAGTAGGTAGACAAGATTCATTATAAAATCCATTTCCATTTACTTGCTCTCACCCATGAAGCTCCAATTTTCTAACTGTCTTTGAGGTCCATGTGTCGTGGGTTATGAAACTGGCTCTAGTGTAAAAGGCCAGCCCTGGCTACCCTCAGAGTAACAGGAGAAAATCAAGGTTTCACTGTGACAAAATGGCCTTCCATTTCTGTGACTCACTGTACAGCTTTCTTTTTATGAGTTTCTTATGTTTAGTTTAGAGTCTGCTCTTACTCATAGAAGTTTTCAGGGCAGAAAACTTTAAAAAGAATTTCTTCTCTGGGAGTTGATAGGAAATGCAAAAGTACATCTGCATAACATTGCATCCCTGTTTGCTTATGTATTTATGTATTTATGTATTTTGGTGGTATTGGGGATGGAACCCAGGGGCCTTCTACCTCCGGGCTATACACACAGACCTATTTTATATTTTATTTGGAAACAGGGTCTCTTCAGCCAGCTTAGGCTGGCTTTGAACCTGCAGGATCCTCCTGTCTCAGCCTCCCAAGCGCAGGGATTACAAGCGTGCGCCACCACGCCCGGCTTGCACCCCTGTTTACAATATTAATCCTAATGCAAAGCAAGTTCCATTCCCCAACAATCTAATGATTATATGGAAGGTTGCAGTTTCTAAGGTGCATTCAACTAATTATTGCATTCGGTATTCACAATTAATGAGGGAGATAACATTAACCTCCTCTGAGATGTAAAAAACAAAATCTCAGAGAAATTAAGCAACTTTTCCAAAGACCCACATCTGGTAAGCAGTAGTGTTGGGGTTCAAACTTAAATTTTCCTGGTCTTGGTCTGTGCATCAGGTATAGGCTTTGGAGTTAGAGGACTTGGTTTCTAGTCTTCCTTTATAATTTAGTGGCTGCTTGACTCTATCAGCTTATTCTCCCTCTATAAGGCAATAATTAGATGAAATAGTACCTAGGTAGCACATATAATAAGGTCTCACATCACACATAAATACAATTAAACTTAGCTCTGTTTAATATTAAGCATACCCCTAAAAGCTTTGAGGGGAAAGGCTTACCAAGTACTGTGTGTGTGCATGTCCCTGTCACGCTGAATTTCATTATGAGGTGAGATTATAGTATACCAATAAAAGTATGTTAAAAATTAATCCATTCATTCATGGCTAAATGTTTTTTAATTATATAAAATTATACAATGAGTTGCAGAAATGAAAGGCCAATTTGTCACAAAATAGTCATGTTTAGTATTACACTAATTGTAATACTATTATTTTTGAGATTTTGCTGTGTGCCAGACTATATTTTATATTCACATTTGATGAATTCATTGGTATTATATCCACCTGCTATCTAAGCCTACAGTGACCTTTGTCCCCTCTTTGTTTGCTCAGTTCACAGTCTCTCCAACCATTCAATGTAACAGCTTTGCTTGTTTTTATTTGCATATGGGAGAGATCTGGAGAGTTCTCTGTCTTGGTTTTGTATTCTTTACAAAACTAAGGCACACATTTCTTAAGATCAAATCCTTAGTCAATCCTTAAGATTCCTTATTTGTTTTAGTACACTAGGAAATGTCTCTTGCCCCTGCCCACCCAAGTTCTCCCTCTCTCCCCACCCACCGCATCTTCAAATGCTGGTCCTGGAAGGCAGCCAACATCAAGAAGAACATCTTAAAAGGATACAGTTTCCAAACAAGGTGAGAACAATGAAGTAGATGGCTGACCACATGCCCGAGCTCACCCCGCCTTGGGAGCGGATCCCATTGTACATCACCTCATTCCAGTCCTCCCCTGTCAGGATCTACACAGAGCAAAAAATGGTGCATCAGGGCTCAAGGTTGGTAGAGAAGAGGGGAAAAATGCAAAGGGCAGACACTGGGGCTGAGTCTTCCATCTACCTTCTTGCTATGTGGAAGGAAGAGGACAAGCATTCCCATGAGCCATATTACACTTTCTTTTGATATGGAAAATAATTTTAAGCATTGAAAATGGAAGGAGAATATTAAGAAGAAAGGCTCTCAAACTAGAGGCACTCCCACCCCTAGCTTAGCCAGGCCCTGTGAGAATTGCACAGGTCTGGTTATGACTTGCTTGCACACAGAGCTGCCAACATAGTTTCTGAGACAGTAGCTTTATTGGAAAGAACCGCATGGGCTCCAGCCTCAGATTTGGGCTAAATAGTTTTTTTTCTTTATCTTTAAGATATGTTGATTTTCTTCATGATTTAAAAACCTGGGTGCTTTGGGGGAGGCATGGGAAAGATACCCCATTAAATAGCTACAGGGGTCAGAAGATGCTCCAGGTTTCAGGAAACTATAAATGTGATCATGACAATATCTCTCACTCAATGTCTTGTGAACTCATAGATGGAGGAAGAAGGACAATGAGGTGATCATAACAGAATTTTTCTGTTATGAGTAAGAGGAGAGCCACAGAAATCTGAGGGGTTGTGGTGATACTTCAAAAAGGAAGGGTACCTTGTTCCCCGGGAAGAGCCAGGAGAGGAAAAACAGGTGCCTCCTAACACTCTAAGACAATGTCATTCTGTAGTCTGTGGCCCAAGGGACCAATGTAGCATTTCTGAACTATCAGGTAGCTTCTTACCTGGAACACAGTCATGATAGCCGCAGGGAAGGTATCAAAATTTGCTGAAGGAGTCCCATCATTAAAGTTAAACCTGAAAAGGAAATTCAAAGAGAATAATGGATTAGAAATTCTAATGTGCCAAGTTTCTCCTTCCCAAGATTACATTGTTTTCACCACTTTTCTCCTTATCTTC